>NC_090932.1:788403855-789008855 GCF_040938575.1 Ambystoma mexicanum | reverse complement strand
CCACACGCATCCAAAAGTGAAAACACACAGACAAGCCACTGATAAGGAACCCCGGAAGAGTACTAACACAAACAAACTCAGCTAATGGAAATCTTGCCTCCTACCACTGCATACTAGCACGATATAAATAAACTTGAACATAGCTAAAACTATAATCACATACCCTAGTAAGAACAGAAACATGCAACGCCTGCAAAAATAATGAAATAACCTTTACTATTGGATGGTAAGATTTATGAGCAATCCCTTTGGATCTTCGTATTGTAGGTAGGGAATGACCAGCCAAATTAGGTAGTAGCAAGATACATACATTGGGTCAGGGGCAAGAGAACACATATCTATGCCTAACATGCATCTAGCAGTAAATATGAAATATTTTAATGATATATGAAAGGCAGGGCAGAATAAATATGTTTTTTTTAAATGCAGATTGAAAGGTTAACAGACTTATGACGGTGTAGATCTGGTATACTAAACAGAGAGGATGCCCTATGTGCTGAAAAATTCAATAAATGTGTTTCAGAAAGCGCATGCTGAGGACCAGAGAGTGTGTTCTTATTAAAAATATATCATTTTATTCTGTTACAATTTCATAAAATACATTTCTCCTATGTGTATATTCCTACTTTGACAGTCCACCATTACGGATACATAATGGTGCACTGTCAAAGTAGGAATATTACTACTGTAAAAGTTATTTAGAATGTGGGGGGCGCTGTTGCGCACGGACGGAAATGGCAGCCTCCATGTGAGCTCCGGCAGTGTCCAGGGCCGAAAAGCCTAAATAAACCATTTATTCACTCCGGTTTGGTGCGATTCTTACACAGAACATGTAACTATACCTCTGGACAGCCCACGTGAAATTCGGACCCGAACGGTGAAGCGAGAGCCGAGTTGTGGACCCAGGAGTAGATCGAGGCACCGAGAGACTCGCCTGCCACGGAGGGGAGGGAGGAACTCGAGCGGTGGCAGTAACGGTCGGGGCCGCCCGCCCAGAGAGGGAGAATCTCGGGCACTCCGATCCTCGCTGAGCGCCTGCGGACCCCTTCACATGTGTCGCTGCTGTGGTGTTGGCGGACCCCATCCGCCAACACCACAGCAGCGACACATGTGAAGGGAGGAATCACCCTCCCCCCCGGCCCATCGGCCCATGGCGGCGAAGGTAAGCCGGGCCCGGGCCGAAACCCGTTGCAGGACTTCGCGCCCTCCGCTCGGCTCGCGGACGACTCTGCAGCTGCAGGAGACAATGAGAGGGGCGGGCACCCAGCCCTCGACGAACATATTCCGCTCCACCATATACAACAGAACATTGGAACGCAAACGGGGGCTGAGAAGAGCCGAGCGGGCCCCCCCCGCCCCGCTTTACCCACCACCGGAATGAGGGAATACTGGAAGATCAAGTCCACGTCCGTCCATCTTAACCTGGCCTCAGAAATATAGTGCAACTACGAAGCAATTGGCGAAGGCATCTTTAGGAAAGGGTACTCCTCCGAATACACGCTCCAGATCCGGAACGATGCCCAAAAACTTTGGCCATAAAAGGAGCAGAGGGACTATTGATAAGTTTACGACCACAAAACAGAAAGATACCGAGCCTGAAAGGGAGGGAGAAACGCCCGCACAGGCGGAGCAGATTCCCTCTGCCTCCATGGTGGATCCTCAGGCTGTTTTCCAAGCTATGCAGCAAGGTTTTGCAGCGTTGACAGGCAAGCTGGATGGTATCACGGCTAGTGTCGCGAGTATAAAAATGCAACTCGACAAAACAACAGCTCGCATGACAGAGGCTGAAACAAGAATATCAGGCACAGAGGACACTGTGGAGACCCTGAAGACAACGGTGTCAACGATGGCCATCGAGATAGGGACAGTAAAATCCAAGTGTGAAGATTTGGAAGCAAGATCCAGAAGAAGAAATCCGTATTATTGGTATTCCGGAGGGGGCTATTAAAGGATCAATGGAGAAAGCGGTGGAGGACCTTCTGCGCACACTACTGGGGGAGCCGGGAGGTCGCCTGTGTTTATGGTGGAAAGAGCACACAGGTCTCTAGCTCCAAAGCCGAAACCCGGGGCATACCCCAGACCCATTATAGCGCGCATACTAAACTACAGGGATAGAGACCTGATCCTAAAAACAGCTAGGGAGAAACAAGAACTGAAATGGGAAGCCAACACTATACGCATCTTTCCGGACTTCACCTTGGCGGTTCAACAGGAAAGAAAGCTATTCTCAGGAATCATGAAAATGCTACATGAGCAACAAGTACAATATGCGATGCTCTACCCCGCAAGGCTCAAAATTCAACATCAAAATAAATCTTACTTCTTCACATTCCCGGAAGAGGCCGCGAGCTTCATAGAGACACATATCCCCCCAAATAATGGACAAACCTGAAAGAAGAGCTATCGAAACGTTCATAGGGCAACACAGCCACCGCGGCGTACAAGAAGTCGGAAGGAATGGCAAAGACATAGGCTTCCTTGGGAGCCCCACATTGCAGAGGATGTAACCCAGGGCTCAAAACACATGGAAAGCGTTCATCCAAAGACGTCAGAATAAATGAGAGCAACAAGCCTGAACTGGAGGTAACACCCGTACACGATAATGGCTTGGGCACTGGAGACGCTGCAGCCCCCCCTGTAGCAAGTGCTCATGTTGTTGGGAGGGGGGGGGACTTAAAGGCACAGTTGAAGTTTGGGGACTGTGAGGGTGGGGGGCGGGACTGATATGGGGAAGTTGGGTTTTTGTTATGAGAAGAAGGTTGGGAACACAAAAAGCACACAGGTTCTGGGCACAGAAAAACTTCATAAAGCAGAGCTACATTGGTGTGAAGACACATACAAGCTCCCGATAGATAATGGCTAAACCGGACAAGGGTGGTATTAATGTGCTGAGCTGGAATGTAAGGGGGCTGGGCTCCAAGATCAAGAAAAGGAAGATCATGGCCTATCTTAATAGACAGGCCGCTAAGATAATCTTCCTCCAGGAGACCCACACAGGAACCAGACAGGGCGAACAGCTGATACCAAATTGGGGGGCTCATCAATATTTGCCAACTTACCCTAGCAGAGCGAGAGGGGCTGCAATACTAATACATAAAGCGCTGCCGTTCGTCTGTATCAAGGCCGAATGTGACCCAGATGGGAGGTTCATTTTGTTGCACGGTAAGCTCTATGACAGGGAAATAGTATTCCTCAATATATATGGGCCAAATATTGACCATCCAGACTTCTACTCCTCAGTATTTGAAAAGCTAGCGAGATACCCTACGGCCCGGGTGCTATGCGGGGGAGACATCTATACAATTCTGGATGTACAATTAGATCGCTCATCAACACAAAATAGAACACTAACCAGGGCAGCACAGACAATACTTACACACATGGCAGATCTACAGTTAAAGGACATCTGGAGAACACGAAACCCCAGCAGGAAAGACTACACATACTACTCCACCGTCCACGACACACACTCCAGAATTGACCTATGGCTGATAGACACAGACAGCATGGCATGGGTAACAGATACAACATATACACCCTAGGACCTACTCAGATCATTCTCCGATACAATTGACATTGCAAATCCCGGACAAGATCAGGGACCGACCACCTTGGAGATTCAAACGGGTGGCCTTAAGGGATCTAGTATATAAAGAATCTATGGCGCAATACATACAGGAATATTTCGAGATCAATGAACACTTGGTATCAAGTCAGGCTACACTATGGCAGGAATTTAAGGTATGCTTAAGAGGTCAGTCGATATCCATAGAGGGGAGAATTCTCAAAGACATCCGGGCTATACTGGCTAGGTTGGAAGCACAACTAACATCACTGCAGAACCAATATGCTCTGTCCTCTTCCCCTCATCTGGGTACAAAAATTAAGACTAAGCTAGATGAGTTTCGAGAGGCAGCAGACCAAGAGATCAGATACTTTGACAGACCCACGGCGGCGTGTTGATATGGAGAAGGGGAACGCCCGGGGAAACTATTAGCCAGAATGGTGCGCGGAGAGAGAGGCCCCACGAACATACCTTGTATTCAATTAACCGATGGCACGATGTCCACAGATCAGGAGAAACTGAAAGAAACATTCTTCACGTTCTATAAAGAATTATACTCCCCCCAGTGTTCTGTCACAGAGGCTGAGATAGAACAATACCTCTCTCAGATACCGATAACGCTTATAGCGGATGCGACTAGGGAATCGCTGGAGGAACCTATAACAGTGGCTGAAATAGGAGCAGCAATAAAAGCTCTCCCCAACAGGAAAGCCCCGGGCTCTGACGGGCTGCAAGAATAACATATGCCCAGTGTCAAGAACTCATGGTGACAACAAGACAGACAGACAAGTGATCACAGTTTAAAGTTGTTTATTTAACAAATAAATGATGTATGCAGGTTGGAAAAACACCTAATCTAAACCTAAATCTAAGATGGGAGCAAGCGCCAACAACCCCCCTAAAAATAAAGGCAAATAAATAAAATTATTTAAAAAAAATGAATATAAAGCAGTCCTAGTGCCGTTGTTTCTAAATAATAGGGCCTATACGAAGAAACCTATTGCCAAACCTCACAAAAAGGGGTGTGGGATAGTTCTCAAAAAAAGAAAGAAGTGTTCTCAAATAATACATCAGGATGCAGTAGCTTGGGTCTCCCTTCCCCAGGTTTTGGAAACTGGGTAAGATGGGAGCTTGAAACACAGTACAATCTCGGGCTTCTCCAGCACGAGATGTCAGTTCCAATGGCAGCTCTCAGGACACACTCTCTGGCTTTTATAGCACAAGATGATAGTTCAGGCTTGCCTTTCAATGAGCCTTCCCATGTCCCACAGGTCCATAAATGACAAAAAGCTGTGATGTCTTTTGAAAGTCCTTTATGCGTGCACCAGAACTTCAGGGCATGCGCAACATCCAGAGAATGCAGCGCCCATTCAACAGGCAAAGAAAGATTCATATAGAAAACTGGCAGAACCAAAGGTTAGTGGAGATGGAGGTCGGACGGAACCTTTTGCATGAAGGAAGGATGAGTTTGTAGAACTACTTTAGCGGTGTGGAAGGACAAATACAGATGCTTATAGGAGAGAGCCTGTATTTCCCTGACCCGCCTGGCCGAAGTGATTGCCACCAGGAAGACGGTCTTCTACGACAAACTTCAAAGGGGCTCGATGCATTGGTTCAAACGGAGGCCCCAACAGTTTAGACAGTACCCCGTTGAGCTCTCACGCCGGCACAGGAGCCTTCACCAGAGGGAATGTTCTGAAGAGGTGCTTGAATAACTCATTAACAAGCCTGTGTGACCACAGAGTTTGCTTGGGGTCTGTGTGTAACGGGATATGGCAGCCAGGTGGATTTAGAGGAGGCGTGGGCGAAGGCAGTCTTGGCCAGCGAGAGCAGGAGGGAAGAAGCTGCAGAGCAGTCACGCACAGCTGTGAAATCTTCTGTAGCCGGCACCACAATGTAAAGTGCTTCCACTTGTGCTTGTAGCAAGCCAATGCAGAGGGGGCCCTGGCTTTAGCTAGGATCTTCGTGCATTCCAAAGGCAACAAATAGTGGCCAAATTCTAAGGCTGCAAGAGCCAGGCCGTGAGGCCCAGAGATGCTAGGCCATGGTGAAGTATTGACCCTCCTCCTCTGGAGAGGAAGTCGGGAAGTAGCGGCAGCTTGATGGCCGGACCCATCGACAGATGGAGAAGGTCCGAGTACCACATCTGCCTGGGCAACACCGGTGCAACAAGGGTCATCTTGCAGTGGCAACGTCTGAGTGCGGTGATCACTTGTAGCAATAGCGGAATTGGAGGGAAAGCATATAGGATGAGGCCGTCCCAGGGGACCAAGAAGGTATCCCCAAGACTGAGATCTGCTGGCAAACTTCTGACACTTGGCCTTGCCAGCACTGCAAAGAGGTCGATCTGAGGAACACCCCCACTTGCTTAAGAAATGCGACACTTGCGCTTGTTGAAGCTCCCATTCGTGGCAGGACCGCAGCTCCCTGCTGAGAGAGTCTCCAATGGTGTTCTGGACGCTGGCTAGGTGAAATGGGACGAGAAACGTGCAATGAGGGACATTCTTCTGAATGGCCCAGCGCCACAGAGATTGCGCTTCCAGGGAGAGCACTAGGGAGCACGTCCCGCCTGGTTTTCTGATGTAAAACATGATGGTTGTGTTGTCCATGAAGATCCACACCACCTTTCCCTGGAGATGAGGCCTCTGGCGCGAGAATGTCTTGCATGGGCTCCCCAACCCTCCAGAGAGCCGTCGGTCATGAATGAAGCCCGAAAGTTAAGGGATCTGAAAGGGAGCACCCTGTGAGAGGTAAGGACAAACGGACCACCATTGCAGGGCTTGACGGAATGCCTGGTGGAGGTTGATCTTGTCGGTCCATGTGCCAATGACTTGTTGCCAACTGGCATCCAGACATTTTTGAAGGGGTCGGATCTGTAGCCTGCAGAAGCAGACCAAATGGATGCAGGAAGACATCATCGCCAGACACTAACTGTGATGAGTTGGGCACGCAGGAACAGTGCATTCTGTAATGGCACTACGCAAGACTTCATATAGTGGATTGAGAATCCCAGCAAATTCAGAAGTTGGATGGTCTCAGCGGTATGCTTTGTTGCCAGCGTGCCAGACCGGATGAGCCAATCGTCCAGGTAAGGGTAGACGTGAATCCCATTGCGGCTCAGGTGTGGTGCCAGCGGGGTCAAGCGGGGAAGATTTCATGGCGAAGGGAAGGGCCTTGAACTGGTAATGTCACCCCTGAACGATAAAACACAGGAACATTCGGTGCTTGCGATGAATGGGGATGTGGAAGCACGCGTCCTCCAAGTCGAGAGTCGCCAGCCCTTACTCCAGTTCGTCGAGCACATTTTGCAACGTGACCATTCAGAACTTTTGGGATTTGAGTAACTTGTTGAGGTGTTGCAACTCTAGGATTGGCCGCCACGCTCTTGACTTCTTCCTTACCAGAAAGTATCTGGAGTACAGTCCGGAACCCTGGAGGTGCTGAAGGACCGGTTCTATTGCCCCTTTCCGTAGCATGGCTTCAACTTCCTGCAGCAACTGCACCATGTGCAGTTCTTGCTGCGTGACAGGAGGAATGCAGGGGCACTTGTCCTGAAATTCTAAAGAGTGCTTCTGCTGAAGAACATCCATCACCCACTTGTCTGTGGAGATCTTTCACCATTGATCAACAAAGTTTGATAGTTGGCCTCCCACTGGGGTGCAGAAGTGGGGGTGTGGGTCCCGGGGCTGGTTCAGGCCTGCTTGGCGTCTGCATCCTGAACAGGGGGTGACGACGATGCAGTGTGTCACTGCCATAATCCTGGGAGCATTCCCTATAAGCCTCCTGTGTGATGGAGCGGGACGGCTGACGATAGGGGGTGGTGAAACTCTTGACGACCTGGAGAAACGAAAGGATTACCTCCTTTGTTCAAGGATGCCCAGCGAACGCCCCATCTCAGTGTCAGTCTTTATGGCCTGAAGAGTATTGTCGACCGCCTTGCCAAACAGATTGTCACCATCAAATGGCAGGTCAACAACTTTGGTCTGCACATCTGTGTGGAAGTTAGTGGCCTTGAGCCAACCTTGGCGATGGAGGGCCATGCCATTTCCCATCTGGCGAAAGCTGGAGTCCGTAATGTCGAGTTAATGTCGAGTGCTACGGTGATGGTGTGGTCAGAAGCCACCTCACCTTCCTGGAACAGGGCCAAGGCTTCGGCCTTAACATCAGGGAGAAAATCGAGGATGGGCCCCAACTTATACCACAACTCCCTATCGTACCTAGACAGGATGGCAAGGGCTTTGGCGGCATAGATGGTTGATGCGGCCGTGATGATGATGCACTTGCCAGCCGCATCTAGCTTCTTACCCTCCTGTTCCAGAGGCACCTTGGATGAAGAAGAGGGATTGGAAGACCTTTCTAGTGGCGTCCGATACCACCGAGTCTGCCAAGGATGGGACTGAGTCTGGAACCTGGTACTACTTCTGCAACCAGTTACGTTTAGCAGGAGTGGTATTTGGGGCCTTCATAACTGTCAAGCCGTCCTCCTATATGTCATCCAACAATGGGACTGAGACAGTGGTCTTCTTGGAAGACTCTTGTCGTTCAAAAAGGAAGCCTTCTTTTTTGTTCTCCTCCGTCACCAGATTGAAAGACTTGGCAGCCATAGATATCGGAGAGTGGAACAAAACAATCTCCCCAAGTGGAGAAGCCCTGGAGGGCGTGTTGACATCTGGGGGTTCCTCGTCTGTGGGAAAGTAGTCAACAAACTCATCCGTGTGAGTACCAGTAGTATCTGTGTCCGTGCCAGTCTACCTCTGAACTGTTTTCTCCACCACCATGGGCAACGCCACTGGCAATGGCTGAGGGGTAACCAAGGCCGTATGAGGCGGCATCGGCTGAGCACGAGAAGGCCTTGGAGGGCTCATTGCAGGAACTGGGTCGGGAGCAGTGGGCAGTCGCTGCTGTATTTCACTCACCAGTGTATGTCAGGTGTGCAACATGTCCAGAGTCATGTCCCTTGGAGCAGAAGCCAGACTTGGGGCCCCTTGGAGGGCTAAACGGCTGGTAACGCCTGCTGGCCGGTGACCCATCATGAGGCATAGGTAGAATGGGGTTGGGTCTCTTGAGGCCCACATGAAAAGAGCAGCTATATCTGGGTAAGGCGCTGCTAATAGATGCAGAATTGCAAATCCAGCTTGTACGTGCGAGGCAAACTAGAATAACCTTATTTAGTTTTTATATTTTTGGTTTCAAAAGTGTCTATGGCTTGGCTACTAGTTCTGATATATATTACAGGGCCTGCGGTAGCGGCCCTGTAGTTATGGTTAAGTTGCTCAACTCATAGAAAGAGCACTTTTTGGGCGGCTTATAACTTTGGCGCCATTCGACCAATACTCACCAAACTTTCCAACAAAAAAAGTACATGGTCACCTTGGGATGATTTTGCAAAGTTTGGTGCAGTTTAGCAAGTTATGACAAAATAAAACATACAAAAGGCTATAGCTCACTCGCACATGCATATGAGCTACAGACCCGTGCAACGCTGGGTGGTACAACTAGTTACATCATACTTGGAAAAAAATGCATTGTGCCTAATGCAGTGAGTTTTATTCAAATGATTAAATCTATATAAATCAGGATAAATGTATGAAATGCATTTTATGTATAAGATATTTTACCATGATAAAATGGCTGCCACTGGGGTGCTGTTTAGTTGGAGGGATATGCTGGAGTCGAATGACTACAGAATAATTAAAGCCAGTGCACGCAACATCAAAGAAATAAATAACGTCTTGAGAAACAAAGTAACAATGATTGCCTGACGAAGTCTCTGTAGCAAGACGGAATGCGTGGTGCTGTGATGCCGAGCTAGATGGAATATCAGTTTCTTTAAGTCCATGCTGGACAGCATGCTTATTGTAGTATAATCTGCTAATAAAATATTTTTTTTTCACACTGGAGACAGAGTGCTGGGGTAATTTGAATTGAGTTTGGCAGTGTTATTCCATTTCTAAATTTGCAAACCAACAGTTGTGTGGTCTGTGTTAGTAACGGTTATCCTTTGAACCGTATCCCTGAGCCCCCAATACAAGAAGCAGTGCACCTTTTTTAAAATAGATATAGCAGAACTATTAGCCAAGCCATAGACAACCAAAAATATAAAAAACTAAATATGTAGGCAACTTGAGGTTTAATGAAGAGCTATCCATGTTTAAAAAAAAAAAAAAACTAAAATATTTGGACATAGATGTCCAAAATCCCTATTCAGCTAATGGTCTCCTGCTTAAACATGAACATTCCAAATATAAAAAGGCGGTTTCAGAGGCTAAACGCAAAAGCCTTGTCACTAAAACTGATCATCTGTATAACCCCTTCAAAACCCTGTTCAAGATCTTGAGGAACACAGAGTCCCTTTACACAAGACTAGTAATGATCACATTACTACCGGAAGGTGCAACAATTTACAATTTGTTTTGTTAATAAAATAAACAATTCAAACCAATATTAATGATTTTCTTAATCAGCACGAGAACCAAGACATTCTATGCTCAGACCCGCTAAAGAATCAAAAAGCACTGGCTAGGACATTTGAATTTAAGGAGTTAGACACTAAAAACATAAAGCTCAGTCTAAATCGTACTAATGCCCTGGTGGCCCGCGTCTGTCAAAAGTGGTGAAGAATTGTGCAGAGTCCCTGTTTATTATAGTATATCGCCTGATCAATGTTTCCATCTGAGAAACCTTAGTGGCTGAATGCTTAAAACATTGATAGATCACACCCCTCCACATCCTTAGAACAGAAAATACTCTGCTATTATAGAATCACCACTAATGTTCCTTTCTTGTTGAAAATCTTATACAAGGCTGCAAAAATGCAACTTCAAGAACATTTAGACTCCTATTCAATAATTGGAGACAAAATCTGGCTTTCGCTAATGCAAAAGCAGCAAAAATGGATCCTGTTCGATATTAAAAGACACCCTTCTAAAAACATTGCATGATGGGGGTATTGGGATGTTGATGCTGCTGAATCTGTCTTCAGCATTTGAAACCCTGGATAATTCGGTCTTATCAAAATGCCTGAAGCAGGTTGCCATAGTCTAGGACTCGGCATGTCGCTGGTTTGAAGCCTTTTTAACAAATCGCACCACAAATCATCTTGAGACCTTGTCCTCTGGTGTGCCCCAAGGGTCATGCATCTCTCCCCTCTTATTTAATATGTATGTGAAACTGTTACAGGACCTACTGGTGGATTTGGTTCCGGATTTCCAAAACTATGCTGACGACACCCAGATAGTATTCCACCTGAAAGGTAACACAAGTGTTAGCTTTATTCAATCCACCTTCCAGAAAATCTCTAGATGGATGTTCGCTAACTGGCTTGGGTTAAACCAAACTAAAAGTGAGCTTCTCTTGATTCCCCCTATATCCATGAGAGGGAAAGAAAATCCTTTCCCTGGGGAAATCTCTGTCAAATTGTTTGTAAAGATTTTGGACAAAGCAACATCACTTAGCATGACCTTGGATGAGTCCTTCTCTTTGACTAGCCAATTTAGTAATATTATCAGATCACATAATGCAGGGGTCAAGTCCTAAAAACAAAAAGGTGGGGGGGGGACTCATTAACATACCAATTGAATGTGGTTTCACCAGAAATTAGAATATCAAGGTGCCCTCTGAAAAAAGTGTAGGGACTTCTGAAAAAAGTAGGGGGGGGGGGACTGTCAACCTGCGTGTACCCTCGACTTGAGCCCTGACTTAATGGTTCTCAGACAACCAAGACCTCTAATGTCTGAAAAACACTGTGCCACCTTGACAAGGGCCACAATTGGTTCACAAATGTATTACTGTAACAGTCTAACTCGGACTACGACATAAGCAATCCCGCAAATTAAGATGCCTCCAAATTCAGTGGATCGCATAGGTTCCAGCGTTTTAAATGGGATCGCATTTGCCAAGGATGACGCGACTTCACTGGCTACCTCTGAGCACCAGAATTAAGTTTGGTGCACATTCGTTAAGAGTCTACACCGCTCAGCTTCAGAATATTGTTTAAAGCATTTTGTTCGATATGAGCTGCCGAGACCCTTAAAATCCCCCAATAAACTAATGATAACTATTCCACTATCTCAGACAACTATCTTTTGGCAGGTCAAGCACTGTGCTGTGTGTAAAATCTGGAATAATCTTCCTTTATTTGTGAGTGAAATATCAGTTATTTTACTGTTTAGAAAATAACCAAACACCTTTATTCTTTATCAAAAGCTTTGCTGCCTTCTGTTCCGTTGCCTGGTCTTTTTTCTACTGAAAATGCCTCCTTAACTAACGTACGTACACCATACGAGACAGAAATAGAAAAAGGCATGCATACACACAGCCCACTTGCAGCGTTTTAAATTACAAATCATAACAGAAAAAACGTTGTGTTGTTAAATGTTAAAATATCATGATATACTGGCAAAAATAATCAAAAAAATAAATAAAACTGGGAAGAGGTTGCCCACAATCTTGAGGATAAAACTCAATATGAAAATGACTTCCGTTGGTAAATTAATGTTTTGGAGTACCAGGAATAAATATGTTGGCATGATAGAATACATGGGCTTGCTAAGTCTTTCATTCTGTTGATTATAGCCGATGGAAAAAGTCTATGCAACTTCAGAAGCATATGCATTGTACCATACCATTTTATATGAACCACAAAAGTGACCTCAGAAAGTGTGCATTGTCAATAAATACAGTTTACAATGTAAAGTATTCATTTCATGACCCTACCTAATCAACAATACACTCCCAGTATTCACAATAATTGTGTATGTGCTATGGAGGCAGCATAACCAATCCTTCATTTCCTACATCAGTCCACATCTTCCATTCATGCATGTACCACCAAAGCATGTTAAAACTTACATTTTATAAATTGCTTAATGCTGCGCCAAAACTTCTTTTAAATTAGTACAAAATTGTCATCATACCTTCGAGACCTACTCTTCGATCTCGACCGATGGGATTTATAGGACTTTCCTCCATCTCTTGAGCGGCTCTGACTATGCTTTCTCCGAGACTCATAAGAAGAGGAGCTACTGCTTGAGTCGTGCCGTCGCCTAAAACAGTGTAATAGTGTAGTCAATGAAAGCAAACCTATTCAATTCACTGCGTTTTTGCAAAAATAAAGTTCTAAAATAAGAGTTTAAATATTAAACATATCGACGGGACAATAGTTTCATTTTTTTTTAGCAGAACTTAATATAATATTCAAGTAGTGATCGATTTAATTTATATTTGCATATTAAAAATGTAAAGACGTTTTTTTGACGTTTTTTTTAATAAAGAATGTCTTCAAAATAATTTTCTCCGATAACACCCCAGATTGGTGTGCACTTGTAGCAGAAACGCACGGATGCTAAATTTGTGGTCCACTGGATCACAATTTCTATTTAATTAGCCCCCAGCAACCAATCTCGTTGCTTGGTTTGTAGGCTTCATCCAACGGTATAAACCTATGTCCCAAGCAAACAGTTGGCTGCTCGCATATTCTCCAAGCTCCCTCTTTCTCCCATCTTCGTTCCTTTAAAATAAAAAAAGCCTACACTTGCCTTTTTTCTCACTGCTGTACCTGCATTCTCGCTTCCCATGGTCCCTTCTAGCATCCACCACCAGCACACCCTCATGGAAACAGAAAGGGGTCTCACATTCTGAGCTATTTTCTATTCCGATGGTGGCCACTTTGCATTGGTTTACATTTTTTACCAGAAAACATGTTCGCCCATGTGTTTTCAGCAAAGCATGAACACAAGCAGGTCATGCTTCCACTGCCCATGGGTTTTAAAAGAAATAATCCACGGATCACCATCCAGTACCTGGTGCTAATGACCCTTTGCCCACGTTAAAAGACCCTCATTGTCCACTTCCCTAGGGCCCTTATCATCCAAGGATGGGGAGTCCCACCAGACACCTGCAATATGCCCGATTCTGGCAAATATTCACAGCGGGCGCACAGATGGACCATGAAAATACACGGGAAAGAACCTTGCAAACAGATGTAGTCTTTAGTAATTGTTAACTTTTTTAATAGCACAAATAACATCTACATTCTTGGTGCAGCCATACCATACCCAAAAGGTGCCTCCCCAGTCAGGAAAAATTAGGCCACGGTTAGTTTTGCTGCCTGAGTTACACGATTCAATTAAGTGGAGCCATGGACTCCTGGCTCTTCGCCTGGGTAACAAACAGAGGCAAAGTAATGATCACTAGAGTATGCAGTTCCTAAAATTGTATTAATTGTGGATATAATCCCAAACAGAAATCACAAAAGGTCTGTGCACTCCCAGCAGACCTGTATACATGTACCTTTCCCTCGGCATCCCCTCTCGCACCTATCTGACTTGAAAGAGACAAATGTATGTAGCTTTACAGGAGTATTTAGCTTTAAATGAGTATGGAACTATCTGTGCAAAACCTTACAAAAGTTTCAGAATTCTGGATACAAACAGTACTTTTTAATCTGTGTTCCAAATTAGGTGTGATTGCCTCTTAGCCATGGACAGCCCAACATCTCTCTCACGCCTCTATTTCATCATGTTTCAAACAGGTTGGACTAGATATAAGCTCTCTTTCAGAAAGAAGATATCGGAAGAAGAGGCCCTCCTTGCAGGATAATGTGAAAAGGCTTTCTTGACCGTTACATTAAAAACCAAAGGTTGCATCACCCTAGGTCAGTGGTCTTCAAACTGGGGGTCCCGAAGGATGTCTGGGGGAGAGGGGTGAGACTATTTAAAAGGGATTAAGAGGACTGTTTTTAATATAAAACAAGGATTAAAATGACTGCTTTTAATAGAAAATATAGGCAGTAGAAATTCTGCTTAGATTTTAAGGAGCCTGGGGTCCCCCTGGACATCCGTTGGGCCCCATAGGGGTGGCCAACCCCTAGGTGGGGGGCCCAGTAACAATAGGTTTACTCTTGGGGGGGGGGGCTGGTGCAAGTTTGAAGACCACTGCCATAGGTCTAATTTAGTAATAGTGTAGCCTTTAGGAATCCAGCATATTAAAACCTGATTTACATTGATCAAACAATTTCATGTCTCCCTTGTCAAACAAGAAAGCTGATCTGTGACACACACCTCTCAGCCACAGGGTAAACTGCTTTGTCCGATACTCCATTGAGAAGTCTGCATTATTGACAATTAGGGCAAAGGGCGGGGAATAAGCCGTCCAGACCATCTCTTTTAACACTTGCTCAAAACTTCTAAAGTCAAGTACAATATGGGATGAATTTCTTTGCATGCTAGTCTAGACTTCAAATAAAGCCTAAGCATTTTACCTCGAACTTCCCTTCTTAAAACCAACCTTCTCCCAGTCAATATATTTTTCTCAGTCTAATCAGAAACCGTTGTACTTTCATTAAGTTTCCCGTAATTCAGAATCTTGACTTGTTCTGTTCTAAGTGTTGCACCAAATCACTCTTTGCCACCTATTTTTTCTACCATCCGAGCTTTCTACCGACACATGCTACTTTCACTTCAATTTCCATCATTCATTGTCTGGACTTTTTCCTCCATCGCTCTTGATAGACCTGGCTTTCCTCCCACAAGCCAGTCGGCAGAGTCCTTCACTGACTTCACTGCAGACACTTCAGGTACTTCAACTACATTTGCCATAGTTCAAGTATTTGGACCAAAATCCCCAGAGCTGCTCCTCAGGTGCTTTTCACAGATCTGGCATTTCTCACATCCCACCAATTAGCGAATTTTATTCAGCACCTGCTTGGGTTTTGGCTTTGCTTTAGGTGTACATACAGAGCGATTTGTCAAAAGACTGTTCTGTATTTGTTTGTGCTCAATTCATCTGGGGTTCGCTCACTGACTCACTTTCACTTGAGATTTCCAACACCTCTATCTCTCTTCCATAACTCCAAAAGTCATCCTCTTATTACCATCCATCTCCAGTCATCGCTGGAATGTTCTTTCCCAGTCTTCATTTAATTTGAAATTGATTTGATTTTATAATGGCTATTCCAACTCCTTCCTTCCAAGTGTAGGAAGCCCTTTGACTTTCCACTGTGATCTACGCAATGTGAGTAAGAGTGCAGCGTAATCCCAAACAGAACTTCTCAATGCAAATCTCTTTTTGCCAATATCTTAATTTCACATTGGAAGGCCACTTCCCTCAAAAAAGGACCGGAGGCTGACTGACAAGGGCGGGTGGCGGGGGAAATAAATAAAGAAAATGTCCATATAAAAAAAATATTATAATAATCTATACGACTGTCATACAGTAACAGTTCACACTGCTAATTCTTTATCATTGTGGTTTTTCCTAAACCTGCAAGATATTGCTAATCCCGTCCAAGGTGATTACTGCAAATCCTGCTGCAAAGAACAATTTCCCTGTGAAGGCCAGATTTGCTAAGTCACTTGTGAAAACGTGCTTTATAATATTCAATTTAAATGAAATTTTGGAATTAAATCCCTTATAAATTCCCTTTATAAAAGCTTTTGCCTGCTCGGAGAGTGAGACAGAGTGGTCTGAGCAGATGGCAAAATCTGAAGTTGCTAATAGCCAGCCAAGCATAAAAAGTCACTTGCCTCCTGAATTGTACACACAGCACACAATTTTAACTTCTCAAGAGTCAATCATCACTAGCCAAGAGCTAGACGAGAGTGTACATTTAGAGCCCCGGTCTCAGTACATAAAATGGTTTCCCATGTCAATGATTTGGAAGACATTTTGGAGTTCAGTGGGATATTTTCTTAACAGTGTCTGTTATTTTCCATTATTATATATACAGACTCAGAGCCTGGAGCACTCTCTCGCATATCGATCTGTTCACTTTATCACATATAAGATTTGAATGACGATTGGATTGGTGGCCAGCAGCAAGGAAGGAAATCAAATACCAAAAGTGATTCTTGATAGGGTGAAAACGGAAGTCAAGTTTGAAAGCAAAAGACTGATTACAGAAATAAAAGCTAATGCAATAAAGAAAGATCTGTAATTGTAAATATTTCTGTAAATCCCTTCCAAGTTCCCTTCCACAATGTTTACTTCTAAACAGACAGGCAACAGGCAAAAATAAACCAAAAAAAGGACACAACTGCAACCCCAGAAAACCTGTGGAGAATGTCAGCCTATTGTCCGCAGGCAAATTGAGCAGCTCTTTGTATAAGTAGCAGTGAGAGCGAGAACCATGAGCACTGAAGCAACACATTCAGACTGCGGCCAGATTGTAGAAGATACAGATGTTCTGCAAACTGATCAGCATTAGCACAATGTTTAACATTAAGGAAGTTGCTTTACTTCTGTTAGGTCACGGACAGATTTTGTTCCTGAAGTGAGGCACAAGAATTTGCGGGAAAAAGACCCCCGCCCCACCTCCCCCCGTATTACATATAGTAACCCATGGTTGTTTACACTAAATTGGCAATCACGTTTCCGTGTTTTACACTGTTCATTACCGATATGTAAGGGGTGTTTCTTGTATACTTCAACACTCAGAATTGGATCGGAGTTCGCAGTTTTTAAAATTGCCTCATTTTCAAATCTGAACCATGTGTGTGCCCAAGAAGTAGACGGTTGGTGTATACTCTAAAAATCTGATTATGGTCTAAAGAAATTCACAGTCTGAGAAAAGTTTACCAGTGAGCAATGAAATCTGTGTCCATCAATATATGCTGAGAGTGAAACATTACGCAAAAGTAAAAAGACCTCTAATGTGCCGGTCTCTGTGAAAAGTGGCATTCTTGCAAGAAAGCATAAAGGCTCACCTTCTGTCATACGAATGGGAGCTAGATGGGTGCTCTCTCGACCTGGACCTCGATTTCCTTCCCGATTTCTTATGGCTGTATGTTCTACTGTCTGGAGAACTACTGGATGATGATCGCTTGCGTTGTTTTTTCTTCCTTCGACTTCTACTGTCATCATCCGAGTCTGATGAGTAGCGCCCCATTTTAAAACCTAATGCAACAAATATATAAATTCATCATGAAAAAAACATTTTGTCTTTTAAAGCAAAATCTTTATTGGACAAATATATCTAAATGAAGAATGCAAAAACAATTGTTCTACAGCAAGCAAATAAGCCTTCTAGTTAAACTTTGCGGGTGTGGCCATCTAGGGAAGACATGAAGTCACCTTCCCTGTGAGCTCCGAGTGGCCCGCAGCAATCCTTTATGTAGATTATTAGTGTTACCTTCACCGCCCAGAAGACTGAGTCCCAGGCGCTGCTTGGGAAGTTTTTTGGTTGCAGTGAACACCAGATAGACTTTCAGAGGAACTCAAGCTGGCTCTTAAAATGGTACCTGCCAACTGAATTCTCTAGCAGCTGTGCAGTTGCAGAACCAATGCACATACAGGGACAGGCTGTGCCCCGAACCTAGGGCTTCCACAGTATACTAGAGAAGACCAAAGAGGCACGCACTGATTTTGACATAGGCCAAGGGGAGGAGTGAAGCATCTCAGCAGGACCACTGGTTGGCTCCTCGGCTGTGAACAGGCTCATGAGCAGTTAGACAGTGTGAAATAAACAGGCTATTTTCAGAGATCCCAATGGTAGACATCGCTTGATCAAGGGGTTTAATCAACGAGCAACATTTCACATTGGTATCGTCCTGTGTTCCCAATGAAGAACAAGACCAATCCTTTGCTAATATTTTAAAGGTATTGGGCACCTTCTGTGTAATGTGAACTGACCGTTGGGGGAGGTTTGAATTGTGTACTGAGCCCTGAAATTGACATGATGCTTCTGCCACTTTGGATTGATAAGCCAAATGTGCATCCATTGGCAAAAATACTTCCTGAGCTATCGGTAATACAGGCCAGGTGGTTCTTCCATCAGCATGGGAGAGACTACACACTGCTCATTCGTTCATAAGGGCTTCTCAAGAATTGATATGATATTGCTCTCCTCAACCTTAATTTCCGGGGCCCTGTCTATTGACATTGGCCAACGATATTCATCTGATCATGATCAGATCTCTCAAACTTCAGAATAGTGCTCCAGAAACAGGGGGTGAAATCCTTGGAATTTGAATGACATCTTCTTAAGGGACGTGTCAATGCGAACCCACAAAGCAAACTGTTTCCTGGCTGCGAAACTATGCAAATTAAAGGGACATAAATATATTGCACGGTTAAGGGATACAACAGGGGAGCTGAGGTGAATCAAATAATGGAATCTTAGTACAAAACTCTCATGAAGGAAGAGACATTAAACTTACACCATCAGAGGAGGTAGCTAGCTTCATCCTCCTTAGTTCAAATACCAAGAGAGGATAAGGAAGATCACGAGAGTGTAAAAATACCTGAAGCGGTAGAAAGGGAGTTAGGCTCTCTCATGTTGAATAAGGTCATAGGACCGGACAGATTTCACAATTGTTACTATAAAACATTTGTAACTTCCCTCATAAAGTTATTCAATAGCATCTCGGACACAGAGACAGTGGCAATGCCAACAATGACACCATCGTTAAAGTAAGGGAAAGACCAGGAATGCTCATCTTCCAACCCATATCACTCTTTACTGTGAATGATGCTAAAATGAATGTCAAGGTCCTGGGCAATGGGTTTGATGCAAGTCTTGCCGATGATCCTGAATTTGGATCAAATAGGATTTATAGGAAACCTTAATGCCCATAGAACATCCGAAGGGTTCAAAATATGGTTGAGAAGGGTAAAAAGGTGAAGAAGTTTGCATAATTAGCTTTGGACACACATCAGACTTTTGACAGTATAGACTGGGTCTACTTGAGTAATTTAATGTAATTGTCATTTCTATGGCAATTTTCCCATTACTATGGTCTTGAAGCGCTGTTGGGTAACACCCCCGGGGGACCCAAGTCCAGGTATGGGACATTCGTGGAGTTTAGAATACATGTGCCTTGAAACACTTGTGTATAGGCACTTTATTCATGCCATATCATATCATGCGTGCATTTTAGCCAATACAAAGGTAGGTTGGGGTGGCCAAATCCCAGCTAGCTGCCCATGTCGAGCTAGCATCTGGATGGGTGCTGTGAGGTAGTCTGGAGAGTATGCAAGAGCAGGAGGCTCATTATGTGTGCAGCTAGACCAAACTTTTGTCGTGGGGGTTAGCTGCATTCTTATGGCAAAGGTGTGGTGCAATGTGTCTTAGAGTAGTGTATAATGGCAGGTGCGCGAGTGTGGGTGGCTGGGTCTTCGGCTATGTTCCATAAGCCTGGAGTGGGATACGTACCTGTGAATCCTAGCTGATTTCTTAGTTTCATAGATGCAGCTGAATTTAGAAGGGGGTGGATTCAAAGCCCGGTCAAATTCTACACAGTGGCTATATTCAAGAGCAGCTAAATATACTAAAGTGGCTATACTCAAAAGGCAGCCAAATATACCACTATGGCTATACTCAAAAAGCAGCTAAATGTAACCGTGCCTATACTAAAAATGCAGCTATGTATAACACTGTAGCTATATGATATGATAGGTTATTTATAAAGCGCTTAATACCCAGAGGTTTCTAAGCGCGGACCCGGGGATCCAACCTGTGGTGTTCTGTGTCGTCTTGCTTCCAGCGGAGTCGTAATGAGTTTCACGGTCTGCATTTCGGAAGTTCTGTAAAACACATTGCGACTCCGCTCGATAACACGGCCTCTGCTGATCTAACAACCCAGGGACCATTCCATCCCGTTATAGCTTTGAACATTCGGTACGCGCAACACGGGAAAACGAACAAAACTGAGGGCCACGAACAAAAGGCACCCAGTCACGTTACAGTTGGTACAAAGCACCAATAAACAAAGAATTATCGTCGTTGCTATATTAGATTATCCCTCACACGCTGTGAAAGAAATTGAAGATTTGCGAGATGAGAAGATTTTCATACAATGTGCCATTTTAATCCACCTGTGCCACTACACAGTGTCCTGAAGTCGGGCCCACCAGACTTTGCAAACCAGATTGTGTCAATTGCAAATAGTCCTAGGTTGGAACCCAGAAACACAGCTCAGTGTCGACTAACCTGAGGGAGATTTCACATAAAAAAAGAGGGCTGATCTACCTATGAAAACACACCCTTACTAACCCCACAAAATCTTTGTGATGATCAATGATATGATATGATATGATAAGGCATTTGTAACGCGCCTATACACAAGTGTTTCAAGGCGCGACGAGGCAGGGGGGGGGAACAAGGGGAGACAGACAATGATCTTACTAGGCCAGGTGTCATTCAGATCGCGCAAGTGCAAGGGTAGAGGGGAAGGGAAAAGTGCATGGGGGAAAGGGAGAGGGGAAAGTGCAGTACAGGGTTATTAGCATACAGCATACAGGATAAATAACCAGGGCCAGCTGGTGGCAAGTGCGAGGTAAGTGCAGACAAGTGCTGGGAAGGGGGGCTGTATGGATACAGACACAGTCCCGTAGTGCAGGGGTTGCCGTGGAGGCAGTGCAGGAGAGAGTGGCTGGGCCGAGAACGGTGAATGGCCCATTTGCAGATTCAGTGCACTTTCAGTAATATTAGCAGGGGAGAGGGGGAGAGAAAGCGGAGGCAAAGAGGAAGGTTTTCAGGTGCTTCCGGAACCGGAACCGGAGGTGGTTCTCCTCAAGTTTCAGGGAGGTAGGAAGGCTGTTCCAGAGGGAGGCCCCTGCAGTGGAAAGAGATCTGCCCCCAACTCGTTGTTTGGAGAAGCGGCTGACCCTGAGGGAGTTGGAGGCGGATGAGCGAAGAGCTCGAGAAGGCCCCAGACGGCGTTGTGGACAATGCAGAGGGTTTTGAACTTGATCCTCGCAGTCACTGGGAGCCAGTGTAGTGATTTCAGTCCTGGAGAGATACGGTCCCTGGGCTTGAGGCCAAGGACAAGTCTTGCAGACCTGTTCTGGATGAGTTGCAAAGGGCGGAGAGTAGAGGCGGGCAGATTAAGATAGAGGCTGTTACAGTAGTCCAGCTTAGAGAGAACCAGGGCTCTAGAGACAGTTAGCTTCTGGGGGAAGGAGAGGAAAGGAAGGATACCTCTGAGGGGGTGTAGCTGGTAGTGTGACTTCTTAGATACGTCGGATATGTGAGGAGAGAAGGAGAGTGTGGAGTCGAAGATGACCCCAAGGTTTTTTGCCTTGCATGTAGGAGCAGGAAGAGGGCCCAGAGAGGCCGGCCAGAGAGCAGCAGGGAAGGAGGGAGTGGGAGTGCCGATGAGTAGAATCTCAGTCTTACTGGCATTAAGGCAGAGGTCGTTGGCAGCACACCATTCCTGGATAGCAGAAAGACAGTCAGAGATGAGGGCAGGAGAAGAGGAGGCCGAGGGTAGCCTGAAAATGAGTTGGGTATCATCCGCATAGCACTGAAAGTAGGGGCAGAGAACGGCAATGTGGTGGGCGAGAAGTGCCAGATACTGGTTGAACAGCCAGGGAGAGAGGTTAGATCCCTGGGGAACACCACAGGTAGAGAAGAAGATGTCAGAGAGGAAAGACCCCAGTTGGACCTGGGAGGGTCGATTTGAGAGGAAAGAGGTCAGCCACGTCAGAGCCTGACCAGTGATACCGAGGTTATCAACTTCGATACTTTTGAGTGTCATCAGCCTAGTTATAAAGGACCATTGTAAATGTTGGATTATGCATTGTTTTTAGGTGTTCTTATAATTCCCATATTTTTATGTTTTGTATTTATTGATTAAAATATGTTAAATTCGTGTATCTCTGTCTAAGCAAATTATGACCGTTTTTGTTTAGTGATAAATGTGAACTATCTGCCCTTGTGCGTGGGAAGGTGGGAAGCAATTTTTTGTGGAATATTTGTATGCTTGCATATGGGTTGGGACAGGGATTTTCAAAAATGATCCTTGCAAATTTCAAAATACCTACAAAGGGAATAGGTGTTAGTGATGAGCTAACTAGTCCTATTTCAATATCAAGGAGCACTTACCAAGGTTGCCCGTTTTCAAACCTGGTCATCACAAACTTTTACATATTCTGTGAAGACATGCAGGGAGATCCAAGGCATGGAAATGAAAGGGAACCAGCACAATGGCATATTGCTGATGACAATAATCTCTTCCTTAGAAGATCTATGACATTACTGCCAGTGGTTGCGCAGGAAATCAACCAGTTTTGGAGCGTCAGAGTTTACTATTAACAATAGAAATTCCAAGGCATTGAACATTACAGAGAAAGTGGGCAGAGTCAAAGACCTAGGGGAAGAATTTGCATTCTCCTGTGTGAAAAGGAGCAGAATAAGTTGGGGTAAAGATGGCCGGAGTACATGAATCCGTGTACAAGCCCAATATCCGAGAACTGTGAAACATTTGCATGGATGACCTCAAACGGTGGGATTTACAAGAATTGCCATGGTTCGGGAGGGTAGGAGCAGTGAAAATGACTGCTTTCTAGACTTACGTAGATTTTTAAAGCCCTCCTCATCTGCATTCCTGTAACAATGCGCAACTTACTGCAGGGGCAAATATTGACGTTTATCTGGGTTAGGAAGCTTTTAAGGGCCTCACGTAAGGTCTTCTTGCATTCCCCACTACTTGGGGGTCTGGGCGTTGTGACGAATTGAGGCTATTCGTCCCTTCTCCCCAAGGGGGATCCTCCCCCTTTGATGCATAGGAGGTGAGCCAACAACGCAAGACCCTCCCTAGGGGTCTGGGTAAGTGGGATCTCCCAGAGAGACTCCCCCTTAGGGAACAAAGACTCCCATTCATACAAGGATCTCCCCAAGCCAAACGACGCAGCAGCATATATGGGACTATCTGCTACAAAGAATAAGGTAACCTCTGCATCTTTAGCTGAAAGCAATGCTGAAATAAGCCAACCCGGTATAGAAGAGACGTGCACTTAACTGAGACGAGTCGAGTACCAGAGAGGAGGAGGAGAGTATTGTATGCAGGGGAGGCCCCCTGACGTGAACATTCCGTGGGGATGAGGACCTGAGACTAGTCGCAAAGTCAGCGACTTTTGAGGCGGCACAGATCACCAGTCTGACACGCTGGAGGACCAGCGTGTCCTACAACAGAGAAGCGTTGCGAAGCAGGAGAGAGCAATCCTGTAACAGGTGGTGGTGGGATACATTCATATCGGGGTGGGCAGAATGCCCAAAGGACCACGCCAAAACCATCAGAGAAGGAAGCGTAAACAGCTTCCCAATGCAAGCACCCATATACGGCAGAAGCTGAGAATGGGAGACTGGTGAAAACGAGGAATGAGGAGGCAAACATCGAAGAGGAATACCTGAGTGAAGAGCATGCCCTGCAGCATTCCACTGCATACAGAGAGGCAACGTGGAGAACAGTAGAAGAGGGAGGCAGCTGGGACAACATTACATAGAGAGAAAAACAAGTGCCAATAATAACGAGATATTGAATACAAAACTGTTTAACTGAAAGTGTGCAAAGCAGGTTAAGAGAAGAATGATTAACCCTGTGTAGGAAGTAGATAAAGACTGCGAACAAAGACAATTGAAAGAAGGAAAATTATCCTATGAGTTTAAAGCAGAAGAGTGGATAAAATATAGGATAAAATAAAATATAGGATAAAATCCTGCAATTACAGAGAGGAGATATGACTATCAAGTGAACAAGATAGTTACAGAGAGAGAACCCAGGAGAGGGTAATGTGAGAAACCTGAAGGCGTCTCACCCACTAGTCCCCGGGGATTTGTCATCAAGGTGGCCAGGACACAGCCATCGCTATTGGATCCAGTTCCTGGGGGTGGACCAGTGCGGGAGGAATACCTGAAGTTGGGGGGGGGTGCTCGGGGAGTGGAAGTGGGACACCGATGGGTACGACGCAGTATCACCTTCCCCTTAACTACTTTTTCCCCATCCTACCCCGTAGGATATTCAGAAATTCTACCCACCCCCTTTCCAACACAAACACCTTCCTATTTCACAAAGAACGGGCTAACACCTGAGCCGTTTACCTGACATGTCCCAACATAAGGGTCAGGCAGAGTCAGGCAATTGACAATAACTACGCACACCTGACTGCCCTTTCCCTTCCCCACAGGGATACAAATGCACGAGTAGGCAGCCATTCCATCCTGGCAGTTCAAACAGAGGAGAAAGGCGCAGAGACTTGGAAGGACGAGGAGGGAATTACCCTTGTCCTTTTCACCTCAGACCCGCATAGCCTCCAAAAGGGAAATCATAAGACCGGGAAGTCCAGCTGGCGTGTGGTGTGACAGGTGTCAATGGCACACTGGGCCCTCCCGCGCTGATAATCAAAGCGGGGAGAAGCGCTTGCCACTGTGGTGCCGCCATTGACTCCCGAGACAAGAGACTCCCAGTTCAGCACAGCTGGTGGGTCGGAGAAGACAGATAGTGAAACCGAACTGTGCTGGGGCCAGGGTTGTAGGTGGCAACCTTATTTGAACAAAGAAACCCTGTAATTGAACTTTAAAGAAACCCAAGGAAAAGGTTCAGAAGCAGAGTGGTCAGGTGTTGGGGGCGCTCATTCGAAAGACTCTGACTGAAGCCGTTTTTGGGGTTATGTTTGTGATGAAACACCAAAGACCAAGAGGCCTTAGGAGAGGCTAATGTAAAGTGTCAAAGTGGTCCTACGAGGATTGAGCAAAACCCCTTGTACACTCGAAAGTATGACACATGAGAGAATTGTGAATGGGCAAATGGGAACCCGACAGAGGGATGCCTGCAAAATGAGAATTGTGAACTGCTAAATGTGAACACGACAGAGGGATGCCTGCGAATTGGGAATTGTGAACTGATAAAGGTGCACCCGGCTGAGGGATGTCCGCAATTAATAGTTGATACAAAAGATATTGAGATTGTCAAGCAATACGTTTTTGAGTGAAAGACCATAGTGAACCCGGCTGAGGGGGAATCAAAGGGGTGAGGAGCAGTCGCCCAAGTTGAAAAAATTGCCAAAGGAACTTTTGTTTGTTTATTGTTTTAGAGCAGCCAGCCTTCTAAGGCAATAGACTTTTGCAGGAAAAGAGACATGGCCTCTGAAGGTTCTGGCATCGTTGAAAGGAACTGTTACCTCATGCTGGCAAGGCCCATGAGTTTGCTGTGCTCAAAGGTCCTGCCTTGTCTTGTATTAAAAACATGGGGAAGGGATACCCAGCCATACCATCCTGACTTATTTGGTGAACACATCTCTCTTTTCTTGAGAACATTATCCCACACTATATTTGTAACTTAGTTGTAAGGATTGGCAATAGGACTGCCTTATTATTATTTGATGGTCGTAGCTTGCTCCCATCTTAAATTTAGGGTTATATTAGGCGTTTTTCTCACCCCTTATACAGTTTAATAAACACCCCTGCACTGTGATCACTTGTGTCTGTCTTTACTGTTGCCACCATGCGTTCCTTACAGGAAATGCCAAATTGGATCAAACCACAGGCAAGCTAAGAAAGCCCGGATTAACAGACAGAGGTCTACAAGTTCAGACAAGAATGTGAGAATGTATAACAAGAAAGGTTGTTATAGACACATCCCAAAAGAGAGTACAAGACCAAAGAATACTGTGAAAGAGCTACAAGAATTAATCAAAGAGATATTGAGAGACTATTATAGAAGATTGTGTTAGGAAACAAACACAAAAAGAGACATTGATATAAGGAGACTATCAGATTCTAACAGAATACCAGGGGCATTAATCCATTCTCCTCGCCTCGTTTAAGTTGATTAGATTAGTGGTAGGGTCAGTTAGAATTAGGTTTGGACTGAGGACATTTCTTTATTTGAGACTTCCTGCCGACATATGAGCACCTTCAGTTCCTATAGATAGGCAGGGAAACCCCCTCGGGCAGCGGGGAAAGATAGGCCTTCATCTGATAAATTAATTAAAAGCTAAGTTAGATGTCCTCAATGTGGCTGACTCCTTCTTCTGACCCACCAGAGCATACAATTTATACAGGGGTATGTAATAGTAGCTCAGATTATGTACTCCCATGCTAGAATGGCCTGTAAGATCGTGGATTAAAGGCTGTCAGCACATTGAGCAGGCTGCGACCGATGTCTCATTATTTAAACTTATGCAAATTCCTCAGAGCTGACAACTGCGTTACACTAGCAAGAGTGCTTATACTATCCAAGCTCGACAATTGCAATATCCTCTTCCTTGGTACCTCCAAAACCTACATAGCCAAACTCCACCTTATGCAGAACAAAGACCTCCAGGCTGCATAAGGCATAAAAAAACCTGAACACATCTCTAACATTAGGAGAGACAACCATTGGCTCCCCATCAAAGCCAAGATACTATTCAAAACTTTAAGTATCACTCAAATGCCTCACTTACAAAGCTCCCAAAAACCTCATCAATACAGTCCCACAAAAAAACCACACTAGACTCCTCAGATCCAATAACAATGAAAACCTTGAAATTCCTCGATACCAAAGAGAAAAAGCGGGAGGCAGTAGCTTTAAAGTTCTTGCTCCCAGACATTGGAATGCCCTACCTACCAATATTAAGAACGAAATGTCCTACTCACAATTTAAAAACTTGGTTATTCAACCAATACTAACGTTTAACTAAGACCCACACTATTTAGACTAGATCCACCTCATATTCTTGTGTATATAATGTATGTATTATCCTTTCTGTGCTTACCGTTTCTCTTATATTACTAAGATTGCATTTACCATTGTCTGTAACTATGCTGTGATACCTCCGAGTCTGGGCGTACAACAAATGTAATAAATAAATAAATGTTTCTTAAAAGGGGTCTAGAGAAAGGTGGCCAGCTGCACTACCAGTGGTTTACTAGGAATAGGGGTTTGAGAGTGGGGGGGGGATTATACCAGGATTGCGACCCTTCTCTCTAATAACAAGCAACTCAGAGTTAACTCCTGTGATGTCTAATGGTATTTTGAGGCTTGGGAGCTAAATGGGCCATTTATATTGTCCGAGTTATATTTGAATGGGAGGCCCCTTAACTTAGAACAGCGCAAAGAAAGGCTGCTGGTTAGGGAGGATGAGCGCTTAGATACACCCAGTTATGAAATTGGACATAAGACTGTTGGAGGCTGACAATAGAGAACCATGCATCATGGAGTTGTCACTGATGGAAAGAATTTTGAACAGATGAATCTCCCGACTGTATAAGCTCCTGGACCTTGCATAATTGTAAGATAAATGTATCATAGAAGACTTGGTGGGATGAGCGCTTAGATACACCCAGTTATGAAATTGGACATAAGACTGTTGGAGGCTGACAATAGAGAACCATGCATCATGGAGTTGTCACTGATGGAAAGAATTTTGAACAGATGAATCTCCCGACTGTATAAGCTCCTGGACCTTGCATAATTGTAAGATAAATGTATCATAGAAGACTTGGTGGGATGAGCGCTTAGATACACCCAGTTATGAAATTGGACATAAGACTGTTGGAGGCTGACAATAGAGAACCATGCATCATGGAGTTGTCACTGATGGAAAGAATTTTGAACAGATGAATCTCCCGACTGTATAAACTCCTGGACCTTGCATAATTGAAAGATAAATGTATCATAGAAGACTTGGTGGGAACCAGAATTGAGAACTGTGATCCTAACGGAATCCTAGGTACAGTAAGTGTACTGCGAAAAAAGAATGCTTTTACTAAATGTGCAATAGTTGGTATCCAACTCCCTTGAGAATCTATAGAATACTCTCAAAACATATTTTCTTTAGAAACTGCAGAAAGATAGGAAATATGTATCCAGAATGGTGCGATTGGACATCTTTACTGGAGAAACTGCAGAAAGATGGGAAATATGTATCCAGAATGGTGTGATTGTCCGAAATTGCAGCTCTATAGGAAAAGAGGTGGTAAAACACAAAGAAATCGTGAGCAAACCAAATCTGGACCCAGTGGTGGTAGTTCTGTGGAAAATGGTGGAAGGAAGATATCCAATTCGAGGCACTACTGCAGCGCTAACCACACATTTTGGGAAATCGACATGCAGACCCCAATACTTGTGGTGGGTGAATATACAGGGATTAATGGCTATGGAGAAAATAACAGCATTACCTAGTAACAATTTTAAAACATTTATGGACTGTGGTCTCATTTTCAAGACTGTGAAGAGTAGAGAACAATTGTTACATAAACAGTTTTTTGCTTCTTTGAACACAGAGGCTAGCATTTGAGGGTCTACAAGAGTAGCCCATTAGTGATGTCTCGGGTTGCTGGTGGTACTCTTGTTCAGGGTGATTTGCCTTGCATTTTTGTGCCGGACTTCCCTTGTGGGTGTGTCAGACTGATATTTCTCCTTTGTGAGGGTACAGTGAGCTAAAACGTGCGTAGGGTTAGTCACATAGAACAGGTTATTTGATCCTTGTTCATTCTCGGAAGAGATCCCACACTTTAGTAAAACATTTTATCTTGAATATTTGTTTGATTGCATTACCCTCTTCTCTTCAGGATACACATTAAATAAGGACAAATGAAAACTCTATTTCAAGTAGGACCTTGTTGGCTCGGGTGTGAAATGGTGTCCCAATAATATCAAGTATTTCGCCTTATTATAGCATCATCTATTAAGGATACAAATAACTGCAATTGCTTACTTTCTAAAATGCATGAATATGAGGGTTCACGATTTCCTCTATATTTATCAAAGTGGGATTCTTTAGAAGCATTAAAATGATATCTCCTATTGTGTTATAGTTCCAGTATATGCTCCCCATCTCCTTCCTTGCTTACTTTCTTAAGACAATTAACTGCACTGTCATTACATTTCTTTGGGGAAGTAAAAAATAACATTGGAATTCCTTATGTAAACTTAAGCAGTTAGGCATAATGGTGGAACCCGGTTTATTACCTTCAGAGTCTATCATACTGCTTTCATTCTTAAGCAAACGCAATATTGGTTTATATCCATGATCTCCTTAATCCCCCAGCTTGGTTTATTTTGGATAAAGCATTATCTCCTCTTTCTATAGCGGAGACGTTTTACATAACGGATCACTCCAAATTCCTTGAGACTGCTACAATAAGATATGATATGATATATGGCATTTATAACGCTCCTATACACAAGTGTTTCAAGGCGTGACGTGGCAAGGGAGGGGGAACAGAGGGAAGACAAAGACAACATCCTAATAGGCCAGGTGTCATTCAGATCACGCAAGTGCATGGGAAGGGGAAAGTGTGGGGGGAGGGGACATTGCAGAACATGGCATAATAGAATAAATAACACTAAGTGAAAGTACAGTCAGCTGGTGGCAAGTACAAGTGCAGACATCAGGTGGTGGGACTGTAGGGATACAGAAAACAGTCCCCAAGTGTGGGGGCTGCCAGGAAGGCAGCTCGGGTGTGCAAGTAGCGGGGGAGGGGACCTGGGCCCAAGATCAGAGGGTGGCCAGGTAACCAGTGCAGTTTCAGTTTCAGCCAGGAAATTCAGCAGGGTAGAGGAGGAGAAAAAGCAGAAGCAAAGTGAAAGGTTTTGAGGTGCTTCCGGAACCAGAGAAGATTCTCCTCAAGTGTCAGGGAGGCAGGGAGGCTGTTCCAGAGGGAGGCCCCAGCCAAAGAAAGATCTACCACCAACTTGTTGCTTGGAGAAGCGACTGACCCTGAGGGAGTTGGAAGTGGATGAGCGAAGAGCTCGAGAAAGAAGATATTTAGAAAGAGAGAGTTGAAGGTATTGAGGCCCCAGGCCCCAGAAGGCCTTGTGGACAATGCAGAGGGTTTTGAACTTAATCATCGCAGCCACTGGGAGCCAGTGCAGAGATTTCAGTCCTAGAGACACACGATCCCTGGGCTTGAGGCCAAGGACAAGTCTTGCAGTCCTGTTCTGGACGAGTTGCAGAGGGCGGAGAGTAGAAGCAGGCAGAATTAGAAACAGGCTGGTGCAATAGTTCAGCCTAGAGAGAACCAGAGCTCTGGAGACAATGAGCTTCTGGGGGAAAGAGAGGAAAGGAAGAATACCTCTGAGCAGGTGTAGCTGGTAGTGTGACTTCTTAGAGACGTCGGAGATGTGAGGAGAGAAGGAGAGTGTGGAGTCGAAGATGACCTTGAGGTTTTTAGCCTCACATGTGGGAGCAGGAAGAGAGCAGAGAGAGGCCGGCCAGAGAGTGGCAGGAAAGGAGGGAGCAGGTGTGCCGATGAGAACTACTGCTGCCCGACCTATGCAGAAACCATTGGTATAAGCATAACAAGCTTAGTAAGATGACACTGGAAACAATGTTCTGGAAACCTTGGCTTAGCAAAGGTGTCAAGTTTTTATGGGTTTCAATTTGGAATTTCAATAATTTTAGAGTCAAATGTGCTCTTCCTAACTCTGCATTGTACTAGTATGCTTAACTGTTTGATTTTATTACTGATAACCTATCCTCTTTTGTAAGCTTTGTCACGATTCCCAATTTAACCAGAATGAGATGCATCTTACCGTCATCTTCTTGTAAGGCCTCCAAACTTCTATGCTAGGTTGGATTTCAAAAGATCCTGGCATTTGAAGGGTCCTTTGAAGTAGGTTTGGAATTGTACTGTGAAATGGAATGGGATGGGGGTTTGTGGCCTTATACTTTGAATAAAACAAAGTCTATAGTAACATCAGCTAGTTCACCTCAATCTTTATTTTTCTTTCTCCACTGAGTCTTTTAAACTTCAGCAAGTTTTTTAATTCTAATCTTGCAAATATGAAATGTTGGTTATTTGTAATGGCAAAGGTGCCTTAAGTATATTATTCATGTCAATTTGTTCAAGCATTTGATGCCAGGTTTGGAAAATCTTACAGCTTGTTTTCAATGTTAATGTTCCTTGTGCTTTGGGGAATAGCCTACTGGAACGTCTTGTCATTCAAACTACTTTGATGAATTATCAACATCCCCGTTTGACCTTTTTATTTTAGTTGATGCCCAAATTATTGTTAGCATTTGAAAGCACTTTTCAAATATTAATATCAGGGCATGGTGGAATCGTGTCTACAGTATCCACAGATTAGAAAAATGCCCAGCAATATTTCCGAGCTTATTGGTGAAATATAATGGCACGTCTTTACTAATTAATTATATTGCCCCAGTTCATAAATGGCTAATTCTTTACTATATTCTACTCATATTATTGTATTTGAAGAGGTTGCTATGCCCCCCTCGAAACGGTACAGAAATCAATTGACTAGTTGGCAATATGTTCTGTCTGCATTATTTTAGGGTTTTTATAGCATAGTTGGGTTTCTCAGTTTTTCATCAATAGACATATAACTTTGTACTACATTTCATATTGCCTCTCTCGTTTCCACCCCTTAACTCATTCTGTATCTTCCTTCCTTCCCCAATTTGTATTATTCTTACATGTGTTCCCGTTTTCCCTTTCATCTACTGATTCTTCATACTTTAAACCTATTCTTTTAAGATTTCTATGTTTAGTTTGTATGTATAATTAGCATATTATGTCAGTTTGAATATTTATTCGTTTAAAGTTTTCTTAGTCAATATAACTTTTTAAACTATTTCTTGCTGTTACAATAACGTGAGCTTATTAACCAAGGGCCATGTTATTACATTGTGTTTGGTGAATTTAGTGTTTAGTGTTTGGCATGCATATTTGCTTTTTATTAACTGTTTGATTAAATTCTGTTTATTTCGCCTTGCCATGAATAATATAGCTGTATTCTTATGGTTTGTACTATTTCTAATATTAACACAATAAATCACTTAAATTATTAAACAAATATGTTTTGCATATATAAGGGAAGTGCTTTAATACCCCAAAAACCTTTTTTTCATGGGGACATTAGAAGAGTGTGAAAAAGTGGACATCTATGACCACCATTCTAATGTAACATCTAAAGGGACAGAACTGGCCCTTCTGTGCATTAGAAAATGTACAACAGTGCCATAAACCACTACTGTAAACAAACATTGCCATCCTCAAAATGAGGGTGAAATTGGATAGGAAGGAATGTATATCCCAAGTAGATTATCTTGCATATGACCAGTGGTATACATGTAGTCCCAAAATTGGGCAGACCTATTTGGATTATGACTGCAGTAATGATAAACATTGCTGGCGGGTATCCACCTTAAAAGTGTACACAACCTTTAATGAGGCCTTTAAAAGTATAAGAAAATGTCATATTTTAATGGTCATCATATGTTAAACAAGCCAACAAAAGTTGGATGTAAACAACATACAACTTTACATTTCAAAATCTAGTCCTGAACAATCAAACATTTCTTTCTCAAAAACGTTCAACTGATTTATCAAGACAATTCAAAGTTCCTTTTACACAGCCATTGCTGTTGCAGTCTTTAGCACTATATGACGCATCACAATATAACTGATCTTTCATGTACATTTGATGATGTCATTTAAAACAATGTAGAATGTTACCCAGGCATCAGGACACTAAATATCACAAACACATTTGAAGTTTCTTTACAATGCATCATCCTTTTAGCTATGTTTTCACAACTGTACTAGGGAGACACTGAATCTGTCCGTTTACCTATCTGCATTGGTTAGGGTCTGCCCAGTGCAGGGGAAGGAGGCGCCATCCATATGAAGGTCCCAAAAAGGGACCATAATATATTAAAATAGTAACAGCAAATATTTTTGTTTATTCCAAGCAAGGTGAAGGCTTCTGATATTAATTCTTCCACAGGGGTTGGAAATGATCTTGGCCAGGGGACTAATTCTATTGTGTAATGCCAGCCATAACTTACTCCTATAACAAAGGCAGTGGAATATGGAGAGCATATTCCACTGATCCAATATCACAGGAGGGGAACATTGCATTTTCTCTGCCTCCCCGGTCCCCGCAGATCAGAGGAAAGCAGGAGACACCTGTGCTCAGCAGAACCCTGTAACCCAGAGAGGAAATGTACCGAGTGTGGGGGTGTTGTCATAAAAAACTTAATGAAATGTATTTTTTTTTTAAATGGATTCTGGATTTCATCAGAAGAGTATAAATGGATATTTAACAAACCTCCTAATACAAGAGGACTTGAAATATAGGATAATTGGATTGGTCAGAAAATAATAGCTCTCTGTATAAGGATTACATTATTTTTGAGATCGGACTATAAAGATTTGAATACATTTCACTGCAGGATGGATTTAAAACTTTCCTTAAATGGATGTTCTGAAACGCAGAATAATCTTAACCATACAAGACGATTTGGAAGCCAGGTTTTTTGCATAGGTGATCCAATACCTGTTACCTCTGCACCAATCTGATTAGTTTAGCCACAGGAATGTAATAAATTGAGAGTCAACAAGTTGCTATTAATGAGCCTTATACTACGGTATGGCAGAACTGTTAAGGAACTGTGAATAAGGTAGATCATACATTCATTAAATACTAATTCAGTAAATGGCAAGAAATAGATATATGGATGCAGTAGGCACTTAATAGAATATAGCATAACACACACAAGTAATGACTGTTTATTTCAAGCACTGTATATTGATTGGGTAGCCTAATGTACAAAAACTTCAACAAGTGAAGAGTGCCAAAAGCCCAGAGGGGCAAAACACATGTAGACAAGGGTTTTTGTAAGGACATTTATAGAAAGTAAAAGTTGCATTGTTGTTAGCACATTTATCGAAAACTCAAGTTTTGTTGCATTTTGTTTCTATTGAATAAATCAATATGGCATTGTGAATGATTCATTGCTGATGTAAATTGCACAACGGTGTGTTCAGTAACTAATTACGTTTAGATTTTATATTTGCATACAATGTTTGCGCCATTCTCTGAAGGGCGCACACAGCAATTTTATACATTGGTTGATTCACAAAGAATATATATGAATGTTAGTTCTAGCCACAAGTAATATTTGGTACTGCTCATTTCTTAAGAAACAATATCATTTGGATCATTTGTACTTACAATCATAAAACATCTTTATAATTGACTAATAAATAGAGCATTTTAATGGGAATAATCTCATACTTTGTTCCTTCATGTGTTGTCTCTTGCTTGGATGTTTTGGTACTTGCCATTTATATAATGTGAAGGCATCATGAAGCAAGACACATACAACAGATTCAAAGTTCAAACAAAAAGTCTTTATTAACTCAAATGTCAGGATGGTGCAGGGCCTAACTTGTCCTATACTAAGGTGGGATTTCCCTACCTAAATAAACTAAGGATAGCCTGAGTCAGTAAGTTCAACTTAAAAGTGTCTGTGTCCAGATCCTATACTTGCCCTCACAACTAAAGCTAAACAATGTGTAGGTATGTCCGCAACCAAAGTATCAGTTTTCAAACTAAAGTTCTGAGTTTCTTCCAGCTCCACAATTGTTCTCAGCTCCCGTCCCCAACTTCAAGCATTTCTAACCAAATGGCCTTGTGGTACCTTTACCGCAAGTTCAACACAGTTCCACAAGATGGTCTTGGGGTTACCTTCCCCAAGTTCAACACAGTTCCACAATATAGTTTCGGGGTTCCCTTCCCCAAGTTTGACACAGTTCTACAAGGCTTTAAATTCACAATTAAATCCACTTGTTTGGTTTGCCTTTTACTGCCATCACTTGCACAACTCTTAGGCCGCCCAGCCTCATGCACTCCAAGGAAGGGTTCCTCGGTCTAGGTGCAGTTGTCGGACCACACAATGGCGATTTGGAGTATTAGGAACCCTTCAGGAAAGGTCCATCCTATCTTTTTAATGTCATTTTATTGTAATACTTACACTTCACCCATGAGATGCCTTCACATATAGGAAAAAAGATAGCCATCACAAACTATGTTCATTTACATGCATGGAGAGGCTACCACAGGCTTTACCAACCACTGCAATACGGCCGGCTGGCCATGCGTGCATGCCAGTGCTTAGACTGTCTTCAAGTATGCAACGATCTGGGGAGCGCAGGTGGTCTGACCTGGGCACACATGATTGCAATTGCCGTTTGGACTAAACTAACATTGTGCTCGTGACTTTCCCCATCTTATCACATTTGCATTCAAATATTGCTATGAGGAGCTAAATCGAATTACCTGCGAGTTAGTCACATTTCCATCTCACCGTCATCCTTAGGGTAGCTCATGCGTTCTTTACAAAATTATCTGGCTCAAGTCTTTACAACAGTTTCAAGACAGAGAACCTGGACGTTATAACTGGCTATGTGCAACAGATGGAATGAGTTCTTTCTTCGACTTTTTTTTAGCAAGTTCAGCCTGTGCTGTGCCTACAATAGGCCTTTACCTTGCTAAGATTTCTTTTAAAAAAGGTATCAGTAACCTGTCAGCAATATGCACTTTTTTTTAGTGTCGTGCATTAAAAGTGCCATGAGCACAACAAGTTAGAGTCGGTTTTAAATTCACAGAGGTTACCATTACGGAGAAGTAGCACCTAGGCCACATTTCATATCCTATAGGGCGGCAAAACACGTGTTGCTCAGGTTTCCTTAGCAGCAAACAACGTGCTGAAAGCAATAGTTGTACACTGTGACTCGTTTTGTTGATTGTGCTTTTAGTGGTCCTAAGGGAAGGAGGTGGCAGCAAAGTGCTGCACTGCACAGCCTAGTGCTGTGGTTTTCTGTGCCATAATGGCACAGTTTCTATTTTGGACCTGGCCAGAATATACATCAAGGTCTCTGCCTAGTGAAGTTAAATTGCTCTTGTTTGCAACTAGAAAATGATTTGTAGTTGTAGCGACATTGCGATTCACGCTGGCAAAAACGAGATCACTTTAGTGTGGGAATTTCAAGTTTATTCGTCAACTAACCTTTTGTTATTCCAGTGGCGGAGACCCTGCAGCCAGCATTCCTCCCATACCCACCATCTTGTTTACCAGTTACCACTTGAAAGAAAAATAAAATAGGATAATCAACTGTGTTCTTTTTCTTTCTTCTCATATGCAAGTGAAGCCATTTAAAAGGTTGTAGCGTTTCTCCTTCTATAGGGGTACATAATTACATGTTGTACCCAGCAGAAGTAGGCAGGAAAGAAGTCCCCAAACTCACCAGCTAGTCCGGCCAAAAGCAAAACTACTCGCCCATTCTCATCTTTATGATGGACATGCCAACCAGACAGACGCTCCCTGCATCAACAGCTCTAGAATATGAGCCTTCTCAACTTTATCGGTTTAGGGCATTAAAGTTTCATAGTGTAAAACTGACGTGGTGCTGTAGTAATTACCAAACAGCATACTATGGTGTGTACTATAGAGAAAGGTTGATAAAGTGAACTCACGTGATGACTTTGGGTACTGATCCGTCAGCCTCCATCAAGAGATTAAGTGCCATGGTCTGATGCTCTAACAAATCTGGCGCCAAAGGTAGATTCTACCTAGCTTGTAAGACTATCTGGCTCTATGTCCCGGGGCGCATAGTTGCCAACATGACCCATTCCAGTCTGTAGGTGCTTTTTTCTTTGCATTCTTGGACTTGTAGTTCCACATTTCCCAATATAAAACTCAGACTACAAGTCCCATAATGAAAAGAAAAAAACAGGACTGGATAAGCACCTACAGGTTGGAATGGGTCATGTTGGCAACTATGAAGGGTGTGTGCCCAGTAACACGTTTCAACAGCATTTTGTAGCCTGGTGGGTGTCAAATGGTGCAGTGCCCAGTGTTTGACAACTGAAAGGAGCAAAGTAGCATGGAATGGGTGTAGTTTACTACAACTGGCTGGAGTTTTCGGTCCCAGGCTCCCACCCTTATGGACCTCAGCTGTAGGCAGTCTATAGAAATCTGGCAAAGTATCAACATTGAAGTATTAGAGGGCAAAGAGGCTGCTTAGGCAGACCGGACCCCTCCCTATTGATGTCTGGTTCAGTAGAGTAGGGAATACAGAAAAAAAGGGGATTAAGGAAAATCAGTGCCCACATTTTAAAAGGTAAATACGAAGGACTGAAGGTTGAGTCCTTATCCCCATCAAGACCACTCTGTGGTGTATATGGTTATTTCTGGTACCCCCGACCCCCTCTCAGGGCCGCGAAGGAGTGGAGTCAACGTGTGACTGGAACAGGGCGCTTGAGTCTCGAGGCACTTGGAGAATGGCAATCATGCTAGTCAAAATTCTGATATGAGAATTCATTCCCAGATTTGGAGGGCCCATTTGCAGTAACAGTATCCACGGCACTGGTTTGTAAAAAATGTTGCAAAGGCCCTGTTCTCTACCCTGAAAATACAGCATCATTTACACTGGACACACCACCCAGAGTCTGCGGGTACAGCAGAAAGGAAAAACTGGAATTTGAAAAATAAGCAAGCAAAAATGTGTCTTGAAAGTGGGCTGAAGTAGCTGGACGGCCTTCCTTTAGTCTTGTTTAGTATAAGAAGAACTCCAAATAAGAAATGGGGGCTGAACCTGTATGCATTTCTCCATCAGCGCCAAAGGCATTTGCCTGTGTCTCCTTCTGTAACAAGCACATTACATTTTTGTGATAACCTATGGGAGTATGCAAAGACATTAATTTCTTCTGTCAGTTTCATTTCCGACCAGGTCAAAGCTGCTCTTCCACAAGGACTGCCTGGCCCGGGTCATTCCCTAGAGCCTGGAGACAAAGTGCACCAGCGGAAAGTCAGCCCTAGGCCCCTGGTGGAAGTGCTATTCGTTGTACTCTTGACCTCCGATTATGCTGTGAAGGTGCAGGGTCTCCCAACAAGGGTCCATTTCTCCCAATGCAAATGTGCGGTAGCCCTTGCGGAATGAAGTATACATTTGTTCAGATATGCTTTGCTGTACTAGTCTTCTATTCTTTGACCTAGTGACATCTAAACACTGAAGGGCTAGCAAAAGGGGAAGGGTAAAATTACTAATGTATTCACAACTGCAGATTTTCGAAGCTAGCTCCGGTATAAAAGAGGATACTTCGTTCACTGGCAAGGAGGAAACTGTGGTTGAGGAGGAGCCTGGGAATGCAAAGTAGATTCATGGTTGGGATTTATACCATGACCAGCAGTATGTCGTTTTTGAGTAATCCCTTATCTGTGTGAGGTACTCCCGAACTAGATAAGCAACAAGGATTACCTCCAAGCTTTAAACACAGAGAAGCCAACTCAGTAAATAACACCACTACCTAGTATTAGAAACAGAACTGAATCTGTAGTTGGAAAATATTTGACATTGTCCGAGTCTACAGTACAGTATCCAGAGCCTTCTCAAATTAGATATCATACATTACTGTTACTCTGTACTCATTACTAGGAAAAGAAACTGGATGATTTCCAAACTGATTTCTCTGTGCTCCCATGTACACAGCGCAACAGTGGTGACAGCCCATAGACAGATTGTTGGTAATGTAAACAGAACTTCAGATATGGTGAATTTTCCATTTGCTATGCATCGTGTGGTAGTACCGGGATTGTGCCGGATTGAGGATTTGTTGGGGGGGTGGGTGGAACATGTAAAGATCCCAGAGAGACTGAACGATTTAGAGTACTACTTATTGACTATACTAGATTCCAGGAATTAGACTAACATGGAAAAAGGTTGTTCCAATTATACTTATGCTCCTTGTCCGTTTTCTGAGGCTCTAGATAACAGAATATGCACTATAATTCAGCATCTGAGGTGATCAGAGGTTCAGTTTCTGGAATGTATGAGATATATTCAAATATATAATGAGAAGTTGTGGTATCAAACAGTTTCAAAAATAGACAAAAGCGAATACCATTATTTAGTGTTGAACGCAACTGTTGCGGCAATATTATTTACTGTTCCCTTATTTGCATTCCAGGTCACCACTCATTTTCCTAACTGTTCGGTGGGTGCTTGAATTAGACTGCAACAACAGAAAGAAGAACTTTTTGGAGAATCCCAGAAAAGGGAAGTAGTAGATAGGGCATGGAAAGGGGCACACACTGCACTTGCAGCTTGGGACATCTATAAGGGGACAAAGTTAAAAGGCTGGGTGGACCATCTTGAGGAAACCGCCAGGCTTATATCTGTGGAAGAGCTCTCAAACAGTAACACACATCTGTGAACTACATGTCATTGGTACTCTAAACCAACAAACTCGTAATGCCTTGCAGCAACTGATGGACACACGACGGCTGCGACGAACATGCAGTGGGGGCATGGTGTGCAGAGAGGTGCAAGATTATCTTAATTCCCAACTATTTTCCATTCGAGATTATGTGCGACACAGTATCTGGCACAGGCTGCTGGGAAACAACTGAGGAATACTGGAGTGACTTTGGCTCTGGAGAAGCTTCTGGAGATATGGCGGATGGCCCTGTGAAGCCAAAGACTGCACCTGCACCGCAGAGGGACCGATACGAGGACTGCGGGCCCTAGCCAGCCGAATACTGCTAGGACCGTGGGCAGGATATTACTGGGAGTGGATGGCTCACAGGGAAGTATGGGAAGTCTGACCGCCTACTAGCGCTGCACAATATCTGATCTCTGCACCAGGGATAAACAAGGAATTTTGGTTTGGAATTGGAAGTTATGGCCTTTACCGATGCCCCAATTGCAGTGTTTAAATACATTAGAATAAGGGCAAATAATGCTTGTGGGAAATAGAATATGCTTGGAGGGAGAGGCATCATGATTTACCTTAGCGGGAATGATTTTGTTTCATGGTAAGGAAAGGTCTGTAAAATTGGTTTTTAGTATGTTAACGAAAGCACTGACTGTCTTTATATACAGTATCGCAGGTGTGCAGGGGGCGGGAGTGTCCATCAATATAGGACACGGTTCATAATTTCTAGAATTGGTTCTTCCCCCAAAGGCTTATATACATTTGACTGTACAAACAAAGTAGACAGTTCAGCAAGCTGTAAAGAGGAAAGTGGGGATCGTATATCTAGAGTTCTTAAAGAATTGGCCTGTTCGGCGTCACGAAGATTGGGACGACTCGAGAAAGTTGAAGAGGAGATCAGGAAAGTCACCTATATTACTAAGAATTTGCAAGTACCAGAGACCGTACATGTAGTGAAGAAATACAGTTTTGAGCACTGCATTGTGTGCCAGGGGAAATTTCATGTGGAATTCACAGGAAGTGCCCAAGAAACCTTACATTACCACCACTGTATGTCTAGCAGTTTTCTTTTTCATTTTGACAGGAACAGTTGCCCTTTGTCGCAGGTGTTGCTAGAAGCTATGCCATAGTTATCATCACAACACCCTCCACTTCAGCTAACCTTGACTCGACCTCTGACAGCTATTCACCCCATGCCCTGTTAGAGATTCACTAAGAAACAAAGGCCCTGAAGCATGTGCTGCCGCAATTGATATCTACCTTGAGTGATGCCTCCCTTAGGGATTGTTCTTACTGTGATAGTAAACATTAACACATGCCAGCCTGATATTTAGAATAGATGAGTCCTCTACACAATGGACAAGTATAGGAATTTGTTAGTTGAGGGATAGAGCTAGAAAATTTCCTGAGCAGAAGAAAACAGGTGAATTGGGGAAGAACAGAATAGGGATAGAACTATAGGGACAGATGCGCAGGAAGCACAAAAGGGTTGGGGTTGTCAGCGCAAGACTACCCTGTGATAATTGGTGAATGTTATTTTACTCTGCGTGTACATAAACATGGAGGTGGGGAAAATTTATTAGATAGAGGAAACACAAGGCAATTCATGCAGTATGATCCTCTATTTTGTGATGCCAGGAGCTTTAGTATTATGTCTTTTTCCAGGTGACATTTTAGAGTGAGGGTGCCTTTCCTATGTAATTGGCATTTGGCAATACTTGTTTAATGACATGCCCAGAAATCATATTGGACCCAATGCAAGGATCAGCATTTTTGAGCGAGCCGAGTGCACTAGGTGAAGGGCACGCAGCTGCCATTTTTGTATTGCTCAGGATATAACAGGTCCCCATCAATGGAGCCTTGATCAACTGAGGATATATGTGTCAAGGGGCGGTGGACCGATGCCCCTCTTCGAGGTGAGCAAGACCGGGTGCCACCAGTGGTGGCGGATGGAATCGGAACTGAACAGTCATATGATAATCGATACTAACAAAAGACTACTGCTGAATATGAAAGTGTGCATTGTTCTTGGGGAGGCGGGATAGGTTGTGCAAAGTTTACGTGAAATCGTGAGAGGTCAAGCGAGCAAGGGGGTAGCAGAGTTTGAGGTAGGATTTAGTTGCCAGGGAAGAGGGGTGGGATGTTATGCTGCTTGAAAACTTGCAAGTGTTTGTGGAATAAAGGTTTACTTGTCCATCCTTCATGAAACAGATTGGCTGATTACTTTTTGGTTCATTGGCATAATAGAATTTATTCAGTTCCAGGTGAGAAGTTTTACAAAGGAAATGGGTTAGAATATTAACCTGCGCATCCCCACTTCGTACATGAAAGGCACTTAGTAATGAATATAAATATGCTGTACCAGGTGCACATTTTGTTGCTACATTAGGACAATGCAAATTTACTTTTTTAGAAAGAAATACAAGGGACAGCCACTGAAAAACTGCTGGTGGAGCGAAGGATTGCACTGGAGGAAATTTGATTAAGTAGGGTACATGGAAGTAGGATTTCTTGCACTATTTTGGCTGCATATGGGCTCAACTCTAGCATTTTGCATTCAAAACCACTTCTGTTTCATTATTTGGCATCTAAGGGCTAAAGGATACATACATGTTTGCCAGAATTGATAGGGAGTAATAAATGAGAGGAGGTCCTTAATGAATATGAGACACGTTTGAAGAAAGTCGATGCCCAAAATACAGAATATTTTTTTTAAATATTACTTTGGCAAGTGCCAACAAAAGGACGAAGTGAAAGTTCAGCAAAAGGTCATGCAAGGCTTGGCCTCCATGTGTAGCTCTTTCCCTGCCTATGGCAAAGGTATTAAGCATAAGCCTAAAGTGTGACAACGATAAGGGTAGTGAATAGATTTGGTTGAAGGATTATCCTTGGTTGGATGAGGTTACTGCATTGGCCCAAAGAATAAAACATTCCCCGATTGTGTTAAAGAGATAGTAAAAGACAAAGGAAAGAAGATAAAAGAAAAGCTATGGTGGTTTACAAAGGATGACAATCTTATGTAGGATGTTTTAATCGGGTGACATCTAAGTCAACTTTCCTCCCACCCCAACGGTGTGCAGACAATTTTCCATTATTTGATCAAGTTATTTTTATGAACCTGGGATCCCCAATTTAACAATATTGATTACCTACAGCCGGCCTCCCATTTTGGGACAAGAAACATATAGGCTTGCATGAAAGCTTTATTTATCAAAAGAGAAATAATTGTATCAATTTAAATTTAAACACATTATACATATAAGCAATTCAAATGTCAATGGATTGAAAGAATGCCTGAGAGTCCAGGATAAAGCTTTCATTCACTAAAAATCATATTATATCAGTACATCCCTGCCTATCGAATGCTCTCTAATTCACTTTTATTGAAAATAGATGCCCCCCATCTCAATGAACCAACAGCATTATAAAAAAACTCAATGTAAACAAACTACTTTCCTGTATGTGAATCGCTTGTAAAAAGGAGCATTTATGTTTAACGTGTATGTTTGCTAAAATTTCCTTTGGTGGCGTTTCTATTTTATTAGCATGAAAAAAAGTACATTTCTCATTTTTAATGGACAATTTAAAGGCGGGAAACTCGGTAGTGAATAATCACCCTTTCACTTTTGTCTTCAGCAATTCAACACAAATAACAGGATTCTGCTTGGTGGTGCACTGAAGGAATGATTTCAGTTACATTATCTTTCTAGGTATGCACACAGTAAGATGTCCTTTTGACTCCCAAAATAATTCTTCTATGTTAGATGTCTTCTCACAGGCAAGGATCTGCTTGAATATACACATATGACCTATTCTACCAATTATATAATTCCAGAAGCTCATTCACTTCTGAAATATTCCCTAACTTCTCAGGGTGTACAATCAACATATATACACCCAACCCCGAGTACTTACAAATAACTGGGGTGGGGGTTTAATCTATTCCCCTTTATAGTGTCACTCCCCTCAGGATTATTTCCTCTTTATATTATACTTATATATGAATTTCTTTTGGCTGTCTCACATAAGGTGGGCACCCTTTTAAGGACTTGTTGCATACTCCCCCTCTAGGAACAGGTGGGCACTAGTCAGCAAGATGGGGTCCGCTTCCCTGCACAGTTTGTCTGCTGTCTCTTCCACTGAAGAAGGTCTGTGACTTGGCAGGCGTCACTTACAGTGCTCTGCTTATAATCCAAAAGGGGTCAAAGGAAAGCAATCTATTCCATTCTCCTTCCTCCTGTTATCAATTGTCTTTGTTCCTTCTTCCAATCATCAGTCAGTGAGTGAACGGATGTCTGTATCTAGAATCTATGGGTTTTAACTTTTAAGCAGCAAAAACCACACCCCTTAAAGGTGTGTATCATTTCTCTAATCTAATTGGTCGATGTATGTGATTGGACAGTGTTCCAAAAGTAACATTACACTAAAGCAACCCCTGTTGTAGTCATTAAGCATGTTAATGAAGAGGGCAGTCAAATGAGAGTGATTTATAAAGCCAATTTCCCTCCCATTTAATGTTATGTCATCTTAGAGATGTTTTACATTCAACAATTGTAACTTTCTATATAACAGCATATTCCACACATGTAATAATGTTACTAATCGATTCTCAAGATTGCTATCAGTTAGGTAATTCAAATAATCCAATGTTCATCTTGGTACGGCATATGGGGGATATAGTACAGATTTTTATTGACTAACACTTTTATACAAAAATAATGTTTAGATATCAACGTGACAAATGTCTGTGCAAAACTAGCCACATTCATCTAATTTACAAAATTAACATAATATGAAAAAAACATTTGTTTTCAAGCTGAATGTATATTTATTTTTTACATTAAATCTCTAGGACCTTCCGTTCAGAAATTACAAGCGAACATACGAATCCCAATGTAACTTCTATGGTGCATTTGTTTCGTTTTGACAACATATTACATGGCAATGCTTTCTCTGCCAAGATACAGAACATATGGTGTCTCATTCTATTAGTTCATGGCTGGAGGCATTTATGACTCCTGTAAAAGCTTGGTAACCATGGCAAATGTTGTTTGGAGTTAGGCTGGCAGGGTTTTTATGGACTTCAGTTACACCTCCCTGAGTGATTACAGGACCTGGCAGCCACTTAGACGAGACATTCAGTCTTCCATGGTGAGAAAAATGTCCTTCAGGAGAGGCCTGGATGATATAATAAGCAGTGTCTCATAGCAATTTGCTATGTAATTCTGAAGGTTTGCGAATTAAACTGACACTTGTCTAACACAGCTTACAATGTAAATTACCCTGTTCAATGAAAACACAGCTCACCCTGCATTATTCTCCACCCTCTTTTCTCTGTTCACTCCAAGTTCACAGAGGATAATGGAGAGAGTGTGCAGGAGCAATCATCTCCTAAACTTTTAAAGTGCCAAAGTCATGCATGGGAATACTAAGAAAGGTTATTTCTTTTTAAAGTAATTACAAACCAGAAGTAATCAGGCTGATACTTTTGTAAAGCTGCCATATCATGTTTGGCAAAGACCAGTATGTGTTTTTAAAGCCAGTCCTGCAGTTCTATTCCTACATATGTAAGTTGTTACATACTGCATACATACGGTATTGCTACTGTAAAACACTGGATTGTCTTCATGTTTTTCAGTAAAGTTTGGGCTTGTGTATCTAAATCTCATACTGCCAACTAGATTTTATTTTGTAGGGGAATGTGCATTATAGAGAGTAGTAAACACTTTTGAAAATGTACATGATCACATGGCCGAATGCTTTTGATGGAAAGCCTAGTCCTGAGACCTGCTGGTTGCTTTCATCTCTGCAACCGGTGCTCAACCCATGAGCAGATGCCAAACACCTTGACTTTTTATCTTATGGCCCTGTTGCTTTATTCCAGCTGACCGGAAAGGAAGATGTCGTAAACCACAATATTAGACCTAGTTAGTGCCTAGTTGTCACACTGGACCATGCAACATCTTGCAAGCCATAAACCCGTAAAATAGCTCAGCAGGTTGAGTACTCGCTGCTGTGATCTGAGCGTGATATGTAGGCCAACTCAGCCTTTCACCCTTCCGTGGTCGATAAATGAGTACCAATTTCGGTTGGGTATTATTGTATGTAAATATGTGCTTTGTAAAGCGCTTTGGATAAAGGCGCTGTATAAATAACACATTATCATTATAACTATACTTGCCCTCGCGGTCTCGATCCTGAGAAACAGGTGAGTGCGTATGAGGAAACTACTTAACCACGACCCACTCCTCACCCTCCCCGGACACCTCCAGGTTAAGTGCCAGCCTCCAAGTGCCTGTATGACAAAATCACCTACTCCATCAACCCACGGCCCACTCCTAGGTCTATCCAATTTTACTCAGAAACTATGCTTTCCCCTATGCAGGCTAGCACACTGCCATTGCTTACGGGCCGAATGTGTTAGGTGTATTCCCTACTCACTCTATACAACATACTTGCTTGTTTACCCAACATGAGCAACCCTACTCAACTCAAATATCTAACCCATCATATGGTTGACATGCACTCACAGCACCCTTCACACCAGGTCCATCCATCCATATCCTTTTACCGTGCCCCCACACATTAATGACTCTTGCACTTTAATATTTCAATGAACGGTGAAGGTGAACATTTGCCCAGACTCTTGTTATAGGCCCATGCATTGGTAGTGCCCACCTCCAAATTGGGTCTCGGGTCAACCACCTTACGACTTTAGCCACTGATCATGCATCTTTGCTGGCCCAGGCTTTTGCACCACTATAAACTAAATTACTCATGCTAATTTCAACTATGCAGTACTCGAACCCTTTGCCTTCACTCATTAGCCCAATACACTATAATCGCATGCCCATGCAATGATGAATTTCTCTAAAAACTCTTTTGCAATCAGCCTCCTTTGTTTCATAAATACACTGAACAATCGTTCGATCTAACTCGCACTCATGATAAAGGAGCTAACCGGCATTACGAATCTGCCCTAAACTTGTAACCCTAATAAGCACATTTTCCCTGTTAACATTCATATACCTAATATTTATTTGTGCCAATTCAACACATCCCTGTCATCAGTTCCCCTCAACCAGAGTTATGCTTTGCACTTCACCATTAAACAACCTTGTACCACTTCCTTTGGGCGTATGTGATGAATTGCCACCTGGCAAGGGTGTGAAAGCCCAGGCTGTTTTGATGTCAAATAATATCAAATAATAAAAGTATGCAGGTAATTCCATATCTGAAAGGTAAATCTGCTGTTCAAATTCCCCTTTCATAGGCTCCATGCCAAAAGCATTGTGTTATCTGTGACCTGCTGCACCAGTATCCCGATTTACAGCACCTGTTCTACCAGAGGCACAGAGCAGGTTCAGAGGTCACGGCTGCAGTGACAGCCAAGTCTCTGCAGCAAAGGGGCTGTATTAAGCTATGCACCCCAGTACCCAAACTATGATTATCACAAATAGCCCATGAAGGTGGCAGGAAAAACTGTCAAATGCATGGTGCATGGCCCTACGAATGATCATTGCAACCACATCTAATTTGATACCACACGTCAGCCATGTAGGCTCAGTTCAGCTGTGGACGGGTTATGTGTATTCCCCCAGACTTTAGCCTTGGCAGATGGTCTCTTTGTTCCTTTGTAAAGGCAGGTAACAGCCTTTACCCAGGGACAGCCCGTCCGCAGGGAGCTGGCATGGGACAGGCATCAAGGGGCACACCCATTCAGAGAGCCAGCCTCACACAAGGGTGCTGCATTTCTAAAGGCCTATGTTCTTAGAGAGAAGGGACAGAGATACAGTAGTCAGGGGAACTCTGTTCAAGGGAAGAAGACTGACACCTTTTTGAATCTGTCTTTCTCTTTCCCCTCCCCTGCCCTTCCTCTGGAGAAAAGCACTTTGGCTGTGACCAGCCCTACAGATAAGAGGTGTAACTTTTACTCCCTAAAAATTGGGAAATCGTACCAAAAAAGAAAAAGAAAGAGTAAAAATACCCCCAACTAAAAACAGGAAAGACATGTAGAAACTTGCCCCCGTGCTTTCTCACTCACATCTCCATTGATATGTTTAGACCAGTTGTGTGCGTAGTACCACAGAAAGAAACTACTGTTTTAACTACCTGATTGGAAGAAGTAAACATGCATCTTTTAATGTGCATGAATAACTAGGTGTAAAGAAATAAATATTGGAAACATTTCAGTTAAAACATATTTTACTCGCTTATAAAATACTCTCATGGGGAATTGGACTCCCTAAAATGTCATTTTTCTCTCAACTTAAATAAAAAATAGGGAGTAAAATACTCCCACTTACACATTTTATCTGGAGCACTGGGTGTGACATCAGAAGTGAAATGTCCAATAATTTCGATGACAGGGGTTGTCCCCTTAAGCAGGCTAGCTTTAGTCCAATCACCTGGAGACTTTTGCCTAAAAAAGAAGGGGGTGCCACATCACTTGTTTGAATCACCTTGAAGCATCTTTGGATCATCAATTGAGAAGATTTTGTTAGACCTTGCTGGAAAAGCAGTCCTTTCCGGAGTCCTCAATTTGTGAGGTGAAGGCATGTGTTCCAAGGCAGAGGAGTGCTCTGCCCCATAACCATCCCCATGGTCCATTCGAGGTGTTCTGCTGCTGGAACAGGACCTGCCCCTCTGCCAGCCACAGCAGTACCCAGGACCTCAAAGTGTTGGAGGACTCCTGCAGTTGTGTGCCAGGCTCCTCCTTGTATAGGAGCCCAAGAACAAGGACCCATCCTGTCCCAGAGTCCCTGGAGTGAGACTCACAGCAACCTAAGAAGTGACCTGCTGCTGGAGTCAGACTGCCCCTCTGCCTGCAACAGTGGTACCCAGGAGATCACTGTGTTTAAGGACCCCTGCAGTTGTGTGCCAGCCTCTACCATGTTTGGGAGCATGCAAAAGGGACTCATCCTGTCCCTGAGCCCCTGGATTGGGCCTCTCAGCACCCAGACAGCCGAAACAGCCAGGATCCTAGTGTTTTTCACTGTTGAAATGCTTGGAGCTTGTTTCAAGAACTGTTCAGCACATTTGAACTAGCAGGACCTTCCGTTGCTGCCTTTTGCTCTCTCCCCATCTTCACACAGCATCAAGAAGTCTGGTTTGGCCCTGGTGCACCACCAAGTACTGTAACAAAGGTCCTATTGACTGCTATCCGCCCCCTAGGTCCATTCGCAGTCCCTAGAGACTGGCTAGTCACTTTGAAGCCTTTTTGCTTGCCTTTCACCCCATATTCATTATGCAGAGTGCTGCAACTACTGTCTTTGCCTATTCTATGTTCTTTCTTCAGGGAAGAGTTGTGTAGTTTTCTTCAAGTTAGTTTTTACTGTACATGGTGTGTCTTATTAAAGCATATATTTTTTATAGAATCTTGATTGGAAATTCCGTTATTATGGACTGTTTAACTTCGCTGTTTAGGTAGCTACTGAATCACAGTCACACTCCTCAGCCCATGTTACCACAAAGGGCGAAGGAGGTATATCACTTGCCTGTGTTGGCTCTTGGCTTGTAGAATTGTGAGGGCCGAGAGGGAGTTGTAGCCTCTACTCATCCTTGTACTCCTGCAGGGCAGAAGTCAATTCGCTTATTAGACACACACCTGTATGATAAAGAACATTTACAATACCAGCTAATTGAAATTTAGGACATCTGCTCAACACTTATAGGGTAAAAAGTAGCATTTGGGTGAAAACCATGTAAATACATGGCTGTACCAAAATGAGTATGATAATCGTGCAGTCTTCCACACTCGTAAATCCTGCAGTTGCCGCCTTTACTTTATGCAATCATGCATAAACTGTTACCACCTTCTCAAAGGCACACCCAAGGCTGCACATTTGCTGGAGGGTGCAGGGCTTACCAGACCCCCTTCCATGAGGCATGTGCCCGATGCCAGTAAAACATTTGCCAAACACCAGTACTGACACGCAAGGTTATTCCAACTTGCCATATGTTATGTACTATGCCATGGCTGATGCATTCATTTCAGAGAATCTTGTTTTACAGCCATGCTCAGTGTTAACATGAATTGTGAACATGTAAGGCACTGTCTCCACAGAGACAGGCTTGGGAGTAGACGCAGATCTTCACTACACTAACGTGGTCACACCACCACTGAAAAACACTGCCCCCTAAATATGAATGTTTCTCTCTATTGAACACATGTGTAGACAAAGACGGGTCACAAACTCAGGCCTCCATTTTCAAAGTTTTGAATAACGCACCTTAACACAGTCGTTCGGGAGAAAACTAATCACGATCGACTAAACCAAACTTCCTTAGGCAATTTGAAGATGCCTTTCCTTTCATGTCAACACGTTTGTTTGTTTGTTTATTTATTTGTATGGCGCACCGAACCCAAAGGTAAATGGGCGCAGGAGGTACAAGAAAACTTTAGGCTTAGGTTACATAGTACATGGTACCAAGATAGTTTACATAGTACAAGGTACAAAGGTAGGTATTCACAGGAGAGATGAAAAGTACATAAATACGATCGGTAAAATTATCGCCAGATAGTAAGTCTGTTACATGTTAATAAGTAGATGCAAGCGGTAGAGTTTTTGCATATTCCATTAAGCAGTACTGGGCAGCAGCGACGTTAAATATCATTAGTTCTCAGCCAGTTCACAGTGTTACGTCTGAAACTGAAGTAAGTTTGTTCAACTCTCAGTGCAAGAGGGAGTGAGTTCCAAGTTTGTGCAGCCTTAACTGGGAAGCTATTACCACCAGATTTTGTTAAGTTAAATCTAGGTATATTAAGGCAGAAGGAGTTGGCAGTCCTAGATGGGCGTCTGGAGGTTTTCCTGACTATACGTTCAGTAAGGTATAGTGGCGTGGCATTGTTGAGGCATTTGAAAGCCAAAGAGGCTGTTTTGAGCAGGATTTTGTCGTTGATCGTCAGTCAGTCAATGCTTTTGTCTCCTTAGCTTGGATATGTGATCTTGTTAGGAATATTTAGCGCTGTTCTTAGAGCATTATTCTGTAAGGTTTGAATTTTATTTGGGATGTACTTTCTGGCTCCCAGGTAGAGGGTATTGCAGTAATCCAATTTCAAAAGTATGAGGGTGTTTGCTAAAGTAATGCAGCTTGTTTTAGATAGGTACGGCCTGCAAGCCCTAATTAGTTTGCATGTGTAGGCTGTTGCCGATGCCATAGTGTTTATTTGTTTGCTCAATGTTAAGGTAGAATCAAGATAGAAACCTAAGGTGTTTACTTCCTTTACAACCTTGATGGTGTTGCCATCTATGTTAAAAGTAGAGTAGCTGGAGTTGAGTTTTTTTTAGGTTGGCCGTGGTTCCCAGAATCAGGAGCTCCGTTTTGTCGTCATTCAGGCAGAGGCCATGGGTTGCCATCCATGCCTGAATGAGGAGGCAGATTTTATTCACAAGAGCCGTGTCCTTGAGGTAATTGCCCGGAAGGGGTATGAGGATCTGGGTTTCATCTGCATAGTTAGTGTAGGTGACACCCATATCGGCCAATTTGTCAAACAGCGGCTTTGTAAATATGTTGTACATGGTGGGCGAAACACAAGAGCCTTGTGGTACGCCGCAGGTTATGTGGATGGGGTCTGCTGAGGCCGAGAAGACTCTCATAGTCCTGTTGTTTAAGAAGGACTGGACCCATCCTATTGCGTCCTTGGAGAAGTGAGCAGCTGAGGCAAGTTGTTTGCACAAGACTTCATGGTCCACCAAATCAAAGGCAGCCGACAGGTCAAGGAGGAGTAGCATGGCAGTTTCCCCTTTGTCCATAAGCTCCTCAATTTGAGTCTTTAAATCAATTAATACCGTTTCAGTGCTGTGTTGTTGCCTGAAACCTGATAGACGGACACCATAGGAGGTGGTTAGTTTCAAGGAACTGCTGCATTTGGAGATAGGCTACTTTGTCAGGTATTTTAAGTAAAAAGGGCACCGTTGTAATTGGCCTGTAATTAGTTGGGATGGAGGGGTCCAATGTTTGCTTTTTTAGAAGGGTAGGACCCATGACTCTTGGAACAGTGTTAGCTGAGAATTAATTGTGGCAGGCAGTTATCGCCCTGCGCCTTGATGGTTTTAGTGAGGAAATAATGTTCTCAACTTCAAGGGTGGAAACTTTGGAGAAGTTGAATTGATCTGGTGAATTACTCAATCCATTAGGTAGGGTGGAGTTCTTGTTAGCAATCTTGTTTTGGAGAAGTACTATTTTGTTTGCTAAAGCGTTCTGTATGTTAGTACACCAGATTTTGTCTTTTACGATGTTGTCTACCGGGGGAATAGGAGCTTCCATTTCGCGTAGGATTGTGAATAGCTTCTTAGTATTGGATCTTGCTTTGGTAATCCTGTCATTATATAAATCTTTTCTCATGCGGATTATTTCTTTTTATAGTTATCAGAGAAGTTGATCAAGTTGTTCTTATTTTCTCTTGAGGGCGTATGTCGCCATATGGCTTCTAGTTTTCGCTTTTCTAGTCTCTAGTCTAAGGGCTTTTAGATGTGGTTTGAACCAGGCATTCAAATGCGCCTGTTGTTTGCTCTTACGCAATTTGATAGGTGCAATAATGTCTAAGGCATTAGACATAATGTTGTTGTAAGCATCAACTAGAATGTTAGGTTCAGAAGGGTTTATAGTGATTATTTCGTGAAAACAAAATTTGAAAAACAAAAATTTCGAAAACAAAGTTTTGAAAAAAAGCTGTGACAAGCTATATTTAACATGCAAAGTGCATTTCTTTCTAAACCAATCCGTCGACAATAATCATGACTGGTTTCAATTGAAATGCACTTTCACATGTTAAAAGTAGCATTTCAATGCTTTTTTTTGTAACTTTGAAACGTTACATGGAGCTGTCCAGTGCTGTACTTTCAGCACTGGACAGCTCCAAGTAACTTTTCAAAGTTTTTGTGTATATTAGGGGGGTTCCCCCCCAGGCCCTCAACCCCCACGCCACCCCCCAATCATCACCCTAACCCAAACCCCAACCCTAACCCTATTTTAACACAAACTAACCCTAGCCCCAACCCTAACCCCAACCCTAAACCTAGCCCCAAACCTAACCCTAATTTAACCCCTAAACTAACTCAAACCCCAACCAAGACCCTAACTCTGGACCCAGCCCTGCACTAATACTTACCATCACATGTCGATGGCACCTTCGATTTTTTTTCAACGAAATTGTCATTAAAAAGAATGGCATTTCGACAAAAGAAATTCAAAGGTTTGCCATTCGAAACTTTTACATTCGTTAGAATGACCGGATACCGTCAGAAGCAGTCAGGAGTGAGTTCAAGGATGGAAGGATATAAGGTTGTAACCTGTCTGACGTAATATATTTGTTGTTCCTTGTGGGAAGGGGGGTGGGGGAACTGTGTCCTTGTCAGCTGCGGCTTGCTTATTTATTGCCACCGTAAAGGCAATCAGAAGGTGGTCTGTCCATAGTTGTGGTGTTATGGAGTTGATAGATATATCACAATTCATATCCGCCACCCAATCAAGAGTCCTACCTTTGGCATGGGTCGGCTGAGTCACTCTTTGGGTAAGTCCCTGTTCTGAGAGCATGTTGGATATTGCTAGAGCGTATTTGTCTGTTGGATCATTGAAGCCAATGTTAAAGTCTCCTAAAAATAATGCTTGTGAGGATCCTTTGATATTGTTTGAGAGAATACTCGAGATGTCCTCCTCAAAGGAGCCAATGGGTCCAGGAGGACTATATACTAGATAGATAGATCGGTAGGGTGCTAAAATTGTACCTGCTTGAAGCCACAAAATATTTTATTGCAGCTCCCACCCGAAGCATTAGCCAAGCAATGCGACGAAAAGCAAAGGAAGTCCTTGCTAATGAACTTTCCCCAAAAAACACAACCTTCTTGCCAAGTTTAAAACGCCACAAAAACTCTCCAAACCTCCAAAGATATACAATATATTTTTTTTAAAATATAAGAGCAATAAGCCTTCCGTTTATCCAGCATGCACCGTAGCTCTGCAGCACCCTTCTTAGGCATGCACAATCCTCCACACAGCCCAATCACCTGCAGCACGCAATAATTCTCTTCAGCACACGATCCTGGAACCTCAGGTTTTCAGAGAACTAGCCTATTTCCTTGCAGGCCAGTTTGCTCGAGTTCCAAGTGGCTGTACGTGTTTATAACATTTTACTGCAAAATATAGATGGGGGTTGGGTTTAGGTATTTAGAAAGATGGAGGGGTGTTTGGGACTGGTGGGAGCCTCCCTCCCGCGTTTTTTGTGGTAAAAGATATTCAACCAAATGGGCCTCAAGCAAATTGTTGCCAGGCAACATCATGGATTCGGTTATCAACACCCACAACTTAGACGGCACTAGCTACGGGTCAGGAGCTTGGATAAAATCTCATGTCCAACAATTGGTGCCTGAACACACCCAGGAAACAAAGCAGACCAGCCTGTAGTCAGGGCCCTTTTATCCCTCTTAGGTGGGTAAATTCCCCACCCACCTGAGAGGAACAAGAATTTCCGACGTCTCATTGTCTGCTGCATCATCGCACCAGCGCCTGCCCCAATTGTTCTTCCTCTGCCTGGTACCACGCTTTCAACAACGCCAGGCCTGCAAGCTGCAGGGGCTTGCTCAAAATATTTACATTAAATCCCTATTGTCCCAATAGCCGTTTAAAGCAGTGTTATCACATACTGAGCTATTGTGAAAAAGAATAGGACTGATTATTACTGCCCAGGGCAGGAGCGATCATATATTTTCACATGACATTTTACAATATTACACTTAAGATGCCGTTGAAAATAAAGTGTGTGGTCAATAAAAAAAAATGGTTGCTTTGTCGAACATGTCAAAGCAAGTACCAATCATCTGAAACTAGCTGCCAATACAAATGGAGAAAAAAACCATTGTCTCCTGCCAGTGTTCTTGCCATGGTGGAATGCAAACTATAAGGATACAAACACCAAAAAGATCATATAGAATGTGCACATTTCAAAAACTATTTATAAAAGCTTATTTGTGAGAGAAAAAAAATCAATGCGCACATTTTAAAAACAATTTATAAATGCTTAATTATGAGAATGGGTCAAAAAACGTTTTAAAGATAATTACAAAATGGCACAACACATTTCAGAAAATCAAATGAGGGTCTATGTGATTAAATAGTTAACATTTTGGTAGACTCATTTTGATTACCTATTGCTGACCCCTTTTCTGTTATCTGGGAGTTCCCCTCCTTACCCCAGCCGTCCTACATTCATATATACACAAATGTATTTGGTTCATTCGGCTATACTTCGTCCACCAAACCTGGCACCTTCAAAATGATAACCATGTAAGCACTGCATGCCATCAAATACATAATGAATCTGCTGGTCTACAGATATTCATGACTAGAAATTAGACGAACATAGCCATTCACGATCATGTTGTTGTTATGATACTTGAACAAATTCAAGAACCCCCCATTTTAAGAGATGATTTAAGTATTGAACAAAACATGCATTGAGTACATTTCAAAGGGATAGGGACCAAATCGGTGAATAGAAACCAAAACTCCTACGAATCAGTGGCCAGGCAGGCACACTTATGAGCTCCTGTATCAAGGTCACTTCCACTTTCATAAAAGAAACATTTAATGAACCAGTAGTACGAGTAGTAAAAGCACTGCTAAGGCTTGCAGTTTACGTTATTTTTGCATTATAATGCACTATTTATGATGCCTGCAATAAACAACAGAACATTTAAAACAGTAAACTGCGAGCTGAAGCTGCAGGAGAAGTTTTCAAAATTTGAATGAGCACGAAAGTATTCATAACAGGTGAGGTGAGGGTGTTTTAGAAGATTTCAAGAAACAGGACCTTCAGAAAGAAAACCTGAATGAAAAAGACAAACGTTGCATCCACTACAATGATAGCCACGTACAGTGAGAGCAATTTTATTTGCTGGCCTACTCATATGCACAATGTGTACAACTATAGTGAGTAACCAACCACCTTGTGATGTAGAAAACAATACAAGGACAACAGGAGAATAACTGATTTCAACATTAAAAGCAAGTACGGGTCAATGAAAAACATTTTTGTAAAGTCAAATGTGACGGTGTCCTTAATCCAAGTATGAATAAAAGTGATTTCCAAATAATATCAGAATCCTTTTAAAGACAAACATAGCAATTAGGCGTTTCCTTTTTTGTTAAAAAATAAGTAGGGTTTCTCCCTATAAAACATATATTAGTGATAAGATGTAACCTTTATTACCACACAAAGTAATAATACACTACAGTAGACACATACAACAAACACATAGTAAAACCACACAACCGTCTCAATTAAAAATGAATATAGATGTGACAATTACAAATTAACAATATACATGTTCACCAAATCAATTGAAAACATAATACACACTCATCACATCTAGCAAACTATCATCAAACGTGTCATGGCCTACTAAGGAGAATTCCAGGGCCATTTCTACCCCTGAGGTGGATGGTGGTCATTGAGAGGGCATCAGTTCCTGCCCACCCCCTTGTGGCGGTTTTATTGCAGTTCAGATTTGTATCACACCATGCCTCATACAATACATGTTTGCCAGTCTTTCTGTTCCTTGCAGACCTAGCAAGTTCATCATAGAAGAAGAGCCAAAACAGAAGAGAGCAAGACCATGCAACTATGCTTCCCGAGATGAAGAGGACTGAGTACCAGATTGTAAAGATCAAACCTACAGACATGCTTAACACTGGCGACTCAAGCCGAGAGCGCGCACCATTGGAACAAGCCAAACACGGCAAACATTTGAGCCTAACAACACTCCCAGACAGTGAGTGAAACTAAGCTTCATTGCGCTTTATACCCTAGACCTAGACTTAATCCGGGGTTGGAAACCCACATACACATGAAACGAACCATTGTGGCGAAAAAGACAACAGAACCCAAGCATCAACTTGAGCACTTTCCTGTTCGTTTCAACATTGTTGTTCCATGGCAGACCCATACGGGAAACGTGGGCAAGGCTGGCTTAGCCATTTTTATAAAGTTGCCTGGAAAATCAACTATCCCAGGTGGAGAAGACGAGGCTGGATTGGTCAGGGGCAGAAAGCCAACCAGCATTGAAATATATAAAAAGGAACTGCAGAAAGTACAGGTTGTTTGGGTGAGGTTAGAGAAGGTGGGATACCAAGAGACCAGCAGAAGGAAGGAAGGAGGGAGGGAGGGTAGAACTTTGGAGGCAAATTCTGGAGAAGTTGAGGTATGGAAAAGTGAGCGCAAGTGATACTGCAGTGTTAGTGTGTGCAAGTGTGTTTGGCAAGTGTTGTTAGAGTAAAAAGTGTAAGGAGAGATAGTAAGGTGAATGTAACTGGGTGAAAGGAGGGAGACTGCGAGACTGCGTAGTTGGGAAGATGGAGTAGTAGTGTGGATGAGAGTGGACTAACAACAAAGGGTGGAGGCATGGCCTAGAAGGAGTGAGAGACATCTTGAGGAACAGGAGAGGAGCGACAAGAGGTGGTTGAGTTGAAGATTCAGAGAGGAAAAAGGAGAGGAGAGTGTGAGCATGACAGTCTCAGTAGAAAATAGAGTGGGGCATCTGCAAGGCACATTCCAAACCCATGTAGAACAGTAATCACTGGATAGTGGAGAGTAATCACTGGATAGAGTAGGGAAGGCCTCTCCTTTCGCCCCCCCAATCTCCCAAGTCTAGTTATTAAAAGCACCCCATCATCAGGTCCTCACTAGTATAAGGTAGCGATTAGACAGTAGGGGTTAACATATGCCATCTACTAAAACAGAGCCAGGCATGCCTAGTTTAGGAGGGGAGGTGCTTTTCAAGAAGAGGGAGAGACAGCTAGCGCATAGAAAAATCCATTAAAACCCATGAACTGTCTTAATCATCTTGGAGTGATTCCTGTGCCATCTGTGATACAGAATATACTCGTACCAACACTATGATACTACAATCCCCCAAAAAAGAACGAACAGCTGCATACCAAATAAAAATAAGACCACTTACAACATCACTTTACAAACAAACAAGAAAACTATGAACACATCACACACATCAACAACAGTGCACATTAACAGATGAGTAAAGGTTTCAGCAACGCTGGTTTGGCATTGTGCGTGGTGTAATGAGTGATGTTAGGTTTGGGAGGGTGAGTTAATGCTCTGGCAATGCTGGTTTGGTTTTATGAATAGTATGTATATAAGTAAAACCTTAAAGTTGGCATCCCCAACATGTGTAGACTGTTTTTATGGTTGGTGATAACAAATGCACAAAGTTGATAATTCCGTATTACTGCATACAGCATGTATAATTGTGGCATTTTGTGTAATAATACTTTTCTCTCCTTCTCATGCCCCCTGCACTGCCCATTCATCCTGTATCCCATCCATACTCCCTAATTTAGTGCTTTTCAACTACCTACTGGCATGCTATGCTCCACAAATCATGGTAAATGAATGGAATGATCTGTATACACGCTTTCTATTTTGCACATATGGCCATTTATTTTTTAAAGCCATTGCTTACATCATTGTAATTGACGGATATGCAAATGGATATTCCTCCTTTGTGAAAAGTACAGTGAGCAAAAAGCGATGGCTGCGGACTCTCAAAGTGGGTAAAAACCACTGAGCAGGTTATCATGCCATGTACTTTCTAGAGAGGGGCGCCTGCTACCTTTTTTATATTTTTGCAAGGAACTTGGGGTTGTCACCCCAAGTTACTTGGGGGAACCCAGACGTGGACCCCTTGTTCACTGTGTTCAGAGAGGCATAACTCCACCTCACTGAAGAGGCGCGACTAGGCCGAAACACGTGGCAGGGGTTGCTGTTGGCACTCTTTTTCAAAGGAGGTTTGCCAGGCATTTTGGTGCTGGAGTGCCCTTGTGGGAGGGACAAAGACTGATATGCAAATGGGTATTCATCCTTTGTGAAAAGTACAGTGAGCAAAAAGCGATGGCTGCAGACTCTCAAAGTGGGTAAAAACCACTGAGCAGGTTATCATGCCATGTTCTTTCTAGAGAGGGGCGCCTGCTACCATTTTTTGTATCACCATTATGTTTTTGTGGTTTATAATAATAAAGATTACCCAGAGTGATAGTGCAGGAGTCTTTAATTGATTAAGACACAAAGGCGAGCATTGTGGCCAATTTCTTTTACTTCCAACTTTTCAGCAGTAATAAAATTTACAAAACAAAAATAAAAACTCAGCAAGAAAAACACTCAAAAATTAACCGAAACAACATTTCCCAAGAAAATTTCCTTCAAGTAGTTCTTTTATTTAGTTCATCAGCCAAATCAGTCTGTGCACCGTAGCTTATCTCACTTCCTGCCGAGAACTCCCCCTCTTCTTTTGATGATCGTAACGCTGCATGTCCCAACTAAAATCCTAGACACAGCTCTGCTATATCAAGACTTTCTTCTGCACCTTGGTATTGAACAACCAACACCGAACCAAACTGATTAAATCACCAGATGCTGTGCCTATGACGATGAAGCGCTTCTCTGCGCAACTAGCTACTGAACTACAGGATTGGCTTCACCTGATTCTCCGGTCTTCCTGTCTGAAAGACAATAAAGACAATACATCTTAGGGTAGAGTCCAAGAGAAAACTGTACATTTACTAACTGTGCCTTCCTTCACAGTCTACTTCATATGAATATGTAAGAGCATGTCCTGCTCCCTAGAGGAGAGAATGCATTAAGTTTGTTTGAAACTCCCGACAACTGTAGAGGCCATTGCAGTGATCGACTTAACATAAAGTTATGACGCTAAAGCCATTGGAACAATCCGCTTATGTCAGATCTGGATTCTAGCACTCACTGTAAATGCCTTAAATGCCATAGCACCACTAGCAGAATGAGCGCAAAACAGGGTCACATCTAACTTGCAACATTATTGAATGAACCCATCTAGCTAGGGTAGGTGACAATACCAGTCCACATGGCTTTCTAAGCGTAATCAGCAACCGAGTAATGCCTTGTGGTCTTTTCTCGCTTGTCATTCTCTCATAACAATGGTATGAAATAATTTTAGAATCAGACTTGGCCGATTTAGCGAAAGTAAGCGCTACTCCTTGCAGGGAGAAATATTGTCCTATTTATAGACAACCTGAGAGGTTGAAGACTGTGTTCACATCCCAAAGAGGAGAGTAACAAGGCATTGGGGGTCTAGAAACCTTAATGCCTTTCATTAACCACACTACTGCTGGATGTTCTTCCACTGCAGCACCTTCCAGTCGCTCATGTCCAGCCCAGATCATCCTCATGTACACTGTTACGGTTCTAAAAACCCTACCTTCCTCTGACAGACAATCATGCTAAGTTCAAAACTTGCACTATATGAGCGGAAACAGAATGAACACCTCTCTGCTCACAGCATCTTTCCCCAAGTCCCCCCACACTGCCCAATAGCTTCCGGTTGTAGACAGAGCCCAGGATTCTCCAATAAGCTTAGCAGCTGATCCTGAAATCCTGTGCAGTCTCCTTCTCTGCCTGAAACTCTGCATGCCCACAAGTTCAGGGAGGCGATCCCGGTGCTGTGGAAACACTCACGGAAAATCTATGCAAAGTTCAATCAGAACTAGAAACCATAATTCAATGGTCCAGAAAGGTACTACTATCACCACAATCACTTTGTCCCGACACACCTTCGCAAAGGTCCTTGCATCACTGAAAATAGGGGAAGGCATAACTCACTCCTGGACCCCAAAGCTGCAAGAACGTGTCCGTCCCTGGCGCCCCAGGATCAATCCCCCAGTTGAAAAATCTGGGTAGTGGAGTATTCAAACTGGAAGCAAACCGAACCATGTCCATGGGATCCCAAAGATTCCCAATGTCCTCAAACACACTCTTGTTCAATTTCCAATCACTGTAGTCTTGGAGATAACCAGAGCTCCAATCGGGTACGTTATTGGCTGCTCCCAGAAAATATTCAGCCTTAAACACAATTCTTCTCTCCAGACAATAATGGCAGAAGTCTTTCGCTAATCCGGCTAGGATGTTCGATCTCGTACTCCAAAAGGGGTTGATGTAGCACACTGACATTATATTGTCCATTCTGAGCATGATGCCACAGTTCATTCGCCAATGCCCTCACTGCGAAGGACCATGCTAACACCACCATACAAAATGATGTGCAGCATCAGCTCTGATGGAGACCACCCCTCACCTCCCCCCCAGTCGACAACTAGCAGCAGCTGGCACCCTGCCAGATCTGCTTGCATTTTAACTTTATGGTATCTGGGACATCTCAGAATATGGTTTACCATGCTACACCTCCATAATCTGCATCCACCAATCAACTTCGGTACGACCTATGTGTAGAGTCACTACTTGTTGATAATAATCCCTCCTGCAAATGCCCCATTTTTAATTTCCGAAGAGCCCTGCAGCGGTCCCAGAAAAGGAAAACGCTTGTATAGTGGCTGTTGGTAGCACCACTGATCCTTTCCTGAGTGCTGAGCTCTCCTCTTTCTTTATTAACCTCATCTTCAGAGTAGGGAGTTCCAAAGTCGCTTTCATTGTATCCACCTACCACCCTCAGAAACTCCACTTTGCTGGCTACAAATCAGAGTTTCCCCCATTCACCAGAAACCTGAGGAATTGCTGAAGGGGCACTACTCAAACATGCTCCAATGTAACGCTCACCTGATATCCACGGGGACGTGACTCAGCCTGTTCTGACCTCTTACGACCTCAAACCCTTCCCTGGAAGCTATTCGACTGGAGACTGGGCCTGAAACACAGGATTGGTAGAGTTTAACTTCCTATTGTCTCTGTGTGCTTGAACCCCTTCTTCCTCAGGGTTCAACCCTTCCCTTTGATCCACAGCTCACCTTGTTTTCTTGGATAGTGTGCTCTCCGTCCTGCTTTCAGCGCAGGGGCGCGTTGATTGATGCGGGCTCGATGCTGCCTAGTTACTTCACTGGCAAAAGTCCGACAGGTAAGTATAATGAGTCTTTTGAACAGTTCTCTAACTTTGTTCCTTTCCTTCCTTAGATGATGGCCGGCGTCCGGGGATGGGGGCGTGCTGCTGAGATGAGTAGCGCTGAATGTGAGTGAGAGCGTGATGCACCCCTTTCGTATTTGCATTGAACTGAGTTCTTTTTCTGTGTCTTTTAGGTGCCGCAACGTTTTCAGCGTGGATGCCGGTTATGAAGAACAAATGCGGTGGGTAAGCGCAGTATTCAGCGCCTCTAGATGTTTCCACGCTAACCTGGAGAGTCTTTTCCATCTTGCAAATGGATGAGAAGTTCCGGAGACAGAGTTCCCCCAGAGCAGCTGGGATTCAGGTAAGCGTTTGGAGCTCGTACAGTATTTAAAAATAAGCGAAGATTTGCAGAATGCTTACTAATGCCTTTTTTCTGTTCTTTTCCCTTTTCCTTAGGAGGCGGCGTGCCGGGATGGGAATGACACTGCCGAAGATGCCCGCAGAACAGAAGGAGCAATGAATGATGGGCAGAAGCGCCGCAAGGTAAGGCTGTTCCGAACGGTGTTCTTGCAGGAGCTGAGCGCAGAACAAAGATGCAGGCCTACTGGAGACCGATCCGAACACTAAGTGTCATGCTGCAGGTGCAGAAAACGCAAAGCATGTTTCTCAGCCTGGGTGTGGCTTAAATAGTCTCTGGGTATCCCAGGTGTCTCTGGGCTGAACCACACCCAAAAGACTAGACTGTTCTGGGAACCGAAATATGTGGGGGCATCCATCTTGTCCCCATCAATGCACTACAAGTCCAATCCCCAATGTTATCCAATGGGAGTGAGCGAGTCTGGTGCCACAAGCGCCAAGTCTGACTCCAAGTGGTTCTTTGGAGGGATGGAGAGGCCCTTCAGGGCCATGTAGGTGATCGTGGCCTGGCTCCAGCCTGATATCTTGGAGGGATGGGGACATAAGGGGCAGTAATCATGACATCCAATGACACTTTCTTCTCCACGGCCATGTTCAACGAATATTCCAAATAAATAACACAAATTCCCTTTCCTCCGATGGCAGCGACCACCGGCTTCAACAGTTTTGTAAATGCCCAAGGGAATGAAGAAGGGGTATGCTCCTGAACTGCCACATCTGTCCATGCCCGTGAAAACATAGGAAGCACCTATGCTCATAAGCTACCAGAATAGTAAGATGTAAGTCCTTCAGGTCTAATTTTGCCAATTAGTCCCCTGAACATCGAATTACTCTCAGTAGGTGGACTCCCTACATCTTGAAATGCCGGTTGGTCAACCACTTCTTGAGCCATTTCAAGTTTATCAACAGTGTAACTTTCGCCTTTCTAGATACTAGAAAAACTTTGCTAAGGAATCCTGGCAGACTTGATCGCTTCACTCTATAGCCTTTTGTCACTGCAATTCTAGAATATCTGCATTCATGAGACTTCGGTCTCACTCTGACATCTTGGTTCACCAGCATCCTGGTTTGCACGGGCAGCTGCGAGAATTCCAAGCAGAATCTTGAAACTGTCTGCAGGAACCAGGAGTCCCCTCAGAGCTTTTGAAAGCTGCCTTTAAACAATGATGTTCTGCCTCCTACCGGAAGATAAGAATGCCTACCAGCTCTCCCCTGCCGACAGCCGTCTGAAAATTCCTTAGCCTCTCATTCCCCTTCCCCATGTGGGAAAAAAGGTGTCTGGCTATTTTGTCTCCTAATATTGGGTTCTGCTACTTTGGGGCCTCCTGTGTGAAGCAAACGGACTGACCAAGCAGCCCCAGCCATGAATGGCCCAACAAAAAACCTGGTGAGAAAGATTGTTCTAATTGAGGACTGGGATTTGTCTGGGACAGCAGAGTTGACCACAAATTGCCATCTCTTTAACAAATGCTTCTCCAAACAATACATCTTCAGCAGCATCACCTACTTCATATGAAGCCAGGTCACCTAACTTTGCGTCTTTCTAAAGTAATAAGATGCAACATTCTGAGAATTGTCTAATGGGGCTCTCCAGATTATATCAAAGGACCCTATTGATTATTGTTTTTGGGGGATATATAGGTATATATAGAAATAAAGCAACATGACACACAGGGGCTGTATTACATGTTTTTATTAAATGTGCATTTTAACATTGACTTGCCTGACTGTACCACGTTCCCCACCATGGTGGGACATAGACTGGACTGGGATCCATTAGAAGGGGACAGTTGGAAGAAGGAACGCAAAAGAAAAGACAGAGAAATTAAAATACAGCAAAGAAAAGACATAAGGAGAGCAGAAAGAAATGAAAAAAAGATCAGCGCTGCCTTGGGAGGGGGGGGGGGGGGGAGTGCAGCCTCATGGGCCCCCTCACCATCTCCCCCCCCTCACCCAGGCCTTCTGATTGGGCCAGGCTATGTCTTTCAGCAGCAGCCCAGTGTGAAGATAAGACCCAGGTCGCGTGTGGGGTGTGGGCTGGGTCTTATCTTCAAAACGCCAGTGCCCAGAGAGGCCTGCCCAGTGGCCAGGTGGGGTGGGCGGTGAAGATTAAGAGAACCCCAGCGGCACTGGCAGGGAGAGAGCGAGACCACCAGGGGGCCTACGCAGCATCCGCTCTCCCCAAAGCCAGACATGGAGAGCAGTGTGAGCTGGATCCTACCTGGAGCGGATGTTCTTAACGTGATGTGTGTCGGCTGAACGAGGACTTCCCCGCCTGGATTTAACCAGCGCACTTGCATGGAGGAAATGGATTAGAGGGCTTTTAAAGCCCAGGGACATTAGTGGCTACGTGCATCACACTGGAGTAACGCATGGGCTCCGAAAGCCCAGTTACTGTGAACACCACCACCACAGAGGAAATAAAGGAGTGTAAGGGCTCCCAAAGCCCTATCCTAAAGCCCTAAAAGAAGAATCAGGGCTCTTAAAGCCCTATGTGGCATCCACCCGTGGCAGAGCGGGGGGTTTTAGTGCATGAGTGCAGGAAAACAGTGACAGCACCAACAGAAGGTACTGCAATTCACCGACTTTGTTTTAGGACCGACTAATAAGGACTGTGGTTTAGTTAATAAGGGCAGACTGCAGCAGCCAAGATTATTCAAAGTGTTGCAGTGGAAAGGTATATGTAGAATGTGTTGTAAGAAATGTGCTGTCCAGGGTGAAGTATGATAACCTGCTTAAGGTTAATATGAATAGGGTTTGAGTAATGGGTATCCCTTCCATATATTTAATGCCTCCTCAAACATGGAATGGAAATAATGATTGGGGCATGGCATGGGTTGATTTGAAGGAACCAGATATGTCTAACGGTTGCATTTTATTTTATATAAAAGCCTGTGAGGGCACCAAACTCCCCCTCCAGTGTACTCTGCCTTATTTAGGATCTGGAACTCAGTGTTGTGGCTCATCTCCTGAATTAACATCTTTTATTTGCATGTTGCTCAACACCCCACCAGATCAGCTTGTCTGGGATGGCGGGGTGGTGTCAGTGAGATCTGTTCCTGGCCTGCAGTATTTTTAATACTGTGCTCAGTCGGGCCAGGGGAAAAAAACAGGGGCTACATATAATTGTGATCATTTAGAATTCCATTTTTTAAAGTTTTACTTTGGTGATTTCACCTCTTTGTAAATACCTTTCGGAGAATAGGGTATAATCGGCATTCTCTAGGAGACATACCACTTGTGTACCCAATTAGCCAGCGCTTGCATTTTCACAAGCACGCCTGTGATTTTGATTTGTTCGGCCAAATCCATCATTTTTGTTAGAGGTCCTGCGAAATCCAAAACCTTATCTTGACATCCTCTCCGGGCCCGAACAACCACCTTCATAACATAAAACCCTAAGGATGTCCCGAAGGGCATACTTTCTGTGTCTAGCTGTGGGGTCTCCACTACTTTGCCTACTAGCACAGGCCTAGGGCATTCTGCCCTCATTCTGTACCTCATGCCTTTCTCCAGAGGCTTACACAGTCTGCTGGCCATATAGTGAGAAATTCTAGGGAGAGGTGCCAAGTTGGAAGATCAGGGGTGCTTTATACTATACAGATCATAAAACACTCAGGGAGACTAGTTTGCGAATACACCTCATATGGGGATACAGACCTTTCTTTTAAATATACGCTAATGTATCACATACAAACAAGGACAGGTACAGGTCATTGTTTTTTAAAGAAATTTTACAAAACCATCAGTGTGTTCCCCAACGCTATCCCTAGCCAGAAGCACGCCCTATCCCTATACGTGTGCTATCCCTATGTTCAGGGTGATGCACCGCCTATCTAATAGGATAGGAGAAGAGAAAGCTATCCCTATTGCTACAATGAGTATTACAAAACTACCAATAACCACCTGGGATCCAGTCCCATAGCTGTACGCAAGGTTGAACAGTTCACGTGGGAATATTTAATGATTGGTGAATTAACATAATTTATTCACCCTCTGCGAAGTATGTTCCACCAGTGCCTTGAGGAGTTATTCCTCTTAAAAAAGGAGTCCACAGTAAGACCCTAGAATCTCTTTTGTTCATTTTTTCTGAGAATATTACTTTTTTCCGGGTCTTACAATAAAAATATTAACATTATTGCATTTCTACAACAGATGAAAGCTAAACCCATCACGTGTCATCTAAACACTGGGCGTTCACAATTGTTGTTTTTACTCTGTATCTCAAAGGATAACTAAAGATATATCATCAAAATTTCTGGTCGACCGGTTTCGATTACTCATTTATTAGAGTCATCGTATTCAGGGCCAATTTCTTTTCCGCAATGCAACCAGTCATCTACCCATCAGATTTGGTGGGGCATCCAACCCAACTTTTGACTCCGGTCCCACGTGTTTTATGGCCGTCTTTTGCTGGCGGTCATGACGGTCACTCTATGTGCATCCGTCTAGTTGGGCTTTGTAGCTGCAGCGGGGGATGCGTATATTGCTGTGAGGCTCCAAATTGAATCTCGCGTGTGTACTATCCGGATCAAACATCTAATCCTGCCCTACCGGTTCATCCTCATCTCTTTCAGCCTTTACTTCCTCCACCTTAAGCCTTTTATTAGCGTTTGTGCTTTCCACATGATCAGTCGAATCTAGCAATTTCCAACTCAGAGGTGTCGCTTGCAGATTTCTCTTCGCGTGTGGTGGCAGCAACCAAGTATTATTATCCCCCCAGGGTATAGGGGTAGAGGGCTGGACAGTGCTGCGAATTACAGGAAAGCTTCTTTAAGCTTGCTGAATGCACTGGATGACAGTAGGGTGGGAGAAAAAGGCCTCCTGTCTGTCTTTTCACCTGGGGATTAGAAGAGCTTTTTACTTTTCCGGGTCTCAATAAACTCCACTCTCCTTAATGGAGTATCTTGTGGAAGTGCCCTCCCCAGGCCTTAGCTCTTGGGCCCTCCATGATAGAACTGCCCTCAAAGCACCTTCCTTGATTGGCGTCTGCCTGCAGTGATTCTAGGGCTTCCAATTTCTATCGTAGAGGGTCCGACTTCCTGCGCCACTGCCTCCCGGAGAGAGATTCCCAAGATTCTTTAGAAACTTAACGCAAGATCTTTGTCTTCCTTAAACTCAAAATCTTCCTGGCTCTCCTCCCCACTCCAATCCTAATAGTTGAAGGCTTCCTAGCTCCAATCCATTAACCCATCTATTAAAGGATATTGAGTTACTTTTGTATTCCTTCATTTTACTTTTCTGACTGTGCCCAAAATCTGAAGAGTGCATGGGGATTCGTCCAAGTGAGGGCCTGATACTGCACTAAGTCCATGACTAGTTAAAGGGGATTACATTCTGCGTAAATGCAGGCTCAGATCCTACCGGAGCACAGGTCAATCATCAGGCCTAAATATCTACACGCACGAGGCAGCTTGTACTTCTGCTCATGGTGCATTGATTCCGCTAGTGCTAGTCTGTTGGTGGGAGGGCAGTAATCAGGACCACTGTATCAATGAGCTGTCTATCTGCACTTCGAGACTGACTGCCAAGTATGTTTGCTCATCTGTATGAAGGCCTGCTTTACAACGGACACAATGTCACTTCTGTTTTTCGGACCGGCACCCCCAAGTGGGCTCAGTTAGGCTCACTGGCCCAGCCCATGACAGCCCCCTATAAGAAAAATATGTTTATTTATGCTTGCTCAGAGTTCTCACCGTGCTCCACACCCAAAGCTTCTCTGGGAGAAAAATGCCCTGAAGACAGCTGTAGTATCCCAAGGAACCCAGAGCGCGGCTGATGTGCCAAATTAAATAAATGCTCACCTAGCCTACAGTATAATCTCCTACAAACCTCAGACTACATTCTTTTTTTTTAACTTGTTTATTTATTAACAGCACACAGGAGCAAGCATGATAAACTTACATTTGTTACAGACAACATATGACATTTGAAATGCCCCCCTCCCCCTAACCCCTATGCCTGCAGAAGGCATTGTTCCCGGGCCTCAATCCGTTCCGCCAGGCGGCGAGCTGTCCCCCATAGAATGGAGAGCGTTCGCAATCAGGCGCGGCTTAAAAGTAAGCGCCGGATATTTCTGGTCATAGGCTAGGACCGGGCCCCAGACGTCCAAGAAACGATAGAGTCTGCCCGCCTTAGCTGCCGTGACCTTTTCAGCTATTAGGATGTCCCAGAGTTTGATCCACCATAGGGGCATGAGGGGGCCTTCCGCAGTTTTCCAGGTGCGGGCTACCGTGATTTTGGCAGCCAGCAACAGATGAGTGGTCAGCGTGGCCCTCCTCCCCGTTCTCAGGTAAGCGTCCGGGTGCGGGATCCCAAGAAGGACCTGTTCGGGAGTTAGGAATGTTCACTTGGGTGATGTCTTTTATAGTGGCGAGGCATTGGGTCCAAAACTCCTTTACCTTAGGGCAGGTCCACCACATGTGGAAGTAGGATCCCAAGTGGCCGCATAAACGCCAGCAGTGGGGGTCCAGGGCTTGTTGGAAGTGGTGAAGAAGTAAAGGGGGGGGGTAGTACCATCGCAAAAGCAGTTTGTGGGCGCATTCCCGGTTGGTGATGCAGCGGGATGCCGTGCGCGTCCTGGTCCAGATATCCACCCAGGATTGGTCCTCTATAGCGTGACCCAGGTCGGTCTCCCACAGGGACATGTAGAAGGGTTTAGAGAGGAGGGGGTCGTCCAGCAGTAGCTTGGAGAGGGCGGAAATCTTCCCTCGGGCAGGCAGGTCAGCCGCTGCGAGTTCCAAGGGAGTAAGAGGCCGAATTGCTGCCATCCGGGTCTGGGGGTTGGAGCACCAGTGTCTTAGTTGGGCATAGGGGAATCTGTCCGTCTCGGCTAGCTGAAAGGAGGATTTACATTGTTCGAAGTTAAGGGGGGAGTCTCCTGCGAAGAGCTGTCCCAGCGTTTCAAGGCCTCCTGCGACCCAGTTCCTGAAGTTCGCTGGATAAGCTCCCGGGGAGAAGGCCGGGTTGTGGAAGATTGGGGAGAGCGCGCTCAGGTCGCTTGGCATCCCTCTGTATCTGCGTGCCCACTCCCATGCCTTTATCGAGTTTTTCGTGGCCATCAGCACATCTGGCCAACTCCGACGCAAGGCATTAGGGAGGAACGGGAGGAAGCGAAGAGGCAGGGGTAGGCGAGATTGTTCGATGTCCACCCACTTTGGGTGACCTGAGGCCAGTCCCCATGCCTGGAGATGGGCCAGCTGCGCTGCTATATGGTACTTGAGGAGGTCCGGGACCCCCAGCCCTCCCAGTCTAGCGCTGGCCATCATCGTTTTCCGGGGAATCCTCGCTTTCTTGCCCTTCTATATAAAGTCAATCAATTTACGTTGAAGCTTCATGATGGGGGGAAAGGGGATTGAGACGGGAAGGGAAGCACAGGCATATAGGAAGCGGGGAAGGCGGTTCATTTTGCAAGTCGTTATACGGTCCAGCAGGGAGATTTCCTGCGACCGCCAGCGCGTGAGGTCCTTCTCCAATTCCTCGAAGAGCGGGGGAAAGTTGGCCTGGTAGACTTTTGTTGGTTGTGCTGGGATCTGGACCCCCAGGTATGGGATTGCTTGGGTGCTCCATTGGAACGGGCTTTGCTTCTCCAGGGCGACCCTTTCGTCCGGGCTCAGGCCCACACCGAGGGCTATTGATTTTGAGAAGTTGATGGCGAATCCCGCTACCTCGTCGAAGCTACGGAGCTCCCCTAGAGCTGCCCTCAGGGAGGATTGGATGTTTGTGACGGTTAGCAAGACGTCATCCGCGTAGAGGGCGATCTTGTGCTGGGTGGCGCCTATCTTCGGGCCGCTTATCAGTTGGTTTGTCCGCACCCGTTGGGCCAACGGTTCCATGACCAGGGCGAAAAGCAGGGGGGGGGGGGGACAGGGGGCATCCCTGCCTCGTTCCGCAGGTAGGAAGGATAGGGTCCGACAGGCGGCCGTTAACCCTGAGCCTGGTTTTGGTAGCTTGATAATTTGCCAGGACCATTTTCCTGAAGATTGGGCCAAAGCTGAAGGCTTCGAGGGTAAGGGTAAGAAATGACCAGTCCACCTTGTTGAAGGCCTTGGTCGTGTCCAGGGCAAGTAAGGCCAGCTTCCTCGAATTTCTTGTGGTCACCTCTATGAGGTTCAGAGCTCTGCGAATGTTATCTTTCGTGGACCGGTAATTGATACAGTCAGTTTGTTCCGGGTCTATGATGTTCGGTAGGACCGGAGCCAGGCGGTTAGCCAAGATCTTTGAATAAATATTAGCGTCCAAATTGAGCAAGGAAATCGGTCTGCACGAGCTGTTCTCAAGGGGGTCCTTTCCGGTCTATAAAGCGAGAACGGTGATGGATTCCTGCATGGACTGAGTGATCGTTCCGGTAGTCGCAAATGAATTGAAGAGGCGGGCCAAGGGAGCCACCAATTGGGGACGAAAGAGTTTATAAAACCGGGTGGTGAAGCCGTCCGGGCCGGAGGCCCTAGGCTTCAAACTCTTTATAGCCTCTTCCACCTCCTCCTCCGTGATAGGCGTTTCCAGCTCCTGGCTAACCTCCGGGGTCAGGCATGGAAGGGCCGCCTTACTGATGTATGCGCGCTGCGCTTCCAAGTCCCTCTGGACCGCTGTCATAATCTCGGATTGATGGGCCGCGGATAGCCGAATTTTCTCTTGGTCTGCAAAGTGCACCAACCCCTGTGGGTCGCAAAGGCCCAGGATGGATTTCCGAGTCTTCTCCCTAGCTAGCTTGCTGACCAGGAGCTTGTTGGCTTTGTTATTGTGGACATAGTACCATTGTTTGGTCCTAGCGAGCAGGTTCGCAGTGGTGTCGGCGTGGAGAGCCTCCAGCCTCTTCCTCGCCATTTGCAAGGCTTTGTAGGATTTCGGGGACCAGCCCTTCTGCTTGTGGACCGCTTCGGCTGCACAAACCTCGGCCTCCAGGGCGTCCCGGGTCGCCGCCTTCTGTTTGTGAAATGCGGCGCCTTGGGCGATCAGTTCCCCTCTGTGCACCGCCTTCATGGCGTCCCAGGTGTTGGCGGGGGACGTGTCCTCGTTACGGTTCTCCGTAAAGAAGTTTTTGATTGTCCTGGCGATCGCATCTCTCACCGTCACGTCCCCCAGGATAGGGTCATACAAGGTCCATTGGCGACGTGGAGGGGGATCCGGGTCGTGGACTCGGAGGGAGAGCGAGACCGGTGCATGGTCCGAGAGGATCCAGGGGCCGACCGTGATGTCATCCGTGAAGGCCAGGATCCGGGGTGAGGCCAACAGCAAGTCGATTCTGGAGAAAGTGCGGTGTACATATGAGTAAAAAGTGAAGTCCTTCTCCTCCGGGTATAACACTCTCCAGGTGTCGACGACATCAAGCGTGCGGAATAAGTGGAGCAGGGCCAGGGCTAGCTTCTGGTCCCTGGAGGTTGAGATCTGTCTTTAAGGGGGTCTGGGGCCCCGTTGAAATCGCCCCCGATGACAAGTTGGCCCTCAGTGAACGGGAGGAGGATCTCATCCAGGTCCTGGTAAAATCCTTCTTGGAACTCATTCGGGGCATATGCTGAAACGAGTGTACAATTGGCCCATAATGATGCATTTGACAGCCACAAAGCACCCTCTCGGCAGCGCAGGACGTCGAGGACCTGGGGGTTCAAGCCCGCAGCCAGAAGGATAGCAGTGCCACCCTTTTTGGTGCCATTGGACGCCAAGAATTGCGTGGGGAAGAGTCTGCTTCGGAGGCAGGAAAAGTCCGCTGGAATGAAGTGTGTTTCCTGAAGGAAAGCGATTGAGGTTCCGTCGGATTGCAGCCTGTGTAGGATGTATTTCCTCTTCGGGGGGGGGGAAGATCAGGCCCCTAACATTCAAAGTGGTGAGTTTCAATTTCTGGTGTGGGGGCAGGCTGTCCGAGGTCCTTTGCCGCGGGGGGGGGGGGGGGGGGTTGGGAGGGGTCTAGGTTAGCCATAGCTGCGATGTGTCAGCAGAGTTAGAGCTCCTGTGGCTGATGGTTTTTAACAATAGTCTCCAATGGGAGATCCAAACTTCCAACTTCGGCCTCCAACGGGAGGACCTAACTGTGGCCGGGGGGGCCAATTGATAACTGTCGGCGGGTCCCCCAGACATCCCAGGCCGGCAACGGACGACCTGGGTGACATGGTTGAAGTTTTCTCCGAGGGTAATACGATGACATCCACCTTGGAGGATGGTATAGGCCGCATGGGGTCCGCGGCGGGCTTAAGAGAATACCGCTAGTCTCGGTGCCGCTTGATCCTTAAGGGAAGCGTAGGCCATCATCTTGGTTTGCGGGATCTCTGCACTCGTGACCAGGGGGTCCGTTTCTGCTTGGGGGAGCCAGGCTCCAGGGCCGGGTCCGGCCGAGGTGGGAGGGAGGGCCCCGTGCCCTCGGGAGAGCCTGGTCGCAGAATGGAAGCCGCATCCTCGAGGTGACTGATGGTGCGAGGAGTGCCTTTATATGAAAATGGTAGCACCGTAGGAAGCAGCCATCTGTAACGCACTTGCTAGTCTCAGAGAAAAAGGGTGAGAGGACAGAGCATTCTGCGTTTTTGAAGGGTTAGGGGTGATAGGTCTTGGAAGATTTGAAGTGGGGATCCCTGGAAGGAGAGCTCGTCCTTTGAGCGGCCTATCGCAGCGATAGCCTCCTTAGTGGTGAAGAAGTGGACTCTCGTGATGACATCTGGGGGAGAGTCTGTGTCAGATCCTCGCCGAGGGCGCATTCGGTGGGTGCGGTCAAGTAGGAGTTGCGTTTCATCTAAGTCCGGCAGTAAAGATTGAAAGAGGGTGCTGACATATTCAGGAAGTTCCTTGTCTGGGATTGATGAGGGGACCCCTTGGATCCGTAAGTTATTGCGCCGAGAGCGGTTTTCCATATCCTCTTGCTAAAATTCGAGGATTTCGGTTCTATCCATTAATGCTTGGATATTAGGTTGCATCTCCTTCATCGAGTTAGAATGGTCCACTACCAGTTCCTCCACCTCCTCTATTCGGTGTTCAACGTTGTCAATCCGCTGTTCGGTTTGTTCCAGCTTGGCTGTGAGTTCCGTCATGCAGTTCCGGAATTCCGCTTTAATGTCAGACATAAAGACCTGGAGGTCTTCCTTGGTGGCCAGTGTGCCCTTCACGTCGGAGGCCCTCTGGGGAGTTAGATTTGGGGGGTCGGTTTTCTTCCCCTTCTCCGGGGCCTGCAGCATGGTGGCAATGTTGGTGCCCCTCGATGATTTCACCACCTTGGTCATGGCTTAAGGGGGGGGGGAATATGCTCACTGCCAGGGGCCACAGGAGCCTAAGGTGGAGATAGGAATGGAGTGGGCCGGGGTCGCCCCAGGAGATTTCTCAAGGAGGAGGGGCAGGAGTGCCTTCGCGGGATAGTAATAGTGTCGTAATGAGTAGCCACACAAGGTGAGAGGCCCAGATCCAAAGCAATGGGGTGGAGGTGGTTCCGCTCCGCCGGTGCGTGGTGATGGTGGGCTGGGGCGCCCCAGGAAGCTGCAGGAGCACCAGGACCACCGCTGTGGAAGCAGACCACGATCAGTAGGAGGTGGGGGAGCGCGATCCGGTAGGCCTCAGGGATGGCGGCGGGCCTCCAGGCAAGCCCTCGAGAGAAGCCAATCGTGGATGCAAGTGGGGAGGCTCAGGGGCCACCTCACTCAATCGGGCCCGAGGCGCTCACCTGGAGAGTGGCATGCCTTTCCCGCTGGAGATAGTGGCCCACCGGCTCAGGGTGCCAGCTGCTGGGCGGCGGGTCCGCCAGAGCTTGAAATGCTTAGTTCAGACTACATTCTTGAGCCCATTCAAACACTGTACATGTTCGACTGAGACAAGAGCATACAAATATGGTACTGGTCTACTGAACAGCAGCACATGAAGAGGGGGAGCTCTTAGCAGGAAGTGAGATACGCTGAGGAGCATGGACTGGACTGGCTGATGAAAGAAGGATGTTGTCTTGGGATCTATCTTTTGTGTTCCTTTTGGGGTGTTTTTCTTCTGGAGTTGTAATGTTGTTTTGTAAATAAATTGCTGCTGAACAGTTGGAAGTAAAAGAAGTTAGGCATAAGGCTTGCCTCCAGTCTTGACAAAATGGGCCTCATTACGACCTGGCGGTCTGGATACAATGGCAATGGTAAGCTTGCCGGTGCCGTTGCATCCGTACCACCATACTATGTGTTGTGCTTGCGAGTGCCACTCTAGTCGCCAGGTCTGACCTGGCATGCTGAACGGCACCTGCGAGCGCAACTTGTGGATGCACCGGCACCGTTCTGAACGGTGCCGGTGCATCCGAGCTCCCCATTCCCATTCAGCCCTATGGGGCAGAATGGGGAGTCCCTTATTGCCAGCACCCGCGAATGGGCAATTACCGGGTCCGCCGACCTCGGCATGACCCGGTTCTTGCCCATTCGTGGGTGCCGTTGAAAAAGCAACTCCGGCGGCACGGCTACCGCCAGAGTTGTAACGCGGCCCAATATTTTAATATGAGTTTCATGACAATAAATAGGATATTTCACTTTTTGGAGTTGGTATTTGTGCAATCATCAATTGTACATGGTTATACCACCCTTACAATAAAAACAAATACACTGAATAACATTACATAATCAAAGGAGTACCTAAATACAGAAACTAAAATTAGATCTAGGATAAAAACTCCCACACACGTTGCTTAAATTTCCTGTTCAGGATACACAGTTGAGCATTACATTCAATTGCAAATACAGATAGTGCTTTCCCGCTGGTAATTTAATATTCAAAGTATGTTACCTTAAGTAACAATTATTAATTATCATTTAAACCCAGTTCTGTCCTAATGAATTTGAGTATAGTCACTAAAAACAATCCCAGGGCCATTTTCCATAGTTTTCTGTCCACTGTCAAAAGACTAGTCCTGTTAGAAAGGGTCTGTGAGGGGTGGGGGTCAGTTAGTAGGAGTTTGGGAGGATAGAGGACAGTGAAGGGAAAGGAGCGGCATGCAACATGGCCACTCCTTTCATCGGCTCCTGGATCTGCCTCTTGAACATCTCGCAGTGAGCCAGCAGTGTGGATTGCATTGACCACTGGGTTCCTTCTTGGCGGTGTGAGGAACACAGGGGTGGTTGTTTTTGTTGCGGCCGTTGCACAGAGTGTGATGTGGAATGTGGTCAATGAGCATGATGGATGACCAGGAAGACAAAAGTGCTCCCACAATGGAGGATGGCACAGAAACCTTCAGCGGCTAATTGTCTTGGGGTGAGGTGTGAGAGTCTTTTCCCTGGTTTTCCATGAGCAGTGGGAGTGTTCCTTTTTACGAAGGCAAGACAGTGAAGTGAAACACCATAATATGTCTTCTAAATGTACTCAATCACACAATGGGCCTCATTATAAGTTTGCCGGTCTGGGAACTAGTTCCCAGACCGGCAAACTACGAGTTCTGGTCGCGGGTGCCATTGCGGCTGCCAGGACTGGCCTGGCGGCCGTAACGGCACCTGCAATCAGAGTATGTCGGATGCACCCGCCCCGTTTACAACAGTACCGGTGCATCCGGCTTCCCCATTCCCATTGAGCTCTATGGGGCTCGAATGGGGAAGAATTTTTTCCGACGCCCAGGAACGGGCAAATACTGGTTCCGACAAGGCCGTAATGACCCAGTAATTACCCATTTCTTGGCGCCAGAAAGAAATATATACCGGCTGCACCCGTGCCTGTATTGCAGGCACAGCTACCGTCAGCCTCCTAATGAGGCCCAATGTCCTGATGTCGGTATGCCAGCGAACCTGAGCGGATGCGTAAAATTCATTGCAGGCATCGGGTGTAGTTATGGAGGAGTTACTCAGGGAAGCGCTATGGTCAACTAGAGACAAAAGAGACTTTTTCACCCATAATCGGGAACAGTAAAAGGTGCTACCTCGGAATGGGGGTGGGGGAATGGTTTGCCATTCACTAAATACGACATAACAGACTAACATCTCAGAGACCTCTCAGTATTTTTCTATTGTGCGGAGTATGGTTGATAAAATGGAGGGTTGTATCAGTTCTATTGAAATGTGTCTGGAGGATATGGAATGAAGGGTGAAGGGAACAAAACAGAAGCTAAGTGCAACTAGGTCCCGCTTGACTGGACTGAACAGAAGGTCACTATGGCTGATGAGCAGGTGGAAGAAACGTAGGGGATTAAAGACTGTATGGTAGAAGCAACGTGCCTCCTGGACCAAAAGCTTCTGTCAGCAGAGAAATTTTACCAAGCTGCAAATACAAGGGTTTTGGAGTTCCCCGATACTGTGGGGTCTGATTGTTTGGAATCTGCCCTCAAATCCCTTTTAAAAGTACATGTTGGTGTTCGAAATAACGAGGGAGGTGGGGGAATCCGCATATATAAGACATGCTGACTTCCAGAGCCTAAACCTATTCATGTTGATGGCCTGGGAAGAACTGGTTAATGGTGCTGAGGCACTCTAATGAAAGAGAGGAACTTTCTAACAAGATTGCGTGGCTCAAAACGTTGGAGATTGACAGATTGAGATTCTTCCCATCGCCACAGCTTTGCTCACGGTCAATGGTAAAAAGGCACAAAATGTTGACGTTCTGGCATTCTCTGTGTGGTTGTGATAGCTGCTTCTGTGAGGTACCCTACAAAGCTACGATTCAATTGCAAATGCTAGTGGATCCAGTTTGATGATATGGAGGTGCCTTGACTCTCTCTCCAGAAAGTTTGATTGAAGCAAGAAGGGGTGCACACTTGTAACATTTTTAAGTTTGCGTTAGTTGTGGTCTCTTTTGTCTGGACTATCATCTGGGTTGACAATGAGTGATATATTAACCACGCTGCATTTGCATTTGAGTAGATAGAGGGATAAGGGCTCAAGGGTTCACTGGTTGGTAAATGCTCTCTTTTCTTGGGATACTTTAAATCTATGCTTGGTACAGACACAGATAAAGGTGCAGGTGCAGTTGGTGACATTCCGTTTAAAAATTGCTTGTTATGCTTTTCTTTTTATGCATCTGTGGCGACTTACCAGCTTAATATAAAATATCTGCTCCAACGATAGTTAAAGGAATTACATCTTTTTATGTACATTATTTAGGAGAAACAAGGACAGATCACCCCAAACTTATCACTACTAGTGAGTGCCCCTCTTCTTTTGCAGCATTTGCTCTTTATGGGGACAACAGAGAATAAAATCAAACAGCAAAGTAAATGTATTCTGTGACAACCTCATGCGTGTTCCCAGCAAGAAACTGCAAACAAGGTTTCTATGATACATTAAAAAAAATCCCAAAACAAAGAATCTTGGTTGCTCAGGGCTTATGTGCAACTAGCGACAAGCACTAACAACGTATAATGGTTTTATACAGCAATACTATGCCAACATCATACAATATAATATATACTGGTTGCTTGCTCGTCTTAGTTGACGATCAGTCATGGAACCAAGATCACACTTAGTTTTCATCTTCAAAATATATTTAATGCTTAGGGGGACAACTGGTTAAGGATGAGGAAAACCATTCACGCAGAATACAAAACAAAGGAGTTGAAATACCTTACCATAAATCATAGAACTTAAAGGATATGGCCATATAATGAGTAAACCAGATTGATTGAAAAAATATATATTCATAAAGAATGAGTTGGCTTACAAGCTTAATGTTTATCATAAACAATATTACACATCCAACATATGTTCCGCTTACAAAATTCCTGACAACAATGCTTATAAATGTGCCTCTGGACATTACAACTCCTAAGTGAAAGCACCTATTATTATTGAACTTTGAAACTTGTGAAGATTTGTTAGCCATCATTACCAAAATATGCATAACATCTGACAGAGATGACCTAAACAGGTCTACACCATTGTTATATCGCCCACTGAAGATGAGCTAGGATATCTTGATAAGGTGGGTAGCTACTTCAGAATATGTTATCACTAATGATTCAAATATCTAGAAGTTGAATGTGGACCACACAGTAGAACGGACCCTACTAGCTTGAAATCACTACCAAGCTAGACTAATTTCTACACTAAATAGATCAGGGAATTGGCATACCACAGAAAGAACAGAAACACACTTTCTAAATAACAGAAGTGCTCTAGGGTGAGAATCGTCAGGGAGATAAGCTAAGAGGTTTAACAACAAAAATGCAGCTAGGAATGATTCTAGTGCATTGGATGAGGTGCTCCAAAAATGCAATGTTCTTTTCAAGAAAGAGCATACATCTTGCCAAGATTAAGCTAAAATATTGGTCATGTGTACGGAGCTTGAAGTGAGGAATACCTCCTATGAAACTATAAAGCCTAGCCCTAGCAATATGTTAATGAATTACATTTGTTCACACATGAAAAGTGTATATACTTGATCAGGGAATCGAAATAAGGATTTGTTAAGCAGGAGCTAAAGTATATACCCATGTCCCTTACACATAAAACCCATTGTGGTTTTTATGTCTTCTAGATATGTTGTAATGCTCCTTTAGACAAGTTCCCAAACACCCAGGGTTAATGTCACACAGATAGGTTTCTGTTGTTCTGGGTAGTCAAAAGTAGCTCTTGTCACCTGTGGGTGTCAAGCTAATATGACGAATCCCTGGAATTCATTCCTTCTCCCCAAGGGGGGGGGGGGTAACCTGTGAGGCTAGGGAGATGAGCTCGCTCCGCAACACGCTCCATGGAGGTTGAGGCAAGTGCGATCTCACCGGGAGAGACTCCCTCTTTGGGGACAAGGGCTCCTGTGCGGAACTTCCTAAGAAGCCATCGAACAGTACCTCTTCAAGCACATCCAGGTATGAAGAAACCACTAAAATGTATTATTGGTGTCCAGAAACTCTGACTACTCCTTTTAAAGAAAAATCATCCTTTTACTGAGACAAAGAAGATCTGTGGAGGTATAGAGAATGCAGAACAAATAGAGAAGAAGGAACATGGGATTTCTCCAGGGAAGTCCCACGGCTACGTCATAAAGAAAAGGGAAGGAGACAGAGAGAGGGGAAGCGTGTGAGATATAAAATTGCGTGCTGGCATATATGAAGGAGAGTGGACACGCGGCGTCCGCTGGTCGAGAGAGTGCAAACTGCAGAAATGGACACCCGGCATCCGGACAGCAGAGAGACAAGAAAAACAAATGTGGACGTAAGGCATCCTCATACAGAGGGAGAACCGAGAGGTGGCAAGACCACAACTGAAATGTTGTGGACAAGGGATTCCTTCAATAACGCTGATACTCCGCTGCTAAGCCTAAAGCAGAATCTACCAGTGAATGAGAAACCGGAGAGCTCGCTCTCCCCTGTTGAAAGAAATCCTTGTTAGATCATTTCTGATGCACAAATTACAGACTCATCTTACTTCTGCCCTACGTTAGCGAAATAATGGATTTTGGCTACAGAACAATTTCAAGCGCACGCAGGGGCACAGGGATGGCTGGAAATGGCTCAGCCAGCTTTCAGACTGCCTATAGCACAGAACTGGTTGTCCTATGTGAAAAAACAGATTATTTTACAACCTAGTCCACAGGCATCCTGTACTCAAGTGGCCAGGGAAACGCTGTTGCTTCTGGATCCCGACCCTGGGGGTGGACAAGCGTGGGAGGGTCACCTGTGTAGCGGGTCCTCGGTGGGTGGGGGAGGGGCACCTGATGTAGAGACATGATATCCCCCTTTTTCCACAACCCATCTAACCCCTATCTCTGCCTATTTTATGGGAAACTACAGCTCCCAAAATGTCTCCCCACTTCACAACACTACTGAGCCGACGAAGATGAGGAATGAGGCAGGACGATTACCTTTAGTGAGTTGCAATGGCTGTCCCTTTAATGAGACCAGGCAGAGTCAGGCCCATAATCCTAACTACACACACCTGCCGTATGTTAACACTGCCCGTCAGGATAAAAGGCGGCGTGCGCATGCACACTGTGAGCGAGGCTGGGTACGAGAAGGAACGGCTCTTCCGGGGCTGGTGCGTACCAGGCTATCGAAGTTGGAAGGGCAAGGGGCTGAGGTTTTAAGGGCAAGGGGCTGATCGGCAGTTGCGGAGAACGAGAGAGAGCCTGGTGAGAATTCCACACTTCCGCAGAGCCGTAAGATTTCCAAGACTGAAACCGAGTGAGAAGGGAGGAAATACCTCCAAAGTACTTCAAGGCAGCGCGTTACCCTCCCAGGTGAACAAGAGAGATGGGGAGGAGCAGAGGAGGTATTGGTAACAGCCTTGACTGCTACATGAAGAAGGAAAGCCAATTAACGCGACCAGTGAGTTATCGAATGTAACAAAGGCCCATTTTGTGTTAATAGCAAAAGTGTCAAGTAACAAGAGTTGCGGGTTGCGGTTGTGCCAGTAACAAGCATAATGGAAAGGACAATTGCTGAATTGTGATGAACATATACAAAGTAACAGAGTGGTCCTGCAAGGCGGAATCACACATTCGAAAGTCTCTGTGAAATGTTTGAAGTTGTGATAAAATAGGAAACGAAGGCAAGAAAGTAACTGCCATCCCGAATGAGAGTTGATTGAATGAAAATCAAAGTATATGAACTTTAAATATGCCAAGAGGGCAAAGGATTCACTTTAAGCATGACAAGAGGGCAAAGTAAAGAAACAATTCCAAGAAACTACAAGTACCAAGAAGCATTGGTGTTGTAAATTGATGAAGATTGTCTGAGGTCTGAGTAAAATCCTAGCAGTTTCGAAAGTCTTCAACCGTTAACAGATGGATAAAACGAACCCCATCAAGAGAAAGACAGGCTCGAACTCGGCAGAGGGAAGCCTGTGCTGAACTGTAGTAAAGTAAAAGTCATGAGTTGAACTGTGCATTTGTGGCAAGGTGGACAAAGCCTAAAGAACTTTCTGAACTATCAAAAGCTTGAAGCCCAAGCCTGAACTATGGAATTGTACCAGTAAACCAAAATGTGCTGGACTGATAGAACTGCGCCATCCACCTATCCTTTTAGGAAACTCTCGAGACCCTGTGCTTCTGAAGGTGGTGAAGGGAGTTGTTATCTGACATTTATTTTAAGACACTATTTTTCCTTTTAATATTCCCTTTTTTACATTTGTCATTTGAGAAGGAGGGCAAGCTTTGTTTTTTTAGTATAGGCCTTTTTATTTTGACTAGACTTGGACTTGTTTATTATTTGTTTAATTATCAAGACTACTCCCATTCTAGAGTTTGGGCCAGACAGGAATTCTCCCAACCTTACCAAATACTGAATAAAGTTTTTGAAACTTGCATCTATTGTGTCTGTCTCTACTGTTGATACCATGCCATCCGTACACCTGGCATCAGTAAACGACCTAAGATGGGAAGTTGATTGGGATGGTGCCAGGGTGCACATTCTATTGGATTTATCTAGGGCATTTGACACAGTACATCACAATATTTTTCTGTCCAAATTAAGTGGTCTGTGGGTGAGAGATAGTGCCCTAAAGGGGCTTACATCATAGCGGTCTGTCCTCCTTTTGAAGAAAATAAAAAAAGAATCTCGTGGAGTTCCACAGGGCTCTTCCTTAAGCTACTTTTCAATTTATACACAAGACCATTGGCTCATTTAATGAGGTTGGCTGGAGTTCATAAGATGATGATACTCTGCTAATCTTTCAGCTCGGTGAGTCGCAAGTTGGCAATAGGTGGGAATCGTGTCTGGAGCAGGTAAGCTTGTGGATGCGTCAAAACAGGCTCAAGTTTAATGTCCAGAAGACTGAGCCGCTGAGTCAGCCCACGTGCTGGTATGTGTGGGCTAGCCGACATACCTGAACGGGAGTCCCAATTCTGGCCCCCTTCTTTAGGAAACTGTCCTTTGCAAAAAGCTAGGAACTTGGGTTTCTGGCGTGACTCATCATCATTGCAGAGCCAGATATCTCAAATTTCGAGGGCTTGTTTCTTTAAACTGAGGTCTCTAAAACATCTTTTGAAGTTTTGGGGATTTTCACACAACATTCGAATAGTCAATGCCGTTATTTCTAATCGGCTTGACTACTGTAACACTTTATACCTTGGCCTGTCAAAGGTAGCTATCAGTCGACTTCAAAGAATACAAAATGCAGCTGCCAGAGTGCTGGTGACAGCTGGTTGATGAGAGCACATTTCTCCAATATTGCGCTCTCTGCACTGGAAAAACAAATAAAGTTGAAGATATTGTGCATCATGCGCTGTATGGTCGATTGGCTAACTTTATCACCTCCAAACTCCTCCGTTATGCCCCGGGTAGATGTCTACGCTCGCTTCCTCCAATCTACTCTTAGTTCCCTCCTTTAGATGGGCGAAATGGGGAGGTCACTCTTTCTCTGTTCAGGCAGCAAGGCTGTGGAATTCTCTACCAACTAATATGCAGGGGATTTAAATGCATCTAGACTTTCACCATAAACTAAAGACTTTATTATTCCCTCCGCAAGTTGGAATGATGATGGGCTTGGGCAGCCAGGGGAGAAGAGGGTCCTTTCTGTTTTTGGCTCTTGTTGCTGGGTCTATTGGGCCACCTTGTTTCAGTGCCTTGATGTTTCCGGGTTGAGGTGATATGTTTTGCGCTTAATAGGTTCTGGACCATTCCATACCATGCGGTATTGCTGAGCTATGTGTAATGTGTCAATGCAGTGTTTGAGCTCCGGGTATCAAATCTGTGCATGGGCTTTGCAAGGTCTTTCAGCTCCAAGTGTAGACGTTGTGCAGAATGCTAGCACCTAGAAAACACCATCTGCAGTGTCATCAACTCTGCGTATGTACTGGATGCTATCAATTTTTTTTTTTTTTTTTTTTTATTTATTGATTTGGTTGAATTTAATCAACCTTTCAAACAAAAAAGAAAGAAGTACAAAAATACAACATTTAACATAAATTCCACCGATCATTATATAGAAAAAACACCATTTGGTCAGTGCTCAAAAAAAAAAAAAAAAAATCTTAAAAGGCAACATTTTGTATGCATTATTCACCACTTAAAAGGTTCTGAGAAAGCTATAATTTGCAACATTTAATTAAAGTCTCAATTAAATTAATTGTCTAGTTTAAGACTGATGAGAAAATTAACAGCTGCTATTTGGATTGCAATGTTGTTTGTGCTCAACAGGACCGGCCAGCATTCATCCTGTGAAACATTACCCAAATATTGACAATGTCTGGCAAAAGCAATTTGTCTGTTAGCACTCAGAGGTACGCATTCTGTAAATAAGTGAGCCAGAGTTTCACCTTGCGAAGAGGCTTGACAAAATCTACAGATATTTTGTTCTTTACTAATTAATCTACGTTTAGCTTTAACTTCCATAGTGGCCCATAGATTAAAGCGAAGACGCATAATTCCTGCTCTATATTTTAGAGCAGGAGAGCGTACTAAGTACGCTGGAAGAGTTTTAAGTTTTTTTGGAGGAAAGCGGGCAGGATCACTGGAACGATACATAGTAGTTAAGTCACATGTATTGATCCAGTCTGTTTGGTGGATTTTGAATTTAGCTTTAACAGGGTTCAACAGCAACAAATCAAGTGGAACGTCTGCCTTTATCATTATTTGATATACTCGTGTTAGCCACTCTGCAATATATCTAGATTTTTTTACCGCAAATACAAGGCGAGAAAGCGTGTTTAGTAATACGTTTTCATTGGACGACACCAGGCATTTCCCAAAAAGTGAGCATATTCGCCAGTTGTAATGGGCTTCAAGAGAGGTTAGACCAAGCTCGTATCTCATCCATGATATGGGGACACATTGAGGGAGATGCAGAATTGCACGCCAGTATTTAGCTTCCCATAGATCAAATTTAAAAGTAGAATCTACTGGAAGAGTTTCTAGGCCATATAGTAATGTGGGGACAACTTTCTTAGTCCAATAGTGCCAAGCCGGAAGAATAGAGAATTTACCATATCTATACATGATAACACGAGCTTGGGAGATGGATGCAAGTAACTTGGTCTCAATCCTCTCTATCTGCCCATTTGCTTTTAACAGCCCTTCAAAAATCATGCCTAAATAGCAATAGCTGGGGACTACACTAAGTGAGGTATTACCTATGGACCACACATATGAAGCTGGGCCTGTACGTTTGGGAGAATATTGAATGATATGAGTTTTGGACGTGTTGACAGATAATTCATTAGCTAGGGCATATTGGTGGAACGTGTTAAGAAGTCGTTGTAGCCCCACCTGGGTTCTGGATATGAGTACTAGATCATCTGCGTACATAAGTGATTGAACTTCTCGATTGCACAGCCTGGGGGAATCCGATATGACAGTAGCAAATGCAAATTTGACATCATGGATGAAATAATTAAATACTGCTGAGGCTAACGAACAACCCTGCTTTAAACCACGAAAGGTCGGTATGCTGTCTGTTAGTAGACCATCAAGTGTAATACGTACTCGTATCGACGTATCATGGTGCAGTAAATGTATGATGTCGTATAAGGTTGCTGGGCAGTCATCTCTAACGAGCTTGTTTAGTAGTAGAGGACGACTCACCGAATCAAAAGCTGCATTCAGGTCAATGAAGGCCAGAAACACCTGTTGTTTTGTTTCTTGGCACTGGGCTTTGATTGCATTCAAGGTCATGAGGTTGATGTTGGTCCCCATTCCTACCATAAAACCAGTTTGATTAGAGTCCCTAAGGTTATTAAAGCCAGTCCAGGTGTTAAATTCGGCTAGGACCAGTTTGGTAAAGATTTTTCCTGGGGCATCTAGTAATGCAATCGGTCGATAGTTGGAAGGTGTTGACCGGTCGCCTTTTTTAAAGATCGGAATTATGATGGATGATTTCCAGGATATTGGGATCATGCGATTGCGAATGATATCGCAGAAAATCCTGGACAAGATCTTGGACCATATGTCCGGGTGGCTTTTGAACATGTGGTTTGACAAACCATCTGGACCTTCAGCTCGAGATGAGCTCAATTTTTTGATTATTTCACGAATAGCCTCAACTGAGACGTTTAAAGTCCAGCTGGATGTTGGCGCCGGCAAGTAGTTGACATGGTTGTAACAGGGGTCATCATATAATGTAGCGAAATGCTTAATCCACATGTGTTCAGCAACCCCATTCAATTGAGCATCTGCCTGCTGATGGCAAGTCTGATTGTTCAAAAGCGACCACATGCCAGCTGAATTTTTATCGCTCATGGCACTAGCCATGGCTTCGCTATCTCGTTGATATAGCAGGGACTTGCGGCCACAGATCCAATTTTTATAATGGCTTTTTGCAGATTTCAATGTCTGCCATTTATCAACTTCAGTTGACATTAAAATTTGTCTTTTAAGCCTCCTATATTCTCTCCTTCTTGTACAGACTACTGGGTCAAATGTGTGAGGGTGTTTAATCCTATTTGACTGGGGTATATTTATGGTCTTCTCAAATAAACGTAATAGGTCGATATATTCATTACTGCTACAGTATTGGGCCCTGTTCAGTACAAGATGTTCAAACTGATTCAGGGAGCTTGCAGTCCACTTGAGGCGTGTGCGGGAGTTATTCACTCCCACAGTGCCATAATAATGTATGTGTCTAATTGACATTGTGGATTGCAACATGCACTGTAAAGACAAAAGGCAATGATCACTTTTTGGGTGCTCTTTGATGTCAAAACAAACTACTTGTTGGAAAAGCTTGATGTCAACGTAGATATAGTCTATGATACTATTTGAGAGTCCTCTGTGCCAGGTGTAGTGAGGAGGGACATCATTTTGGACTGTACCATTCACCATGTGATAATTCCGCTCAGTCATGATCTGCTCCCATTTGCGTGCACTTTGTGATTGTGCACCCACCTTCAAACAATTAAGGTTCAAATCACCAAGTATGATGGTATATGTGATTGTTTTGTCGAGACAAATTAAATTGAGCATATCATTTAAGCCTTCGAAAAATATATCATCCGGCATACTGAGAGGATTGCGATAGATGTTTAATAGGGCAAAAGTTGTGTCTTTATTACAAATTCTCACAAGCTGGATATGTGCACCAACAGAGGCCCATGCTGTAATCGAGAAACCAAATTTGATATTGACAGCCACTAGTAGACCCGATGATGGTCTACCTGCAGTCAATACTGCGGGAATTAAGGCCATTTCATAGCTGTCCCATAACGGAAATGTGGTGAGCCATACCTCTTGTAGAGCGATGAAATGATATAATAATGGCATTTCTCCAAAAGAGGAATGGAGATGTTTATGCCCTCTTGTATTCCAACTGGCCACAAGAAGAGCAGTTTGGGTTTCTTCTTTTGGTGGTCAATATCGAGAATTTTCAGTGGACCATGATGCTCTTGATTCGCTACGGGAACCCTGGTATATTTTGGGGGCCCTAACTGGACTATTTGGAGGCACGTAAGCAGACTCTGGTTCTTCTGCCAGCAAAAAGCCCATGTTAAATAGAACCATTTTATTTTGCCATATTAATTGATGCACTGCACCAGATGGGATCCAGAGTCTAACTATTGATAGGGATACTTCAGAAATAAATTCAACCCTATCAATATCATGCGAAGAGATGTTACATAATTCTTTTGTGTCACCAAAGATATTCAGTACACTTTGCCGATTTAGATCATATTTTTGATTGTTGTTTTCTCGACATTTAAGAATTAAGGTATGGCATTGAGTATGACCTGGGTTCGGTGGCCCAGAGGACCAGCGCTTGGTGTTATTGCGCGGGGACCCTTTTTTGTTGGGGGGCTTACTTTGTCCAGGAAGACTTGCCACATCAAGTGCTGCATTTACAGGTGCTTGATTAGCATGATTTAAATGTTCAACTGTTCTTGTAGGATCACCTTGGGTTTGTGCAAAAACAGAAACCACCTTTGCAGCAAGGTATTCATCAACTTTCTTTTTTAGTTCGTCTGTCAAGGACTGCATGTTGATTTCATTTTGTTTATGTTTATCACTTGGCAAGGGTGCAAAAGTAACCATTTTGGACTGGTTTGCAGAAGTAGCCGAATTGTGTACAGGAATAAGAGTTTGCTGAGGACAAGGAAATGCAGGGGTAAAGCCAGCTCCACTTTTGATTGATGGTTTAGGTGGTGCCTGTGAGAGCACTGTATGAGAAGTACTAGGGAATTGGACAGAAGTGTTTTTGTCTGGGATCAATGAGGTTATGGGAATTTTTTGTAGCACACCCAAAGCTTGTACCAATTGTGATAAAGGAGACAAGGACACAGACGGGATGTTCATGATTGACTCGGTTGGGGAGGGAGCTTGAGGAGTCTCTGCTACCTCTACCTCTCCAGAGTCCACGGAGACGGCAGTTCTTACTTCACCCAGTTCACAAGTTACGGAAGGTGTTTGCTTGTTACTAAGCGCTTTAAAGAAGGTAGACAATGTGTTTTTTTGCTGTTTGGATCCAATCATGTTTTTCGTTTTTTTTATTGGATGAATGCTATATTTTTTAATATTTTTCTTTGTTTTTTTTGACTTCTCCACTGGTGATGATTGTGCATCATTCTCCACTGGTAATGGTTGTACATCATTCACCCTCTGTGTGTCTCTCACAGGATCACAACTTGAAAGCGTTGGGACTATAGGTAGCCCACCATTTGTTTGTTGAATCAGCTCCTTGCTATCGTCTTGCATTTCAGGCACTGAGTCCCGACCAATGATGCCTGAAATTAATGGCAATGGACAGGGTGTCAGTGAGTGAGGAGATAAATCTGTCTCCAGATTGTTGGGCAGTGTGACCACTGACAGCTCTATTTTGTCTTTATTGGACTCTAGTTTTGTGAGTTGTTGCATTGAGAGCCACTGCATCAAGTCTTCAAACTGTGCGGTTTGTCGAGATACTTTGTTATCTAGTGCTTCATAAAGTTTACACAGACTGAACACAGCTGTGTTAATGGCAGTTAAAGTGGGTTGAATCATGGAAAGGGTTTGGGCAGCATTATCAACTAGATGAGGGTTATGAGTGCGCGGAGTTGGTAGAGCAAATGATTTGAGATAAGGTAGTGCAATGTCAGCAGATAGAGCACTAATGTCATCAGGGACACCACTGATGCTTTCAGACTCACTATTATCAAGGTTTGAATCTGAGGTGCTTCCGTGAATGGAAATTATTTGAGCGTCAGATAGTGAAAGCGAGAAAACAGGTGGCGATCTGGGCATGTTCGCATTATGCATCATATGGCAAGATTTGGTAGATTCAAGCATTGTGCGATCAGAAATTGGGCGAGAGGAAGTGCATCTCAGAGGAGTATGCTGTGGGGTACCAATTTTACCAACTGTTATAGGGGAAGGTGTAGAAATCATACTTGAAAGAGTGTTGGCAGGACACTCTAATCGAGTGGTGTTTATTTTGCCATTTATATTGTCAAGTGGAAAACGAGTTTCTTTGAACAGTTTAGCAGGGGTGACTTTCTTAGCTGTGAAGAAGGAATGTAATGCCGCTACAGAATTCGCTGAATTGGGCGATGAAGATTGGGGCGGGGGCATCATTACCAAGGGGGTGATAGTTGGCATGTTTGTTGTGAGCTTATATGTTGTGTGTGAAGTCATGTTAATAAATAAAGAGAAAAAAAGAGAGAAAAAAAAGAAAAAAAAAAAAAAAAAAAAAAAAAAAAAAAAAAAAATAAGAGCAAATAGTAAAAGGTACACTTGGATAAACAGGAGTCCCACTAGATACCAACAGGGGTAAAACGGTGCACACCGCTCGAACAATGTCAACAGAGTGTAAACACAAGACAGGTTACACTTTAGAGCCTCGTCTGTAGTACTATGTGTAAGACAGGTCCTAGTGTGCTTTACAGATATATACTATTGCTATTTACTAACCATTAACAAGAACTGCCTCGCCACCATTCGCTCAACAGCCGCGCAACAGCCAGCGGGCTTGACTCCACCGGGCTTAACGCCGCGAGGGTGCCTGCAGGCGAGTAAAATGAAGATCCTGACACGTGATGTGTCACGTGGGCGCTAGCGGGCTCCGCCTCCTCCTGAAGGCGAGTGCGAGCGTATGTCCAGCAAGAGTCCCCAGTGACTCGCAGTGCTGGCAGGAAAGAAATGAAGCTTGTAAGCAAGCGTTCGTTTGACAAACGTTTTCAGACACAATGCTGGAGAGCTATGTCAGACGCCGCTCGAGCGCCTGCAGGCGAGTAAAATGAAGATCCTGACACGTGATGTGTCACGTGGGCGCTAGCGGGCTCCGCCTCCTCCTGAAGGCGAGTGCGAGCGTATGTCCAGCAAGAGTCCCCAGTGACTCGCAGTGCTGGCAGGAAAGAAATGAAGCTTGTAAGCAAGCGTTCGTTTGACAAACGTTTTCAGACACAATGCTGGAGAGCTATGTCAGACGCCGCTCGAGCGCCTGCAGGCGAGTAAAATGAAGATCCTGACACGTGATGTGTCACGTGGGCGCTAGCGGGCTCCGCCTCCTCCTGAAGGCGAGTGCGAGCGTATGTCCAGCAAGAGTCCCCAGTGACTCGCAGTGCTGGCAGGAAAGAAATGAAGCTTGTAAGCAAGCGTTCGTTTGACAAACGTTTTCAGACACAATGCTGGAGAGCTATGTCAGACGCTATCAATTTGGGGTTTTGACCATGTACAGTGCTTAGGCTCTCAGAGTAGACAATACACAGTATCTGAATATGGACAACATCTCAGCTCTAGATAGGGACTCTGTTGCTGTACTGGTGTTTCAGCATGGGCACTTTGAGCTCAGTGTATGGACCCTGTGCAAAGTATTAGCTTTGAATATGGACCTTGTGTTACCAACTCTGATACTGCATTTGCTTTTTGTTGTTTGAGGCACATCTGATGCAATGAGACTGGCCTACAGACTGTCCTAACAGCTGACCATGCATGCCAAGCGAGATCGCAGAGCAGAGCTTTGGAATGCTGCGATGCTTCCGGCTGCCTGTGGCTAGTTCATGAGCCCCTCCTGAGAAGTACATAGTTGACGACATTGCTGAATCTAATCCAAGGCCAAAGGGTGCCTCGCAGATATGACTGTGTATTTTCGCAACTGCGGGCTTCCTGCCCCCTGTTCTCCGAAATTGACCTTTGTGTTATTATACTTGCTTATCCGTACTGTTCCATGGGTGGAGAATGGATTAAGCCACTCCATTTGTATATAAGAATGAGCCAGGCCTCGGTGGGGCAGAGCAGTGAGCAGCCCAGGTCGCGCCTGTGACATATGTGTGTCAATACTCAGGATCTTCCCTTCCTGGCATGCATGACTGGGGTATAAAACAATACAACGGGTAAGTGAAAAAAGTGTTTTTCGCTGTACCTGTTGCACGCTTGACTAGGGAACTCTGGAGTCTTCAGGGACTCTAGGAATAATACAGAGACAGTGCCTCAGAGTGATGCAGTGCAGGTGTACAGTACAGGGGGTTGGAAGGGCAACAAAACTACAGGACTGGAATCGGGTCAGAGCATTCTTAGGCACCAGTGATACAGTCAGAGCGCTGGTAGTGGAAGACGGTGTAGGGTCGAGGCTTGAGAGGGCACAGGGTAGGAGTGTGAGGTCGGAAGCCTACGGTAACGTGCGGTAGGGCCGATACCAGCTACAGATTACGGTTACAATATGGCAGACGCTGATCCACTGACCAGGCAGGAGGAGGGGGCAGACCGGTCATATAAATTGCGATTGAGGGAAGTGCTGGAGAGGTTGAGGAGCATGGTGGACAATTGGGATGCGGTCCCTCAGTCGGTACAAAACAATAGGGAAGTAGGGGATGCCCAGGAACAGTAGTTAAAAAATGTACTGCAGAGAAGGGACTGGGAAAATAGTGCTGAACTAAGCTGAAGATAGGATCAGAGACCCTGGGATTTTGCAGACATGCTTACACAAACTTTCATGAGGGACACAATATGGCGGCTGTTGCCAGACGACATAATGAGGCAGGTGGAAGGAAAGGTGGATGTAGAGGAAAAGTTAAGGTCCGTCCAGGGGTGGGCGTACATTCTGAATTCAGCTGATGACGCATGGCTGACAGTGAGAAAAGCAGTGCTAGTGATGGAGTGCAAGGAGTGGACGGAGGGAGAACACAAAGAGGGGCAGGATTGTGAGGTGCTAGCACCAGCGCCTGTGTGGATTGGGGTGGATGATGCAGAACGCTGTGGGGGGGTGGTGGGATCTGCGTATTTCCAAGGAAGAGGGAGGAGACACGAACTGGCTGGGTACCGGGGGGTGGATGCAACTGTGTGCAACAGAGGGCTGGGAGGACATTCTGGGAAATGGTGGTGCAGTGACAGATTTGGCAAATAGGTGTGTCAAAACACAACAGGACATTTCAGGGCATGTGCAGCAGAGAAGGACATTGCCAGGCACATATCTAAGAAGGTGCTCAGTGGCAGCATGACTCAATAACATTTGGGGTGAAAAGAGCACAGTATGGTTAATTTCACTCGTTGGTGTTGGCTCTGAGAAGTAGATAACTCCATCAGACCGAGAGTGGCCCATGGCACCTCACAAATACCTACAGCCACAGCCAATGGCATCCATAGAAAATAAAGAGTGGCATGGGGCGGAGGGCCCACAGCTTGACGTAATGAAGATTATCCAACAGAAGAGCAAGGAGCGTCAAAGGAAATGTGAGCTGCTCCTTGCGGACCGGCATGAGAGGTTGAACAAATGATGCAATATATCAATGCAGAGGAAAGAGCAAGAGAATGGGTATCGGTGCCTTACAGAGATGGCTTGGTGGCCCACGGCCGAAGAGGGCTGGCAGTAGAACATGGACATTTGTGTGCCTTGTTAGAAAAAACAGAAAGAGGAGCCAAAGAAGGAGCAGTTCAAACAGAAGAATGTGAAAAGCACAAAGTGGGACAACTGGCTGTCGTTTGTTCTCTATGGCCTACTGAGAAAGCGGTCAGCGACCAGGTATTCACCATAGAAGATGCTACGTGGGAGAAATATGACAAGCACTGACAAGTTGTTATTGACACTGACTATGGCTGTACCTAGGAACTGGGAGGTACTAGAGGCTGACTTTATACTGGGAATTAAGAGAAAAATTTACTTGGATAGTGCACACAAACATGACAGACACATGAATATGGTGGTGCTGGATTTTAGAGTGGCAGGGATGCTCAGAGCTAGAAAGGGAGGGACATGTAGTTATGACTGTTTTTGTTGTTTTAGATGATGCAACCTAGATAATGGCTGATGATCATTGTGGGAGGTGTTTATGTAGTACAGTGAATTAATGGCTGCCGAGGAGCTAGGACATACATTAGTTGTCTTGTTTTGCTAATGTTTTTTTTATTTTTTTTGCTTCCTTATTGGAGTATGTATACATCACAATAGTTGTATTGCAGTGTGCTTCATGTAGAAGTAGTGCAAGGCTGCTGACAGGGATTGTAATAGTTCATAGATAAAATGGGAAGAGGGGAAAAAACAGGCGTGCTACCACCTCTGATATTGCATTTTCTTTTCATTTCTTTGAGGCACAACTGATGCAATGAGACTGGCCTAACAGCTGACCACCCATGCCAAGCGAGGTCACATAGCCGAGTTGTGTAATGCTGTGATGCCTCAGGCTGCCCGTAATACTACCTGCTTATACTTAATGTTTCATGGGTGGAGAATAGGTTTAGCCACTCCATTGGTATATAAGGATGAGCCAAGTCTGGGAGGGGCAGAGCAGCCCTCCCATGCACTGGTGTGTTTGCATTACAGCCCATTTATCTCTACTTATGACAAATATATATATATATTTTTTACTTCGGGTCTTCTGTGTATTATTTGTGTGCGAGCGAGCGCCTAAGGTGTCATCGGGGAACAGGTTGGGCATGTAACACATTGTATAAGATCAGCTATTGGGATGCTTCAGACATGGACTAAGCACAGACATGTCATCGCTGGGTTTGGACTCTGCACTGTAGATCAGCTCTATAAATGGGCCCTGAGCACTTATCAGCCGGAGGGGCGACTGCACAGTCTATTGGTTCTGGGTATGGAGGATGTGCTGTTGACAGAAATCATATGCAGTCTTTACACACCTGTTACGGCAGAAAAGTATCTGAGCTCGTTGCATGGATCCTGCGCAGTTCCTTAGCTTATGGAAGTTAGCCTATGCAGGGTCTCATCTCTGGGTATACCAAATGCAGGGTCTCAACACTATACAGTCCATGTGAAGTATCTCAGCACAGTTGGGCCTGTGTTTTCCACAGCACAAAACAAGCTGGGGGAGTGCTGTCGAAGGATGATGTTAGAAGGGAAAACAATTCAAAACTAGCGCGGTCTTTTGAAAAGTAACTTTGTCTATTTCCTCGGTTGCAATGCATCAGCTGCGAATTTAACGCAGTGCCTCAAGTCTAAGTATGGACTTGCAGTGTGCCCGCTCTATTAGATATGTGCGGCGTGTCAGCTCTGTGCATACATTCTGTGAAGTATATCAACTCTGGACATAGACTCAGTGCAGGGGCTGAGCTAGAGTGACATGTGCATGGTATACGCGCTTTTCTCAATAGACTGGAAGCAGCGCATCGATTCTGTACTGCATCAACCCAATTCAGTGTACACGCTGTGTAAAGGTTCGCCGTTTTTGTGGATGGAGAGTGCACAGAGTGTGTTGCATGCTTTGGCAGCCCGTGAACTTTACAAATACAAAGCCCTCTACCTCCCCCACCACCCATCAATACACTGGAAAGAGGCGCAGCGAGCACCTTATATTATTACCCTTCTCAACGGCAGTGTACCCGGGGGTCACAAGGATCTTTGGCTCCTGCTTAGCCGGGTAGTGAAGTTCGCAGCTGCTGTGTTTCCCGCCGCCATCAACATAGAGAGAGGACGACACGTTATAAAGAGAAGCAGCCGTACAAATGCACACCTTCTTACTTCAGAGCACAAACAGCGAGAGGTGAAACTACGTCTGCACTGTTTTTAAACATAAACAGTGTTCAATAAACGGATTGTGTTTCAAAAAATAGTTCTTCATATATTCTATTTCTAAAATACACTCTATGCGACATTTTATTGAAAAGTGTTTTGTTAATAATTTCTAACTAATAAATGTGTGAAGTTTTCTTTTTTGTCTATATTCGGCGGTTCGAACACGTCGCAACTACCTCCATACCAATATGGCCGCTCTAGTTGCATACCTCCGAAACCCTAGGTCCTACGTCCATTTCAATGTCTACTGAGTTCGATGTTTAGGAATAGCACGCCAACCCAATGAAAGCCGAGTGGTGGGAATGGCTGCGATCGACTCAAGGTAGATGGAATCGAGCGCCGAAGAGATCGATTAGCGCCGAAACCTCGCTGCACCGGGTTGAAGGAGACGTAAGAGTCCGTGTCAGACATGACATGATAGGATGTTAGAGTGTGAAACTCTAGTGACGGCACGTCCGTAGAATTACGTTAAGCGCTATAAAGAGGTATTTCAGGAACGTCTTGGGTGTTGCAGAATTTACAAGCGACTTTTATATGGCACGATTTGCGACACTTTGAAGTGTGTATGGCAGCTCGTTCAGTTCATGTTTCTGTAAATCCCACATGACAACATTAATCCGTTTTTAAGCCAACACACGTTGATAAAGATGAGCTCGTGTTTCATGTCTTGCTTTCTTTTCCCAAAATGATATACCACACATGAGTTTGTCACACTAATTTGGCAGGGGCCTCATGACCCCCCTCCACCATTTTCAGCAAAGTTACTTCATTGAACACTATACCATGCGTAAAAAACGTAAATTCAAGGAAACACAGGCCAAGTGTGGAAATTGAATCAGTTTAGGAGCGGGCTCCCGATTGTTTGTGTGAATATTTGTGAACCTTTTAATTCACCTATAGTTTTTTTTAAAAGCAATACAACTGTGAGAATCGATTAACGTCAACGGAGCCACTTGCAATAGACAGGAATGAGACATAGTAAGCAAGACACCCTAGCAATGCCCACGGACCGTCATTACAAATCCAGTGCTCGGAAATGCATGCATTTATTAGTGTGATCATGTTGTATAAAACCACCAAGTGTCTCGTCATTGTATGTTGCACGTTGTTGCAGCTTCATTGTGGACGTTTGGAAACACACTGTCCGGCCTCAGAAATTGCCAGTGAAACGTTCTTCCCAAGTAATCTCCAACCATTATGAGACATTTCATATCTTCCAGATGCACACGGAGAAAATCTCAAATTACCTGGAAAAAGACAACACTTCTCAGGGGCAATTGTCCTTGCTGCCCGAATTTCCGAAAGCACATTGCTGTGTTTTCTAGTCTGGCATGGGTTGTTTATTTCGCCCCAATTGGCGTCGAAGGCCACATGCCACACTATTCGTGAAAGGGTAAAAGTGTTTCTCAAACCCTGTTTCATACTTGGTGCACAGCAACACTCGCAAAAAGTTGCAAAGCTCGTGCTCGCGAAAGTTTTGGGTGCAAGGGGTATGTGCGCTAACTCCCGCCAAACTGCTTTGGGCAGTTTTATTTTCCTTTTGGAAAAGAAATTCCCCCAGTCGGAGCACTCGCAACGCGCGCTTTAAACCACCGAAAAACTACTTTTGCACGCTGTCTCGTCAGTCCTCGGTAAACATCGTCTCAATGGAAGGACGCTGCGCAACTATCTACTGAAAGGGGTAGATATCAATTCCCAGTCATACTATTTATTCTTTTCACACCCGCCTACTTTTATATCGCTTTGATAATATCCAGTTTTTATTCCTCTTTTGGAATGTTATTTGTTTTAGCGTGTGGATTATTTGCAATCAGTCAAAACGTTGTACGTTTCCGAATGGTATGCAATACTGCCTTTGTCCTAGCATGTAAAATGTTCTTTAACTGTAGGGCCGGTGCTAGTTTACAATCACACACAACACATATTGAAATTGGCGCAAATATAAAACGGCACATTTTGGGGGATTCACTAGTAATGCGGGTACTTATGAAGCCAACCACATTGCATGCAAAAGTTGGTATTGTTCGACTTTCGTGCATACTTAGTTACAGACATGCGGTTGTTCTGTGGCAGGCAAGTGTGTGGCTTTCTTAAGAACTTGCCCAGACCGACGCTTAAGACATTGATTGCTTCCATCGTCCTAATGATCTGATTTATATATAGCTATTTGCATATGGACTTATGTTGTCCCACTTAACTCCACAATCAGCAAATTGTCAGTATCCTCGCCCCCCCCCCCCGAATACCGCCACTTGAAATAAATACACCCCCGTGTAATTATATTATGAGAGGTCAATGGGAACGAATCGATATTCAGGGCAAGAGTTAAACTATTTTCATAATTTATGAGCACTCTGCTAAAGGTGTAAAATGGCAGAAATCTTAATAGCCCGCCAATGCATATCTAATCGCGGGGATGTTATTCCGTGTAGCAAAAGAGGGGAAAGGCTTTAATCGAACACCGGGTCTTCTGGTATCCGAGAAAGTGTTTTTCCGACAAAGCTGCTTTTATTGATTCGCAATAACGTCCATTTAGGGACCTCCCGTCAGCGTTTTGCAGTTTCGAGTCGTGATCCAGGTTTTCGCTTTGCATAGGACCAGCAGGCACGGCTAAACACGTGCATCTCTGAATAGGCGATGGGAATTGCACACTCGCGTCTTACCTGTCAGAATAAATGACACTTTCCTTCCAACACGAGCCGTCCACAGTATACGGGGTTTTCACATCGCACTGCTATGACGTTGGAACTGTTGCTTGAACGTGTGTATTAACCGTATGACATCTCTATATTTCCAATACTTTGCGTCGGGCAGAGTTTAAACATCAGAGAGGTTGTCTTTGCTCCAGTGTTTTCAGCACGCCCCGGATAAATCGGTTTAGAAGCCATTTCGCTGTGATATTGCGTGTTATTAAACGGCTGTTTATTAAATATTTTGACCACCTTACACAATGTATTATTACCTGGTCCACAAAGAAGGGTCGGCGTGGATCAGAAAGCGATGCGGCTCGGTTGCCGTGCCCGAGCGTTGGCTTCAAGAGCTGGCGGTGTGAGGAGTACACATGAAACACGAGGGCGGGAGGGAAAGATGTATGTCTACCCCCCTCCGTACCCCTGTTCTCCCTGAGCAGAGTTGTAGCGGTGGGGGAGGCTGGGAGTTGCGTGCACGGGATTCTCCAAAACAAACTCCCATGGCACGTGTGCCATATAATTGACCCTAATCTGAGCAAAATGATGGCTGACAGAGGTGGAGATGAAGACGCATCACTCCCTAATAAAGATTATCAGAGGCGGAGGGTGGGGGGGGGGGGGTGATAAGGAAGTTGATTGGTTAACCAGGATTATTGGATGGGTAGACCCTCGAGAAACAAGGCTACTAGAGGTCACTGGGTAAGCGGATATTTCAAAAGCTAAACGGAACTGCCAGGGATGGAGGTGGCTAAGATCACTGGCTGGTCTGTATTGTCAGAGGTGGAGGGGAAGAAAGGTTTTTGGCTAACCTGGACTGTCGGGTGGGGCGATTGGGGGGGAAATGTAAAAGGCCAAGCGGGGTTGTTGAAGGAGGTGGAAGGCAACTGATGAAGCAAGGACGTTAGTGTAAGGTCCCTGTTTAATCGGGGTTGCCAGGGGTGGGTGAAGGAGTCACTGTGTAAGCAGAACAAGGGTAAGCCCTGCCAATTGGGGGGCGACCGGGTTGGGGTGCCGGGGCGCCATGGGTAAATCAGTGTGGCACGGTGGCGGGCCCCACCTGCCCTCCCGACTAACATCAATGACGCAGCGCTTTGTTCTGGAAACGGTGTGGAGCACCAGGAGGGGCGAGTGGGGGTGGGGCAGGCAGTGAACGCTTTTCGGGAATGGGCAGAAACATCACCATCTAAGACCAGCCGGGGATGGGGACAGCATTGCTGCCTCCTCTGTGCTGTGCCTCGCCTTCCTAACCTGCTGGATCTTCGTTTTCCTTCCCATCCACCCTTCAATTTTTAGGGATTTGTGGGGGCGGGGGGAATTGGCAGGTGATCTTATGGGATGGTGATTTGCCCCTTCAGGGTACCCGATGCCCAGCATCGGCCAGTGGTGTGGCCTGGCCGCCTACCCCTGGGGAACTTCAGGCCTGTAGGGCTCAGGTGGGCGGGCTCAGGAGGCATTTGGTGTAGAGCCAGGTTCTGGTGCCTCATGGTACCACTCTCCAAGGGCCTGGGGGTGAAGTGTGGGGTGCTCCTGCCTGGCATGCATCGCTGTAGGACGAAGTGGGCTACCTGACAGGAATGGACCTTATGTGACACTGATGGTATAAACTGCGGTAGATTCATGCTGCCGTTTTTTCTACCTAGAGTGTTTCTTATGATTTGTAAAACATGTTTTTCTATGTTGCATTTTGAGTGTGAAATAATGCAGCCACACTTCTTCCAAAGGCGCCTATGGATATGTTTCTTGCCTATGATTACCGACCCCTGCTCAGCCTACAATCGGAGGTGGGGGGACTAAGACCAAAAGCTAGGAGGGCTCATCAGAGGATTTAGAAGGTTGACACTGGTAAAGCAAGATTGTTGAATGCAGGAGCAGGGAGAGTTTGCGTTATATTCAAAGGTAGGACAGCTGACTAAACCGGATTGTCGTAATTCCAGAGGAAACTGTCACCTAATGATTAGGATTGTCATAAGAGGGGGTACTTTGCTCTTTTCTATGGGCATAGTTGTGTGTGACATGAGTTAGGAGTTCGGGCCATTTGCACACACTGCCATTTGTTTTGCTTTCGCAACGTGCCTGGATATATTACACAGAACTCTTGGCCTTTTTCTCCCCCAGTGCACTGAATGTAAACTCTTTATTTATACCATCGACAAAAGCAATAAATGAATGCAAAAATAATGAACAGGTAAATGAATGTTATACATGTAAAGAATAGAAGAAGTCTAGATAAAATACATCACCATTGACAAAGCAGCAAATAACATCCTCATCTCGTCAGAAGTCACTGAAAAGCCCCGAAACAGTCAAGGAGAGAGATCTCGGCATCAACAGGTCTCGAGCAATGCGTCCATCCTTCAAGGGAAGCTTTCTACTTAACTGCCTCAGTGCCCCTCGTTTTAAGCCCTCTGCAATCACAGGGTGGCACTTTCTATAACCCTCTGACTCTCGAAGTTTCTTCCTGATGGCAGCTCTCATGGGCCACTGGCCGGACTGACCCATGGTAACCTTCAAGGAGCAGAACTCTTCCCTCTCTCAAGAGAACATGAAAACAACTCCATAACTCATTCTCAGTTTTGACAATCCCTGTTAGCGTCATCAGGTACTAGCCAGCACCGGCTTATTCTAGTTTATTCGCGCACCTTCTTTTCAAAGTGTCTTTGGATGAGCAATGAATACTAACGTAAGCAAAGAATAACGCTGAAAACATGTTTACCAGTGGAATAATACGAACAGTGTTGAAAACATGTTTATCATCAAAATAGTTCACCTCCAGTGCAGATTCCACTGAGATATGAAGCCAAATGTCTACTATGGCTTGGTGTGCACCAGAATGCATTGCACACAAGCACCATGTTTTTTTTTAAAGCATTACACCATATCTGAATGGACTTAGTAGAGGTGGAGGGTGAGTACTTGTGTCTGACATACTTGTCAAAGGTGGAAAGTTGGGAAACATGTACCCAGGCTGCTCTCCTTGCCTTTGCAGGCCATGGTGGTTGTAGGTGGAGGTCTCGGCCAGTTCTTGTCATCTCTGGACATTGCTGACAGAGGTGGCAGTCCCTGTTAAGTAGTGTCCTCTGTACATTGCGGTCGAAGGGGAACGTTATCACCAAATTCCTACCCTTTTTTTGTATTGCTGTCAAAGGTGGCAGTATTGTGGTTTCTGTAGATCCCTGCCTCTCTGGGCATTGTTGTCTGATGAATAGATCAAGGAAGACAACCCCTGAATGTTCCTTTCCTTTGGACGTTGCTCTCCTAGGTCCTGATGAGGAGGTCCCTGTAGTTTCCAGGCTTACATGGACATTGTTGGCAGAGGTGGGAGTGAGGAAGACGTATGGAGTCCCCAAATGTAGAGGGTGAGAAATAGAAGTTTGCCACTGCTTTTGTTGTCCTCGCTCAATACTTCAGTCAGAGTTGGGGGGAAATGAGGGAAAGATGGTCCATATGGTTCTATGTTATTTCGCCTCGGTATTTTTCATCGCAGGTTTTTTCATCGGTTTTTTTTCTCGAAAAACTCAGTTTTTTAAAAAAAAAAAAATTTGGGCGGGTTACCCCTCCAAGCCCCCCTTTTTTTTTTTTATTCCCTTGGACCCACAAACATATATTTAATTTTTTAACCCCCCCATCCAAAAAAATGAGTTTTTTTCGAAATAAAAACAGCGATGAAAAAACACGCGATGAAAAATACTGCAGTGAAATGCGTGCATACCATCCATATACTTGCTTGAATGTTTTCTCCGGCCAATAACATTAATTACGATTTATTTCGTAACTTTTAGCCATCAATTATTTTTTACATTTTGATATGGTTTAATATAAAAAAGACCTTACACAAATAGAATCATTGATAACAAAACAATCATATCAGTACAATAAATCATATCAATACATTCAAAATCTTAAAATGACAATTGTATTGATTCATCCAAATTAATAAAAGCCTGTTGTAAAAATCTATATAAAGCAAAAACTAAAGAAACACTATCACCATACATTAAATGAGACCAAGACATGTCACCTAACGGACCTGCCTCTTCAGGAAAAAAAGTATTGAAATGTGAAATTCTTAAGATGCTAAGTGCTGCACAATGGAGAACCACGTTTCTGCGCACCCGTGCGTTCAAGGGTAGGAAGCTGGTTGAGACGAAAGTGCAAATAGATGCTACATGCCTTATTACAAGGAAATATATGTATTTAGGCAGGCATTCCCTTCTCCTAGGATAGTTAGCATTTTCCTTTATAGGTTTTAAAAGACCCTAAGCTATCCAGGGTTTCACACCAATCCAAAGCAAATAGTTTAGACTTCTTCTTGCCTGGATTGGTGATAAGACCGTCCTCATTCGATTGAATTCTGGCTAGGAGTTCGAGTTCAGACATGTATCTTTAAAGGCGTTAATGGAGGACAAATCAACATAAAGAGTTGACTGTGGGAGAGAGAATGTTTGCATGACTAGCCAATTGCCTCCAAGATGCCCTGCAGTGTAAGGAAATCAAACCCAGTTCATGACGTCTAACAGCTTCTGGAATCGACTTTGAAAGTCTCAGGCTTTCTTTCCAAATTACTCCCTGCAGGGTGTCTAGGTAATCGTCGGCTCTACTTTTGCCAGATACAAATTAAGTAATGGGATAAGAGAATATTTGCACAATTTATAATGTAACCTTCTTAACTGTGAAATTAACATAATCCTTCCATTCAGATTTTGGAACCATTCTTGGATAGGTTGTATTCCAAATATCTGATTGAGGAAACTCGCTCCAATCTTTGGTCACCTATCATCCAAAGCATGGTTTGGGGTTTGGTTTTAGTTGTATAAATCACAATTTTGGATTTGGTGCCATTGATCAAAAGATTGTTGTTGACTGCATAATTGAAAAAGAGATTCAGTTTTCTCTGTGCCCCATTGGTATTTTGTCCAAAAAATAAAAAAATCCTCAGCGAAGGCCAGCCAATTTAGTTTAGTAAAATGTCCTAACTTGATGGGAAAAATAGACTCAAGAGATCATTGTCTGTCAATGTCGACGATATACATATTAAAGAGGGTGGGGGCCAAAACACAACCCTGCTTCCAACCAATGAAAGTCTGCATGGGTCTCGACAACGTGCCCTCTTTGTTAGCCTAACTTTGACGCTGGGACCACTATGCAGAGATGCTAACAAGTTGTCCATGTACCAAGGTAAATTCCATGCAAGAAGTTTGTTTCATAAGATGTTCCTATTTACTCTATCAAAGGAACTACGCATGTCCATAGAGATCATCTAAGTAGTGCTGATGGATCCTTTTTTTTTTAATGCTGCTTGGACATGGGCCGTGATAGTGGCATTCGAAGCAGAGCCCATTAAACCCCACCTAAAAACGATAGATTATACCAAGGCGCGTAGCCCATCTATTTTGGTCCCTAAACAACAATAATGCTAATATTTTACTTGATGCGTCAAGTAGGGCAATTGGCCTGTAGTTCAAAGGGTTGTTCGGGTCTCCCTTTTTATAAAGTGGAATAATTATAGACTCAAGCCACGAAGGTGGAAGACGATGAATGGCCAGGATCTCCTTAAACAGCACCCCAAACGGCCTCCACCATAATTGTAGATCACTCTTAATAACGGCTGGAGATAGGACGTCCGGCCTGACGCCCTGGAAGACTTGGCCCTTTTTATTGCCCATAGGATGTCTTCCACAGTCCGAGGATAATCACTGTATGCTCCCAACCTGTCATCCCCATATTTGGCTGGGGGATCCACAACAGGTTTAGTGAACATGGCTGAATAATACTCAATCCAGATCTGCTCAGAAATGGGACCAGCCATATGCTGTTCAAATTTGCCTTTCATAGAATATATAAGGGCCCAAAATCAGGGATGTCATTTGGGGGTTGCTGTGACCCCCTCACCCCCATGCTGCCTCTGTTGTTACCCCTGCTGTCTGCCTTGCGCCCGGGCCCAAAAAATAATATAGTTTTTTAAAAACCTGTATGTGATGGTTTTATTGCAAAAGGCTTAGGGTACTCTTGGGTGCGGGGTCCAAATGGTGTCCCAGAATTACAAGCAGCAAATGTGCTCCAGTTCCCTAGTAAGAGGGCCACAAAATGACACCATATGGAACAAAAAACCCCGCTACATGCCTTGTTGATATAGCCAAGAAATTCAAAGTATTCCTAGCATGTCCCAGGTTCTGTCATCATATGGCCAAATACTCACATCATATGCCAGATATTGCCATAAGATATTGCCATAATATACCCAGTTATTTACACTTAAAAGACGAGGGAAAATGCCAGGGTAATAAAACCATATGCCATGTGTTGTAATATAGAATATGTTCTGGTGTGGAATTCTACTCTTGTAGAATTCCACACCCTGTTGTTCTATAAGTTGTTCACTTACGTGTGGGATTCGAACGGGAGGCAGTTGGAGAAGAGTGTAAGGAAGGTGGGGTCCGCTGGGCTCAGGTTGATCCAATAAAGGAACCTGCACTAAATCCTACGTGTATACCTCGTTACAACACTGGCGACGAGGTGATCAACCTGCACGACCCACATGCCTGAACGAAGCGCCCAGCAGTTTTTCCTCCATGTCCTTCCCAGTGTCGGGTGTCCCCGTTCTGTGGGAGATCACGACACTAGCCAGGCGGCGTCTCCGCGAAGCACGAAGTGCCTCCCAGAACAGACCTCTGTTGCAGCCTCCGAGCCATTGGCTGGACCGTGTGGATTTGAGGGGCCGTGCGCCCTTCACTGGAGGCCTGCGCTCCCCTGCCCTGGGTAGAGCGCGGTGCCGGCACGCTTAGCCCCGCTTACCGGCCATCAGGTGAGGAGGTTTCCCCAAGTGAAGCGCGTTCCTGCTGGACCCTTCATGCGCCTGACTTAACTGGGAAAGGGATTAACTAGACACACCCACGGAGCAGCTCGACCCTTGCTGGTTTCGGCAGCGCGATTGGTTCCCGTATACACGAAGGGAGTGCTCGCGTGCCGATTGGGAGGGGCGTGTCCGTCCTTCAGAGACACTGTCCCCAGACACGCCCGGAACGAAATTTAACCGTTGCTGGGTTGGCAGCAAACTTCACCTCACCGTTCTTGTAACAGTAAGCCTTGCTGGGTGTGAGCTTGTGATCTGCTGTGTCCATTGCTACGTGGTTAAACTCTTGAACTGACATTGAAGCTTCTAGTCCCTGTGGGGTGTTACTGTGAATAGGGTGATTTTGTTTTCTACATCCTCAAGGCATCTAGAAGAACATTGCATTCGTGCACGTTGATTCTGCATTTGACTTGGTCTGTTTCAGTGCCTGACAGATATGCAACACAGCAATGCACACCCCCCAGCCTTTCTCCCTAACCCAGGTGAGCCCCCAATAGCTTGGGATTTGTGGGTAGATACATTTAAGGTGTACCTCAGAGCTGCTGGGGGTGCGAGGTTCACAAACGATAAGGAGGCAGCCTTGCTAAATTGTTTAGGCACTGAAGGACTCAGAATTTTCAGACACCTTCGGGGGCCTGATGTACATGCACCCGCCCCGATGCTGTTCAGGATGTGGTACTGGCCTATGAGACGGCTCGCAGCAAATTGGAAGCCCGTTTTGGAAAAAGGGCTAATGTGGTGCTTGAAAGGTACAATTTTTTTCTCAAGAGCACAGGGTGCCTGGGAGAGTATTGACTCCTATATAACTGCCCTTTGTACTTTGATAGCCACCTGTAAGTTCACGGGTCTCCTAGATGAATACCTCCGCGATCAGGTTATGATGCGGACAAGCAATTCCAGAGTTAGAGAAAGACTGTGGATTGAAAAAGACCCACCTTTGGAGAAAGTTATAGAGAGATCCCGAGCCATGGAGGAATCCAGAAAAAGTGTGAGGGAAATGACAGACAAGAGTGATGTAGTACATGTGGTAATGCCACAGAGGAGTGAAGATTCCAGGAACAAACACAAGGACGCCAAAGCGACGTTTGGTTCTAGGGAAGTGTGGTTGACAGGGGCATGCAGCCGGGTCGAAGGATTGTCCCGCTTCCAATGTAGAATGCAGAAAGTGCAAAGGGAGGGGGCACTATGCCCGCATGTGCAAGAATGCTGCGCCCAACAGAGAGTCCGTGAGAATGGTTGATGCTGTTTGCGACTATGATGATGTCACCATGGTTGGTTATGTAGGTTGTTCCCAGGCTGTTGGTGTGGATGCTAAGGAAGGGTTGCTGTTGAGTGTGGGTCCTGGGAGGAAAAGTGCCTGAGCCACTCTGACAATAAATGGTTTGCCTGTGGAGTTGATGGTGGACACTGGATCCCCCTATACTATGATCCCTCCGGAACTATATATGTCAAAATTCCAGGAGAGAATCACTGATTTATCTCCATCTGACATCAAGCTGTGCGCTTATGGCCGTGTTCCTATTAAGGGTTTGGGTTTTGAGTGGGTTACAATAGAATTTCAGGGACGTAAGACCTGGGGAAACCTCTATGTGGCTCACAAAGGGGATCCGGTTGTTGGATGGGACGAGCAAGCTGCTTTAGATATTTAGATACGCCCTGGAAAAGCGGTCCCCGTGTTGAGCGTGAGTGAAGGTGACAGCAGTGGTGCTAGTCTGTCCGATCTGGCCGTGCCCTTGACGGCAGAGGAACTTGAAGTTAAATTTCCCACAGTATTTACCTCCAAATTGGGCAAGTTGAAGGGTTTTGCCCTCAAGATAATTCTCAAACGGGGTGCCATTCTCAGTGTCCATAGAGTTAGGAGGGTTCCTATAGTGGCTCGTGATGCCTTGAAAGCAGAACTTTCTAAGCTCTCTGAGGCGGGAATCATTGAGGAAGTGGAGTGTTCGGAATGGTTGGCCCTGATGGTGTTGGCACGTAAAGCTGATGGCAATATGAGGATGTGTGTAGACCTGAGAGATCTTAACTCCAACATCTGGGTCGACAGACATCCTTTGACGAATATCAATGAGATGCTCTCTTTGGTTAGTGGGGCTTTGTAGTTCTCCACCTTTGACCTTTCATCGGCGTACCACCAAATAGACCTACATGTTGAGTCGCGCCCCCTTACCTCATTTGTCATCCTTTTCGGTGCGTTCCGTTTTTGTAGAATGCCTTTCGGGTTGGCATCTGCCTCTGCCGTGTTCCAGAGAGTTATGCTAAACCTATTCTCTGGTATCCAGGGGGTAGAGTGTTTTCAAGATGACATTTTGGTTTGGGGTGAGTCTCGTGACAAACATGAGAGTAGGGTTGTGTGAGTGATGGAGGTGCTTAAAAAGAGTGGTCTGACGGTTAAGCTGAGCAAGTGCAAGGTTGGTGTGTCTAGTGTAACTTACCTGGGACATATGTTGGACGCCAAAGGCAATCATCCCAAGGAAGATTTGGTTAAAGTCCTATGTGAAGCCCCTCTCCGGTCAACAAGGAACAGCTGAGGTCTTTTATGGGCCTAGCTGAGTATTATAGCCGATTTTATATCTTCTTATGCTGACAAAACTGTTGGTATGAGGGCCTTACTCAGGAAAGGAGTTCATTTTGAGTGGTCTGATCAATGTCAGAGGGAATTTGAAAAGGGAAGTCGATTTGGCCCCTTCCCTGGGTTCCTTTTGTCCCTCCAGGAAAACTGTGTTGATGGTTGACGCAAATGAGTATGGTGTGGGAGCGGTGTTAGAGCAGAAGGATGGCGGTGTATTCCGTCCTGTGGCTTTTGCATCTAGAGTCCTCAAGGATGCAGAGCAAAGGTATGCAGTGATCGAAAGGGAGGCGTTGGCGGCGGTATGGGCCTCTAAACATTTTAGGACTTTCCTATGGGGTGTTGAATATACCATTCGCACAGACCACAAACCTTTGGTTCATGTTTTGACGACTAAGGGGTTGTCACGGGCCTCATCCAGAATGAGATGGATGGCCGACATGGGTGAATTTAACTTCAGGGTTGAGTATGTTCCAGGTGTGAAGGATGCTGTCGCGGATTGTCTATCGCGTTTTCTGTGTTCTGGTAGTTTTGACGATGTTCAAGAAGTGGTGGATGATGAGCATACTTTGATAGTGAGTGTTGCTCCAGCCGTTGGTGAACAATTGTGGAGTGAGGAATGCACCCGAGACCCGTGTTGATGGATATCAAGACTTCCCTCAGGAGTGGGGTTCAGAATGAGGCCTTATCCAAGCTCTATGGTCATGTTTGGCAGGAATTGTCGAAGGGTCCTTGGGGTGTTGCCAGGGGTTTGAGGTTGATTCCTCCAGTGTCACTCAAAGGGAGGCTAGTGGCTCTTGCGCACGAGGGGCATCTGGTAAGGTCCATGACCAAGAGAAGGCTGAGAGATGTGTACTGGTGGGCCAGGATGGATGAGGATGTGAAGCTGTTTTTAAGGATTGTGCGGGCTGTTCTATTAGTGACCAGAGCAAATCATCCACTTCCGAACCTATCTATCCTGTTGATATTCCTGAGAATGTGTGGTCTAAGGTGGCAGTCGATATAATGGGCCCCATGGAAGGCTTAGCTGGCGGTCTCAGATTCATTGTGGTATTGGTGGATTATACATCAAGGTGGGTGGAGGCCGTGGCTTTGTCTTCCGCGACATCAGAGAAAGTGGTGGGATTCCTTTCCACAGTGTTTGACAGGGAAGGTATTCCTGCTGCTGTGGTTACTGACAACGGGGCACAATTTGTATCCGTTTTTATGCAAGAGTTTTTTGAAAATCTGGGAATACGTCACCATAGAGTTGCATTGTATAATCCAGAAGCGAATGGTCTGGTGGAGCGCATGAGCCGTTTTGTGAAAGGTGCCATACAGTTGGCGTTTGCAAATGACCTCCTGTGGTGTAGTGTTGTTTCGGAGGCTCTTAAGGCGTACAGGTTGATCCCTTCGGCATTCACAGGGTTATCCCCATTCGAGCTGATGCGGGGAAGGAAGCCTGGCTCTAAATTGAGAGTTCTGGCACTGGACGGGGGTTCTCTATCACAGGTTAATATGCAGGAGTTGTTGAGACGGGTGCGTCGAAAGCAGTCGACCTTCTTGCACGGGCAGTTGAAGTGTGCCAAACCTCTTTCTGTGGAGGTTGGTGATCGTGTGGTGATCAAAAACCCTAGGTTTGTAGCCAAAGGGCCTAGTAAATTCATGCAACCTCGTACTGTGGTCAAAACTGGCCGTGGTTATGTGAAACTGGATGACGGAACCAGGTGGAGCCTTAGAAGGGTGGTTGTATTAGATAGGTGTTCCGTGGGGCGGCTGGAAAGTGAGGCCACAGGGGCTAGCGTGGGCGGTGATTGTCCAGGGTTCGTTTCATGTGAGGGTTTTATGGATGGGGGGCTAACCATGTCATCTGGCCCTTCGGTCTCGTGTGATGTGGGTGTTGGGGTACATCAGAGTGGTCACAAGCCGGATGCGGTTCTGATGCCTGTCCAGAATGCGTGTGGCGAGGTTCTGATGCCTGTCCAGAATGCGTGTGGCGAGGTGGAGCAAGATGGTTGTGCTGAATTAGCCTCTGACAGTAGTGCTTCCGTTCCTGTCAAAGTTAAGACTTATCCGGTTAGGGTAAGGAAACTTCCTGCCAAATATAAGGAGTATGTGGTGGGGTCTGTTGCACATTAGTTTTTTTTCTTGGGGGGACACGTTGTACTTTTGTCTCCTTTCAGTCTCTTGCAATATGGTTCTCCTGTTCCCTTTATGCTTTAGCTCATTAGTTTCCCCTCAGGGTGGACTCCGTTGTGCATTTATTCTCTGTTTTTCCTTCCTATTTTCGTCATCCTTCTCTACTTTTCCCTTCCAGTATGGTAGTATATACGGTTTTTAAGAATGGTTGAGTGGTATGGTCTGATTCAGTAAAGAAGGGGTGGGGGTGTTGTAATATAGATTATGTTCTGGTGTGGAATTCTACTTTTGTAGAATTCCACACCCTGTTGTTCTATAAATTGTATAGTTACGTGTGGGATTCGGACGGGAGGCAGTTGGAGAAGAGTGTAAGGAAGGTGGAGTCCGCTGGGCTCATGTTGACCCAATAAAGGAACTTGCACTAAATCCTACGTGTATGCCTCGTTACACCACCATGCTTTGCCATCTAATGTACAGGCAGCATATGTCTAATTGTTTTAAATGTCCAGCTACTCGTATTATTTGCCAGGTGTTTGTCATATTCCAAGCTACTGAAATTCAGCAGTTCCTGCTGCCGGAGTGAAGCCCCTTCCTATACACACTGATATTAACGCTACACATGGTGATACATTCTTGTATGAAATGTATATCATATTACAGTGATATCGCAACCATATTTTTCTTAGTGTACTGAGGAACAAGGCTATGTGATGCCATGTCCTGTTTTGTCACGGGGTGAAAGGTTGCGTCCCATCACTTCCCGTGAGGTCGTGTGATGCCACGTCTGCTAGCCCTGGCATTTTGGTGAAATGACATCCTGGACCAAAATTTATTTAGCATTTTTTTAGGATTTTCACAATATTTTCGTTGTTGTTATTGTCAAATTCAATTTTCAAGGATTTGATAAGGTTTTTGTAACCTTCCTGTATTTTCTTCTTTTTATACTTGAAAACCTCCAAAGGTGCACATTCGCATGACAACTCTCTCAGTAGTCTCCTTATGTGCTTTTTGGCCAAGGCCAACCTAACATCATAGGTGTGTGTGAATATTTTAAGCCCAAATGGCTTTCCTTTCCTAATAAATTCCTTAAAACATCCCAAGATAATTTAGTTGTAGCTTTCAACAGAAAGGAAATCGTCATCAGCAGAGTTATCGCTATCCACAAATTGCATTAACACCTGGCCAAATCTCCTGCAAGCAGTTGCATTCCATTTCACAGTAAGCCCACCTCTAGCAGGAGAGACCATGGCTGTTTTTGGTTGAAAATCATGAAGCTTTACTGATGATTGTAGGCTGAAAGGATTGAATGATCACTGAGCCATGTGTTCTTTACAACTAAAGGTGCGCACAATGCTCTCAAACCTAGTGAAACAAATATCTGAACGATATCGATCCAAGAAAAAACAGTACCCCTGTGCAAGTTGTAAACCTTAACATCAGAAAGCCCGACCCCCAGGTGTACATAAAGGCAGGTCCCAATTCTGCATAAACTAGTCACATATAAGACCTCCAGGAGAGTGACCCAGCAAGGTTAACAAACCATCAGCAGAAAGATCACTTAACCTGGATTCTTCTGCTCAATCTGCATTGAAATCCCCCAATTATAATGTAAGGATGCTCCCGCTCAAGCCAATCTGTAATAATGACTTGTAGGGCTATTTGCAGGTTAGTGAGAGTCATCTTTCCAGGTTTACAATACAGATTTATGAGCAGAGGGTCCATTGCCAGAGTTTCTAGAAAAAAACAGCAAGGAGACCCCCCCCATTAGGAGAACAACCTTCATACAAATCTGCACAAACATTTAAGACAATTGACAGCCCCCGCCCCCCAAAGGGCATCCCTGCTGCCCCTCTAAGAGCCGGATTAGTGAATGTCTTGAAGCCCTCTAGTTCAAAGTGGTCAACGACCATGGGCTCTTGTAACAACATAATATATTGATCTAAAATATTGTTTTCTGTATGAAAAGCCCTGAAAGTATCAGAGAACCTACAATCATTCCAATTTGAAATGTTAAAATTCGAAAGGTTAAAGACTGTCAATGGGTTCTCTTGAATTAGTAAACATTTTTATTGTAGCGGCCAGACATTACCAATCTTGGTCGGGTGCCTTGGCAGGGTCCAAACACGACACCTTATTAACTAGGCTGGAGACATTGCCAATCTGCCGCTCATGTGTTGGGAATGCTGTGCATCAAAAACTCCTTCCTGCTGCACTAATGGGGCAGAAAAGGAGGAAACTTCACCAGGGCTCAAACTCGTACAAATCGAAATCCAAGCTCCTCAAGTTGTTCCGCTGGTCCCAGACCAGCCAACCAAGCTACTATGTTGGAGTAGAAATAACTAACCAATCAATTAGTACCACTCTCTGGAAATGTAACATATTCAATATTACCTGTGTGCAATGATCGCAAAGCCGGAATGGACGAGAAAACGTCCTTGGCACCTGTTCATGGTTATTTCGCTGTTTGCATACACAATATTCTCCCACCCCAAGATCTTTGCGTCATGAGCGCCTTGACGGACCACTTTCGGCGACTGAACAATTGGAGGGGGGCATACAGCCCGTTGTTGCTCCTGTCTTTTCCCCCCAGCCTAGTTGACATCCATAGCATTTCACCCCAAAAAGGAAAAGATGGGGTTTGGGTATCCAAACGCAGTCAAAACCATTTTTTAAAGCCAAGGACATTCTGCTCCTGTCGCGAGTCAACCAGCATTTCACTCACAGAAAAAAGAAGAAAGGTAGTTATTTTCTTCTGGTTTTGTGCATCCACAATCATTTTTAAGGTAGGTGGACTCGTAACATTGGTAGCATTTGCCAAAGAGGTTTGCACACAATTTTCCTGAAGCTCCTATGTGTTTAGATCGATTATTTCCCCTTGATTGGGTAAAGAACGTAGCAATTTCAGAGGCGATTTCCGTTCATTATTATTGGAAGTTGGTAAGTTCTTTGTGGTTTTTTTTTCTTTTCTTTTCTTTTTCTTAAGGCGTTTTCCCTTTCCCTTTTTGTTTTGGACTTTACAGTTTGACAAGAAATGATATCCTGTTGTTTGCAAAATTCCAATCGCATCGCTCCTCCTCCTCACCTCCCTATGGGAATCGAACAGCAGCGCAGAACCACACGACCTAGAGTACCACTCCATTAGTGGTGGTGGGCTGTTCGGTGGAGGACTGCTAACGGGCGTTTGCTGAGTTCCCACAGCCTCAACCACAGTCACTGAAATTTCCAAATCTAGATGGAAACCCACGGTGACCTGAGTCATAACAGGCGACTTTAAGAGATGTTTTAATACAATTGGCACATTATGCTCCACCAGGGGTGTTGCCAGCTCTGGAAAAGATCAGGGGCTAAGCTAATGTCGGGACTCGGGGCTAGGTAGCATTTTGGTTGTAGCTCCTGAGCTTCTATCCGGGGCTACAACCAAAAGACCTGAGGCTATAACCCCCTCAGTCCCCCCCCCCCAGCAATGCCTCTGTGGTCCGCTGCCGTGATCTTACTTGCATTTTCCCGAACAATGTACTTAGTGCTTGAGTCACTTTCGAGACTCAATATTAAGTGCAATGCCGAGACGGATGCTGGCCCCAACAAATCCAAATTTGACAGAATTCTGGAAGTAAAGTAGTCTGCATGACATGGTGTTTTCATAGGCCCTTTCAAAGTAGTGCATTGTGTCAATGAAACGTCCAACCTTATGATATTTCCTGAATCCAAGCCCAGAGTCCTGGCATTTCCCTTCAGGTGAATGGTACACGACCCGGCGGTCAATTCACCAAATCACAACAAAGTCGTAGAAAAGATTAATCTAAAGCAATTCAATCCTGTCCATGTTGTTCCCTACATACGGCACAGATTGAACCTGCACGAGATTGGAGGAGGGTATTGGGTTTTGGCAGTATGGTTCTACATTATTTTGCCGCGGGATTTTTCGTCGCAGGACTTTTCATCGCTGTTTTATGATCGAAAAAAACTCATCGTTTTTGTTTTTTTTGGGGGGGGGGGTTACCCCCCAAACTCCCCTTTTTTTAATTCCCTTTCACCCACAAATATTTATTGAATTTTAAACCTCCCCCAAAAAAAACGGATTTTTTTTTCGATAAAAAAACGGCGATGAAAAGTCCCGCGATGAAAAATCCTGCGGCAAAAGAACGGTATACCGGCAGTATGTAAGCCGTCATGGTTGGAGCAGCTTCTACAGTTTCTGCAGGGTGGGTCACGAGGGCCGCGGGCCGGACACAGTCTCGACCGTTTGACAGAAGCTTGGGCGGCGCCAGCATTGGGCCTGGGAGGGTTGAAGTTTCAGGCTGTGATTATGTCTCTGTTACTGAAGTCGACAGCAGAGTCCCTTGAAAGGATAATGCTGGCTGCGACAACCGTGACTGTTAGACAGAGACCCAAAAAAAAGGAAGGGCGCAGTGTCGGCCTGGGGCACACTATTGTCTCGAGCACCAATGCTAAAGTGGCCCACAGTTGCAAATGGCAAATTCCTTTTGTGACCGACTGTTTGAATAGCACCGCAGGGGGAGTTTTTTGATAGAATATGATGCCAATTGTGTAATTTAAAGAAGATGTATTCTGCAACAATGGTCAAAACTACTAGGCGCATAGTGAAGTAACTCCACAAAGTGGCCCAAATTGGCCAAAAAAGTGGCCCACTTGGACCCAAAAAAACTGGCCCACAGTAGCATTTTTGGTTTGACCATTGCCTTATAGGCCAGACCAAGCCTGGAAGGGAGAGAAAAAAACTGTAAAGGGGTTGGCAGGAGGTGAAAGCGCAGAGTAGGATAAAAGTGAAGGGCCAGAGATGCCGTATATGAATCAGTAGCACATACAGAGCTGAAGGGAGAAACGGGACCAAAAGTGTGAAGCGCGCCAGCCACATACATCTAAGGTGCAAAGGACAGGGGCAAGAGAGAGCGAGACAGAGGGAAAGAGATGGGATGAGAGGTCAAAGGATACATAGAGCCAGACTAAGAAAGGAGTAAGAGAGACAGAGATAGATGAAACTGAAAAGGTGGGAAATTAAGAATGATAGGAGATATGAGCAAGCATAAGGCAAGAGCGTGTGAGCGAAGCTACAGATTGAATGAGAGAAGGGTAGGCTGAGGGAGGGAGTGAGAGAGAGCGAGAGGAAGAGGCATATAGCAGGACGGATAGCTAGAGAGGGAATGAGAGAAAGAGGGAGCGAGAGACGGACACAGAGCTACAGAATTTGCGCATGTAATTTATAACTCGGTCATCCAGTGCAGGCTTTTTGCGTACTGGAAGTTTGTCTCGCTGAGAAGGAAACACCAGAGACGGGGAGTAAGAGAGACGCATACAAAATTGGAGGTGAAATTAGAGAAGAGCAAAAGGATGAACAGAAAAGGGAGATTAAAAGGGGGTGGAAGAGAAAGAACATTGGGAGAGGGTAAGAAAGAAAATTAGGGCGGACGATCTAAGTGACTGAGCCAAAGAGTGAGAGAAGAGGCAGAATGGAAGTGAGAGAGAACCAGGAGACTGCATGAGAGGGAGGGCAAAGAGAGTAATGGGCATAAAGGGAAGAAACTAAACAAAATGTAATGTCAGGATGAGAGGAAAATAAGTGATACGGAAGGAACAGGAATGAGTGATAAAGGACACTAAATAGTAAGGGAATTGAGGAGAAAATGTATCAAGTATGCAAGAGGGAATATGAGAACATAAAAGGGAGTGTGAAAGAGTACGAGTACAAAACGGACATCCAAAGGAGGGAGAGAGAAGGGTGACGGGAGGGATAGAAGGAACAGAGGATGAGTGTGAAGAATTTAGAGATAGTGGAGAGAGCAAGGAATGGCGAGTGATAAGGAATAAAAGAAGGCGGTGCAAATAAAAAAAAAATCCCAAACTAAAAAAAGACATAAGTTTTGATCGGGCCTGGTCCATGCTGTGTAAATTCCATCCTCGGTGATCGTCCACCTGCAAGGAAATAATCTGAGACAGTTGGTTTGATGAGCTGGCTTCTACCCCCCTCTTCATTCCTCTTGCCGCAAAAGCATACTATTCAATTCTTGTAGTGTTGTCCTCCATGGTATGCATTTTCACCCTCCTAGCAAACCAAATGTCATTTTAACCTCCATAGGACACCCCTCAAAAGCATCCAAGGTTGGCCTCCCCATCAAGTATAAATAGGTTTAGTATTATGCATTAGAGTGGGTGAAGGTGGCATCTTGGCATGCCGTCACCCACAGCCAGCCCCTGGGTAAGGGGTTGCTCGGCATAGCACGTGGCTCCCTATGCACATGCCAGCTAACCCCATAACAAGGAATAGGTGGATGGGGGCGGAGGGCACCTGGAAAAAATGTTGCTTCAATGGGGTTTGGCGTAAAAACATTTGAATACCACTGCCCTATGGTTAATCTGACGGCTGTCCTCAGTCCACAATCCAATTATTAGCCACTTTGTTAAATTATATAGCTTCTGAATTGTGGTGAAAGATGCATCTAATGGGCCAAAGGAAGTAGAAATAGCTATTCAGCATCTGGGATCAAAGGAAGTGGGAGTCAACGGCACAATTGGTTTAATGGACCCACGAACTACCAGCTTTCAAAACTGCCATCCAGCCCCCTCAAAATGTTGAGTCTGGCTCTGCCCCTGGACAGATGGAGGTAAGGTAATGTATGCCTGTTTCTTCTAACCCCCGTGTACAGGCTGATCAATATTTAATAAACTGGACGAATTAGCCTCCCATCCCATTTTGGTTGGTAAGTCCAAGGCAAGAGGTGGCAAACCCTCCATGTCGGTAGCTGACGAAGCGGTCATTACTGCTAGAAGGTAAAACTGATGTTGTTGGCAGTGCGCAGAATGGATTAATTAAAGGGCCCTAGAAGATTGCAAAGTAAAATGAGAAGTCACGGAACACATTCATGGAAGAAAAGTCAACCTACTCGGTGCTCCTTCAAGAAGTAAAGTCCACAGCTACACGGTCGCCATGGGCTGCCACAGACCGCACTTTCTCTGCACTTCCATGTGCGCTGTGAGCCGGAAGTGTGCTTTTCAAAGGCAAGCTCCTCCTCTGGCAGGCTCACAGTGCAGTAGAGATGGTAGACAGACTGCACCAGCAACACATAGCCCAAAAGTCCACAATAAATTGAAATGCCTCCACTTTCTCCATCACTTTTTGATTTTAGTTGTGTCTGCCTAAGAGAGAGACGCTATGTTGTGACGTAGATCTCTGCCTGGCCTGTCCATCAGTAGCTAAGCTGCACTTCCATGATGTGGTCCAACAGTGCAGAAACATATCTGGGGTTGCTTGTGTCCATATGGAGGGGGATGTCGCCTAGCAGTTCAGGGCGTTCTCTTCGCACTGATGGAGGGATTAAAGCTTGTTTACATATGACTTGTACCCTCCTGCAATGGCATTGACAGACTAAAAACAATGGTATGGAAGGTTCCCAAGATCAAAATCAATGATTACTCTAAAATCTAGCCGTCAGTTTTTGGTGTGCCAATTAAGTCCTCTCTGGACATTGCTACAATAGATGGGAGTTGGAGGGGGGTGGTCTTTGTGTTTCTTGCCTTGACGTTGTCGATGTTGGAGGGGAGGCAGGGTGGACGTCTGCCGCATTCTTTGTCCCCCCCTATGCACTGCAGTTAGATGTAGAGGTCAGAAGGTCCCTGCAGCTGCATGTCCTCGCTGCACTCTACTGTTGAAGGTAGAGGTTCCATGTCTTCTCTGGATATTGTTGCCAGAAGTAGAGTGGCGTGGGGGAGGGAGGTATCTTGCTGCTTCGCACATCCTTTTCCAGACCTTGTTGCCCTAGATCAAGGGGATGGCGAGATCTCCCTTGCTGCCTTAGTTGTCCTCTGTGGCCATTGCTGTTGTAGTTGGAGGACTCTGGCGTTCCCAATTCTCCCCAGCATTTTTTGCGCTGGAGGTGGAAGTGAGGGCAGTCTTTTTCCTCTGTGCACACTGCTAGCTACCATAGGTAGAGCAGGATTCCCTGTTATCAGTGCTCTTTGCACTCTAAACATTGCTTGAGGGAGATCCCAACCACTCCTGGTCTTCTTTCAAAATTGATGACCGAGTTGGAGGTTAGAGGGTGGTCCTGTGCATCTTTTATCCTCCAATTTTTTCCCACCAGTTACCAGTCAACGCTGGAGACCGGTGTTACCTATTCTGGAAGAAGTCACTGGTGTTCTCAGATTTTGGTGCAGCAGTCCGAGGTGAAGGGGTAGCCTCTTCTTGCTGGCTTTATCTCTTGACACTGCTGTGCGACATGGAGTGAGAAGGTCCGACAGTTGTCGGTACTCCCGGAACACTGCGGTCAGTGTTGGTATGGAGGTCCCCGCATTTATCCGTTGTGTTAGTCCTAGGAGAGGTATGATATCCATTTAGTTATCAGTCTTCTCTGGGCATTGTTGTCATAGGTGGAGGCAAGAGACATCCATTGTTGTTTTCCGTGTGCGGTCTATGGTGTGGTGAGACGGTCACTGCAATTCAGTCATCTCTGGACACTGCTGTCATATGTGCGGAAGAAGGACATAGCATGCGTCCTGGCAGTAGTAATACATTCTATCACATATGAGGGAGGAGGACACTACAAGTATTAGTACTTCCTGGACACACATGCTGTCGTATATGAGGGCACAGCAGTTATTAGTACTTATGGAAACATTGTGTCACATATGAAGGAGGAGGGCACAGTAGGTATTGGTACTGCCTGGACATTCGGCCATATGAGGGAGGAGGACGCAGCATGTATGAGTACTTCCTGGACACTGCCGTCAAATAGCAATGAGGAAAGGAGGGCTCTTTGTTGCTTTGTATCCACTGGTGACTCTGCTGTCCTAGTCGCTGGGATCTCTTCTGTGCACCTGATTGTCCTCTCTGGATACTACGGTCATAGGGGAAGAGGTCGCTGCAGCTATTGGTCCTCTCTGGTCACTCCCGTCCAGTCTGGAAGAAGGGGCTCCCTGCAGTGTTAAGCCTTTCCTAGACACTGCTCTTATAGATGATGGTGAGGGAAGAAGGGAGTGACGCCTCCCCATTGGTTCCTTTGTCCTCTATAGATATTGCTACCATCGTTGGAGATGAAGCGGTCCCTGCAGCTATCGGTCATCTCTAGGTACCTGCAGGAACCGCCGTCCACCTATGACAACAGTCGGTCGCCTCAGGACACTGCTGTCACAGGCGGGCGGAGGTCCCTGCAGCCATCGGCCATCTCTGCACACTGTCATATGTGGATGGAGTTTCCTTAAGCCATGTCATTTCTGGACACTGCTGCTCTAGGTGCATGAAGGGGCTTGGAGCCACGCTTTGCTGTCATAGATGGAGGTGGGGGAGCTGGGGGGGGGGGTGGGCTGCAGCCCTGGACACTGGCTGCATGGACACTGCCCTAGACACTTGTCACTTGTGGGGAGTATCCCTGCGGTAAGTAGCCAGCCCCACAGTGCTGTCATAGATGGAGGTGGGGGGTCCTTGCAGCCCTGGACACTGGCTGCAGAACACTGCCCGGACACTTGTCACATGTGGGGAGTACCGCTTCGGGAAGTAGCCAGCCCCACATTGCTGTCCTAGATGGAGGTGGGGGTGTTTAGGGGGGTGTCCTTGCAGCCCTGGACACTGGCTGCAGGGACAATGCCCTGGACACTGGTCACATGCGGGGAGTACCGCTTCGGGAAGTAGCCAGCCCCACATTGCTGTCCTAGATGGAGGTGGGGGTGTTTAGGGGGGGGGGGGTGTCCTTGCAGCCCTGGACACTGGCTGCAGGGACAATGCCCTGGACACTGGTCACATGCGGGGAGTACCCCTGCGGAAAGTGCCCAGCCCAACATTCCTGTCCTAGATGGAGGTGGGGGTGTTTAGGTGGGGGGGGGGGGGGGGGAGTCCTTGCAGCCCTGGACACTGGCTGCAGGGACACTGCCCTGGCCACTTGTCTTTTTGTGGGGAGCATCCCTGCGGTAAGTAGCCAGCCCCACAGTGCTGTCATAGGTGGAGTCCCTGCAGCCCTGGACACTTGTCACATGTGGGGAGTACCTACTATGGTAAGTAGCCAGCCCCCCGTTGCTGTCATAGGTGGGGGCCTGCAGCCCTGGACACTGGCTGCAGAACACTGCCCTGGACACTTGCCACATGTGGGGAGTACCCCTGCGGAAAGTACCCAGCCCCACATTGCTGTCCTAGATGGAGGTAGGGGTGTTTGGGTGGGGGACGCGGGGGGCTTGCAACACTGGACACTGGCTGCAGAACACTGCCCTGGACACTTGCCACATGTGGGGAGTACCCCTGCGGAAAGTACCCAGCCCCACATTGCTGTCCTAGATGGAGGTGTGGGTGTTTGGGTGGGGGGAGTCCTTGCAGCCCTGGACACTGGCTGCAGGGACACTGCCCTGGCCACTTGTTTTTTTGTGGGGAGCATCCCTGCGGTAAGTATCCAGCCCCACAGTGCTGTCATAGGTGGAGTCCCTGCAGCCCTGGACACTTGTCACATGTGGGGAGTACCCCCTGCGGTAAGTAGCCAGCCCCACATTGCTGTCCTAGATGGAGGTGGGGGTGTGGGTGGGTGCGGGGGGGGGGGGGGGGGGAGTCCTTGCAGCTCTGGACACTGGCTGCAGGACACTGCCCTGGACACTTGCCACTTGTGGGGAGTACCCCCTACGGTAAGTAGCCAGTCCCACAGTGCTTTCGTAGATGGAGGTGGGTGGTCCCTGGAGCACTGGACACTTGCTGCAGGGACACTGCCCTGGACACTTGTCACATATGGGGAGTATAGTTAGCCAGCGCCCCATTGCTGTCATAGGTGGAGGGTCCCTGCAGCCCTGGACACTTGTCACATGTGGGGAGTACCCCCTGCGGTAAGTAGCCAGCCCCACGTTGCTGCCATAACTGGAGGTGGGTAGGTCCCTGTAGTTGTCTCCGGACACTGTTGTCATGGGCAGAGGTGAGGAGGTTCTCCGCTCATTGCCAGTCAGATGGAGGCTGGCCCCGCCCCCTGCCCCTCTCACTGGTTCCCCTGCATCCCGGGACACCCGCGCCCCCACCCCTAATTAGATTAATTAGGCCGCCTCGTCAGCCGGGGATCCGGGGCCAATGGCAGCGCGGGAGGCTGCAGGCCAGTGCTGGAGTGCCGCCGGCGCGGGGATGCGCTGCGGGAGAGGGGCTCAGCCACACTTCCGCGGGGAGGCAATGCGCTGAGAACAAGGGGCAGGCGCTGCAAAGTATAAATAGTGCCCGTGCCGCGGCGCAGCCCTGGCAGAAGAGCGCGGCTCCTCCCTCCCTCCCGCCCGCAGAAGTGTCCAGGTCCCAGGGCTCGTCCCCGCTGGAGCCCGCCCCTGCACCGCAGCGCGGAGGTGGCAGCAGCCGCGGGACCCCCGCAGCCCGGGCTATGGAAGAGCTGACCGCCTTTGTGTCCAAATCGTTTGATCAGAAGGTGAAGGAGAAGAAGGAGGTGATCACGTACCGGGAGGTGCTGGAGAGCGGGCCGGCCCGGGGCCAGGGGGAGGACGGGGCCCGAGGAGCCGGCAGCCGCTCCCCGGCGCTGGAGCTGGACCTCACCATCGAAAGGAGCCGGGACTCCCCGAAACTGACTGACGGTAACTACGGACCTGCCCTGCCCGCTCCGTGGACGGACCGGCCCACGCGGGCCCCCACTCCCGCCCCTGCGGAGGGACCCAGTCCCCCCGCAGCTCCCACTGGCGCGGCCGAGGATGTGGCGGCTCAAAGCGGCTCCGGGCGTCCGCGGAGAGCGCCCAGCCATCGCAGGAACACCTGTGTCCGCAATGTCCCTGCAATACAATAACTTCCATGTGTGTGCATGTAGTGCCTCGTGAAGCCCAGTGGAGCATTGATGTAGTCACGCTATGTTTACATATGTAAACACAACTATCGTGTGTAGTCGGAGCTATGAAATAATTGATAATATATACCTGGCATGTAAGCACGATATTAGCACGATTAGTTTTATACGTTCTAACTGATGTCTCCTGAGATATATATATTTTCGGTGTAATAATCGTTAAAGAAATATGTATGTATTTAGTTATACATATATGTGTATATCTACACATTTTTTATGCTTCCCTATACTTAAGTTTAGAGCATGTGTTGCCGCAATATAGTGTCCTTCCGGAGAGGAATTGTCGGGACGGCGCGGGTAGCCGGGGAACACGTGCGGTGGCCGCATTGTGCATCCCTCTTGTCTGGCATTTAGTGAAACCCCATCACGGTGTGCGTGAAGGGGCCCGAGTGGCGCTCCCCCGCACATGCATGGTGTGGCTGTCAGATTGGCCAGTGCACAACCTTTCGGTAAACAGCCAGAACACGATTGGGGTGGGGGCTGTGGCGGTGGGAAGACACTTGCCGACCCTGTGCACTGCACGGACGTGGGCAGGGGAACACCGCATGGTGGTGAGCACACGGCTACCCTTGTGGTCTTATTGAACCAGAGTACGCCTTGTATCATCGACCCTCAACTCTGCCTGTTTGGAAGCAAAGCTCTTCCTCAGCATCCGAAAACTAAAGTAAACTCCACAGAATCCGATTTGGGCCGCCATTGCAGCAGTTGTGTGGGAGTTTACTGTGTGTGTGAGGTGCCCTGTGCCGCCAGGCCAGCAGCATCCGGCCACGCGAGGGCGGGGTGTGATGTTGGGCTGCGCAGTTCCTGACCCGGGCGACCCTTTCCTTACTCAAACACGAACTCCTTCGCAGATTTGAATGTCAGGGCACTAAGCCGGGGCGCGGGCGGCATCTCTCCTCCCGAGCTATTTACTTTAGACCTGGCCTCGAGTGCCCTCCGTGCCCGGACGGATCTCATTTGCAAACATGAAACAGAAATGGTTTCATAAACAAATGCCCTGCACCGCACCTTGGAACCGTCGGGGTCCTGATGGAATCCATCCCTAAAGCTAAAGTGCAGCAGCAGACTGGGGGGGGGGGTGGCTATTCAGTACATTAATATGTGGCAGGCTCGCCTTATAATATTAATATCCTTGTTTTCAATGGCGCTTAATGCGTATTCCTCCCGCTTCTAAGCGGTACTAAAATAATATCGATCAGGGAGTAGGCCCTGCCGGGTCTCAAACGTGCCATATGCAGGCAGGCCCCATGTCTGAGGCTAGTGCACAAGGTTTCAGACAGGCACGTGGCTATGCGAGTGTGGGGGCATTGCACCGAAGTAGGTTCTAGGAGTAACGTGTCGGACCCCTTGAAAGCTGTTGCATTCGGCTTCGCAGTTTAAGCGGTAAAGTTGTCATTGGCGCTTCCACCTGCAACAGACCCCCGGAGACCCCACCTCTTCCGCGGGGCCAGGCGGAGCCTTCACCCCGAGCCCTGCTGGCTAGGCCTGTGGCTGCGCACCCCGCCTCCCCAAGCCGAGACCACGCTGAGTAACTGAGCGCACGCGACCCGTCCCTGCGGGAGCCATTAGCCTGACATTAGCCCGGGACAGGGTAAAGTGGCCTGGGAGATGGAGCCGTCTCCCGCGCCTTATATTTCAGCTGAATCTGCCCATGTGTTTTGTCGGCATTAATTATTTAGTGAGGGAAAGGGGTTCGCAGCATTTCATGAGGCTTGAGAAGCAACGCTGTACTTGGATGAAATCATTTGTCTGTAACGTTCGCCCATCTTTCTCCAGTGGCCCTTTTTAGGAGTATTATTGTACGAATATTGATTATTTATTTAAACGCACACACACACGAAGCTTTGGGGTGTGCTTTCTAGTGCAGTGTTTTTTTTGGTCACACCGTGCAGTGTCAGCCTGGGTGGTGGGATGCCATGTGTATGTCCAGGCTTTCTTTGGAAGTGGTAACGAGGCCCCGGTTGGCTTACCCGGCCGCATGCAGTGAAGGTGGGACCCGAGGGCACTGGGCCTCGCGCGGCGGCTCGAATGATAAAAGGCGGCGCTGTATCCGCGTGCGTGCTGAGCCCGATGCATTGTGTGCCCCTTACAGTGTCCCCGGAGCTGAAGGAGAGGAAGGAGGACCTGAAGGCGCTCGACGACGAGGGCCAGACCAAGATCAAGCAGCGCAGGAGCCGCACCAACTTCACTCTGGAGCAGCTGAACGAGCTGGAGCGGCTGTTCGACGAGACCCACTACCCCGACGCCTTCATGCGGGAGGAGCTGAGCCAGCGGCTGGGGCTCTCCGAGGCCCGGGTGCAGGTAGGCGCTGCTCCCATATTCCGCACTTGCCTGGCTCCATCACTCACACTCCACCTTTTCTCCTCCCTGGCCCGACATACTCCTCCTGCTGGCCCAGGCCACCCCAGACAATCCCAAACCAACAACCTGCTCACACCAACACTCCACTCTAGTGCAGATGAACAGGCCAGACAACCGTCTCTCTGGTGCACAGCAAGCCTGCGCACACCAACGCTCCACTCCAGTGCACATCAACACACCAGCCAGCCGTCTCTCTAGTGCACAGCAAGCCTGCGCACACCAACGCTCCACTCCAGTGCACATCAACACACCAGCCAGCCGCCTCTCTAGTGCACAGCAAGCCTGCGCACACCAACACCCCACTCCAGTGCACATCAACACACCAGCCAGCCTTCTCTGTAGTGCACAGCAAGCCTGCGCACACCAACACCCCACTCTAGTGCACATTAACACACAAGCCAGCCTTCTCTGTAGTGCACATCAAGCGTGCGCACACCAACACCCCACTCTAGTGCACATTAACACACCAGCCAGCCTTCTCTGTAGTGCACAGCAAGCCTGCGCACACCAACACCCCACTCTAGTGCACATTAACACACCAGCCAGCCTTCTCTGTAGTGCACAGCAAGCCTGCGCACACCAACACCCCACTCTAGTGCACATTAACACACAAGCCAGTGTTCTCTCTGGTGCACAGCAGGCCTGCACACACAACACCCCACACTAGTGCACGATAACACACCTACATTTCGTGAAACACAAGCAACGCGTTTTTTAAAGTAAACGTTTCGCATACACTTTATTCACCGATTTACTTGTTTTGTCTGTAAGGAAAACTGCCGATACTTTCAAGATGACCTACGGGTTCGATTGGTAATGTGGGTGGTGGGAGTCTGACTGGGGGGCGATGTGGCCTCTGTGTATCTAATAATCTCTGGGATTTCAGTTCAACTAGGCCCGGTATACGGGCGTTGTAGAGAAGCCCTCTGTCTCCGTGTAGCGCATAACCCACGCAGGCAACCTTAGTAGTGAAAGCTGTCCCGGGATTCTGATCGCACTGCATGCAAAGGACGCGAGGCCGGAATGGAACGCGTCGGCGGAGCCCTTAGGAACCCCCCTCCCTATAGAGCCACACGTGGGGGGACAGAAGTGGCGGGACTCGCCTGATTTATTCATAAAGCGGCCTGTTTTACAAGCGGCCTGTCCCGAAAGGGGCCGCGTGTGGCCCGGCGGAAGGCGCTGCAGGCCCCGAGCGAGCGAGCGCGGCCGTAACAGATACACTTTCAATGCAGACCCAGGAGGCCGCCATCTGCAGCGAGCGCGGCCCGGCCCCGGGGGACGCGCCCGAGTGTTGCAACACGATAAGGGCTCATGCCGGGCGGATTGCCCCCCCCTCCCAAAGGGCTAGCCAATCCCTCCCTGCTTCAGAAAGATGCGAAGGACATTATCACGCAGACAGTAAATCATACAATCTGTTCTCAACGGGCTGTGTCTGCCACGCAGCCCATTTCTGGTCCTTAAGTCGCTGCTAAACGGTGTCCACCTGTTTTGGTTCCCGTTTAGGACCAAGTGCAACTTGTTTTCACGGGTTCGAATCCCACCAGGGCAAACCCACCGCTTCATCCAGTTGAAGTCCATATAATTAAATTAAAACCCCAATTATTATAGCGCATAGAGGTTGGGGAAGTCCATTTGAAGCGCTCGACAAAAAGCTGTGGTGGTTTGGAAAATTGGCAGTCTTAGCGAGTCACGTGTTGGAGCGGTCGGACTTGGACACGTAGGGGGTGAACCGCTGCCATTATGTGTTGTTCAAACCAAGGGATCTTTTGCGCCCGTTATTAACCGCATTCCCTTTGGTGCTACAACACTGCGTTTAGAGAATTAGACGGTCTGTGCGTCTGCTTAAATCTCACACCCCGAACAGTTGCAGCCTCACGCACGATTGCAAATAATTATAGAAGCACACGCGTGCGTTCTATTTAAAACTCCAACGTATGTGTGTCGGCGTCTTTCATGCGCTTCACATTAGGAATGCTCCCATTTAAATTAAATTGCACATGTATTTGACATAATAGCCTACATGTCTTTACATGCGCGTTTTTCTTATGAATTTGACAAATCTCACAATACACCGAGTCATGAAAGGTCCCGAGCAGCCCCTCTGTTATCACCTTTGTGTTGGCTGCATGCTATGCCATTAGCGAGCGGGTTCACGGGCCGGTGTTGGATGTCGGGGCCTTCGGGGAGCCGGTAATGTGGGAAGACGGCACCGGGGAGGGGAGGGCGAGCTCGAAAGGCCGCTGGGGCAGCAGGAAGGGAGGCGGAGCGGCGGCCCGTCTTCTCCGTGCACGCTTGGATAAAGGCGCTATATAATGAACACATCATTATAATTACCTTGACACTCAGCCACGTGCACCCCCAGCCCTGCTCACCGCTTTGCCTTTCTGCCCTTGTTTCCTGCAGGTTTGGTTCCAGAACCGAAGAGCGAAGTGCCGGAAACAGGAGAACCAACTGCACAAAGGTGCGCGTCCCACCCACATCGGTGTCACTGCATGCCATCCCCTGCCGTGCATGCTGTCGCTGCCCCCTACGCATGTCTTCTGCACGGCATAGCCATGTACTTAGCATGGAGGCATTTCCGCATATATACTTTCTACTTCAGTAATACCCTTTTTTTTACACTAAACGGGTACCATGTTTTTAAAGTATTGGGTTGCTGCTTTGTGTACTGTGTGAAGACGGCGCACACTTTGGTCCTGATTCACAGAAACCTTTTATAATGGCGCAATCCCATAGGAAAACGTTCTGTGAATCAGGCCCTTTGTATAAATGGTTTGCATATTTTCAGTTCTGACCTAAATAAGTATGTTCATCGATTGTGCATGCAATCTATATTTTACATACTTTGCATACAGCAATTACATTTTAAATACGTTGCATAACACACTGTTGTACATGCGTTGCATAAACGTGATACATATATAATTGTGTGTGTGTGTGTGTTTATATCATACATAACTAGATTTTTAGATACTTGTTTTTAATAACGTTATTTTCATGATTTGCGTGGTTTATGACTCTGTTTGGTGTACCTCACACGAACACGCGATATTTGAGTACAGGCAGTTTATTTTCTAAACTTTGCATGAAAGAAAGTTATAATGGGGGGGAGGGGGCACCCAGATCGTACATACAGATGCAGGACATTTGATATGCTGCAAACACGGTTCGTGTGCACATCCTATTTCTAACCTTCTTCATAGAAGTACTCGCTTGGTATAAACATCGCTTATTTTATATTCTATGCATGCATGTAGTGCAGTTTGACCTTTACATGAAAACCATAATGTTTTATGCTTTCTCTGAAAGAACTGCATACTTTGCAGAAAACTACAATTTTTTGGTACATAGTGCATACAATATGTTTCATGCACTGTGCGGGGAAAGCTATATGTATGTGTGTCTACACACACACACATACACAGACACACACACTTTATATACATAGGACGATTTTCATAAAAGACTTAGTTTGACATATTGTGCGTGGACGCACCCTTTGGATATGGGGTCCCCGCAAGCAACACAAATACATTTTTCCCTCTTAGTTTTCATAATTGAAACGGTTTCATTAACGCTGATAAAGAGCACTATCCTTCATATCCATGACGTCATGATTGTGTGCATATATTGCACTGCATTAATACTTTGCATAATTATGCTTCCATTGTTTGAGCAATCTGCACAAAGGCACAGGAGCTGATCTTCCAATTGGATCGCGCCATTGTAAAACCGCCTATTGAAATCAGGCCCACGCTGTTTTGCGGCCCTTGCATGTGTGGGCCTGATTACGACGCGTGGGAATCGTGGCCAGCATTTGGAAGATTTGTGCAAAGGAGCCCGGCGTGTTGGTGTGTGGCGGTTGCAGGTCTGAACTGCTGTCTCTTTGCTTCTTGCAGGGGTCCTGATCGGTGCAGCCAGCCAGTTTGAAGCCTGCCGAGTCGCACCCTATGTCAACGTGGGCGCCCTCAGAATGCCGTTTCAGCAGGCAAGTACAACCCTTGTGTCAGCAGGCAGGTGGGTGGGTCACGGCCCCAGTTTTGAAGGTGGGTGGGCGGCCCGTACCAGGGATACACGCGCCCACACCCCCTCCCCCCACGCATACAGTACCGCCTGACAAATCACACACACCCCCAGCGGGTCCACCGGGACAAGGGCGTGCTCGCGAACCAGTCCGCGGACCCGATTTATTAGCGCCGCTAAAGGAAGCAATTATAAACGGGCGTCGTCACGCCTGCAGTCTGTCACACACGGCGTATGGCTTGCACATGCCCCGTCACATGACCCCGCCCCCAAACCAGACGTCACACAATTTACGTTTGCCCATCATCTTAACATGTCATTTAATACGAAAGATCCAATCACAGCAATATTCGACCTCCTCCCAGACCCATTCCGTAATCCAGTAAGGCACCAGCATTAAGGATTAGGGGGTTCGGCGTGGCACATACGCTGCTCTGCTGCGCCCCCGTTTCATCTGCTTTGCGGACTCGTGTTATCCGCGCGCTGTGCACTGAGCAGCCAGACCAAGGAAGCGCCAAGATTCCACTCTCGCACAACACAATTACAGATGGTTTTCTTATGCACGTTTGGAAATCGCCGACCACGTCGACCGACATATACGTGATGCGCTTTAGTAGACATTGGTCCACAACATGGTGCCACTTTTAACCCCTCCTTCCCCGCACGCGGGGCTATCCATGGCACCGCTTTGTGCAACGTCTTAACTTTTCATCCCTTTTATAACGCACACAGATCTTGTAATGCACGGGTGCATGCTTAAAATGGCGATACCTGGTTGAGCCCTTTCTGTGAAATGCACTTTCCAAAACCCCACATTATTTCATAGAAGGGCTGCCGTGGAATGTTCACATAGAGCATTTTTGACTAAATCAATTTAAAACATGGGACAGCTCAATTTGGCATTTTTTAGTACGCACACGTTTTTTACTGCGACCATTGCGCGCTTTTTCAAATGGTGCAAATTTGTTCAGCGATTTCTGAGAGAAGGGGTTCGACATAGATAACACGTATTTATATATTGGCTGTGTGCGCAGTACGAAACCATCCCTGCTCACAGCACCATGGTATGCGCAGCAACACGCCGTATCACACAGACTCCTTAAGCGCACGTGCGAAGAGGGTGTGATTTCGAACCGGAGTGACTTGCGTAATATGCAATAACGGAGCAGAGGCGGCCCCAGGGCAAGGTGCCTTTACACAAGATTATTGCTGGAAAGAGTGAGGGGTCCTGTGTGATGAAGGGGTGCGGATAGCCGCAAGCACCGGCACTAGGTCCGGCGGCGCTCCTTGGAGGCGTGGGGGTCGGCCAATCGGTCGAGCGGCGGGATGACGACATTATACGGCGTTACCGCTCGGTGCTACCAGAAGTTTCCAGATGGCAGGGTCTCGGGTGAACAAGAACGGGGAGTGAAGTGGTGCTCCCCCTTTTGTCCCAAAGCTCACAAGACTACCTTTGGCAGGAGTAAGACTAGGAACATAAACCAGGGAATGGCCCCAAAGTGGAAGGCAGCCACTTGTTTTTTGCTGCACTATATTTGTGAGGACCTAGCTGACACAACGCCTATTAGCCTGCACCCAAGCATGTCCTCATTTTGATATGACATGGGGTATCTTGACATTTCACGTACTATGTTCCACTCTTCACTACATGGATTCTGTGGATATCTTGTTTCACCTTTGGGTATTTACCCAAAATATGGGAGGCTACATTTTTGCAAACAAAGTGGGGTCTGGGAATCTCTCTACCAGCACGAACACAGCCCAATGACCTGTTCTTGGGTGAATAACCCCTGGGAGAGACTCTACAAAGTCTTTAGCTCACTGTCCTTTTCACAGAGAAGAAATTTCCCCGCATATCAGCCTTTGTCCTGCCCAGGGGCAGTCCAGCGCCGAAATGCTAGGCAATTCTCCTCTGAACAAGAGTTCCATCAGTAACCCCATACACGTGTTTCAGCCTTGTTGGGCATCATCAGTGAGGTGAAACTGTTGCCTCTCTAAGAACAGTGAGCAAGGGGTCCACGTCTGGATTGCCCTGTTAACTTAGGGTGAAACCTCAAAGTTAATGTATGCAAACAAAGGGGGGTCTGGGAATCTCTCTACCAGCACGAACACAGCCCAATGACCTGTTCTTGGGTGAATAACCCCTGGGAGAGACTCTACCAAGTCTTTAGCTCACTGTCCTTGCTCAGCCTCGAAAGAGCGTTCCTCACAAGTCTAGAGCACCCCCCTATTTCTCGAACCCTCGTTCTCTTATTCCCTTTCTGTCTCGCACGCAGATTACCTTACAGACTCTGTCCCCACGCACAAAGCTTCTTTGGACCAAACATTTACAAGTTCAAATAGCAATAGACCTGCATCACCATACAGAAACCGCCTCCTTGAAGGTTTCCTTAAATAGGAACGACCCTATGCAATCCTCTAGTTTTTCCAGGAGCACGTTTCCGCGTCATGCAAGCGTCTTTCAGTCACGCAAACCAATGATTCGCATCCAAAGTCAAACGACATCCGCTTTTGCGGTATATAATCTGTGCCATGCTGACACGCCGTTCACGTACATCCCACGTGTACATGCCCTGCCCATGCCAACATGCTCACGCACTCCTAAAATCCTTGCTGTGTTTACCCATATGCCCCCCCAGGCTCACTGCGATGTGCATAAAGTAATGACTACCAAAGTTCACTTCCACGTGCACGCGTTTCTCGGATGCAAACAAATCCGAAGAATATACAGTGTTCAAAGACTCTTCTATGGTCAAATTCCTGATGAACACAGATGCCACCCCGCCTACCGTCTCCCACGCACTTCTCTCCCCCATACAGACACACCTACTTGACAGTCCTTTCCCCTAAATACATGTGTCCCCTATGCTTAAATGTCCACCTTGCACATATTCACCATTCATACATACATTCCATTCACACATTTCCCAGCCCATACACGCGCTCCCCCACACAACTTCTCATTTTCATTGCCCCATAACCCTCTATTGCCTTGCACACCTTGCTCCTTCTGTGTATATAGCCTCCTGTCTCCACTACTGTGCTCTGACTATACACAAACACCCAGTGCTGTAAGTAGAGTTGAAAAGTGAGGGAGTCTAAAACTATCCCAACACAAAGCTTAGTTGGAGGTGTGACTTAGGAAGCTTAAGTAACCAAGGAACTTGTTAAAAAGTGTTGTTTAGGACCAGTCACAGTTTCCTGTTTACAATAACACATATTGTTGCTTTCCTCATATAATTCTTTGCTAGACAGATTTGAAGAGGCACTGTTGGAATGTCCTTTAGGAAGTTCCTCACATGAGTGGGAGTTCTTGTCCCTAAAGGGGGAGTCTCTCCCGATGAGGTCCCACTTGCCTCGACCCCTAGGGAGGGTATAGCAGAGCGGGCTCCCCTGCCTAGCCTCACTGAGGGGGGTCTGCCCTTCGGACAGAAGGGACGAATTCCTGCGATTCATCACAATGCACATACTCTTCACACTACAAAAACTTCATCTTTACAAATACATCTCCCCAAGTCACCTATTACCAGACATAAAATATCCACCCACGTGTACAAAGCCCTCCACCCCCACCACCAGAATTCAAATCGTGCCCCTTGTGTTGGTGGGTCATTATTCCTTGATAGGGCAGTGCCCTTAGGCTGCGAAGCTGGGGGATAGATCAACACTTCTGGTGTAAACAATCTTGTCTCAAGCCGATGGAGCAATGTGGGTGCTTGTACAGGCAGCAGGAACCATAGCGTCAGTCTACGTTGCCTGTCTGGTCCTCACCACATCAGACATCACTATGAGCCAACATAAGGAAAATAGTAATGCAATTTGGTTCATGTTATCTTCCACTTCTCAAACAGTTGCTCCTGCTCACACTTGAAAACTAGTCAACCTTTTCTTTAGAGGTGGAAACATGGCTTCATTTGGCCCGGGATCTAATATTTCCCACCGTTTTGACCAAAGAATATCAATTCTCTAATAATCACCAGTGGAATATTTTTTAATAATTTCCGTTTACCAGCGCAATCTCCCTCTTTGAAAGTGTCACATGTCGGCTCCCCGCCAAAAATGTTTGATGAATCCTCTGTCTATTAATCTCGGGTCACTTCTTAGTAACTCATTTACATAGACACCCACATCACTATATGTATATTCCCCTATATGTGCCTTCCCAGTACAAATGCTTTATCCTTGCACATATGTTGGTGTTGCAGGCACCATATCGCAATTCTGCATCACACATTTACAAATAATTATGAGCATACTTTCTTGCACAATCTTCTCATAATCCACAACATACTCCTGCCCTACACATTGAAACCGGCGGGATAGTTATGTACATTTATCTTTACTTCCCTTGTCTTACGAGTAAGAAACACCCCATCCATGAAAACACTTTACGCACATCTTCGTTCCTGTATCATCATCCACCCCCAACTGCCATCGTCACTCCTCAGGCACACCACATGTAAGTGCTCCTTTGCTTATTCAGTCCCACACGTTCATTAAGGGACACCGCTCTGCACACTCACTCAATCTCTCACTCACTCAATCGCTCTGACTCTCTGCTTTACTCCGAACTGGGCAGGCACTGGGAGCCAGGCAGGAGAGGCGGGCGAATTTCTATCAAACCTTTTGCTGCAAGGCCACTCCTTATGTTTCTTAATTGCAGGCTCAGACAGCCCTGTAAAAGGGCTCCCTGCAGGGCTTGGATACTGTGATTAAGAGACAAATGGAATCGTGGGTCAATCAAAAGGCAATGTGCCCGCCTCAACTTTTTGTTTCTTTATCAGAGGTGCCAACCCTCTCTGAAAGCCCTTTCACCCAACGGACCCATGAGATGAAAAGTCTGCCTGCAGGGTTTGGTGCATTTTGCTTAGGAAACAAAAAGGCACTACTATCATACTTTTTTGGTACAGCGTCACTTCATTTGTTTTCTTCATCCAAAGCATCGACGCCCTCAGGTAGCCCTTTTTGCTAGAAAGTTCCCAGTGAAAGGGCTGCCTGGCACCTGCAGGGCTATTTGGGGGAGCCCTGAAGAGACCAGGCTTGAGAACAGTTTTTGGAGATTGCCTGTGCTCTGTCCCGATTAGCCCTGGTCCTCATCAACCCCTGCATACCGACACACAAAACCTACAGACCATGTCACTGTTGTCCCATAAACATGGACACCAGTACCCTTTCTGTAGACCAAGCCACCTTCCCACACATGCAGAATCTAGCCTCTGATCTACATTCAGAAAAATATCTACTTAAGCAACACATTCATAATCTTACCCCTTATACTCTCGCTGATGCTATTTCATCTGCATGGTCTGCTTCTTCAATTTTTCTATTACTTCTGTGGTTTCTTTTGTTGTTCATTTTTGGTCTGCAACTTTGGACGCTTTGTCCTGTATCCACCCCCTTTTCACCAAAAGTGAAACCATCTTGTCCATAAAGATGAACGTAGATGGTCTAAGATAAGTGTTGTTGATTACCAACTTTTTCCAATCGTTTTCAGACCTATCCTCATTCCCTTAAACAAGCCAAGGTTGATTCATTTCAGTCCCTTATTCAGTCACAATGTTCTTCTCGTAGATATCGCTTTTGCAACTTGCATACATTATTAACCCCATTTTCTTTCTCCATCTTTTGTGCATAATGATTTTGCAAAGTATTTCTTGGTTGAAAAAAAAAATCGAATGGCATTATTTTGTTCTGACTCCTTGCCTTCTGTTTTCAATTACTGCAATCTGATTCTTTAACCTGTGATTATCCTTTGTCCTCATTTGATTTTATATCTGAAGGGATGTTGGGTCTGTTATTGCTCACTCACATCTTACTGCTGCTCCTTACGATCCACTTCCCGCCTCTTTAATTACAACTGTTCTACCTTCATTTGTTTCTGTGACAGCTACTCTCTTTAAACTTTCTTCATCCCCAGGATCCTTCCCAGATTCATTTAAAGTTGCTACTCTTATTCCTTTATCAAGGAAACCAGCATTGGACCATTTAGAACTTAGAAATGTCCAATCAATCTCTCTCTTCTACTTTATTTGTCTAACTTTTAGAAAAAGTTCTTTACTCTGATTGCTTATCTTTATCTTCACAATCTGTTTCCTCCTTCTCAATTCGCTTTTCATCCAGATCACTTCACTTGGCCTGCTCTCCTCTCTAACTCTATCCTTCCTTCTCGCCACTTGAGGCTACTCTCTATTTTGGTTTAGTTTGATCTTAGTGCTGCTTTTGATACAGTGGATCACCAGACTTTGCTCTATAGGCTTTCACCTTTGTGGATTGGTGGTACTGTTTTACAATGGTTGTCTTCCAATTTGTCTAACCATTCTTTTGTTGTGCCTTGGAAGGGCCTTTCCTCATGGTTTCACCCTTTTTGTGCGTGGGTCCCACAAGGGTTCCGTTTTGGGTCCTCATTTAACTTCTACACTAATCCTCTTTTGGCTGCCAAGATTTCAGATTTTGGATTCTAGGCTTATTTTTGTGTCTGTATTTTTCATCTTTTAATGCTGCAATCCAGCGTTTATCCGCTCATTCTGTGGCAATCAACTCTTGGATGGAAGACGAAGCTTATTTTTCCCTGCCTCTATTTAGATTCAGCTGCCTTCGTTTTTATTTTCTTCCCGTTTAGCTCCCTGTTGGACAACACTCTCGTAATATCAATTGTATGTTTTAATCCTCTTTTTCCTTACAGGCTGTTTAACTTTAAGAAAAAAAAATCTTTTGTTACCTTTTCTCCTAAAATTCTGTTACACACTTTGATCCTTCCAAGTCTTTATTATTGCTGTTCTCTTTGTGCGTCTTCCTAACTATGCCTTTCTTACTCTTCGTTTTACTTTGCATGCTACTATTAAAACTTTGTTTGATTTTCATCCTTCTAATATTTCTCATTTGGCTTGTCTGTGTTGGCTTCCTATTAATTTAAGATTTGAGGGTCATTCTCTGTTTGGTTTTTAAATGCGTTCATGCTTTAGCTCCTGGTTACCTTTTTGTAGTTTTTTTTTTTTTTTTAATTATCCCATAAGACTCCACTTCTCGGGTTCCTTCTTTCGATCCCACATTCTCCATGTGTTCCCCTCATTTTCTGTCATTTCACCTTTGGCACTTTTGGGGAATTCTGTTCCCTTAGTCATTTGTTCTTGTTTACATTTAATTCAGTTTAAGAAATGTTTAAAACTGATTTTGTGCATCATGCTTTTCCTCATGGTGCTAGCTATTGATCTGATTTATTTTGCTTTATCTTTGTATAGTTCTTTATTATATCACGTATTGTCAGCTGATAGATTTGCGTACAGATTAAAAATTGTACAGTGCTGTGGATAAAAGGGCTATTTAAATTGTATGAATAAACACGTCATCAAAGTGTGCACTTGATATTAAATCTCATTGCTGTGTTCTCTCTCTCCCTCTCTCCTTTCTAATAATCGTTACTCTTCGTATATACAAATTTTCCATCCAATTTGCACATGCCACTCCAACATAAAATGAACACTACTTACTATGTGAGGGCTTTGGTATATCGCCTGCCACACATGGGCTGTGCAAGGGGGCATGGCCTGCCCAGGCGAAGAGTGAACACACACAGGCCACATTTTTTAAAATCTCACAGCAAATCATAAATGCACTCCCAAAAATGTGACATTACATATATTACACACTATCAACAATTTCCACATAATACACAACCTATTCTGCTGGCAAGTGGTGCAGGCGGACTATGGCTCCCCGCCCCTCTGGGACGATGCATGATGGTGAGGCCCTGTCCCCTCCCCACTATGCCCTTCACAGGAGGCATCACCGGGAGTCAGCCACCCTTTCTTACTGGGTCCAGCTGCCCCCCGGTCACAGAGTCTCCCAGAAAGGAATCTTTGTCCCCATGGTCCTCCCCCACCGACCCCCCCTGCTCCTCATAAAAACAGGGTGGGCCGGGTGGGAAAAAAACCTGCAGGTGTCTTGAGGGCTCCAGGCGGCAGTGCAGGCATGGCAGGACAAGGTGAAGACCTGTGCTCGCCTCGTCATCCCCCAGGGCACTATTTATGCTCCCAGGATTGGCGCTGTTGCGCCCCTTGCCCCGCTGTGCCTGTGCCCACGAAAAAACGCCTTCCCGTCCCCCCTACTGGGAAGCCGGTTCCGACCGGCATCCGCCTGCACCTTCTCCCCCGTAATTGTGAACTTTTCAATTTTGCACTCCACCTTGCAAACATTCCCTTCTCATAAATGCTGTGTTTCAGTGCCCTTCCCAGAGACGTAGAACGGGTAGTGCCTGAGCACGCAAGGCCCACCCAAACTCTGTGAATGCCTACTCGGCAACGCTGTGTGGGCATTTACAGATGTAAATGTCACTGTGGTGGGCCCAACTACATTAGCTTCAGGCCCCACTTGTTAGATAATCCTGGTTACGCCTCTGGCTTCTGAAAGTGTCTTTTTGTCTTGTAATTATCCCAAATTCACACCCCCATCCCAGCACAGTCTACTCAAGCAACACAGTGGAGTAATGCCCTTTACATGGATGTATTGTAGCCTTGGAATAACACTCACCCCTCCAGTACACCATCCATGTGCGTTTCACTGACTCTGCTCAAAAACACCCATCTGTTAGTTATTTATATGCATATTCATTGCCATACAAAATTCCTCATTTTTAACAAGACGCATTCCACTCAGGTGACCTCCCAGCTTGTGCCTTTTCTATTCGTTAATGCACCCCCAATATCGCATGCTCATCCAATTGTGTACACCTGCTCCTCTGACACCCATATGCATAGCCATGCTTGTTTTGCACCCAATGTAATAATGTGCCATGTTCACAATAATTGATTCCTTCGTACTCTTTCTTCTGTGCCCAACTCTCATTAATCATCGTAAGCAAAGTTGTGCGATTTTACACACTACCTCAGTGCAGCCACTTAATATACACACCATCGTCCTTCCACACACCCTCTCACAAATAGTTTCTCCCCATTCTAATTCTCTTCTTCTCAAAGGTACACTTTCCAGTCATACCAACACGTCCTCTCTAATGCACATTCTCAATACACCTTTGCGACCTCACACTTTTTCCCATGCACACGTCTTCTCATTCACACTTAACCGCATTTGTATACACTAACCCGTGGTTATATTCCTCCCCGCACGTGACCCCAAAATGCATGTTGTAGGCGCACGTAAATAACTTTCACACACACAAAAAAGTATTTTCTATCCCTCTCATTTCAAACGTGCTCCTTTGGTCTCTTGTTCATATTCATTCCCCGTCTTTGACTACTGCAGTGGTGATTTGGCACAGCATTAGAAACATTGATCAACATATTAACAAATACATTCCCCAAACCTCTGCACCCCGTCGTGCCCTCTTTCTCACCCATACATGTCTTCAAATAATCCCCTGCCCATGCATATTACCTTACCGGATACACACTGCCACCTGCACTGCCTTCCATATAATGTTCTTGCCCATCGTATACAATATCTTGTATCTTCTAGCGTTCCCCTCATTTTAAAACGAATTCCCCCATTCACACTGTTACCGTTTCATGCAAACTCCCCTTCATGTACACCCCAGCCCCCATTTTGGCCCCATGCAATAGTTCTGCCCTATGCATTCACGCACAGCCCTTCCCCTCGTGCTCATGTACACTACAGCCGCCTGTTGTATATTCCCCTCTCCTAGGCACGCCCCTTAATTCACTATATTCGTCCCTTTGTGCACAAGTCCCCCAAATCGTGCAAATGTCCAGATTGTGCACTATGTGTCCCTCACAAAGAACCCTTCGTGTACACACCCTCATACGTGCAGAATTTCTCCCGCTAGTGGGCCAAATGCACAACCCTCCATGACACACATTCCTTCCTATCTTTTTTGTGCATTCCTATATTCCTCGTGTATTTCTCTTATCTACTCCCCCTCCCCACAGCCTTCCCCTGTTAACACGACACCTGTTCCCCTTACCGCCTTTTATTCCCGTTGTGTACACCCAAACCAACAAGTATACACATGTGTGTACCATCCCTCACTCTTAGATTGTTATACGCGCATGCACTCCCGCCCTGTGATGTATGCACAAACCTTCCCAGCCAGGTGCCTCTCCAAATGCACACGTCCATCTATGTATATCTGTGCACAAGAATGTTATTGAAATCCTCCACCTGTCATTACAGTTCTTAACCTCTAGCATAACCCCCTTTGTCTTGCACACTCTACCTCTTGTACAGTTTTGTCCACTCCCCCTTGCACAAACCCTATTAATAAACGTATTCTCCCTCAAGCTCACCCGTACTTTCAAGAGAATACCTACTCGTGGAATGATCTTAAAATATCAGTGCATGCATCAACATTGCACCCCTTAAAAAGTACTAACCATTCCCACCTTTGCGCACGCTCCCCACGTGCGCAATCTACACACACGCTCACAGACACAACACTCTCCATTCAGTCCCAGGTGTTAATGCTCTTCTCCTTTTTGTCTTGTCTCCTGGCCGTATACCTTTTAGGATAGTCATTGCAACGTGCCGCCCTTCTCCTTTCAGGTTCAGGCACAGCTGCAGCTGGACAGCGCAGTGGCGCACGCGCACCACCACCTGCACCCGCACCTGGCCGCGCACGCACCCTACATGATGTTCCCCGGGCCGCCCTTCGGACTCCCATTGGCCACGCTGGCGGCGGAGACGGCGTCGGCTGCGTCAGTCGTGGCCGCGGCGGCGGCGGCCAAGACCACGAGCAAGAACTCCAGCATCGCCGACCTGCGGCTCAAGGCCAAGAAGCACGCGGCCGCGCTGGGACTGTGACTGGCAGCGGAAGGGCCCCGCGCCGCTCCTACGTACTTCCGGTGCCCGTATCTGTGAGCCGGAAATGGGCTGCCACTCGGAGAAGGATTGGGTTGTGATCAACGGTCGGCCTGGAAAGACCAAGAAAGGTGGCAAAACAGGCCCAAGCATGGAGATGCTCTGCGCACAGCTAGGTTCCCTGAGGACGAATAAACACCACTCTTCAGGCCTGCTTCCAAATCTGGGAACCTAGGCCATGTTGTGTCTTCACAGCCCTCCATCCAATCCATGGCCCACTGTTCATCTACAAAATGCAGCGAGTGGTGAAATCTTCATCTAGGCAAATTCCTCTGATGCAGTTCTTATTCTGAGGAATCTGCAGTGACGACCTTGTCAGCACATTTCAACCGCTTCCCTCTGATCAATGACCTGAGGTGCGTTTCACTGCTCTTCCTGCACGTGCATCCTGGGTGAACTGTGGCATTGACGCCCACAGCAAGGACAGCCAGCACGACCCCATACGCCATGCTAGGAATATGCAACAGTAAACCACTGACAACAGTTCGTTTCTGTCATCATAGCCCTCATGGGCGAGCACGTATCAAACAATATATTCTTCAATGTTTACCCGGCCACAGGCACTTCCATAGAAACCTGCAGGATAAGGTCCATGCTTGGGACCCCAGGTGCCGATGCTCGTCTATCAACACGTGTGTCCTTGGTAAGCCCAGGAAGGAATGCTCGGCGTTGACGCGCACAGCAAGCCATAGGCCAAAATCCATCCAACAACACAGGAGTACATAGCAACCCCTGGGCCTATGGCATCTAATGCGAGCAGCATCCATGGCAACCCGTGCGTCAACATTCAGCAAAACACTGGCCAATGTGGAATACACGTGGTCTTTCGTGGCACACGGGGGCGTGTGGAAAAACCAACTGCCAATATGTAGAAAATCACGCTGGGGAAAAAAAGAGCAGATTATATTTCTACACAAGATATTCGACAGACGATGGGCAAATAATTGAGTAACTGATCATCGAGTTTTTTTTGTATGTGACAAAAAATGTCACTTGAGGGAGAGAAAAATGATGCGAATAACATTATTTAAGAATCAGATTAAGGAGAAATGCAGCCGGCAAATTCACAGGTTTTGCACTTGACCCTTTTCTGCAAGTTCACTTTACTATGACAAGTTTGATAAGCGAGGCGGGCCCTCCTGTTACCATGAACCAGATCCTCGTGTTTCCCGAGCACTCCTGGAAGAGCGGCTGGGGAAAAAGAACGAGAGAGACACGATGTCTGGGTGAATTTATAAATGAGGAAAAAAAAGACTCCGTGCACAGAACGGAAGAGTTCTGCTTTGCATGTACTTACTTGTATGTCATAGATGGCGTCACTTGAACCACGTGCACTTCACCCTCATGTAGTAGAACGAAATGTGTCAAATCAAATATTTTCAATTTAATTTGGAGCGAAATCTGTGCTCGCAGCAATGGGTTCAGAGCACAGTGCTCTTCACATTGTAGATCCCAGGGGGATGATGTGGGGGTTCGAGGACACTGCTGCTGCGCTTAGCTCCTCGATCCCCAGGTGCACCCCACGGACAGGGCGCGAGCCACCCCTCCTCTCCACGCACCCCAGGTACTGGGCACCGGCAGTAGAACATGTGATAAACAAGCAGCAAAGTTTATTTTGGGTAAATTGCGAACTGATTAATGGGGCGGCTGGCGGTTAACAACAGCGTCTAATTTGGAAAAAGACCTGTGCACCAACCTTGTGATTTATTTTAAATGCACATAAATATTTAATGTGGGGGCATCCCGAAGTCGATATTTTTTAGCCCCGTTTCTTATATATGTAAAATACATTACAACAAAGGCTCTTCACTGAATGAACCGTGAACGGGCTGTGTAAACTATTTGTTCTCCGTGAAAACAAATTATTTATATTTTCTGTATTTTTTTCTATTGCGATTTTAAGTTATTTTGAAACACGAACGAATAATGTTGTTGCATTGCATTTGTTGTAAGTACAATATATTTTATTTCACTCTTGTTGTTTCGCCTTTTTAATGCCGACCTATTCGTATTCAGCCTTTGGCTGTTCGATGCACTATCACGGCCACAGAAACGCCGAAATATGTTATTAAAAGAACTTGATTTTTGGTAAAGCTGAGTTTGCCGTTCCCCTCCACCCCAATTGCTCTGAAGGATGAAATGATGAGTTTAGCCCTGCCGGGCTTCCAACCTGGGACCGATAGCATTCAACCATGTTAACTGAAAGAGCTGTCTAGCCGTCTCACGATTTTACCTTCCGAATTCATATCCGATTGTTTGCATTTGCTAAAGGTTTCTTTTTGCAGCTGGCTTGAAAACGGAAATATGACCACCGAGATGGGGTTGTAATGCATTGACAGACTGCTCTTTGTGTTGCATTTTTGATATGTGCAATAGGGATGGTGAAATGAAAAAAAATATTTAAGCCCCACCCCCAAAATCAGATACCGGAAAAAAAGCGGGGAAGCTTGTAGCTTTCAGTTGATGTCTCCCATGGGAATATTGCTGCCCACTTAAACATTTAGGCACCTAAGCAGACAGAGCGCTTTCGTTACTCTGTCAACAAACAGCAAGGAGCTTTCAGACAGCAGCGTAATATTTTCATAAAGCCAACAATGCACGAACATCGGGTTCTTTAAATGTTAACTACTTGTGATAGACTGTGGAGTGAAAGTAAATCCAGCTGTTGTCAAAGGTATAACACGCGCACACTAGGAGGGGATATTTATTTTGCATTCTGTACGTTTGCTTTAAACAAAAAAACACATTAAATACGTTTATATTAAGTACTGATTTTTGATTTTAGTAGGAGTACAGGAACTGTGGGATAGCTCAGTGGGGTTAAGCGCTTGGTGGTAAATTCAGATCCCACCAGAGAAGACTGCGGGTATGATTTACAAAAGCGTTTTCAATGGGAAATCCCGTTAAAAACGCCTTGCAAATCAGGCCATACTGGTTTCATTACAGGTCTGGTAATAATGAAAATGAGTGTGTTTTAAATGCCTCCTATTTTTATCTAAATACAAATACCACCCAATTGCAGGAATTTATTAGGAGGCCATTCACCCCTTGCAATGTTTTCTATGTTGCCGTATAGTACAGGTTATTCACCCTTTGCAGTATTTGCAATGTACCCAATGCCTTCAATGTCCATGTTTTTCCCAACCTGTAAACGAGCGTTTTTTTTTAATAGGACTTGTTTAAAATACTACCATTCAAAGTCGTTACAAACATTGATTGTGTTAACTATAACATCTATTTATTCAGACACCTGCAGTCACATCTGTTTGTGTTCTGCATGATACAAATGCAATTTAGCCCATCGTTTCAAGCAGGACCTCTGGAGGTACTTGAGGTTGGCTTTTCGTACGTTGGTTGTGTAGCGCGTTTCTGCCGAGATGTAGAGCTCCAAATAAGCATTGCTGTTGTACTGCGCACTTTTCTGCTACACCATCCCCTAGGTTTTAGTCATGATCCGCACGCAGGAAACACGTGTGTTGCATTTGACTAAGCAGTTTGGGTGTTAATCCTATGGGGTGCAATAGGCCCGTGTCTATCACCCTTCCAACTCGTGTACAATAGGGCAGCATTTTGCGTTCCGATGTTTAAAATGGCAGGCCACACAACTGTACTTGGGCTGTCATTACTGGGCTATAAAATAGCAGGCCACATAACCGTACTTTGGCTGTCATTACTGGGCTATAAAATGGCAGGCCACATAACCGTACTTTGGCTGTCATTACTGGGCTATAAAATGGCAGGCCACATAACCGTACTTGGGAGGTCATTACTGGGCTCTAAAATGGCAGGCCACATAACCTTACTTGGGGGGTCATTACTGGGCTATAAAATGGCAGGCCACATAACCGTACTTGGGAGGTCATTACTGGGCTCTAAAATGGCAGGCCTCATAACCATACTCGGGCTGGCCCGGCCGGGCTATCGTCTGCGCAGGCATCCAAAAGGAGACATGGCCTCGCGTGCCAGAAAAAGTGCTGCTAAAAATCTGTCAATTTAGCCACCAAGCACCGAGCCAACAATTACTACCTTTTTATAATTCAGAACCGCGCGCAGGATGAACACAACAAAATGTCAGCACAGCACAAAACACGCAATCCCCGGGAAACGAGGCCCTGTAAGCGTGCCTCTTGATGTCTGCTTGTTATTCATGCCCTCCCCATTACACCCGTGACCCCAGTGTGGGCGGGGAGGGCCTCAGCTGCAGGTGGCGTGCATGGGGGATGATTGGGTTGCCAGTCAGCAAGCACAGACCGACAGGTCTGCACCAGGTCTCCCAGGGCCTGGTAAGCACTGCTGTGAAACGCTATTCCCAGTAAATTAAAACAGTGCAATTATGGGCCCCAGTCCCCCAAGCCAGAATCAATGCGTGAAAGGAGACACCACGGAAAGAGAACACAATGCTTTCAAGAGGCACATGGAGTTTTTACGTGGAGTTTTTTTGTTAGTGTCTTTCATTTGATGTCCAAGTTGACAGTAAACACATAACTTAAACTTAATTTCTGTGACAGGAAAGCACCGAACATTGCGTACTAATGTGACAGGCCGCGAGAGTTCGTTTTTTGGATATGGGATGGACCGGATTACTTCGGGCAAGCTGGCAGAACAGCTAGAAACCATAAACGCAGGCCACGCCGTGACGTGCTGTGTAATGGCCGGGGTACTAGTGAGTAATAGGGTGGGAACAAAGAGGATGGGGGAAGTAGCAGTACACCGGCCTAAACGTGTGAATAAGCCCCAGCCTACGTAACGAATTAAAAGGAAAGGTCGAATGGCGTGTCTGACCTTTTCGGTACCATGTGTTGGGACGCCGAGTTAAGAACGCTATACACAAAGGGCAGTGTCCCATGGGAGCGCCCGACTTCTGCCTGAGATACTAGGGTCTATAGATTGCTGGTCTCGGATGTAAACGCGGCTCCCGAGTGACGCCTCGTGGCCCCACCTCAAGACTGGATCTATACGTCTGTACAGACGCGCCCTCACTGTCTGTGCTATTTCTCTATACAACCTTGCAGAACTTGCCTTCTCTCCCCCGTTCGGTCACCGTACCGTTTTATCTAATATTTGTTTGCACGTTCTTCACAATTTGAAGAAATTGCATTCTTTGTCAAACTAGAACACAACAATGCAGCAGGCCACCGAGTCACCAGCCTACAGCGGATTACCGTATGAACTAGCACATCCCAGCCCCTACAAGGCTACACCCTAGAACGTTTTAGATTAATAAACCCCGAAACCCGAGTATAACACATGAAGTCAAAATCTACATCTTCCTACGTCAACGGCTGGGCTGCAGTGGAGAGCCGTTTCCCTCTTGCCCTGGGCCGCACTCCCCTAGCGATCGCGCGTCTTCTTGGGTTTATTGGTAACCTGCAGGGACAGACGAGCCACAAAGAGGCGTTTCCTGTGGCATCCTCCACAGGATAGAGTTCAGCTGTCCACACACGTTTTGGCGAGAATGTTAACCAGACATAATTAGAGGTAAACATGACGACCATAATTATTTTGGCACAGGAACTATCGAACGAAATGTACAATTTGGAATGGGCAATGGATTATTTTGTTATCTCCACTAGTGGTGTTTTGCTATTTCTCTTTTAAAGTTGCTGTAAATTGCATTTTTAAAAACATTAAAATATTCTCTACTGCTCGCCGGTTTACAGCAGGGAGTTAAACCGTCCCCACTTGACTCAAACTCCGACTGGCTGTGACAAAACGATTACTGCTCTGCAGGAGAACAGGGGTGAGTAGTGAATAAAACTCCTACTGTGCCCCATACTACTGCTAAACCAGCACGGATCGCTATCGCAAAGGTAAAACCAGCACAGCCCCACAGGTAAACAACTTTCTCTCTTTAGGGTGTAGAGGAGCATCCGGGGATCTCTAGCAGTCACCCTGATTACCAGAAAAAGGATACTTTGCACCCAACAAAATCCCTGCCGCAAGAACAGAGGACTCAACCATAGGGCACATTTTACTGCCTTTTATTATCCAACTAAAACGACAGGGATCACACTAGAACAACGTATCATTTCCAGAGCTCTCGCCCTCCAAACGTGTCACCCCGTTTGATAAGGGCAGATGTCACAAGAACCTATCGGGGATGTGGATTGGTCAGTTTAGGGGTTAGTTCGATTATTGGATTGCCACATGTGGTGGCTCCTCCTGGGATCCCTCTACCTACAACAAAAACACAGTTGCAGGAAAGTAAAGAAGCTATTGATCACTGCAACATAATGTCGTAACATGATTGGTAACTATGGATTGGACCGCACGTGTCTTCCCAACATTGGACCTGAGATACCAGGGTCTATAGATTGCTGGTCTCGGATGTAAACGAGACTGGGTGTTCCATTTCAAGGCGATGGGAACGGGCATGGAGGTGCTGTGTGTTCCATCATGTTGCTATCTCTGATCACCTAAGCCTGAGAGAGTACATTCAGTTAACTTTGAACAATACTTGTATCTTTCCACCTCTGGTTTGATGGAAACAGCTTCTTTCCATCTACCTTGATTGAATAGGCATTGTACTGCTCCTCCAGGTCACATGTGTAGTGACCACAAAATTAAGCTCTCATGCTTGTAATTATGAGGATTTTAAACTGAATTCCCCGAAGGTGCCTTATCCTCTTGGTAACTGGAAACCTGTCTTCGCTCGTCCTTGTCTAGGATATGCACTGTCTGTGCTGGAAGCTCTGTCTGCCTGCCTTTGGCTGAATCAGGCTTTCAGCCCCTCCATGTATTCAAAGTCTGTCTCCCATTCCGCACACCTATAGCTTCTATCTTTGTTCTTATGGCTTCCCATGTTAGTTGCAATTAAGCATGTGCAATCTGAATATATATATGTATTCTTGGCATCTTGCTGTTTCTGCTTTGGCTGTGTGTGTGTGTGTGTGTGTGTGTGTGTGTGTGTGTGTGTGTGTGTATATATATATATGTATATATACACACACACACAGACTTTTGGTCATCTACGTGCATGAGTCAAAAGTATTTGTGTCTACCTGCAATAATCTAATGAATGTTTGCATAGCTTTGTGCATGGATGCCTATGTACTTCATGTCTACGTGCACCTATGTCATGATGTCAGTGATGTCATTAACTTCTCGAGTTGGTCAGTTGACCTGTTCGATTGATGGCAACTCTACATCCTCCATATCAGTCGGGTATGGTTTGAATGGCTGTCTGAGAGAGTAACGCTTCTCACATCTAGGATACATCAAGGATGGTGATAAAGGGCCTAGGAATGAGGTGCATCTGTCATTTCTCCGCCTTCAGGCTGCAAGTCGGGTGGGGGTTATGAGGGTTACACTTCAACCTCTGTCCTCAATCCCCCCTCTGGTCGACGATTCGACCACATTACCTAGACGATTCTCTATTCACGTACAATTTCGGGAGCCAAACCTTGTTATTCCTCCGAGGTGTCCATGATACTTTGCTTGGCTGGCCAAACTCCAAGTCAGATAACTGCAGTCTTCAGTAGGGTTGCACCAGACCCATTTTCCCCAATAGTAACGTGTGTTGAAGGGAAATTCGAACATGGTTCCTGCCGGGAACAGAGGACACTGCGTCATCTGTGGTTTTGGTGCATTACTTGTCTTTGTTTCTTCGTCTTCTCCGGTCTCGTAATCTAGTTGTATTTTTATCACTATGGTCTTTTCAGTAGTCTTCCTGCATTGTGATATTGCTACTCTGACACAGAAGGCAATTAACACTAGTAGAAATGCTGCTACCCATACTTTCAGCTCTTTGGCCATCCATGGTGGTATCCATGAGAATACGTATGACAACCAGCCACCGTCCTTCCCTATGGCGTTTGTTTCTGCTTCTATTTTAGCATGTATTTCTGATAGTTGGGTAATGGCCTCTGTCAGGGTCCTATTCTCTTCATCGTGGGCAGGTGTGAATGTACAGCAAGAAGGCCCGATTTTGGCACAAACACCTACTTCCATGGCTGGGAGGAGGTCCAGAACGTAGAACTCCCGCTCTCCCCAATTAGGTGGCAACTGCATGTAGGCCATCAATTTGCAGGCCCAGCAGTGGTCCGTGAGCACTGCAGTACCAAGCTTAATGCCTGGTATCTTTGAGATTTGCTTGCTTTCTTTATTCTCTCCAACCTTCACTGGACCATCATTCTGGACACATAACAAAGCACACTCGAGTGGCAGAATTGGCATAGGACCTGCTTTATTTTCTACCCAGGTGAGCAACTTTGCAGCTGCTTCTGCCATATCTGAACAGAACCACTCTTTCCCAATAAATACGTCCCTACTTATATGAGTGGGATGATGCATTTGCGTGAGTGAAATGTGCAATAATGCAACTGGGATCACTAGCTTGCCTGTGCTCTCCTGTCTGTAGGGGATATTGAACATCCCTCCTCTTCACCAATTGCTCCTTCTCTTCTACCAGTGCTTTCCCTTGGAACTCCATTATTTGTGTGGCTGGTAATGCACTATATCCCTCCTTCAGGATCCTACTTCCTATGCAGATGTGTGTGTTTGATGGAGTATCAAACTCATTTATATTTGTAAAATATGCTGCACGCTTCGCTTCTGCGGCTTTATTGCGATAGGAGACCAAGTCCTCCCCCTTCGTGTGTGCTTGGCACTTCACGACCGCTATGGCTGATGCGAGTTGTAGCACGTCTGAGTCTGCCCAGTATGGGTGTGTGCTGCACTGGTGTGCTATCAGAAGCCCCTCCTCTGCCATTGTGACAGTCCAGCGTGTGCTGTAGATGTCACATAGGCCGAATTGGAGTACAATGTGACTTCCTGGTACTTGCGCACTTCTAATGCCATTATGAGAGCCACTAATTCTACTGCTTGCGCAGAAAAATGACCCATTTCATTTACAGACCAAGCGACAGTGTATAAAGGAAATCTCGCGCTTGCTACTACTTCAGTCGTTACGTCTGATGTAATTTTCACCACTGCCTCCCCAGTACATCTTTCCTCAATTGCCTGATCTATCGTTGGGACTCGTCAATATGAAGTAATTCTCCCCCACCGTAGGAATGTCATCATACTGTTCCATGTATGTAGTACAGTCTTGCACATAGTCTCGCTTTTCCACTGGTTCAGCTAGGAATGGAGCTGGGTTTAGAATTCTTCATCTTACTACTTTTATCGCTGGATTCGAGAGAATTACCTCATATCCAGATGCTCTCGGGGTAGTCAACATGCTTTTAAGTTTTTTGAGGATCACGAAGAGGGCATGTTACACATAGTGTGGCGCTGCACCCCATTGTGATACTCGCCAACTTTTCAATTGCAAATGTAGCAGCAGCTGAGCTTGTTCACATGGGTAATGTCCTCTCATCACTGGGTCTAAGCATCCACTATAGTAAGCCATTTGCTGGTGTCCTAAGACTTTCTTTTGTGCGAGTACCACAGTTATCACTACTCTGTAAAAATGTAATGCGGTCCTTTGCTTCATCCTTAGCAGTTCACCTTATGTACTTTAAAATCAAAAGGTAAGGATAAAGTAACTTATAATGGTAACAAACAACAAACAAAGAAGCATCATCCTAAATATGAGATTGTCATTCTCCCATTTGTGACATTGACTATGTTAGCATGGAGTGTGTCTAGAGATGGTACTGGGAGTACTCAAGTAGGCCGAGTGCCCTTCGCCTCGTCTGGCAGGTAGAGCCTCTAATATTTCATCTGGCATAGGTCAAGAAACCCCCAGATTTCACAAAGAAGGCTTGCACTCTGTCCTGCACAAAGTGAGTCACCTTCTCGGTCAACAACAGAAACCAGATTCGTGCCCACTAGTCCTCCACTGTGGGAGGTCTCAACACCCTCCAGCAGGCTGCAATTGCATCTTTAGCCATCATGAGTATTGTGCTCAGGATGGGCCCATTCTAGTTGGACATTGACACTTTTTTGCCCCCAGGTGGCACCCAGAAGACAAATGACTGGGTCCAGTGGACGTGATTGTACTGTAACATCGTTGAGTGTAACCAGCACCTCTATCAAGTATCGCATGAACTTGGGGGTACGCCACCATATGTGCAGATAAGTACCCTCACCTCCACACCCCCAACATCACAGTCTGCCAATCCCTTGCTTCATGTGTTTTTTTCTATCTGTGGTTAAGTAGTCCCTTGCTAAAAATGTAGACCCTTTTCCAGATATTACACACTTTGTGTAGATCTACGCAGCCCCCTCCATATCTCCTTCCAAGTCTCCTCTGGTATTTTCACCCCCAGTTCTTTGCACCCAATACAGACATAAGACTGATTGTTCTCGCATTTTTTAGCACCCACACATGCATACAGATGGGATATTAACCCCTCAGAATTGCCAGAGGAGAACATCTCCAATACCATGAGTGACCTTGTGGCTGCTTTCTTATGTGGCTGCATTGCCCCATGCTGTATTTGCCAATACTGGAAGCGTTCTTTTTCCCATGCCCCAAACGTTGACTTGCAAGATTCAAAGGACCGTATTTGGCCCTTTCGAAAGGTCTTGTATGAACTCACATCCACCTGCTCTCCATCTAGGAAAGGACACAATGTCCTAGGCCAGGGGGAAGACGACCTTAAAATGGATCGGCATGATCTGGGAGGGAAATATTGAGAGGCCCAGCTTGGAGACCGCCCCAGCCCACACTTGCATGGTTGGTAACTCAAGGGCCTTCCCACCCTCTGGAGCCATGGCATATATCTAAGAGGCTTCCCTGCCACATCCTCCTCCAAAGCGATTACACCCCTTGTTTGTGCACAAGTTCACCCACTCATGTATTGCTCTCAGCTGTGCAGCTTGCAAGTGGTGCTTAATGCTTGGTAGTGCTAGACCCCCTTTATCCCTAGGCCTGTAAAGTGTTGGCCTCGCTTCATGGCCCTTCAGTTTTGCCAAATGAAATATAAGATCTCCTGCTGCATTCTCCTGAGTGCTTGAGCAAGGATTGCTACCGGCAGAGCTTGATAATTGTATACCAGACTGGGCAGGACATTCCTCTTTATTGTGGCAACTGTGAGAAACCTGACAGTGTCTCACCCACTAGTCCCCGGGAATCTGTCATGCAGGTGGCTTGGACACGTCCATTGCTTTTGGGTCTAGTTCCTGGGGGTGGACCAGTGCGGGAGGATCACCTGGATGGGGTGGGGGGTCTTTGGGGAGTGGAAGTGGGACACTGAAGGGTGAGACCGGGTATCCTCTTCCTTGTGACACCTTCTCACCATCCTATCCGGTAGGATTCATAGAAACTCAACCCCCCCCCTTTCCCGACACAAACACTTTCTCGCAGACAGTTCATCATGAGCGACAACGGACTAACACCAGAGCCGTATACCTGACCTCTCCCAACACAAGGGTCAGGCAGAGTCAGGCAATTACTAATAACTACACACACCTGACTTCATCACACTTCCATGCACGAATAAAAGGTGGAGCACAAAAGCACACTGGGAGCAAGGCAAAATGCACAAGGAAGCAGCAATTCTGAGATGGCAGTTTAAACTGAGGAGGAAGGTGGCGAGACCAGGGAGGATGACACAGAGGGACTTGACCATGTCCTTTTCATGAAAGGGTCGCGACTTTCAAGAAGCCTCAAGGAAAAGAAAAATAAGATAATGAATCACAGCTGATGAACGGTGTAGCATGTGTCAAAGGTACACAGGGCCCTCTTGCATTGATAGCCAAGGCGGGGAGATGCAATTGCCACTGTGGGACTGCCCTTGACTCCGACAGCAAAGCAACACCAACAAGTTCAGCACAGCCGGTGAGTAGGGAAAAACTGATAGCAGACCGGACTGTGTTATGCTCAAGGTTGCAAGCATCAACACACTACGACCTCTCCAGCTAATCCAGAATAGGGCAGCACGAATTATCCTTGGCCTTAAACCCAGAGACTGTATCTCTCCTGCCCTAAAAAGTCTTCACTGACTCCCAGTTGCTGCACGGATTAAATTCAAATCCCTCTGTATCATCCACAAGGCTGTCTGGGCCTGGGGACCCCATTATCTTCAACTTTATCTCACTAAATATTCCCCCTCCAGACCTTTACGCCCCTCTGGCACTAACTCTTTGTGTATAAAGCTCTTTGCTAAACGGAGGGCAGGAGGTCGATCGCTTTCGTCAGCTGGCTCCCTACTTTGGAACAGCCTCCCCCTCCTTCTACGGTTCCATGTCATTTAATTGCGGGATGTTTTTTCGTGGGGTTTTTTACTGCGATTTATTTTATGAAAAAACCCATTGAATTTTTTTAAAATTATTTTTTGGGGGTTCTCCTCCAACCCCCCCATTTTCTAAAAAATTCGATGAGTTTATTCGAAAAAGACATCGCGGTAAAAAACATCCCGCGATGAAAGGACGTTGTACCCCCTCTAAGCCTTCAGCAGAACTTGATCAAATTCCGGAAGTTCCTCAAGACCTTCCTCTTTACCTCCTCCTTCCCATCTCCTCTACTATGCCAAACTCACATTTGCTGTGATTGGTGTCTGGGGCCCTTATGCATTCTAGGGGCGCCTGACCTCCCACAACCAATCACCCCAGCTTCTGTCTACACTCAGCACTTGCCTTGGCACTCCCTCCGCCTGGAGGCATGCACTTCACCCAACGCAGCTCCTGGCAGTGTAGCACTTACCTCACCATGCACTTCGTCTTTTGCTGACTCACGAGCCTGGACACTCAAGCACCTATCACCTCTGCCCATTTCCTTGCTGCACTTTCATTTTCTGAATCACTCACAAGGCATAGTAGGTTCGTCCTTCTCCTTCCCTCCCTCTGTTTGTTTCAATTTGTATCACTCGTTTCCCCCCTTGCCCTGTGGGTGCTTTGAAACAGTATGTACTAGCTGTATAAGCGCCTAACAAGCAACCAATAAATAAATAAAAGAAAGAACTTGTGCACGATCAAACTTTATGAAACCCAGTTACGTACCAGATAAAGAGTGGTCCGGCGCCACATGGGTGCTCACTCGAACTGTGATCACTTGTGTCTGTCTTACTTTGATGACCATGGCTTCCTTACACAACCTTTACAAACTGTGAAATTGCTGGTCATACCCACGACTGCAGATGAGACCTAACCGCTGCAAACAACTCTGGGTAATTTGCGTGATAAAGCACCAAACTGTGTGCTGTCAGACATATGCCCAAGTACTTTAATGTCCCCACCAGAAGGGAGCAGTTTTCTATAGGTGTTCAATGGTTCCCTTTCTACTTTCAATATTGGGTGCTTCGCTCTTATCATGGTTCACCTTAAATACTAAAGTTCACAGAATATCTCAAGAATTTGAAGGAGCAAGGGAATCGAGGTATCCACCTTGGTCAATGTTGGCATAGCATCATCTGCAAACGGGGCAATGTTATGGGTTCCATCCCGTTATGGAAGACCCTTGATATCCTCCTCCTTCGCTTATCTTTGTTTCCAGGGGCTCCACCACCAAGGTGAAAAGCAGTGGTGAGAGGAGGCAACCCTGCCTGGTTCCCCTGGTCAAAGCAAATCCAAAGGAGAGGAGTCTATACATGAACACTCTGGCCACCAGCCAGTTATAACATTTCCCCCAAATTTAACATATCCAGGCCCTCGGAGAGAAAGGGCCATTGAACGTAGTCCAACACCTTCTTAGAGTCCAGACTCAGGAGAAATGCAGGATTGCGAGCCCTGTGCACTAGATCAGTAAGGCTATTGACCTTTTTAACATTATTAGAGCCCTGTCTCTCCCTAACAAAGCTGGCCTGGTGTTCCCACAACAAGTACAGAAGGACTTTATCCAGTCTGGCTGCCAGTATCTTGGCGTAGATCTTTATAACTGTATTCAAGACCACAATAGGGTGATAAGAGATGCACACAGTGGAATCCTTGTCCTTCTTTGGTATTAGCCATATTTTGGCCTCTCCCATGTGCTAGAAGAGCGTCCCGGTGAGAACATCGTGTTGAATAGGCTATGGAGGGGGGACAGTATACTGTTGGCAGATTGTAAAAGGACGCCGTGAAGCCACCTTTAGGGGAAAAATGGCACTCAAGATCTCCTCCTCATTATTCTATTGGTTGAGCTGGGCCTGCTGCTCTGCCGCAAGCTGAGGCTTGGGACATCTATCAAAGAAACCCTCCATCTTTACGTGTTCTTTGTGTTTAGGCACTTAAAGGGTCCTATAATACCAATTGAATTACTCTAGAATATCTTTGCTTGAGTGTAACATGTGCCCTTTATCCCCTCGTATCCCAACTATTTGACCTGAACTAATCTTTTGCCGGAGCTTCCAGGCTTTGATCTTCCCCGCCTTGTGGCCCTCCTCAAAGTACTTTTGCTTTGGATGGGCCATTGCAGATTCAACCATGGCTGCCTCCTTAATGTTGACCTGCCTCCTCACCATCTGCAATGCACGCAATGCCTTCTGTATGCCTGTTTGCCTGCTTCACGCTCTAGCTTTCACCTCCTGGTTAAGAAAGAGGGCATAGTCACTCCTCAATTTATTAAGTGCTGAAGCTTTGGCAATCCATATGTACTGCATGTAAGCCATAAATGCATCTCATCTAATTGTCTCCCCTACCTGGCCCTCTCGGTTATTGCTAAAGACCCTAATGGCCTTGCCTACCGCTGTGCATATTAATGGTTTATTAAGCAGGTACAAGTTAAGCTTCCATTGTCTGGGTTTGGAGTCACAGGATTGCAGCTTTGGGGCATAATCTGAGCAATCTGTGTTCCTTATCCCGATCTTTCCCACAGTTGGAATTAAGTCCATGCCCACCCAAAAGTAGTCAAATGTGGGGTACATGCAGTGTGAGTGAGAAAAAAAAGTGTAATCCTTAGCGGTGGGATGTGCCTGTCACCATGCATCTACCAAGTTGCTGTTTAATAAGATCCCTGGATGTCCTAGTGCAGGGGTGCACAACTGATTTTGACAGAGGGCCGAAAGTACCTTACATGAGGGCTATAGTGGGCCGAAAAGTAAATGTGGGCGGGGCGGTAGGCAGGGCGTGGCAGGAGGCTTTTTAAACCCCCAATTTGTACTAAACACATGGAAAAAGAATGTTTTTGAGGGGTAACGATTTTTATTTGCATTTCAAACTTACATTTTGTACTACACATTTTCCATTGTTATAATTTATTTCTATTTAGTTATTGTATCTCGCCTGTTTAATTAACTTATATATATTTTATTGACCCTAGATACACTATGCCCCATGTCCCCCTCACCCCAACCAAACACTATGTCCCATGGCCCCCTCACCCCCAACCAAACACTATGCCCCATGGCCCCCTCACCCCCAACCAAACGCTATGCCCCATGGCCCCCTCACCCCCAACCAAACATTATGCCCCATGGCCCTCTCACCCCCAACCAAACACTATGCCCCATGTCCCTCTCGCCCCCAACCAAAAACTATGCCCCATGTCCCCCTCACCCCCAACCAAACACGCCCCATGTCCCTCACCCCCAACCAAACACTATGCCCCGTGGCCCCCTCACCCCCAACCAAACACTATGCCCCATGGCCCTCACCCCCAACCAAACACTATGCCATATTGTCCCTCACCCCCAACCAAACACTATGCCCCATGGCCCCCTCACCCCAACCAAACACTATGCCCCATGGCCCCCTCACCCCAACCAAACACTATGCCCCATGTCCCCCTCACCCCCAACCAAACACTATGCCCCATGTCCCCCTCACCCCCAACCAAACACTATGCCCCATGTCCCTCACCCCCAACCAAACACTATGCCCCGTGGCCCCCTCACCCCCAACCAAACACTATGCCCCATGGCCCTCACCCCCAACCAAACACTATGCCCCATGTCCCTCACCCCCAACCAAACCCCCCAACTCAGCACACACACAAACATGCACCAATACAGACCCGAACCCCCACCCCCAACTCAGCACACACACACAAACATGCACCCATACCGACCCGAACCCCCCCACCCCCCAACTCAGCACACACACAAACATGCACCCATACAGACCCGAACCCCCCACCTCAGCACACACACAAACATGCACCCATACAGACCTGAACCCCCCACCTCAGCACACACACACAAACATGCACCCATACAGACCCGAACCCCCCACCCCCCAAATCAGCACACACACAAACATGCACCCATACAGACCCGAACCCCCCACCCCCCCAACTCCAAACCCCCACCCCAACTCAGCACACACACTCAAGCATGCACCCATACAGACCCGAACCCCCCACCCCCCCAACTCAGCACACAAACATGCACCCATACAGACCCAAACACCCCACCCCCCAAATCAGCAAACTCTCAAACAAGCACCCATACAGACCCGAACCTCCACCCCCCAACTCAGCACGCAAAAAACATTCAAATCAAAACATTCATACACATCCGACACCCCCCGACCCCCGCATCTCAACATACACACAAAATACATTCAAATACAAACATTCACACCCCCCCACATCTCAATACACACAAAATACATTCACATACAAACATTCACACCCCCCCCACATCTCAACATACACACAAAATACATTCATACACATCCGACACACCCCCCACCCCCGCATCTCAACATACACACAAAATACATTCAAACACAAACATTCATACACATCCGACACACCCCTCTCACCCCCGCATCTCAACATACACACAAAAAACATTCAAACACAAACATTCATACACATCCGACACACCCCCCACCCCCGCATCTCAACTTACACACAAAAAACATTCAAACACAAACATTCATACACATCCGACACACACCCCCCGCAACATACACACACAAACATAAAGCAAAACAAACCCGACACACAAACACAAACAGACCACTTACCGGAGACGTGCTGGAAGGCAGGCAGGTAAGCAGCAGGTAAGCTGGAATCTTACTACGGCTGGCGTGGTCCAAAGCTGAAATGCCTTCCGGCATCAAGCCTTATGGACCACGCCAGCCGTAGTGCTGGCCCTCCATTGGTGCAGCACACACGCATTACGTGGCTCGTAGGAGCGACGTGATGCGTGTGTGTGCTGAGCCAATGAGGGCCAGTGTTTTCACCGGCCCGGAAGACAACAAAGACTTTCCTAATGGAGGGCGGCCGCGGGCCGCCCTCCATTAGGAAAGTCTTTGTGCCTCGCGGGTCGGTCAAAAGGGCATGGCGGGCCGCAACTGGCCCGCGGGCCGTATGTTGTGCACCCATGTCCTAGTGCCTCTCGTACTGGCCTTTTGGATGTGTCCCAGTTTGGATCGAGGTTAAGTCTGGGCAGGTTAAGGACCCCTCCAAGTAGTATGTGCCCCATTGCAAATGCCAGCAGCTCTCCTAGGGATACACAAAGGAAGCCATTTTGCCCCATGTTCGGCCCATATATTGCCACTAGGGATACCTCCACTCCCCCAGTATCCCAGCTATAAATAGGTACCTACCCTTCCTGTCTACCTTAGTCTTATCCACGTGACCGTGAACTCCTCCACTCACTAAGGTACCCACTCCCATAGTTTTTATATCTAACAACCTGTCTCACGCAACCACAACTACTCGAAACCTATTCAAAACGGCCACCGGCGCACAATGACGTCCTCACGCTCTACATGCCATTTTTACAAAATAAAAACAAGCAGGGAACACAGGAAATCACACTACTGCGATCCTGGTGCCTCGCGGATGCTCTGGTAAGCAATTGAGCACGTAAGAATATATTGTGTATTGCACTTTAGACAGAAATGATGCACTCTTGGGAATCCCACCTAACTAGTGGCATATTTAAATACAGGGCACCAGAACAAGAACCCTTGAAACAATGAATGAGCAAGAAAGTAAGGTAGGATTTGTAGTAAATACTTCATTTGCTTTACTTGACCTGGATTACAGAAAAATAAGAGTACATTTAGTTGAACATGAATGTATTGCAAATTCACACAAGGGTTCCAGACCAGAAAATGCAACGATAATTATAATGGACTAATGGTGTCCAAGTACAGAAGCAAAAGCCTGGTAATTATGACAATGTAACTATCAATGAATTGACAATATTTTGGAAACCAAACATTTCTTTGAAAAATGTTCACAACGATTATGATTTCCTGTTTATATTATTCTTCCTTTTAGAAAGTGGCCCTGAAGATGGGTCACTAGGACCGAAATGCATTGGACTTTGATTTTTATAGGCCTTTTCTTTCTTTGTAATAAAACATCCACAAATGCATTTGTACTACAGAATTATCTTATTCTATATACAAAAAGGAAACCCATATAAAAATAGACTCAAAGAATAACGATGGGGGTGGCCACCAGGGGGCGCAGAGATGAACAAACTCTCTGCGTGAGCTCCGTCAGCAGCACCCCGGAAGATGAGTTGAGCCCCCTCTTCCTGGTACCCCCCTGTGAACATTCGATGAGATACTGTTGGCGGAACACCCCCCCTCGGCCTGGGAAAAAATCCCGAGGAGAAACGGACCCCCACACCCCCCGAAACAGCCGGAGGAAGAAGGGCCCTCGAGACGACGCCACCACATGCACAGGCAGCGTGTCAACGAGACCTGAGACCCCGCGTGTAGGCCCCGCGGAGTCGCACTACGCCGACAGGGACCAGCTTCTGGCCCATACGAAGAGAAGGGGAGGGCCCACACCCTCGGTGCCCGGAGACAGCATCCCTGAACGTTGCAGCGCAGAAGATCTACTGGCCTCCGTAACACCATCCCCCCCGACACGACTCCCCAGAGGGAAGCTGCCGCGGAGCCACATTACGCGGTGCGGAGATCGCTTCCCTCTGAACTCCAAGACACACAGGTACGTCGCCGACCGCCACAGACCCCACTCCTCCATGATGAATGGGCTGAACCCGAGACTAATCGAGGCCTAGACACCCACGTGTTGTGAAGTGTGTAGAGGCCCGGGTGGACGCTTTCTGCCGGCCTCCTCTATTGGACTCCCTCGCCCTCACAGGGACTGTCATCAGGGACCTGCGGTGTCCTCTGCTTTATCCGGCACCTCAAGTGGAGCAGCGTGCACTTGCGCCCGGACCCAGACATGAATAGGGGAGTGGGCCACAGTGCGGACCTTGGACGGTGCGGCAGACACCCAGACCCAGGCCGACCCCCGCCCCCAGGGGCCCACAGTGTGACACAGATGAGGAAGTAGACGACGGTGTGAACCCACGACGACACGTGTAATCCAGCAACAGCGGTCTCCGACCTTCCGGCGTCCTCTTAAAGGGGCGCATTACTTCATTACGCCCTCACCATCGTACCTCCGCTGGAACAAGGAAGCCTTGGACACCGTTCTGCGAAAGAATCCTACGACGCCGGGGCTCCCTACGACGTACCAGTAGCAGAAGCCATTACCATCCTGTTCACCCCACGCACTGCCCGTTCCACCCAGCCATCGGAAACGCTTATGACTGCTAAACACAGGCTGTTGCACTTCGCCTACGCCCCTGCTTCACCTGCACCTTCTGAGCCCCCAATGGCGAACAGCAACACCACGGGGAATGACCTGGCGGCGGCGACAAAATGAGACATCGCTGCCCTTCTGGGTGAAATAAAGAACTTGGGCACTAACATAGGAGGCAAAATAGACAGGATTACGCAGCGACTTAACAGCATGGAGGATAGACTCGAAGGAGTGGAGAACAATCAAGCCTCCATTGATACTCTCGAAACACAGCTCGATCATAGGATGACGGAGTTAGAATGCCGAGGAGAGGACTTTAAGCTTAAGCTTGATGATCTAGAAAACAGAGAGAGACGTAACAATATCCGCATTTTTGGTATTCCGGAAAGAGAAGGCAAAACAGAGGCGGACCTCATGGAAACTCTACACAATATTATTAAGCTTCTCACAGGTGATGATGAGGTGGACGAACCAATCACAGAACAAATTCACAGAGCGGGAGGCCCTTCGGGCGGACCGCGATCAGTCCTGGCCAGATTCCATCACTTTCGGGACCTGGCTCGAAAAAGCCAGGAAAAGTGACACGATCACACTAGGAGGATCCCAGATTGCGATCTATCAGGACTTATCTTCGCTGACGCTGGCTCTCAGAAGGATGTGTGGCCCCCTCACTAAGAAGCTTAAGGACAAAAATGTCAGATACAGGTGGGGCTACCCTTTCTCGCTAATGTTTGAATACGAAGGAACCAGACATAGACTAAGATCCGAAAAGGAGATAAAAGCATGCATCTGCGACCTTCTTGGCCCCCCTGACGGCGATCCTAATCGAGACGAGAAACAAAGAGAAGATCGAGAATGACATACTCAGGGTGCTCGGAGGAAGAGGGTGAAGGGATCGCGGAAATTCCGAAGAGGCAACCTTTCCCCAGAGTGGGAAAACTGAAGACTTCACAATACCGGTAAGATCAAACCAAAGCAGTGAACTATATTGCACATGTAATAAGTGTTGACATTGATACAACCCCGCGACCCTAATGACTACAATTAGGGGGGGACCATGAAAGGGCTCAACTCTAACAATGATGGCATATTTGGACAAGGGGCGTGATGTAACGGCCCCTATGGGTGGTTCGATACCGACTCGGTGTCCTTGCCCGGGTACGATCGAACGCCACCAACCAGAAATGGGTAAAGAAAAGGGGAAATACAAGGAATGGTTAAAGAACTTTGTAATGGTCAATGCAGTACTCAACGTCTCGTATACATACCAGCGCCGCGTGGGATCTAGAGCAGACATGCATCAACGAGCAGTCAATAGCAGTCATCTTCCTTTGAACGCAATCAATGGCAGCCAACACTGATGCGGGGCATGCCACCCCACTGAGAGTAGGGACACTCAATTTTAAAGGCCTTAATTCTCCGATGAAAAGATCCCTAGTGGCCAGAGAATTCCACAGGGCCAAGCTTGATATTCTTCTCCTGCAAGAAACCAAGTACATGAAAGGCGAGGAACGGCGAATCTTACCGAAACGGGTCTGAATCGAATTTTGGGGCTCCGGTCCATTACGAAAGGGGGGAGTCGGGATTCTCATCAGAAAGGGCACCAAATTTGAACTCGCCAAGTCATGGTCCGATGTAGAGGGCAGAGCACTTCTAGTGAGTGGCCACATTGGGAAAATAAATGTAACCATTGCGACCCTCTACTCCCCAAATACAGATCAATCCAGATTCCTCACTAAAACTGTCCCGAAGGTTCTACTCGAGGTGCCCGGCCATGTCATTCTAGGTGGCGATTTCAATCAATGGGCCGATCCTGTCAGAGACCGTAAGCCCGGCAATCCCAATGTAAAACTCAACGACAGAACCGATCAAACCGGGCTTGCTGCCATGATGGAAACGTACAACATGAGGGATGTGTGGAGAGACCAACACCCAGACGAACAAGGCTTCACTTTCTACTCTGCCCCCCATAATACATACACCAGAATAGACTACCTATACGTAACTAACGAGCTCGCAGAGATGGTATCACATTCAGAGATTACCCCGATCTCTTGGTCTGACCACGACATGGTCCGCACAGACATCCAATGGATAAACTTACCTGTCAAGAGTGGAAAATGGCGATGCAATGAGACCCTCTGGAAAGACGTGACCTTTAAGGCTGAGATGGAGTCTGAAATCACACAGTTTTTCGACACTAACGACAATGGCGAAGTATCTAAGCAAACTGTATGGGAAGCCGCTAAAGCCACCTGGCGAGGGATCCTGATAAGGGAAGGCGTGTCGAAAAAAAGAGAGAGAAACATTAGTCCAACAACTGGGGAGAATCAGAATCCGACCGAGCAAAACTGAACGAAGCAAGGGGAAAAAGAAACAAACAAACTCTTACAACACGAACAGATTGCATGCAAGCTGAGATTTTTGAAGGAAAAATTCTATGAGAAGGGAGACAAGGCAGATGCACTTCTTGCCGCCAGGCTTCCGAGAACAAAGAGCCGAACGAAGGGTACTAAATATATCCGATGACGCCTCCTCCAATTCACGCCCTTGCCCCACTATCCAAGAAAGCTTTGCCAACTTTTATGAAGCTTTATATTCCTCCGAGTCAGACTCCGACTAACCAGAAATAGAATCTTACCTGACTTCAATACACATGCCCCTTATCCCCTCCCTAGATGTCGAACTGCTGGAATCCCCCATAACTGATTTGGAAGTTCAGGCTGCTATCCAGAGGCTCACTTTAGGCAAGTCACCGGGAGAAGACGGCTACACAGCCAGATTCTACAAAACCTTTAGTTCTCTCCTCACCCCCTTCTTAACGGAACTTTTCAACGAAATCATCGATACTGGTAAACTCCCCGACTCCTTTGACAGGGCTCTCATCACAGTATTCCCCAAAGATGGGAGGGACCCGACAAAATGCAGCTCTTACCGTCCCATTTCACTACTCAATTTAGATGCAAAGATCTATGCAAGGGTACTGGCTGCAAGGCTCGAAACACTAATGCCCCAACTTATACACTCTGACCAGGTTGGGTTCATACTGGGGAGACAGGGGGCCGACACAATGCGCAAGACCCTACATTTGATTTATGCATCCCAAACCATGGGCAACGACCCTACTCTCCTATCCATAGACGCAGAGAAAGCTTTCGATGGGGTCGAATGGGGATTCCTAAAAGCGGTGCTGCGTAAGGTTGGAATGGGCCCGAGGTTCAGAAGGGCAATACAAGCGGTATACACAGACCCTAGAGCGGCAAGATTTGTGAATGGCGAATACTCTAGATGGTTCAACCTGGAAAGAGGGACTCGTCAGGGGTGCTCCCTCTCCGCGATCCTCTTCGCCCTCTCCCTAGAGCCCCTAGCGATGGTAATAAGGACTGACCCAACAGTGGAGGGTATTCACCTGGGAACGACAGAATATAAAGTGGCACTTTACGCGGATGATATCCTCCTCCACGTCACCAACCCTATGGCCTCGGTCCCCCGAGCTCTCTTCCTACTGGATGAATATGGCAAACTCTCAGGGTCCAAGGTGAATAAAACAGAAATCTACCCTCTTTCCACTCCAAGGTCAGGAAGAGGCTAACAACACCAAAATTTCCACGCTGGGCCTCAATATTGAACATGCAAAACTGTGATACCTAGGGATATTGATCACTAAACATCTTGACGATCTTTATGAGGCGAACTTCCCTCCTTTACTACAGCAGTTCCGGGCCGACCTGGTGAGATGGAAGAAGCTCACAATTTCATGGCTGGGTCGACTCAATGCAATCAAAATGGTGTCCCTTCCCCGATTCCTGTACCCTTTCCAAATGCTACCGATCAGAATTCCAGCCAGCTTCTTCGTTGACATTGAAAGGGCCATCCTCAAATTTCTCTGGCAAGGAAAGAAAGCAAGGGTCTCGTATAAGACTCTAACACTCCCAAAAGAAAAAGGAGGTGTTGGCCTCCCCAACCTGCAAAAATACTACGAAGCTTCCCAACTTAGAGTCCTGATCCCCCACCTACGCAACCTCACAAGCTTACAATAGGTCATCATGGATAATCATTACTTCGCACCAGCCACGGTGTCAGAATGGCTCTGGTCCCCCATACGGAGGATCTCCAGGAAGATCAAAGATCACCCAATACTCAGTACCATATGGGAAATTTGGACTCCGGGCAGGAATATGCTCAACTTCACCACATGGCCCTCCCCTCTGAGCCATCTATGGTCACCCGGAATCAACGACCACATCCCGAATGTTGAAAGGTTCCAAACATGGTACGAAGCTGGACTAGAGAGAGTTGGACAACTACAGAGAAAGGACTCTTTCATATCCCTTCCAGAATTAACTGAAGCCCTTGGAATTGGCCCCCTGTCCACATTCCACTACATTCAAATAAAAGGCGTTTTGACGACAGAGGTGGAAAAAGTACCTGATGAGGGACTTCACACCCTTCAAGAAGATATTGGACTCGAGAACAGAGATAAAGGGCCTAATATCAGCGATGTATAAAGAATTGATAGAAAGTGAGGGGGGGAACACTGACCTATTGAGAAACAAATGGGGAAGAGACTTTGGTGAACAGTTCACCACAGAGTTATGGGGAACCATATGCAAAGCAGCTACGCAAACTTCCATTGCGAACCAATACAGACTTCACGCCATCAAATTACTCCATAGGTGGCAATATGATCCCATCAAACTATCTAAGATGTTCCAAACTACCAGTCCTGAATGCTGGAGAGGATGTGGAGAAAACGCAGATTACTGGCACATGTGGTGGAGCTGTACTCATTTAACAGTCTTCTGGAACAAGGTCCTGGGCTGGACAAAAGAAATCGATGGCATCACCAGAACGTTCGATCCCTATTTTATTCTATTTGGCCTCGAAAAAAATGATGACGACTGGACTAGAGTGAGAGACCTGCCCCCACAGTTACTGCTAGCAGCTCGAGCCGTGCTTGGTACGAAATGGAAATCAACTTTACTGCCCACCAAAAACGAATGGGCTAACGTCGCCACCAATATATGCATAATGGAGCATATCACAGCATCTTTCCATGGAAGGTCAGCACAGGTAGAGGGCCTATGGATGGACTACAAAACCAAATATCTCCCCAACTGACTCTTATCGAGGTCCACCATCGACCCCTCCTGTGTAAACCTGAAAATAAAAATAGGAAGCGACCCGCCATGATGCGACACCCTACTCTCACCGATGAAGCTGTCACTTTGACAAATGAGAGACCATGACTGCCATTTGTAAAACGCTGCAATGATCGAACTGAATGCTGCATGACCAACTGGGGGGTGGGGGGTGGGACGGGGGAATGGTGAAGTCAGGTACTCATACAGGACTTAATCAGAGACAATGGGCTTGTCAATACGAGCATCTGCTGTTATTGAGCTTCACTGATTTGTCTTGTATATCAAAGCCTTAAAGTCTTTCTTTTTTCTGTTTTTGTACCATGACTTCTGTTTGTAAACAGAATAAAGACAAATTAAAAAAAAAAAAAAGAATAACGATGAACTTAGAGTGAGAACTCACACAGGTCCTTCCAGCTGTTTGGTTTACCATACCCAGACAAACATTTTCCTTAATAACATAAATGAAACATGGTTCTTATGGCACTTCCTTCACATACCTGAGCTTCAGAGTTTCGTTATTCGCCACACTTTGCATTTGCAATTTGTGTCATCCTGCTGCAAATAATTTCTGAGATCTCTTCAGTGTTATTCACTTGGAAAGCTCTTATTCAACCCCACGTATTGATACAATTAGCTTCTCTGCTTTTTTTTTTCAAATTCTTTTTTATTAGGTTTTGTCAAACAGAAAAAAAACATGAGTACACAATGACATTAGGAGTCCTATCCTCTGGGATGCGGCATGACATTTGACAGTAAGTGACACAATGGTTACAGAAGATTTGTACCACCCATCGTTCGGACACACCGGGTGCTCAGGCTCTCCCTTTTTCCTGGTTTCGATGTTTATTCTTCCCACTTCCCACATATTTTCTGGAACTTCTGGGGGCAACCTTTTGCGTTGTAGATTCGTCTTCAATGTCTGCTTTCTTTTAGCTTCACATACTGCCTCAAGTTGTTATGCATCGTGTTATGTTATTTGGCATTTGTATAGTGCTCCATATACCATTGATATGACCTCAAAGATCTGGTAGGTTGAACGCCCTCGGGGACCGTAGCCCTGGTCAGTTGAGAGAGTAATGTGTCTTAGGGTGCTTGGGTGCACCAGTTATGTGTGCAGCTGATGCAATTTGCCTCCTGGTAGCTGCAACCTAGCATTAGGTGTGGTGGTATTAGTATCAGTTGAATGTGTGCAGTCTGGAGGGTGGACACCAAGACTGGGTTTTGGCTGCGTTAGGCCTGTGTAGGACGCTTATGTGTGCAGCTACGCTGGTTTGTCATGGGATGTAGCTGCATTTTATTAGAATGATGAGATGTTCATGGGGTAATGTTCGTATGTAAGCAGCTAGGCCGCAATTGATTGAGGGGTGTAGCTGGACTCTAATTGTGTGATGGTGTAGAGTAGATAGTAAGCATAGTGATATGAGAGGCGAGTGTTTGGGTGGAGTTGGGATCTAAGGAGTTCGCTATTCCAGATTGCAGGCGTGTGTTTGCTAAATTGTGACTTAGTGAGTGCATTCAGAGGCGTTATTGCTTGATTGCTTTCAGATGGTCATTATCGGCATTGTGGGAAGAACCATGTTTTTAGAGCTTTGCAGAACTTCATATAGTCTTGGGTGTGTGTGGGGGGAGCAAGTTCCACAGAGTTGGGGCCCGGGTTGAGAAGGCGGATCCTCCTATCTTGACAGAGTTAGAGGTTGGAATCACTAGAAGGAGGGAAGTGCTAGATCTTAGGTGCGAGATGAGAGGTATGGTTTCATCTTTTCTTGTAGGTAAAATGGGACGGTTTTATGCACTGCTCGGTGAGTGATGCATAGGGTCTTGAAGGTGGCCTTTCATCCGACTGGGAGCCAGTGGAGGGTTTGGAGAGCTGGTGAGATGTGGTCTCTTTGACCCAGGGCAAGGAGTAATTTTGTGGTAGCGTTTTGGGCTCTTTGGAGTTTGTTGAGTTGGTATGCCGGAGCTCCTAGGTATAGCGAGTTGGCATAGTCCAGTCTCGACATTACAATGGACAGAACTGCGGCAAGTCTGTTCGGTTAGGAGAGGTAGAGAAAAATGTGTCTGAGAAGTTTGAGGTGGTAGAGACAACTTTTCGACATGTTGTTGATCTGACGGGAGAGGGTTAGTCCTGAGACCATAGTGCAGCCTATGTTTTTCACTATATCGGGGGTGGGAGGGAGGTGGGCTGAGGGACAGGGCCATGGGAGAGGATGTGGTAGAAGGGCGGTATTGCTGCACACCATGATCTCAATTTTATCAGGGTTCAATAGGAGGTGGTTTATTGTCAACCAACGGTCAATATCGCGGAGATGGGCTTCAAGGTCTGGAAGGGGGTTGGTGCCTGATTTGGGAATTCTTAGGATAATTTGTGTATCATCAGCGTAGTTGTAACAGGAGATGTTGTGAATGCAGATTATTCCTGGGAGAGTGGTCATATAGAGGTTGAGCAGTTGAGAGAATAGGGGATAGGGTTATTTGTTTCCTGTTGCTGAGGAAGGAGGCGATCCATTTGAGAGCAGTGCCACGGATTCCTAGGGAGTGTAGGTGGTCAAGGAGGATTGAATGGTTAACCGTGTCAAAGGCTACAGAGAGATCAAGGAGAATCAGTACTGCACAGCCTTCAGAGTCTGCAGTAACTTTGAGATGATCACAGATCGAGATCATGTCATGACCCACAGAACGCGCCCCATCTGGTCTTCCTGGTCCTTGTCACGGCGGGCCTTGCAGTCATTGTTTCTCCCAACATGGCCGTATCGCGTGACACGCCTCGCACCAGCATTCACGGCAGACGTAGTACGTACCATAAATATGCCACACCCCCGCAGCCCCATGCGTCTCAATGCTATTGCGAAGTAGCGACCAGACGTGTGCTCCGTAGCTCGCGGTATTGTTTCCCTTGCTTCTTCCACTCTAACCCAATTCTAGTCCCTTTCCTTCCTTTCTTGATTCCTGGACTCGTGTGCTAGTTGCGCACCCTGTTATTTCCTGGATTCCCGGATCCCTGCATCCCGGTACTTGAACGCACGCTGGAGTCGGAAGAGACTCGTGCAGCCTTATTCAAGATTCGAGCAGTACGCAAGAACGCATCGATCAAGAAATCCAGCAAAGATCGAACTCGGGTGAGAAGTGGAGGAACTCCTTGACAGTTTGATACGCCAACCGACCGAACTCGATATGGACATGGAAGCGGTCGTCTAGGACCTGATGCGTGGCATGCAAGAGCTATCAACCGAGGTACAGAATCTAAAGGCGGAAAACGCCGGTCTCAAACAACTAGTTCTATCCCGCGATTCTGCCACAAAAGAAAGTGTATTGCTGGACGGTATAGTGGACAAATATGATGGCTCACCAAAAACCCTTCGAGGATTCCTGGATTCATGTTTGGTTCACTTTACTTTTAAGCCCTACTACTTTTCAACTCCCAGGGCTAAAGTGGGCTTCATAATTTCCCACCTTTCAGGAAACGCCTTAACCTGGGCCACGCCCCTCGTTAATTCCGGCGACGTCCTTCTAGATGACTATGATGGCTTCATACAAGCCCTTAAGACCATGTTTGACCGTCCAGAACAGGTCTATAGTGCCCAGGAATGCCTGTTAGACGTTCAGCAAGGATCCCAGGATATGCTCACTTATGTTACCCTATTCAAGCAGTTAGTCAAGGAAGCTGATTGGTCCCTGGAGGCGAGTTTTACCCTTTTCAGGAGAGGACTGAACGAGGAGATTAAGGATGAGTTGGCCAGAGTGGCTCGCCCAAACTCATTCCAGGCACTTATGGACCTTGCCATGCAAATAGATTTTCGTATCCAGGAGAGAAAGGCAGAGAAGAAGGAATCCAAAACTAATCCTCCGAACCTGTCCTTTGAGAGTACCACCAAGGCGGACATAAACCCAGGCTCAATCTCTGAACCAGATAGGAGCCTTCCGTGGACCTATATCCCTGCAAGAAAGAATGAGAAGGATTCATACAGGGTTGTGCATGTATTGTGCCTCAGAGAAACACCTTGTTAGGGAGTGTCCTTTGGCCCCTCCTCGGCGTTCGGGAAACGCCAGCTCCCGATCCTAGATGGAGCAGAGCTTCGGGAGAGAGATGTTTGCTCCACATCAATTCCATCCTTGAACTCTCCTGGACAAAACAATTTGGTGATACTACAAGCCTTCCTGTCGCCCTCCAAGAATAAGACCTATCCCATTCTGGCCTTGGTGGAATGCGGAGCTATGGGAATTTTCATTGATCAAGACTGGGTTGTTAGTCATATTCTGTACGAGACACGAAGCACCATGCAGCCGGGGGAAGCAATCGACGGAAGACCCCTCTCTTCAGGACCCATAAGCCTGCAGACAAAAGAGAACCAACTTTCCATAAACCATCACCAAGAGCGGATTACATTCGACATCATTAAGTCAGCCCATTATCCCATGGTATTGGGTATGCCCTGGTTACAGAAGCACAATCCGTATATCAATTGGACAGCAGGATCACTATTCCTAGGCTCAGAGTTTTGTATGTCCCACTGTCTAATCCTGGATCCCTCCTCGACACCCCTTAAAGAACCACTAAGAGACCTGAAAACACCACTCATGGTTTCAAATATCATACAAGTCCCAGAGGCCTATCAGGGATATACTGATGTATTCTCAACTGCCTTACCCCCTCACAGACCTGAAGACTGTGCCATAGATACAGATCCCTCAGCAGTGATTCCTTTTGGCAGAATGTTCATTCTTTCCGAACCTGAGAAAAAGTCCCTCAGAGAATACCTGGATACCAACCTTGAAAACGGCACCATAAGACCCTCAAAATCTCAAGCGGGTGCTTCATTGTTCTTTGTTCCCAAGAAGGACACCAAGGAACTCAGACCTTGCCTCGACTATCGTGGCTTAAATCAATGCACCCTCAAAGATCGGTACCCACTACCCCTGATCTCGGATATCCTGGAAGCTGTGAGAGGCGCCGTAGTATTCACAAAGTTGGATCTCCGGGGTGCCTATCATTTGATCCGTGTCCAGGAAGGAGACGAACGGAAAACAGCCTTTAGAACAGCCTTTGGTAACTATGAATATCTAGTCATGCCCTTTGGACTAGCTAATGCCCCTGCGGTTTTTCAACGTTTTATGGACACGGTGTTTTCTGACATGTTATTCCTTTTTGTCATTGTCTATCTGGATGAGATATTGATCTTTTCCAAGGATCCTCTAAAGCATGAAGAGCATGTAAAGGCAGTACTACAATGACTCCGTGAACACAAACCTTTAGCCAAACCCGAAAAATGCTTGTTTCACGTTACTTCTGTTCACTACCTGGGATTCATCCTTAGCCCAGAAGGAATTGGTATGGACCTTTCAAAGGTAAAGGCCATACTGGCATGGCCTGCTCCCACCTCCGTGAAACAAGTTCAATCCTTCCTGGGGTTTGCCAACTTCTACCGGAAGTTCATTTCTACCTTTTCCGAGATCGTCCAGCCGATTGTTGCTCTCTTGAAGAAAGACACTCCCTTTATCTGGTCTACACCGCAAGACAAAGCATTCCAACGATTGAAGACAGAGTTCACGCAAGCCCCCATCCTAGCCCAACCAGACATAGATCGCCCATTCCTAGTGGAAACGGATGCCTCTAACTACGCCATAGGAGCGATTTTGAAATAGGAACTTGAGGATAAACTGGAACACCCCATTGCTTACCTCTCACGAACCCTGACTCCCAGTGAGACACACTATTCCGTCCTGGAAAAGGAACTGTTAGCCATCCGCCAGGCCTTCACTGAATGGCGACATCTACTTCTGGGTGCTAGATATCCAGTTCAGGTCCGCACGGACCATCGGAATCTTCAAATTCTACAATCATTGGAGTGCAGGAACAGTCATCAGGCGCGTTGGGCCTACTTCTTTGCCCAATACCAATCCCAAATCACTCATGTTCCCGGATCACAAAACATGATTGCTGACGCCTTATCTCGACGTCCTGACTATGTAACTACTGAAGACCAGGCCTATCCTAAGATGTTTCCCCACATGATCTTTGTAGCTCAAGCAGTCAACCTCCTGGAAGAAATTCGAGTACAAACCCAATCCTCTGACCTCTAGAAGGATATTTCAAGGAAGAATCCATGGAACATAAGACTTAAGGAAGGATACTTATTCAAGGACAATGCACTGGTCATTCCTGCACAGAAATTACAACAAAGAATGATAAACCTCTGTCATGATACCCTTCACTCCGGACATTGTGGCATAACCAACACCCTCCGTTTTATACAAAGACAGTTTTGGTGGCCTGGAATGAAGACCGACGTACAGCAATACATCAAAGCTTGTGCTGTCTGCAGTCAAAACAAACATGATAACAAGAGACCGGCGGGTCTTCTAATGCAACCATCGCTGCCAACAAGGCCATGGGAATTCATTGCTGCAGACTTCATTGTGGAATTACCACCTTCCCGAGGGTACACGACCATCATGGTTACCATAGATTTGTTCAATCATATGGCTCATTTTACACCCCTGTGTAAGTTACCATCCTCGTCCGAACTTGCTGGAATCTTCCTGGAACACATATTTCGTTTACATGGACTCCATTCCAAGATCATATCTGATCGAGGACCTCAGTACGACTCTCAATTCTGGAAACATCTGTCGCATTTTGGGAATCCAACGCGCCCTCTCATCTGGTTATCATCCCCAGACCAACGGGGCCACAGAACGTGCTAATCAGACCCTGGAACAGTATCTTTCATGTTTCGCCACCAAGGTTCAGGATGACTGGTCGCTCCTGATACCCGTGGCTGAATTCGCCTACAACAATTCTGACCATTCAGCAATTAAGACCAGCCCCTTTTATTGTAGCCAAGGTTTCCATCCATCAGTTCTACCCTCTGTTCTCCCTCATCCTACACCAGTACCTACTGTCGACTCCTGGATTGAAACCCTCATCAACGTACACCAAGAGGCCAAAAAAAATTTAGAGAAGGCCAGAACACAGACTAAGAGGTATGCAGATTTAAAAAGGAGACCAGGTTCTTCTTATGCAATCGGTGATCAAGTCTGGTTGTCCTCGAAATTACTACCCCGGCATCTACGGCCAAACAAGTTGGCCCCTCGGTACTATGGTCCGTTTCCCATCAAGGAAATTATCAACCCTTTTTCATACCGGATTAGTCTACCAGACTCTTGGAAGAAAATTCACCCGGTATTCCACACATCCTTATTAAAACCCTACCACCAATCCTCCCGGAAATCCTACCCAACTCCTCCTCTACTGGTCGACAACCAATTGGAATATGAAGTATCTCGAATATGTGACTCCAGGTATAAACGGGGTCAGCTTCAATACCTGGTTGAATGGAAAGGATATCCTCCTAGTGAAAGAACCTGGGAACCACTTTCTAATCTCAAGACCCCTTCACTACTCGGAAGATTTCACCTTATACACGCGGGCAAACCTGGTGGAACAGGTTTTCGGAGGAGGCATGCTGTCATGACCCACAGAACGCGCCCCTTCTGGACTTCCTGGTCCTTGTCACGGCGGGCCTTGCATTCATTGTTTCTCCCAACATGGCCGTATCATGTGACACGCCTCGCACCAGCCTTCACGGCGGACATAGTACGTACCATAAATATGCCACACTCCCGCGGCCCCACGCGTCTCAATGCTATTGCGAAGTAGCGACCAGACGTGTTCTTCCTAGCTCGCGGTATTGTTTCCCTTGCTTCTTCCACTGTAACCCAATTCTAGTCCCTTTCCTTCCTTTCTTGATTCCTTGACTTGTGTGCTAGTTGCGCACCCTGTTATTTCCTGGATTCCTGGATCCCTGCATCCCGGTGCTTGAACGCGCGCTGGAGTCGGAAGAGACTCGTGTAGCCTTATTCAAGATTCGAGCAGTACGCAAGAAGGCATCGATCAAGAAATCCAGCAAAGATCGAACTCAGGTGAGAAGGGGGGAACTCCTTGACAGATCAGGGTGGTTTCTGTTCCATGCCGTGGTCTGAAGCCTGATTGTGTGGGATCGAGGAGACAGTTGGATTCTACAAAGGAGTTGAGCTGGAATATGCTGTCCAGTCTGAGTTTCGTGAGAAATCTGGTGTTAGAGATCGGTCTGTAATTCTTGGGGTCAAGCGGGTCGAGGATGCCTTTTTCAGAAGTGGCTTGACATGTGTTATTTTGAAGGCATCAGGGAAGATGCCAGAAGTGAGGGGGTCATTTAGTATGGCTCTTGCATGTTCTCCTGCGCAGGTAGACAAGAATATTTCTTTCAGGACAGAGGCAGGGCAGGGGTCGAGGGGCGGTCCAGAGGTTTTGCTGGCTGATAGTAGGTCGCAGAATTCGTCTCTGGAGATGAGTTTGAAGGAGTCAAGCGTAGGAAAATTGGCCATCGTGGCAATGGGATTAGGAGCGGTCGGTGATGGGAGGGGGGAGAGGGAGGACAGTTTGGTGTTAAGGGAGGCCGTCCTGTCAAGTGCGGTGATGAAGTGTAGGGAGAGGGAGTCGCAGAGAGATTGTGTGTGGGTGGATTGGGAGAGGTGCAAGTGAGTTTGAAGTAATCAGATATGATGAAGTGGAGTTCTTTGCTGCGGTTGCCACAGTTGAGAATTTGTTTATTGTAGTAGGCTTTCCGGGCCTTTCGGATTTCAGCTTTGTAGTTACAGTGGTGCTGGGCGAACAAGGATCTGCTATGATTGGTTTTAGCAGCTCGCCATTTGCGTTCAAGAGTTATTTTGTTTTTTTGCCATTCCTTAGGTGGGGCGTGAACCATTTGGGGGACGGTCCATTGTGGGAGTGGGAGGAAGCGGGGCACGAGGGGGGTGAGAGAAATTAGTGAGTCTTTAAGCCAGGAGTCAAAGGAGTCGATGGTTAATGGACTATCAGGGGGAAGCATTGTAGGGGGATGAAGGAGCAGGACTTCGGCTAGGTTGGGAAGGATCTTAACTTTGTTCCAGCATTTGAGATCCGGGGGGGAGAGGGTTGCCGGGGGAGATGTGGAAGGAGGGGCAGGAGAGTGGATAGAGAAAAGGATGGCATAGTGGTCGGTCCAGATGAGTGGTTTGGGACAGGATATATAAACCAGGTCATGGGAACTGAACATTGATTGCATCAAGGGTGTGCCCACCAGTGTGGGTTGGACCAGTGGTATGAAGGGAGAGGTTGAGCGCGTCAAGACTGTGAACCAGCGGATGAGTCATGGGGTTGTTGGGGCTATCAAACCAGATATTGAAGTCTCCTAGGAGTGTAAGAGAAGGGTTATTTACTTGAATGGTAGCTATTGAATCACAGAGGTAGTTGGCGAAATGTCTGTCATATCTAAGGGGTCTTATCTGTAGATGAGTAGATGAGTAGGAAGCTGTGGGAGAACCTCGGTGGTAGTGAGAGTTTTACAAGAAGGGATTCACAGGATGCAATGCATGTCTGGGATTCGACGAGTGAGACAGAGAAAGGAGGATTGAAGAGGACTGCCACTCCACCACCTCTGGAGGGTCTATTGTGGGCAATGCACGAGTAGCCAGGTGGAAGGCTTCATGTGCAACAGGGGCAAAGTCATTGGAGAACCAGGTTTCGGTGATAAAAATGAGGTTGGGCTTGTCAGAAGATAGGTCAAAGATGCTGTGTCTGTTTCTTGCTACGGAGCGGGCATTAAAGAGGATGCAAGTGACTTTGTGAGGGGATTTGGTTTTCATGGTGGTCATCGGAGTAGGAGCATGAGGGATATGGGTGCCCGGTACGGTGGTGGGTGTGGTAGGAACATTCAGGGTGGTTGAGAAGGTTGAGGTGGGGTACGGGATGGGCTGGGTGCCAGTGGACTTTGAGTGTCAGGTGAGAGGGTAACATCGATGGGGGACATGAAGAGAAGGCGGGTGGGGGTAGGTATGTGAGAGACGAGATGGTCAAGGGGGATTTGGGAGGGCGGTGAATGGATCAGTTGGTGTGGGGGGTTTTAGGCGGGTTGATTTTGGAATTAGTCTGGAGGGCGCTGGGGGTTTAGGTGTACAGGGTGAGAAGTTGAGAGAAAGGGGGTGGAAACTGGGGGAGGAGAGAGGGGAGTGTTTGGGGGTAGGGGAGAGGCTGGGAGGTTGGGCTGAAGCAGAAGTGGTGAGGAGTCAAGGGAGAGGACCAGTCACGTTTTCTGCATTTCATGGGAGTCAGCGGCATGGGAGGTCGGAAAAGAAGGAGGGGAGTTCCTCGGAGGGCACAAGGTTGGAGAGGAAGTGGCAGTGGATTTGCGCTGTCTGGAACTCCAGAGGGCTCCCCTGGCTTGGGAGTTCGATAAAGGGTGAGGAGTATTGGCGGGGGGTATCAGGGTGTCAGCGGGAGAGTGTAAGTCGATGTGTTAGGGTGGGATGGGGGAATAAGCACCTGAGGAGGCAGGTGTTTGGTGCACCAGAGTGCTCCTCTGATCTTGGAGTTGGATGAGGGATGATGGTCAGAGAGTGGGTGGTTGGCGTCTGAGTGTAATGATGTACAGGGGTGGGTCTTGGTTTGCGATCCAGTGCGGAATAAAGGGGGGGTCATGAAGTTGGGTGCTAGAGCCCTGGCCATGTGCCGCGAGGGGTGGCCGATTGGGGGCAGGGGGGCTAGGGATCAGGACGGGTTGGAGAGGGGGTATATGATGAGTTGGGGTCTCCATCCCGTGGGAGGTCAAGGCAGTACCTAGAGATTGTTGATGTAGTAATAGTAGATGTAGGGCCCCTATATGTACAACCTGCGTTTAGATTCTGGACGCTAGGCGGTGGGAGAGGGCCAAAGAGGGTAGCGGTAGGGTGGAGGTCTAGATGTAGTAGCGGCACCTAAAACATAGGCAAGTAGATTACAGTATTATCTTGGGCGGTACATTCTAGTTGTGAATCAGACGAGTCAGAGCAATTCTAATTGTGCAGCGTACGTAAGTCACAGTGCCATCTCAGGGGGCACTTTCAAGATATGACTCAAAGTAGCTTTTTAGATGTGAATCAATCTAACGAGAACAATTCCGAAGAGTGTAGGACAAGCAAATAAATCACAGTACCATCACAGTGGGTACCCTCTAGATTTGAAACAATATGACAAGACCAATTCTAGGTGAGGGGCACAGGCAAGTAGATCACAGTACTATCTCAGTGGATACAGCCAAGTAAATCACAGTAATATCTCATTGGGCACTTTCTAGATGCGGAATAAACTAACAGGAACAATTTTCAAGTCACAGTAGGCACTTTCTAGATGTGAGTCAATGCAACAAGAACACATTTCTAAGTGTGTGGAACAGATAAATCACAGTACAATCTCAGACGTCAATTTCTAGTTGTGAATGGAACCAGTGAGAGCAATTCTAATTGCAGAGCCCAGGCAAGTAAATCACAGTACCATCACAGCAGGCACCTTCTAGATAGATTTGAATCAATGTGTCAAGGCCAGTTCTAGATGAGCGGCACAGGCAGGCAAATCACAGTGCTATCACAATGGGCAGCCTCTAGATGTGAATCAATCTAATAAGAACAATTTCTAGGTGAGCGGTAGGTACAGGTAAACAGATCACAGTACTATCTCGGTGGGCACCTTCGAGAGGTGAATCAGACCAGCAAGAGCAATTCCAGGGGTGCGGGACAGACAAATTAGACCTATCTCAGTGGGCACTTTGGGTGCGGGTTAAGCTAACAGGAATCATTTTTCACTGTGTGGGACAGGCAAAATAAGTTACAGTGCGGATTCGGTCTGATTATTTTCTGGGTGTGAATCGATGCAACAAGAACAATTATCTAAGTGTGTGCAACAGATAAATCACAGTTCAATATCGGATGTCAATTTCTAGTTGAGTGTAACCAGTGAGAGCAGTTCTAATTGTGCTGGCTAGGCAAGTAAATCACAGTACCATCACAGCTGGCACCTTCTAGATTTGAATCAATGTAACAAGACACATTCTGAGTGAGCGTCACAGTCAAGTAGATCACAGTACTATCTCAGTGGACACAGCTAAGCAAATCGCAGTATTATCTCAGTGGGCACTTTCTAGGTGAGAATCAATGTAACTTTTTAGGTGTGAGTCAGTTTAATAATAACAATTTCTAAGTCACTGTTGATGTAACGGACTATTCTCACATAATGTAACAGGAAAGCATTCTAAGTGAGCGGCAGAGGCAACTAAATCACAGAAATGTTAGTGTGTATATCTAGAAGTGCATCAATGCAGCAGGAATAGGTTCTAAGTGTGCTAAGCGCAGGTGAGTAAATCGGAGATATCTACAGTGGGCACCTTTTGGAAGTGAATCAGTCAAACAAGTTCTAAGTGAGAGGGACGGGCAAATAAATCACAGTACTATCTCTGTGGGCACTTTCTAGATGTGAATCACGCTATCAAGAGCAAATTCTAGGTGTGGGGCGCAGGTAAATAAATCACAGAACTATATCAGAGGGAACTTTAGATGCGGATCAAGCTAACAGGAATAATCTTCTAAATGTACAATTACAGTACTGTCTCAGTGGGCCCCCTTCTAGATGCGAGTTAAGTTAGCAGGAACAATTTCAAAGTGTGCTGGACAGGCCAGATATATCACAGTATTAACTCAGGGGCACTTTCTAGAAGCGAATTAAGCTAACAGGAACAGTTTCTAGGTAAATAAATTACAGTAATATCACAGCGAGTAATTTCTAGATGTAAATCTATGTAACAAGAACAAATTCTAGGTGTGTGGCGCAGGCAAATAAATTACAGTACCATCTCAGTGGGCACTTTCTAAATTTCAATCAACGTAGCTTTCCAGATGCGACTCAATCTAACGATAACAATTTTGCACAGGGAGTGGGCAGCTAGAAACCAGTGGGCACTTTCTAGATGGGGCTCAGTGTAACGTTCAAGGTGTGAGTCAATCTAACAAGAATGCATTCTAAGTGTGTGACATAGGCAAATTTAGTGTACTATCACAGTGGGCGCTTTCTAGAAGTGACTCAATGCAGCGAGAACAGATGCGAATCAAGTCAATCTGAACACTTCCCTAAAGTGCGACACAAGCTAACATTGACAGTGCAAGGATAGTTTGGAAAGTCGTAGGGGTTCCAGGGTAGAGTGATTGCTCTACTCCCACCCCAGCCACATCTACCTTGGCTGTAGCTGCTGGTTGATGGCTGGCTATTGGCTTCCCCTGCTGACACCTTCAGACACTGTCTGGGGCAGCCTCTGTAGGAGCCGCCCTTAGCCGCTGGGGCTGCACGGGTAGAGGGCTGCCCTGGGAAGGTCAGTTATGACCAGGTGGATGCCCCAATCAGGGGATGTGGGTGGCTGGGAGGCAGGAGGAAAGGGGCACGAGGAAGTGGGAGAGGGATCGGAGGGAAAGGACACAAACGGAGCTGGGGCACTGAAATGAAATACAAAACCCTTGGCAAAGGCCCAGGAGGATATTATAATCGGATGCACTCACCTGGCAACGCAAAGTAAAAGACACACAGAGTTCACTAGGCTAATGCGCTTTACAGCACACAGGCGAATCTATCAATCAGGGGAGGTGGGCCGGCTGGGTGGCATAGGTAATGGGAACGAGGAAGTGGGAGAGGGATCGGAGGGAGAGGACACAAATAGAGCTGGGGCACTGAAATAAAATACAAAACACTCGGCAAAGGCCCATGAGGATATTCTAATTGGATGCACTCACCTGGCAACGCAAAGTAAAAGAGATAACCGCACAACCTCTGTTGCCACACCGTTCATGTTGAGCCAGACACAACAGGCTGTGCACTATTGGTGCTTCACTGTGAGGGGTAGACCAACCCTTAATCTGTTGAATGATGGTCGTAACCGTTTCCTCTGCCAGAATCCAGCTCTTCAGTCTAGTAGCATGCAATTCGAATTGGTTGACATTCTGAGAGAGAGTAAAATGCAGGATATTTTCTAGGTATCTGCGGAGCTGATGCACACTGCAACTACATTGTAAGGTTACTCAATAGCACACCAGCGTTCATCATTTTAAGTTTTCAGTACTCACCTTCAGTCTTTGATCGGCATCAAGGGCGTTTAACTGACTATAGCACTCTTGGTGGGGAAGCTGCATGAATAAGTCGTACATCCTATTTTCTTATATTCTTCAGATCTCTTGGACAAAGGGTCATCCAGATGAGCAGTGGTAGAAGCAATTACTAGGGCTTTTCAGCTTCCTGCCTTCCTGCAGTTATCTTATCACTATCTAAACGTCTTGCTCTGCTCTATTTCAGGACCCTATTTTCATCAGGGCCTGGTTTCAATCCATCTTGGGTCAAGAGTCGCAATCCCTGCCCCCATCAACTCGGCCTCCATGCTGAGTAAGCGCTGCATGCCTGTATCGACAGTACACACGTGGAAACTACTGTGGTGGATCAGGGACCGGCCGCACAAGCAAAAACTACATTTCTCTGCATCCCGCGTGACCTTATCTCCTCCTCCATATGACGTGGTTACGTCTGTCCCCATGACTGCGATATGGACGCCGGCTGCTCTGCTTGTCGGCTAGCATTGCTGCATTCGATCCGTATCCTTCTCTTGCTATCTTAGACACTGGCTTTTGTTTCAGGGACTGCCTTGTATTTTCCACTCGGATTAGATGAACTGTTGGATTGATCACCTGGATTTCTGAAACCCCTTAGAACGCCTTATGGATTGCCCCGGATTCTGATTTGGAACTTTGTCTACAGCACTTTCTGTCCTTTGTGACTCTGCACCTGGTTTGGATATTGTTTCCTGGATAGTGGATTTTGACTTTTCTTTCCCAGGATCTGTTTCGACTATTGCTGCCCTCCCAGTTGTTACCTCCTGGAATCATTAAGGGCTATTCTAGAGTCTTACAGGTATGTATCATTAATTTGGGGAACCTGTAAGGGGATGGTCCATTAGACTTTTACTAATCCATGTGCTTTCTATTTACAGCATCGAAGGTATCAGGTGGCACTGTCTGTTCCTGTTATTCTTTTTTCTCCAATTACCCGGCCATTAGAGTCTGTTTGGCCGTTTAATTTGGGTAAATGACATTAGTTCATTTGGGACCTGGACTCTGGTCAATTCTTGACCTATCTCCCTTTTAAGGATTCTTATGAAGATTCTTGAGGATATTGTCACTCCACTACTGAGAGATTGTATTAGAGAAATATTGTATTCTCGATTCATATCATTCAGGATTTCGCCACTTGATGGGTACTAAGTCCGCATTAGTTTCAGTTCTCAATGATATTGCTTTGATTAGAGACGTGTGTGAAACTATTGACCACCCTTCTCTGTGTCAATGACTTAAGGATGTTGGCATTACATGAACTGTCCTACAATGATTGGTTTCCCTTCTATCTAACCGTTTAGTCTCTAGCTCTTTCTCTCTCTTCCCCATGTTTAGGTCAGAGTTATCTACTGTGACCTGTGGGGATCCCGTGGGCTCTGCAATTTCCCTCATTCTTATTTAACATTTACATAAGACCTCTGACTAATCTGATCCACTCTCATGGTTGTCATTTTTATTCCTCTGCAGACACCCATCTTATTTAGAGAGTGGCTCAGAATCCAATTGACTCTTCTCTGCACCTTACATCTTGTCTTGCTGCAATAGGTAGCTGGATGACATAAACTGGTTTGAAGCTCAATGGTGAGAAGTCTGAAGTTATGTTAATTGGCCCTCATGCTATGTTGTGGACTCTGGATTTTTGGCCTTCCAACCTGGGGAACCTGCCTGTGTCCGTGGATTCAGTAAAACATCTTGGTGTTAAAATCACATCCACCTTGTCGCCAGAATTGAAAAAAGTGACCCCTTTTTTGCCTTTGCATATTCGGGGTCCTAGGACTGTCGCAGCAATATCTGGAGTCCTCGATTATTGTAACACTGTTTTCCTGGCTCGGCCAAAATAGTCAAAGGCTTAGTTCTACAGAACTCAGCCGCAAGACTCTCTATGAGTCTGCCTAAATATTCTCACTCTTCTCCCATTTTGGCTCAGCTTCATTGGCTGCCTGTTGAAAGCAGAATTAAGTTCTAGGATCTTTGCTTGACTCACTGCATGGTTCATAAGCAGGATGTATTTTTTCATGAGAAAGTGTCTCCTTATACTCTGGTCAGGACTCCTCACTCTGCTAAACGTGGCTTGTTGGTAGGTCCCAAATTTAGGAAAGTTACTTTTGGTGGCAGGGCCTTTTCTGTAGCTGTGCCTCGTTTGTGGAAGTCACTTCCTTCACCTCTCAGATTAACTCTGGATTTCTCAAATTTTGAAAATTGCTTAAAACCTTTTTATTCCCTAAGTGAATTTTCTAAGTCTGTCTTCTCTGACGTTTTGGTCCCATTCAGTGCCAGGATACCTTCAGGTGATCGCACGCTAGAGAAATGTCCCTAACTTAACATTGTTTGTGTCACCCCTTTGGTTAATAAATGGATGTCTCCCTAATGGCATTAAGGAGCATTTCAATCCATCAGTGATGAGACCAAGAGAGGGATACAAACAAAGGTTCCTTGTCTAAATAAATGTTAAAAAAATACCTCCATCTACCAAAAGAGTGGCAGGTACGTGCCCACAATACCACAAACAGATAATGCTGCAGTACTAACTAAGTGCAAGTGACCATTTTATACAATTAATGTGCTGGTCCTTAAATTATTTTTAAATGCACACAACTTGGAGCACTTGATACATTAGCATTCAAAACTTTCAAATTCATTTGAGCATTAAAACTGTTGGAGAAACCAGGCTCACATTTTGGTTCTTAGTAAACAGAGCTGATTTATTCATTGGTTTGCAGTCAAGGAACAAAGCAACCTACCTCCAACTGAGACCTGCCTATCTGTCCTGACCTGACCTGCCTTTCAGACCCATTATCACTATAGATTACTAGTCACCTGACTAAGGAAGGTTTGAGAAAACCTCTTAATAGGCATTGTGGCATGTTCATCCTGTCTCCTGCCAAACAACCCTATTCATCCACAGTTTGTCTGTCTGCAATGTCCTGAATGGAACTGATGTATGCTGATGTATTTTATGGCGAAGTCTGACCTGATGGAAGGTGGTACCTCTTCCAACAGGTGTGCTTCCAGTCTCGCATCCTCAGTCCTCCACCCCCTTGATGACATCTGCTTACGTACAACAACGCATTGTTTTGTCCATTTCGTGTGGATTGTTTGGGTGCCACCTTTCACCAGTAACCCTAGACTGGATAGACCCTGCAGTCCTCGTCCTCTGCCCATGTGTCCTTGTAAGGTGGATAGATCGACACCAGCACCAGAAGTTGGTTCAAAAGTATGCTTTTATTGGGAAACAATTGGTTACAGAAATGTTTCTTCATTGATGGGGTTGCTTCAACCCCCCCCCCCTCGTCTGGATAAAGGTAGCCTGCTCCTTTTCTTTTCTTCTATTCACCATGGGCCCACCAGTTCTTAGCTCTCTCCTCCTGCTGCCTATCATCTTGCAAGGCAACACATGCAACAATGTTTCAGAATTCCTGTTCCCTTTTTATACTGTCTCCTTTCAATTCCATCCAATCAGAACCCTTCTTTCTGAGGGCATCCTCCGCCCATTCTACTAGGCCGGCCCCGCCCCCTTCCATAGCTGACACTTGTTTGCTCTTGTCAATGGCTACCCGGCAGGATGGAGGGAAGCCCTGGAGCCGCTGCATATATTGGAGGTGCTTGTATCCAGTAAGGGTGTACCCAGAAGAGGGATCGGCCCGCCCGACATGTTTGGCCAGTGTCCTAGGTATTGTCCCTGTTACATGACCCTCCTGACTGCGTTGCTTTGTCGGGCTTTGGCAGCTCGTGGCCCGCCTCCCTGGAGAGATTGCAGCCATGTGCCAGAGCCGCTGTCTCCTCATCGGACCTGGCCACGGAACTCTGGGATGTCAGTCTCGGAGCTGCTTCCCCATTGGTGGGGGACGCTGCACCCGCTGTATCGTCTTTGGTGAGTGTCACTGTTTCGGTATGTGACACTGTGCTGTTGTCATGCCCACATATCCCCGCACCAGCCCCAGGCCGATCAGGCATGGCATCGTACTTGGACAGGTAGTCCCCCACCACCTGGAAGCGGGTCTTTGCAAGGTGATAGTTGAATGGCTGGAATGAAAGAAACCAGCTTAACACTTTGTAGTTGGAATTCTTATGTCTGGCCAGCCACTGTAACGGGGCATGATCTGTGAAAAGAGTAAACTGTCGGCCAAGGAGGTAATAATGAAGGGCCTCGATCACCCATTTAATGGCCAAGCACTGCTTCTCAATTGTAGAATATGCTGTTTCATGAGGAAGTAACTTGCGACTGATGAAGCATATTGGTTATAGTCCTTTGGTGCCTTCTTGTGACAAAACCGACCCAGCCCTTTTCCTGAAGTGTCGGTTTGCAAAAAGAATTGTCTTTTGAAGTGTGGACATCGTAATACCGGATTGGTAGTGATACATTATTTCAACTGGTAACCGCCTCCTGGGCCCTCAGGTCTTGTCAAAGCTCCCCAGACCTGTTGGATTTCAAAGAATCGGTTAAAGGTGCTGTCAATGGTAGAGAACTGGGGTATAAAACAACAGTAGTACCCCCACAAAGCTGAGTAAAGGTCCTTATCTGCTTCTTTGTGCTGAGCACAGGTATACGTTCAATGACCTCTGCGTGTAGTCGAATAGTGCATTTCCCCACGGTCTATCCTAAATAATTGGTTTCCACCATGCCCAACACTGTCGTGTTAGGGTTTATGTGCAGGCCGGCTGCGTCCAATGCCACCACCACCTTTTGCAGGTGGTATAGATGAGCTGTCCAGGAGTCAATAAAGATACTGTCGTCAAGATAAGCTGCAGCATACTGCTTGTGAGATCTTAGGGAGGACATCCATTAATCATTGAAATGGAGCTGCTTCCCCATGTAGTCTGAAGGGTAACACTTTGAATTGATACAGACCCTGTGGGCTGGCAAGTGAAGTCTTCTCTTTATCTTGTTGTCTCAAACGGATTTGCCAATACCCCTTTGTGAGGTCGATGGTGCTGAGGTACCAGACGGAGCCCAACTTCTCCAGGAGTTTGTCCAATCTGGGCATCGGATAGGCTTCATAATGTGAAATGCTGTTCAATTGCCAGAAATCCATACAAAACCTTGTGGATCCATCAGGCTTTGGCACCAGGACTATAGAAGAACACCAAGGACTGACAGATGATTCTATTACGTCCAAACACAACATCTCTTCTAGTTCATCCCTTACCAACTGCTGTTTGGCTTCTAGTATTCAATATGGTCTTAGCCTAATGATCTGGCCCACAGTCGTGTTGATGCAATGTTCAGTAAGTCCTGGTCTTCCCTGGAAAGCTAGAAAACATTCTTGAAAACCTTTGTAGCCCCTTCACCGTCTCATCCTTTTGTTTCTCTGACAGTGTTGTACCCCGCTGTATATCCTTCAGGATGGACACTGGTTTCCTCGCAAACTGTTCTGCTTCCTCCATTTGGCAGGTAATTAGTCGACCCATAGTTTGGGCTCAAACCATTCCTTTAGTAGGTTGACTTGATACACCTTTTTGGACTGTTTTCTGTCTGGTTGACTTATTCTATAGTTAAAGGGTCCTACACAGTCCTTTACTACATAGCGGCCCCTACCCCTGACTAGTAGCTTGTTACTGGTGGGTAATAAAACCAGAACCTTGTTGCCGGGCTTAAATGTTCGACTCCTGTTGCTGTATTATATTTCCTGGGAAGTTTCTGCCTTTCTAAGGTTTTCTTCGTGCAACCGTACGTTAAGTGTCCAGGTGTTTCCATAGGTCCTCTACATATTCAGTGAAGGATATCTCTTTGCTTTGATCGCATTCCTCCTTCACAATATCCAGAAGGATTCTGGGTTGTCTTCCGAACAACAACTTAAATGGAGAAAACCCTGTTGAGGGGTGTCTCGCAGTACCATGAGGACTAGAGGTAATGCTCAATCTCAATTCCTCCTCAACATTTGTTTGATAATATTGTTATAGAGTTCTACTAACACATCAGTTTGCAGATGGTAGACCGATGTTAACTGTGTGATTTGTAGCCGCTGACCAACTTGATACATGGCCGTAGACATGAAATTGGTGCCTTGGTCTGTTAGTACTTCATCTGGCAGTCCCACTCGGGCAATGAATGATATCAGCTGATCCCATACTTGTCATGCTGACGTACCCTTTAGTGGGAAGGCTTCTGGGTATCTTGTAGCATATTCCACTACCACTAATAAATACTTATGTCCACTACACGCTGGCTCCAGGGGTCCTACAATGGCAACCCCTATTCTTTGGAAAGGAACAGTTATCAAAGGCATTTTCTGGAGGGGAGTCCTCGTCGGTATCGTTCCACTGGTTAACTGACAAGTCGGACACTCCTCGCAGTACTTGGCTACATCGACAAAAAGTCCAGGCCAATAGGAACGTTTCAGCAAGTTCTGTTGTGTTTTAAAAGAGACCATATGGGTGTTCATCTGCCAACTGGATAACTAGTTCTGTGTGTCTTCTGTAACACCAGCTGTTCTTTATCCGTTCCGTCATCAGCTTTATGCTCTTGGTACAGTAACCCATGTCTGAAGGTGAATCCGGATCCCTTCTCAGTGTTGGGAACTTCTTCTTGGTTTGCCTTTTCTCTGGTCACTCTCAGCATAGGGTGTGAGTGTCTCAGTCCTGATAGGCTCCTTATGCTCCTTCACCTTCCACCCTATCGAATGGTTGATGTCATCGATTGACTCCACACAACTTCTCGCCTAGTCTTCTTGGTCTTAGGAACCAGGGCTTCAGTTTCCTCCTTGGAGAAGGGGGATACCTTCAACCATCTCTTTTCGGTTGCTTTCAACACTTTCTTGAAGTGTGGCATATCCAAGCTTATCACAACTGTGGAAGGTAGAGAAGAGAGAATGGCTGCCCTCAAGTCCACAGCCTTATCCTGTATCTCGAAGTGTGCCATGTTGGTCGGATATGCCTTTACGTCCCCATGTATACAACAAATAGGTATATAATCGGCGGCTTGAATAAAAAGATCACTCACTTGTGGGGAGATTGCGGCATGTTGACTTCTGCTGTCCAACATAGCGTAGGTTGGGGTTCCGTCCACTCGTATGTCCACTGTATATGGATTCCTTGGCGCAGAGCTGGCTTCTCCTCGCATAAAATTTCACAAAATCTCCATAGCCTCCACTCCCTTCCATTTTGGACAGATGCAGGCAATGTGTCCCCAGTCACTGCACTCAAAACACTGGGGTTGCCTATATCCAGACCAACTGGGGTCGTTTTTCCATGGTTCTCACATTCTTCTCTTCGGGTTCAAAGGGATTTTCTTCAGCCGTTCTCCACCTCTCAAACCCCGGCCTTACAGGCTTTTTTTTTTGTATTTGTTTTTAGTGCGCTGAAAACCCAAAGGCATCAGGGCACAACAAAAACACACTCTGACAAACCAATAATACAGGACTACATTTACACAATAAAATAAGCAGATGGGAATGAGATCTAACATCCTAAAGGAAACTGCTGAAAGAAATCAGCGGTGATTACCGAAACGGGGTGGTTTTTAATGCTTTTCGGAACCCCTTGTTTTTTCCTCTAATCTGAGCGCCAGTGGCAGGGAGTTTCAAAGCTTTGTGGCGCACACTGGAAAGGATCTTCCCAGCCCCTTAGCTTGTTTATGGCCAGGACAAGTCACCAGGGCTGTATTCGAAGGACGAAGTGCTCTTGCTGGAGAGTAGTAGGACATTAAGGATTTAAGGCCTAAGAGGCTTTTCCAAAAAGACAGCAGTGCACAAAAGTACCCACTTTGAAGTTAATACAGCTTTGTATCGGTAGCCAGTGAAGGGCTTTTCTGTGGTTTAAAATGTGTTCTCTGCTCGGTATCCTTTTAATGATCCTCGGAGAGTCGTTCTGAATAATTTGACATTTCTTTAGGCAGGACTGAGAGGCACCAATTAATATGGCGTACAATTTCAAAGTTTTCCTCATTCAAATAGGGACAAATATTTCTGAGCAGTCGAAGATAGTACTTGCTAATCTGATTTAAGGTAAGCATCGCAATTAAAGGCCTCCAGTTGAATACCCAAGGATTTCACTTTTTTTTTTACTGGAATAATGCAGTCCTTTATTTTGAAACATTTAAAATCTGGTGTCAATTTGGCCAAAGCAAACTCTGACCCAAAGATAAGGCACTCTGTCTCACTGCCAGAGTGAGTCACTGCCGTTCAGACAGAGCCAGTTTCTGGACATCCAGGCCTCGATGAGGTTGTAAGTACTAATGAGGTTTGAGGAGTCTAAGGCATAATTACCACTGACTTTGAGCACTAACTGCGTGTCATCGGTGTAGTTTGTAAAGAAAATGCCTGAGACCTCTAGGAGTGCACAAAGTGGTTTTAAATACAGATGGAACAGTAGAGGAGACAAGCATGCCCCCTGGGGGACACCTCACCCCCAATGGGAGCTTCTGTTGAAAATTCCCCAGGTTATTAAGTGTATGTAGCAGGCGATCATGATCTAACATATAGATCAAGCAACGTTAGGATACCGGCCTTTCTGTTGTCCATCACTTTTTACATGTGGGATAGGAGATCGGGCAGTGCCGTCTTCGTGCTGTAGGAGGGTCTAAATCCCGATTCACTACTGTGGAGAATATTATTTGCTTCCACAAAGGATTGCATTTGAACCGTAGCAAATTTATCAAGGATTTTTAGGAGAAAGTTACAATTTGTGATTAGATTGAGGCTACTAAGATCTTTAGGGTGCAATCCAGGTTTTTTAAGAAGACTGATTGCAACCGCCTTAATCGAGGATGGAACAGAGCAGTCCAGAAAAGAGGCATTTACTGTGCCTGGCAAGAAAAGGAGCAAAAAGCTTTTTGTGCTCAGTATGGTCTTAGATGGTAGTATATTCCCAGGACAGGAGGTTGGTTTTATAGAGGACAACATAGTTTACATATCAAGTTTTGATATTGACGAAAAAGAAAAATTCGGATAGTCACAGTTGTAGAGCTCGTAACCCCTGGTTCCTTAATTTGGCCAGATGTGATCAGAAGGGTTCATATTTTGTCTCTAGCCATTGATACTTTTTCCTCGAAAGCCATCCGCACTATTTCACAATCCTGATTAGTGAGCTGGAAAGGTATTGAAAGTGCCTTGGGCTTTTCCAATGACCTCAGGATTTCAAAGAGTTTACCGGTCCTATTTGAGGCCTCATTAATCTGGTTGTTGAAGTAATTCTTTTTTGTCTCCACAATGTTATGTTTATAGTCTTTCTAAGCTATTTTCAACACCAATTTGTTTTCTTCTGAGGGTTATTTTAGTCAGCGTGTTTCCAGTTTACGTTTGTCCATTTTCTGTGCTCTGAGTTGGGAGGTAAATCACTTTTGGTGCCCACTGTTGGGCCTAACCATTTTAGATCTCAGAACGGCTGTCCTGTTCAGCATTTCCTCAAACTGGCTGGAAAATATAGTTACCATGGACTCGGCTGAGTCAGAGGCTGTTGTTCTCAACATAATTAAATCCAGACACATTTGAAGATCTGCAGTTTGTATCATATTGTAGCTCCAATTGGTAACATTTATTATGAGGTTTCAAAGTGGGGCTTTTTAGTTTGATATGAAAAACAATAATGTGGTGAACCGACCATATGCATGGTGTGGTACCCTCAATGCACATAGTTAGGTTTTTGGCAGTCACCCAATCAATAATGTTATTTACATTTGTGGGCTCTAAATTGTAGAAATGGTAATTGATAAGTGCCAATTCCAGGTGTAAAGCTTCCTTGTCTGCTGGAATTCCTCTCCACCGATTTAAGTCGCCCACAAAAAGTGTGGCACAATTTGAGGCAGAGAAATTACTCGATAATTGAGAGATTTCACTGTTAAAATCTGGCAGATGAGGGCGATATAGCAAGATAAAGTTAATGCAGCTCTCGTGAGTTGGAGTTACCCTGATATGTTAGATCTCGCAATCATGGCAGTAACAAGGTGAGGGCAAGGATTCCAAGTTGCTCTTGAAGATAAACTACTCCCCCACCACGACAATGTTCTTTGTTTTTACTTAAGATTGAGTAACCTACAGGGACCGCTAAGTCGATCGTAGGGCCACTGGCCTCAGTGATCCATGTCTCAGTAGACACATTACATCCAGGTTCCTATCCAAGATAATATAGTGTATGTCCTGCGCGTATTTATTCAGGGGCCTATTATTGAGAAGGGCCATTTTAATTTTTGTGCCTGCCTCCAGGCATTCAGGTGATTTGTTTCCTTGATATCTTCATAATGGCAGGAAGGCTCGATACTTGATCAACCTGTAGTGCAGTTACCGCAAAAGTATGTTTCTATTATAAGTGCATGATCGTATTCTTGGCGTTCTCAGGCGCATGGCCTTGGACGGCGCTTATGTCTTGTATCTTTGTCTGCCTTTGTTTAATGGACGGCAGGTACCGCAGACAGACAGCTGAAGCTTCCAATATTTGGTGGGACTCACTGCTCCTAGAAAACGAGACAGAGTTTTGACCAAAGGGATTCCAAAAGTTTGGGAAAGGTCCTGAATTAAGTCCAGTATCAGGTGCTTGTATTTACTCACAAGTGCAAGGCAGCTTGCTCACTTTGCCGCCAGCAGTAAATTGAGTTTATCAGATACCCCATTTTGCCAGTCAGGCTGGGTTTGCGTGTATTGATATTGATATTTCATTTCTATTGCGCTCGTACACAAGTGTTTCGGAGCACGACAAGGCAAGCGAGGGGAACAGGGGAGAACAAAACAGCGATCTTACTAGGCCCAGTGACATTGAGAATGCGCAAGTGCATGGGACAGGGGGAGGGGAAAAGTACATGGAAGGGGGAGAAGTGGAAAGTGAGAAGCGGAGGACAAACAGATAAATAAAAATAATTAATAAGTGTACAGCTGCGCAGAGAGATCAAGCAATGAAATAATCATTAATCACAATAAAATGTTACATGGTGGCGTGGAAAAATAACGCAGAAGAACGTTGAGGACTCGCAAAGACCCGGGCTTGCCTCTGGTGTGCTGGCGCTGGTGCGCCTGGATGCCCAATTAGTAGAGGGCCGGACACTCTGGGAAATGTAGATTCCCACTCAAGGAAAAATAACCAGTGCTACGTAGATGGTTACAAGAAAAGCTGATCGCAGAGCCGAGGTACTGCATAAATACCAGCGAAGACCAGGCTTGCCCCTGGTGTGCCAGTGCGCCTGGATGCCTAGTTAATAGAGGGCCGGGATCTCTGGGAAATGTCGTTTCCCCGACAAGGAAAAATAACCAGTGCTACTAAGAACGTTATTTGAACAAACGCTGCTTTAAACGTAAGTTTCTAAAACGTGCATGCAGCAACGGGTGCGATAGTATCACCCACAAAGCACGTAGTATATCCTACCTACAGCTTTGTCAGCTCTGCTTCCACCGTAGGGGTGGTTCTCCTATTCTGCACTCGGGAAACCGGCATCTTGCTGTACCCAGCCTTCTGATATGCAGATGCTAAATCGGTGGCTTTTGCCAGGCTTGGTTTATGATGCTGTCTGACCCAGCTTTGTATAGGCCCTGCCAAGGCATCCAAAAACTGTTCCAGTATGATCTTGTCGAGTATTTCCTGCACAGCGACTGAAGTGGGTTGCAGCCACTTCTCATCTAGGTCCTTGACCCTGGAATACAGCTGTCATGGGCTTTCGCCTGGTTTGAGTCGGGGCTCATGGAAATATATACAATATGCCTCTTCGAGACCTAGCTGGTCCAGCACAGCTCATTTAATCTCTGTGTAAGGGGTGTCCCCATTGTGGTTAGCTGTCTGATAGGCTCCTTGCATTGCCCCAGACAGTAAAGGTGCCGCATATTGTCCCCATCTCTCTAGTGGCCATTGCTGCTTCAGGCTATACTTTCAAAACCAGTGAAGAAAAATGCAGGATCTTCGCCTTCCTTATATTTCTGCCGAATGGATGACGGGACAATGTGGTGACTTCGGGTGTTGGCGACTGCGTCAGTGAGACAAAGAATTGTCTCATGCTGTTTGCCTTGGGCCGTCGTTTGCAGGTTCCCCTGCATCTGTATGGCCTGTTGGTCCGCCACTGTGTCAGACTTCGGCTCCACCTCCTCCTTCTCCTCACCTGAATCTTCTGAAACAGAGTCCTTTACTGTAACCCGAGTTCGGGGACGTTCCTTCTTCTTTGTAGAGTTAAGATCCTTAGGTGTTCTAACCTTCTTATCGTGCAAGTAAGGTCTGGCAGTGATGGAAACCTGCCGTGGTGGGCCTCCAGTGGGCCAGCCTTGGTCCCCAAGGGAAAAAGCCGGAACGGCAGAAAAAACCCTTGAATAAAGATCTGCAGGCGAGATGAGGTGTGGTTCCAAAGGGTAAGTATATGGCAGGTTCTCCCAGGCTGAATGAATGAAGATGCAGGATACTGGTCAGAGAAACGAAGGCTATCTCTAATGTCAGGAAACTGTTAAGGACTGGGGATCCCAAGTGCTCCGGACACAGAAACTGAGAGGAGCCATGAACGGGGAAAAAGGTAAACGGGAAGGTAAGGCTAGGAGCGGAGCGCGAAAGGGTTCACGGGCGGAGAAAAGGTAAACGGGAAGGTAAAGTGAGGAGCGGAGTGCGAAAGGGTTCGCGAGCGGAGAAAAGGTAACCAGGAAGGTAAAGCGAGGAGCGGAGCGCGCAACGGTTCGCGAGCGGAGAAAAGGTAAACAGGAAGGCAAAGCTAGGAGCAGAGTGCGAAAGGGATCGCAAGCAGGAAAGGCAGAACACAGGTAAAGAGGAAAGGAACTGCAAGTATGTAAGCAGGGCAAAAATAAATAGAGTACTAAAGAAAGAACTTTGAACACGAAGTACACACAGAGCTAACACAGAGCGGACAGGGACACGGAAAGAGACACCAGCTCACAATGAAGCCGAAGGCGAGAAGGAAAAAAAACTAACGAAGAAAGTTACGAGCAACTCGGAGCGTTGATAGAAGTGAAAGCAATACACAGATACAACGCGCTGAGCTGGGGGCGGAGCCTAGACTTATAGTGGAGGCAGGCATGATGGGTGAGGACTAGAGCGTCCAGCGATCCCACAGCTTCCACCCTCGATTCCTGACACACTGTCCCCTGGGATGGTATCTGGATCAGCTGCTGTAACTGCTGTTGTCCATCCGTTTCGAGCCTCCCATGGCGCAGTCGATCCCACCACTGCCACCACTTGTAAGGTGAACAGATCGACACCTCACCAGAAGTTGGTTCAAAGGTTGGCTTTTATTGGAAAACTATTGGTTACAGAATGGTTTCTTCGTTTATCGGGTTACTACACCCTCTTCAGCCTCTAAAACCTTCCTCTGTCATCCCTCTGGCTGGATAAGAGTAACTCGATCGCTTCTCTTCTTCTCTACAGCATAGTAGGCCCACCAGTTCTCAGCTCTTTTTCTGCTGCCTGTCATCCTGCAAGGCAACAAATGCAACAATGTATCAGAGTTTCCATTCCCTATTCTACGGTTTCTTTGCGATTCCCTCCAATCAGAACCCTTCCTGCTGAGAGCGTCTTCCCCATTCTATTAGACCGGCCTGCCCCCTTCCATGGCCGCCGTTTGTTTGCCCTTATCAATGGCTACCCTGCATGATGGAGGCAAGCCCGGGAGCCGGTGCCTAATATGGAGGTTCTGGGGAGCATGTGTATCCTTCTGTGATTGTATCCCGTACGGGTGTATCCGGAAGAGCGACTGGCTCACCAGGCATGTTTGGCCAGTCCCTGTGCCTCCTAGGTATTGGCCCTGTTGCATGGACCTCCTGACTGCGTTGCTCCATTGGCCTTTGGCAGCCTCGTGGACCTCCTTCCTGGAGAGATTGCAGCTGTGACCCCCTAAAAAGAGGTGATAAAATATAAAAATATACAAATTGGTATTGCTGGAATGCATACCACCATATTCCAGCTATACTAATACTGTTACCATTCTACCAGAACTAAACTTTGAATTGGGTGGATTTTCAGGAAGCTAGCAGGAGTACCACCTGTGGTGGTATTCCTGTCACAAAATCCAACCAACTCATAATGAAACCCCTCTAAGTCCGTGGTGGGTTAGAGTTGGGACCTCTTGTACTTGATGATCTATCCATGTGAATGTATTTGGGTAGCTGCCTCTGCCTTGCTTTAGGGAGGGAATCTGCAACTTTTGGCCAATCATCCAAGTATGATACTATTGGTATCCCCTCCACATCTCATGCAACAGCCCAACAAAGGAGATAATTCCTTGTTAATAACATGTGTGGCAGAGGGTAACACAAGGCAAAACCTTGAACTGGAAAAGGTCCATTCTCCAATGGAAGCTCAGAAACTGAGAATGATCTGGGTAAAACTAAATATGCAGATCAGTTGGATGGATTGATTGGAGGGATGTCGTACAGAATGGTTTTGACTGTACAAACGCGTTAATTTGTTTTAAATTGAACACAGGTCGGTGTACCCCGAAGGTTTCTAAACCAAAAAGAGGGTCATGTTCTGTCTTTCTGCTGGACTGACACCACTTCCACTGTCCTTTTCCCCTTTAGAACCAGAACTTCGCCTTCAGTGCACCTGGGAAAAAGGGCTGGACTAACTGATTCTGTGGAGTACCTCGACCCGTGGACACCCTACACACAGATTGGTTATACAGGATTACCATTGTGTTCTGAAATGTGCAAGGCAGCCTACACAGGAAGAAGGGCTGACCGGCTGCAGAGGAAGAAATGGTGTTTGAGCAACTGATGTCTGCAGTGATGGTCAGAAGTTATCTGACAGGAAGGTCCTCTGACCACGATCTTGCCTTGAAAAGCCAAACTGGGCCCTTGAGTCATACCCTGACTGATGGGGCCCCATTTGAATTAAAGACATATTTCTAAGAGGGGCTGGATGAGTGGGGTAAAAGCTTAACAATCTATATGTTTACTGACCAGTCTTCAATTCAGTTGTTGTTGAGCACCAGCTGACATCAAATGGTCCAACTAATGGGACTTCTTATTAGCGCCCAGAAATCAACAAGCCAGAAAATCTGCACCGCCCAATCATCTCTGGAGTGAATACACTAATCTGGATATATTGAATCCATCGTAAAGCCTCTGGTGAAGGGGAAACACATTTTTTACAGGACGCAACACATTTGTTCTGAATGTTTAAAGAAATAGACTACGTACCAACAGATGCACTCCTGGCAACATTGGATGTCACTGTACTTTTAGTCCAACATTCCACATGAAGATGGACTTGTTATATACCAGAAATTCCTGCAAAAAGCAAACGCCAAGATAGACGCGCCAACCACAGCTATCACAGATCTTATGAGATTCATACTGGCATAAATACATTTCTGCTTCAGTGGTAGAAAATAATAGAGTGACCAAGGGCACAGAAACAGCACCTCAGTGTGCTAAGCTTTTCATGATGGACCTCGAACAAGACTTCTTACAACAACAATCTCTGAAACCACTAACATACCTGCGTTATACTGATGACCTCTTCTTGATTTGGGCAGAAGGTGAAGACTCTCTTAAACAATTTAATGACTCACTAAATAGCTTCCACCAATGCATCAAGTTCAACATGGAATACTCCAAGAAGAGCATGCATTTCCTGGATACAACCATCTCGTTTGGAAGGAATGGCCTTCTAGAAACAACTGTATTCCGGAAGCACCTCAAAACCTTCCTCTTTGCCTCCGCTTTCTCTCCCTCCCTCCCCTGCTAAAATCGCTGAACCTGCACTGAATCTGCAACTGGACCACTCACCGATCTCATGTCCTAGACCAGCCACTCTTCTTTGCACTGCCTACATGCACTACGGGACTGCTTCTGTATCCTACAGCCCCTTCTCCCGGCACTTACCTTTGCACTTGACACCAGCTGGCCCTATTATTTATCTTGTATTCTACTAACCATGTACTGCACTTCCCCTCTCCCCTTCTCCTGCACTTTTCCCAGTCCCCCTACCCTTGCACTTGTGCGATCTGAATGACACCTGGCCTAGTAGGATCGTTGTCTGTCTCCCTTTGTTCCCCCCCCTGCATCGTCGCGCCTTGAAACACTTGTGTATAGGCGCGTTACAAATGCCATATCATATACCAGAAACCCATCGACTGGAACAAATACCTGCACAGGGCAAGTTTCCAACCAAGCGACACAAAGCAGTCCATTATCTACAGCCAGGCCATCTGATACCAACACATATGCTCCAACAGGAAGCTCAAATGACAGCCAACTTGCCACACTCCATGCATTCTTCTTTCAGAAGTGACATGCAGCCAGGGAAATTGACAGGGAATTTGACCATGCATTGAGAATACCCAGAAACAACACAGACACATAATGAATTCATTTTGGTTGTCACCTACTACTCAGCACTAACACAACTGAATAGGATTGTTCAGAATCTACAACCCATATTCACCAAGGAAGATGAGCTAAGAGACACCTTCAGAGAAGCTCCCCTAATTGCATACAAACAACTGAGAAACCTAGCACAGTCTCTGAGCAGGAATACATTTCTAGTAGATCAAGGACAAAGAACACCAGGAACATACCGCTGCAACAGCAGGATTAATGTGCAAAATGTGCCAACACATCTGAACCGGATCTGCCGTAACAAACCATAGCAACCTGGCAGAACCAAACCCTACTACACAAGGGACATACACATGCAGATCATCCAGTCTTTTGTACCTCATGCAATGCAAAAAATGTGCACACAAAAGTTATGTAGGTGAGACCTACAAGGAGCTGTATGAATGGATGAACCTATTACAGATGCACCATCTCGAACCACAAAACGGAAACACCAGTGAGTCGACACTTCACACAGGATGGGCACTCGTTGCAGGGTTGATCAATGATGGTGTTGAATGGTGGCCTCTCTGATATGACACATAGGATATGGGAGCTCAAGTACCTGAAGATGCTTAAACCTAAAAGAAAGTGGTCTGAACATAGATATAGGTTTTATATTGTATATTTGACACACTATGGCTAACGTTGAGCTCAGGTCCAGCAATCCCATCACACCGACAAAAGAAAACAACCCTCCAGTGCCATTTCTAATCATCAACTGTTGGACACTTCTCACCAGGACCCCTATTGGGGGAGGGGCACAGGACATTGAAAATGGAAATCTTGTGCATCTAAGCTCATATGTGTGGCACCTGTACTCTGCATGGCATATGTTGAGATAATAGCGGTCATTGCATCATTAATAAATAACATTTGTCACACTGTATGCAAGCAAGGAAACCATTGTGAAGCTCGAGGCACACTGAAGTAATATTGGAGACTGCATAAGCTAAACCACAAGAGCATATTGTGTAGTGGCACATTCTATACCAGCCAGGAAACATTAGCAGCTGCATTGAAATCATTAAAATGTCCTGACACTACATCGAGGCTGTAGAACACGGTGTTGGATACTGTGTGAGGAAATAGTGACCATGTTTCTTAGTTTTGTGTTTTTAAACACCTCATTTCAAAACGCCTTTTAAATTAACATCAGTAATTTTTGGAAACTAGTGGAGGCTCCCTGCGTCCAGGAGTTTTATGATCTTTCAGATAAGACAGTTGTTTTCAGTCCCACATTTCAGGCACACTATTCCTTAAGCCATTGAAGTTTAAAATGTATTTTTCTTCACTTTTGTGAACCATCTGTGCTGTGGCTTTCTCTTTACGAATCATTTCACACTGCACCATCTGACGGAGAATTTGATGGAGAAGTCTGTGGGACCTTTGAAAGATAATACTTTGTTCCATCTCTGTATAGTATTTTTAGTTTGTTCAATAAAAGGTATCTTGTGAGAATTCAAACACATGTTGAAAATCCTTGATTAGGTCTGTACTGTCATTTCTGCATAAAGCATAGTTCTGTTAAAGTTAAAGGTAGCATTGGATATGTTTACCACGTCAATTGTCCTTTCAATGTGTTTGGCAGGTGTGATCTCTTCTTAGGCCACTTGAGAGAAATCAGACAGAACCACAGGTAGCGAGGCAACCTTGGTGATTGGTAACATGTTTCCATAAATATTGGAAAGACTAGTTTTTCAATGTCTGTCCATTCCATTACCAGAATATTTGTAGATTGGCAACACCTTGCCATCTCTGCTAGACTGCTGAAACAATTTCCTCTGATCGTGGAAATCTGGAATATCTGAAATTATAGGTTTTCTGTGGTGTATTTCAGAATCTCTGACAGAACACAATGCTGGATCAACTTGCCCTTAAGATCGAGAATGGTCCACTCCCTTAACCCTACTACTGGGTTCTCATGCCCGTGACTAATTTGGGAATCTGTGCTTGTGGTTAAGCCAAGTAACAAGCAAGTAGAGAAACGGTTATTGCTTGATCTGGTGTTATTTGTGCATCGTGTTTGGGAAATTAATGTTGCTGTAAAGCCACCTGATTGCACTATGCCATCATCCCTACTGGCTTTGGGAACAATATATCTTGCCTTGTGAGAACTAAATCTGCTGCTGTTGGCCAGATTGTCGGACTCTCCCACTTGGTTGGGACATCGGATTCCAGCACGGCACAGTCAGATACTTTACTAAAAAGGCGATGACTAGCATATACATAAACATTTGGCTTCTATGCGTCGGACAGCTGAGTGGGTGCATGCAATTTTCTTTGATTCACAGAAATTGTTCACTCTTTAAATGGAAATGCTAATTTTATGCACAACAACATGAAAGTGTTAAGAAAATGACTACACACATACGACCTTACCACAAATGCGACCTTATCAAACATGCTATTTTGGGTTTTGTCTATGTCTTGAAAGTAGTACAACTGATTTGAAAGATGTCACATGCCAGACGCATAATATTCAGTTATTCTTGACTTTTAGGCCTGAAACTGTATGGTATTCTAGTACTTGGAGCTCTATATTTTTAAACAGAAACATTTCTGTACATATTTTTGTTACAGAAATGAAAAAGGACATGTGCTAACAAACTCGGAACTTACAAAACATGAGTGAACTCTCTTCTAGCCTATTCATATAGATCAAGAGTATGAACAAAGTATTTGCATGAGAAAAAGGACAGCGGTTTGTGTACATTACTAGCTTTTGCCTTTTCAAACACAGTTGCTATTTTGCATGCAAATGACTGTTGTGTGGCAGTAGAGAAAATAATGAACTGTTTATGAAGCTTGGTGTCAGTGTGGTTTATAAAGTGCAAGCCTAGCTACCAGGTTATGGGGCGCTGTCGATGATGTACGGCAAGAACGACAGTGACGTGGGAGTGTAGGCCTTTTGTGAAGGTTCATCTCAGGCCGTCAGGTTCACCTATATGTAGATCTACAGACATATTTGTGGAATCTTTATGTAAATGTTTGAATTCTATCAGGATCCTTCTTGCCTTTCATCCTACACAGTCGATAAAATGAGTACCTCTTAGTTGGGTAAGACCTTAAATTGATAACACAATGAATAAATGCCACACCATATCATAAAGCCTACAAAAGCCTACATTTTTGCATGGTTGTGGGAGTGTCTGAGAAAAAAACTATATATATATCCCTTAGTTTTTAGGGATGCCTGCGCTAGGCCCATGTGAAAATGGTGCACGGCAACCCTGTGGCGAAATTATGGCTTCACTACTGCTTATTAGCGATGAAATAATTACAGGAATCCCCTTTACTGAGACCAGTTTATACTAGGTCACATGTAATGTTATGCTTCCATGTTCAACGAAAGGCACGCTTCTTGAAATGTGGGGTGCTACCTTCTGCAAAGAACATCAATGCTCCACTTCAGGTTTTCTTCCATTCCAGTGCCCTCCCACAGCACTGGTCTCACAGGAAAGGAGGTGACTATTCAGAATGCAAAATATAACTTGTGCAATATTGTTCATTTATAAGTCCTGTTTTTTCAAATCTATTTTCTAACATTCACTGTTACGGGGTTTAAGAGAACAAAGGGACATTGCCTATCTCAATTGGATCTAATTGAGAATGAGAGTTGTAATTTCACTGAATTAGCCAGTGTCTATTAAAACCTGCAAATAGGGTCAGTGTATAGATTAGTTCTGCGAAGGATATTTCCAACGTGGATTTATTTTCTACAGATAACCACCTCCCAAGAGTGACACATAAACAATGCCTTGATTTCTTCATAGACTACATTGAAAGATGGATCTGCCCCCTGCTAACATATTGCTATTTAAATGCAGACCTAGCAAGTATATAAACTTATTTTATGTTACTCTGCCGCTAATTGCAGACTTATTTTGGACGTCGCAGTGTAAGATGTAAACATGGAGCACAATGTTAACCTACACAAGATTTGCCTCCCTGTTGCTTATTATTTTTTAAAAAACATTTGGATTTTCATTTTAACATGCAACAAATGCGACCAGTAACCTTGCAGTATACTAGCTTCTCACGGTCGCAGTGGTAAATGCAATGCACATAAGGCCTTCCAAACGATGAAAGCAGAAACAACCTAAAAGAAAACTTACAATAGCTCCTGCTTGTACACTTTCAGTCCTATATACCCCACATCTTTCCAGAGATTGCATGCTTCTATGTTCCAAGCCAACTCATATATGTACCATAGGTTACAGAAACCTACATAATTCAGTATTAGTCGTCTATGGAGGCATTTCGTCCCAAGGGGCAAACATTGCCTGCGTCAAGGTGCTCCATGCGTTCACATCGTCGCTCTGTCATGCCTCTATACACTGCTCTGTACCAGACAGGTTTCTGCAATCGCCCATCTATGCAAATCACTCCACCAAGCATTAACACTGGGTCCTTCTTTTGCCTTTCAAGCCATTGCAATCCTGTGTTTTGCAATCCCACAAATCAGGTCTTTCATCCTGGAGAAATTAATCATTTGTTTCTTCCCTCGCGGGAACATCCCCAGTAGACAGGCCTCAGGAGGTCACACATGCATCTCTATTCCGCCCTTAGATACTTTATCTACAATTGCTGACCAGAAGCCTCGAACCACTGGGTAAGTCCAAAACATGTGCATAATACCTGCCTTATTGTTCGCGCATCTAAGGAAATCCTGCTGGCCTGCTCCGCGGAACTGAGATATTTTGTGTGGAGTCAAGTATGCGCTATGTGCCACATACAGTTGCGCTAACTTAAATCGGGCATTCCTAGAGACAGTCTTTGTATAAAGCAAGGTCCAAGCCCATTCCGTACCAATGAAGGACCTACCCAAATCTTCTTCCCATTGCATATGCACTTCCAGGCAGTGGTCGAAGTGGGTGGGAACGGTCGGGAGCGGTGCTCCTCTACTTTTTTTAATTATGTTTTTCTGTTCCTATACTTTTATTTTAAAAAGAAACCATTCCAGAAGGGTTTAGCTTTCAAATAAAAGTGTAGGAAGAAGTTGGGGCTTGTACTTCAGTGCATTGTTCCCTTAAACAGCAGGTGCATGTGTTTGGGGGTTTGTATTGTGCGTGGGAGGGGGCATGGCGATGGGGTTTGTGAGGAGCGGGGGCAGACATGTAGGGAACATAGTTCCACTACTTCTTTTCATACACTTCGACCACTGCTTCCAGGTCAGGTTTATTCAGTTTGTCTGAGAGCAACTCATATACTCTGGAGACAATGTCATGCATAGCTTCCAGTATTGGATCGCCCTCCATGCCATCTCGATAATCTGGCCATCTATTTTCTATCGCTTTAAGCAGCCCCTCGTACAAATTGGCCTCTATACATGCCGGAAATCTGTACTAGGGACTCAAAGTTAATCACTTTCCCCTCTTGCAGCTAATCACCCAGTGTTTCCACCCTGCTGATCTCCCAATGCATCCTGATCACTTTCACTGAGATGAGCTGTGTGTCTAATAGGTATGCAGTGATAAAATTGCGGCAAAAATGTCACCTTTAAAAAAAATGGCATCAAACATGCCGTGCTTTGCTGCGTTAAAGGTGTACCCCATTACACCATTTAAGGGGAGCAGGGGTTGCAGGGGTGTCTCCTGCTCCCCTTAAATGGTATAATGGGTCCAGGGGTTGCGGGGGTGTCCCCCACATCCTTTACATGGATAGCGGCGGCAAAACCACTGCCTTTTTGCCGCAATATTTTGTGTCCACAGCCATTTTTGCTGCGATTTTAACACATGGAACCGTCTAATAATGCTACCAGGGGATGTTAGGGGAATAAGGATCAGCAATTCCCATCAGTCTACGGGCTCTACGCCACAAAGTCTAGCCCAATGCTAAAAGGTGGGGCAAATAAGCAAATCGAGTCTTGTGTACCCGCAGCGCCTCTTTCACGAAATATTGTTCTGTAGAAGGTGCAACAAAATAGTGTCCAAAGAGGGCTTGTCTGCAAACCAACCCACTTCAAACTGTAATTGTCCTGCAAGATAATGTAATTCAAAGTGGGGGTAACCTGACCCCCACCATTCTTATAGTCTCCCTGCAAGGTACTCAGAGCAATCTTATTTCCCCTTCCCTCCCGTATGAAAGCCTACGTTGGCCCGGCGTAGCCGTTGATTGTAGGGCCAAACGCTAATCTATGCCTTAGCAGTCTTGGAGGGGCACCCGGCGGAGGCCTTTTAACTAGAGATCTGTGGGCTCGCTGCACCATAAAGCCCTGCGTCGGTGTGCCCGGGCAGACTTCTTGTAGCAGCAAGCTCTCAACACATGAAGTAAGATCGCTGCCTACTTTGCCGTTTTTCCTCCTCGTTCTGCCTTTAGCATCTTCGACTCGACATTCCAACACTCGCAACGTCGTGGTCAATGCTGCTATTTCCGAGTGATGCCTAGTACTGTTCTCCTGTGCATGCGCCTCTCCTCTGTTGTACCCAGCCGGTCTGCCAGTGAACACACATCTTGTCTGAGCAGGCTGACATCTAAAATGACTGCATTCATTTTGTGTTGAGGGTCGCTTGCAGAGCTGCAATGGCTGCAAGGATCTGACCTCCCTGCTGACCCGAGGATATCAAAGCAGACTCATTTTCAGCAGCCGCAAGCGACAGGGCAGTGCACCCACCATCTTGCTGGGCAAAGGCCTCCATACACGTCTGTTCGGCTTTGCCTCTGCCGTGTTTCTCCGGCATTTGTAAGTGGTGCCCATTGGTGTTTGGTGCAGAAGAAATGTCGATTTCACCAGTTATGTTTGTGCGTGGAAATACAGCTGCCAGCGACAAGCGAGCTGCATCGTCCCCTGCTGGGCCGCAGAATATACCAGAAGCAGTCCTGGGTTCTGTGCAAATGGACCACCACAGCAGGGAGGTATACGAAAAGAATTCTGCCGCCGTGTGCACCTGATCAAACAATGTAGGTATAGGGCAGCAGGCTGCAGAATAAACAATCGTCAGCTTTACTTCCCGGCGTCACCTACCCCCACCTCTTATGTCTGTCTGCATCGCCTGCCACAAGGATCTCCCAGCATAGCCCTGCTCCAATGCTCTATGCTTTCAGTTGCACGACGACGGCTGCTGCTGCAGAGACCCCTCATAGGGCACTACAGCCAATACAAGGGCTCACCTGAGGCTCAGCAGCCGCAGGGTTCCGTGCTGTGTTCCTTAACCCCAAGCAGCACCCTTTTCACAGGGACAGGATCTTGGTCCTCTGGGTTCTCACGGGTCTTCTGAGGGGGCGCCTTGGGTACTCACTAGGCCTGCAGCGGATGTATTACCTCCCGGGTGGAAAGGATCCTTCTCTCCACTGCAGCTGCCCTTCCCCAGGCAGGCAAGCTATCCCCAGGCTGCCCCTTGGCGTGCCAGACTTCCTAGCCGACTGCTGTGTGCTCCAACAGTTCCTGGGCACCACCCCGGGCAAGAGACGCAGTCACCGAGGGTGTCTGCCCAAGTGAAGCCCAGTGTCTGTTAATCTCCACCGACCACGGCAGGCTGCCGTCCTGCACCACCCAGCACAGGCTGCAACTGCTCTCGCCAGAGCCCCACAGCAGCCCAGGCTCAGGCCTGTAATGTGTGACCCTCCAATGTGTATTACGCACGTGCAGAAGAACTGCTGCAGACTCCAACTATGGAACCCCTGTTGTCTCCGTCTCTCACTGTGGGCCTCCAGGCCTACACCATGTGATCATGATCTTGCAGCCCTGGCCTGCAGGCCCCACGCCATGTGACCACAGCCCTGCAGATCCCTGCTGGTCTGGGCCCCCAGACCAGCCTGGTGCCCTGGGTCCAGCCCAGGCACCCACCATCCAGGATGTTCCAGGCATCCACTGTGCTCCGGCACCCACAGCCTCACAGTTCCTCCCTTTCCCCCCCGCGCAACAACCTATAAGTCTGGGTGACACCAGCACACCAGCATGGTGCTAGCCCCCCCAGCACCAGTGAGGCCGACCGCGTGACCGCTGCTGGCCCCACAACAATGAGTGCTGCTGGTGACTCCCTTGTGCCCCACTAGCCCCCTGCTCCGATTCCCCACTGTGCCCGCAGCAGTCTGCATCGGGGCCCAGGAGCATGCCCTGCCATCACTCAACCGCCCTGCGTGCGAACCTTAAGCGCATGCAGCTCCCCTACTGGTACCGCCAGGACTTTTCCAGTGCCACGCTCGAGTGCTCCGTCAGGATCGGGTCTCACTGAGCGCTCCATGGGATGGCAACCACCAGTTATAAAATAAATCACCAATTTTCATCCTGCTTCAGAGCTAGCTGTTTTTGTCGGGCAAATCAACGCAGGATCCTGCGGGAGCACGAAGAAGCATGGCCGCCGAACACCCCCCCCACCCTCGGTGTTGCTTAGAAGGATCCACGTATATCTTTATGGGATCCTAAAATGTGCTTGCTTTGAGATCGGCCTCAATGTTGATTTATATAAGATGGCTTTCAATAGTGCTTACTATAAAAAGGGCCTCCAGCCTTATCGCTCTACGGTGGGCTTCAATAGTGGCACTTACTATATGAAGGACCTAGTTGCTCACTGCACGAAGAGGCGTTTAATACTGTTTACTAGAAGACTGCTGTTTACTGTGAGTGGAGCCTCAATGTTGATTAATATGGGATGGATTTGAGAGTGCAACTCGTGAGTATACTGACGGCAGTCACCCAGGAAAACTCTAAGAAGAAAGATGGATTTCAATAATGCTTATTGTACAAAGGGACTAAATCTTGCTAACTAAAAGATGGGCTCCAATAGTGATTGATTAAAGAATGGCCTCCGTGTTGCTTATTATAACATGGCTCTTTATTGCACTTATGGTGGGCTGTGGTATTGTGTATGTCCTCAGTTGTGTTGTGTAGTTTGAGCTGCATATGTAATGCACTTTTTTGGAGGAGATTTGTAATGCACGCTAAGCAGCCTGAAGGCGCAGAGGGCCTAGTCTTCGCTGACGTCATCACAGCATGGGCTGCAGATCTCACGGAAGTTCTGCTTTTTCTTCAGCGCCACTGACAAATTCATGTTGCTCCTGATTGGCGCGTTTGCCTTTATACAAATAACACAACTACACAAAAACATTTGGATCAACAAACTTGCAAGTCCATAACTCGGGGGAATATCTATGGTCTGAAATCTGGCCAACATGCCCTGACAAACAATCGGATCTGTTGAAAGCTTTTGGGCGGGGTGGGGGGTTGTTTTTACAACATTTTGCCATCGTGCATCATTTGTGTGCACTGGATGGGTGGCCATAGGGGCTCACTCATTGCACAGTTGGATCGAGTTTCTTAATTTATTTTCTCATGCAGGAATACACATTTATGCAAGAAATGTCGCACGAAGAAACGTCTAAATTAGCAATGTAATTGCACTCAAATTGCCAGCCTCTAATCTGTTGCTCACTTGACAAGGTGCTTTTGAATGAAACTTCACGCAAGCTTACAGAGCGTGAAAACAAACATTGAGCAGGCCAATAGTTGTGACTGTTGCATTGTGAAAACCCTATTCTGAGTTCATGGCCGCAGGCAGATGGGTACAATACCAAGGGGACAGTAGAGGATTGAGAGAGACTGCAGGAGGGTCGGATGAATATGCATGTGAGGATTAATGTATGAATGAGAGCGAGGAGGGATGTGTGGATGAATGAGTAAGTGTATGCTGCTGAAGAGATGAACAAGATATTTTGAGTATGTATGTATGTGTGTATGTATATGTGTGTGTATATATATGTGTGTGTGTATATATATATGATAGTGTCAGGATGTATGGCCGGATAGTGAAAATACGTAGAAGGCAACATGAATGATAATGATGTGTTATTTATATAGCACCTTAATCCAAAGCGCTTTACAGAGCACATATTTACATACAATATCACCCAACCGAAATTGGTACTCATTTAGCGACCTCGAAAAGAATGAAAGGCTGAGTTGGCCTTGCCGGGATTCAAACCTGCGATCGCAACAGCGAGCCCTCAACCCGCTGAGCTATCTTACCGGCTTGAATAAAAACACAACGGTCCTACTAATGTGTCATCATCTGCTCCTTTTGCAAGCATCTGGCATTGTGATTTGCTGAAAGGTGCACACTCTGTGTGTGTGTGTAACTGAGTTGGAATGGTTGCTGCAGATGTCAATTTAATGCAAAGTGTCTCGGATGTCCAACGCCTGACAGCATAGTGTTTGTATTGCCCTCCATGGTTTGCTTGAGGAGTGTGCCTGTTGTGTGTTCAATTCTTTAATGGCTTAGAGTATTTCAACACGCCTAACCTGCTGTCACCCGGTTTTTCCCAATGCGTGGATTGTGGGACCACAGTGTAAATGTTCATGGCGTAAAGGAAATACTCTGACGGTGGCGAGCTACAAAGAAGTGGCCCCAGCTTTATCGGTTTCCACCCTGCATCGGGCAGTGCAAGAATACACAGTGGGATGTGATTGCATCACATATTTGAAAAAGGGAGCTGAGCCAGCCAGCCAATGAGCATCACGCACAGCTGGGGAGGAGGAGCCAGAAAGGAAAGCAATTGAAGAGCTTCTAACAGAGTTAGAAAGCTAGAACTGAAACTCTGGGTCCAATAGCCTGGATCAAGTGCCCTTTGTTGGTGCCTGCTGTGACATTACCATCTGGAAATGCCCACACACAGCGCTGCTGAGTGGGCATTTACATATTTTGGGTGGGCCGTGCCCACTCTGGTCCTACCCTGTCTATGCCTCTGCTGCTGTCCCATTTAGTTGACCCCTAAATCTCGTCTTTTTTCCACGTTGGCTTTTAGGATCCCTGACTTCGTTTTCTGGTCAGAGGGACTTCTACTGAACACTGCCCGGCTGCCACTGCAACTCTTTGTGAGTATACAGTCCTATGTAGGCGTCTGCAACCTCTGGCTCTCCAGATGTTTTGCGCTTCAGCTCCCATCCGCCCTAGCCTACATATTCAACAGTGAGGAATCCTGGGAGTTGTAGTCCAAAGCATCTGGAGAGCCATAGGTTGCAGACCCTTGTCTTATGGTGTGTCCACATTGCTACTAGAACAGCAGTGCTTTTAAGTACCCTATTTTTGCTGTAGGGTGATTTTATCACCCTGCATTTTTTGTAAGTTGTAGGCTGGTGACAATTTGAAATTTGTTTTGGCCTCAGCAGGGATGCAAGCCGTTTTACTGCATTACTAACGAATTTTTAAGTCCCGCGCTCAGCCTTTTTGTTTTTGGTTGCCCCGTCCCTTTGTCTTGCAAAACCACGAGCAAGACCTACAAAGCTGTTCTGCACACATGGCTTCATTCTGAGCCCAGCCTGTGCCCTCTATTGCGGTTTGGACCGGTTTAGTTGTGGACCGGAGTTTTTGTTGGCTGGCTGCCAAAGTCTTTGTTGTGCACCCTGGTGCGAGATTTATTTTAATTTAATTTTCTTATACAATTTTCTATAGCTTGAACATGGCTAACAAGAGCATTAGAGCACTTCACAAAAACATCTATATTTATAAAAGTGAACATTTGTGGGTTTGTGGCTTGGCAAAGTGTTGTTCCTTATACAATTCCACACCGTTTCACTAATCTTGCCCAAATTGTGCATAGTTATCTGTTAGGACCCTCTGGACAGTACTGGCTACATGACATTTGGACACTCCACCCTGTTCCCAGAAGTTAAAATGCGTTTGTGGTTTGTGCAGTTTACCTCAGAGTGCAAAGCACAACAATTGATGAGTGTTGTCATGTCTGTCCACAGAACCCGTTCGGAGAAAGGGTACTTTTTGCTAGTATGCAATAAAAGAAGCGCACAAGATTGAAGTGATATTATAAAAACATTGTGACAAGTACAGACATTGCACAACTCGAAAAACTATCTTAAAACAATTCAAATAGAGGCTAGTTAAGTTCTCATTCACTAAAAAGCCTGTACCCATCACAGAGCTTTAACTTTCTTCCAAAATGTGAGGTAGTTTCCAATCTGTCGAATGTGTTTTGCAAGAATGTTCCAAAGTTTAATGGCCACTACCAGAGAAGGGTCTTTTACGTGTGAATGAGCGTTTACATCTTGGAACCACTAGTAGTCGACATTCTTGACGCCGAAGCCCTCTTTGATTTCTGGAGATTTTTAGATTTTGCATTAAAGGAGATCAGGCATGAAGAGATTTAAAATGTATCCTAAAATCGAACTGAAGCCAGTGGAGTTTCATTAAAATCTGAGAAATATGGTTGAATCTATGAACTCCACTGACTAACCGAGCTGCTGCATTGAAGACTGACTTCAAAGGAAGCAAGGTATTTTTGGGAAGCCGAGTTAGCAAGGCATTACTGGTATCTATTCTGGAGATAACCAGCAATTGAACTATGGTGCAGAAGTGCCACTCGGGGCGAAAGGCTCCACGGGCTTAACGTAAATAGCTGAAAATGTGCAGGTTTTACCATAGCATTAATAGGAGTATTAAAAGACAGACTAGTATTTAAATAAAAAGCTAATGATTTTGCCGAGGAGGAGAACTGAGAAAGGGGTGCCTGAAACCTTTGAATTCTGCAACTTTTAAAATAAAAACAGGATCTGGTTTAGTATGATAAAATAAAAGAAATTGAGTTTTTGAAGGATTCAATTTTAAAATGTGACGCCATCCACCCCTCAATATCTGACAAGCATTCTGCCAGTTTTACAAAATCACTGTCGGAAGAAAGTTTTTGATAAATCTGTGTATCATCGGCAAATTGATGCATCGAGACATTATGCCTGACTACAACTTTGCCTAAACGCTCCATATAGAGGTTAAAAAGCATTGGCGATAAAATGGACCCCTGTGGTGCTCCAAAAGGTAGGGGATGTGAGCGCTTCTGATTTGTTAAGACTAGTTGGCGCCTAGATTTGAAAAAAGATTCAATTCTCTTAAGGACAATACCTTTAATGCCCATTCTTTGATTCAGTGTGCCAATGCCGATGGAATAATCCATAGTATCAAAAGCCGCTGTCAAATCTAATAAAACCAAAATACAGCAAGACCCCTCATCTAAAATCCTCCTAATGTCATCTAAAATCTTCAGAGTTGCAGTTTCAGTGCTAGGTCCTCGGTGAAAGCCTGATTGAGAAATAGCCAGCAGATCTTGGGATCTAATCCATTCGTTTAATTGAACGGAAACGGCTTTTTCTAAAATCTTGTCCAAAAAAGGGAGAGAATTAACAGGTCTGTAATTATTCAAAAGATTGGCATCCAGTTTAGCTTTCTCTAATAGAGGGCATACATGCTCAATCATCAGAGCACTGGGAAAACAGCCCTGTATTCGGGATAATGTCACATCTGTTCAAAGAAGGGAGAATAAAACAGATTGGAAGGGCTGGTTTAAGAGTATAGCAAGGGTAGACCCTGGCATTAATTCTGTTCTGCTGGTTTTCATTAGAGTTCAGAGGAGCAGGTTAACCTATTTGCTGAGAGACTTTGGCACCGAAAAGCTGCTGCTGCAATTTTGAGATCATGTTTGGCTCTACTGAATGGGCTTGAGCCTCATTATCAAAACTCTGGTTTGGATTCTTGGCTGCTCGACGTCCTTCAAGGATTATTCGCCTCCCCCTCTGGCCTTTGCTGGGCTGGTACTTTTATGCTGAGACCCTCTGTGGGCCGTTCTGCTCTTTTTTTCTGGTTTTATTTCCTTGGTTTCCATCTTGGCATTGAAAGCTAATGTCACCCAGAGATGCACTGGCACACCAATAAACCCACCTCTCGTGTTCATTTGAGTAGTCCTGGGTTGCTTCTACAGTCCTGTTCAGCAATAGACTGGTCTTGCTGGTTACCTATTTGTCCTTTGAGCCAACAGAATATGCGTAGCCAAGTTCCTGCATTTGCTAAAAGCATTATCTGCCATTAAATTCCTTTCTGGCTACTGAGTCCCACACCTAGAAAGGCTCATTCTTCTTCTTTTTGGCCATCTGGGTCATTGTTGGTCTGCGTTTAAGGCCCTGGGTGAGGACTGCATTCTGTAAAGCACACGTGGAAAAGAAGAGCTGGACTCCTGAGTTGTTTAGCCAGTCTTGAAATGTCTTTTCGGGAACCATGACCATGGCTACTTACCTCTGGGCCCTGAGTTGGTGGGTTAGTTGAGAGACTTGCCGTAAGGCATCACCACAGTTCGTGGTGGAGGGTCGCTGCAGTTCCCTTTCTAGTGTGATTTACCATTTTTCGCATTGGCCTGAATCCTGCTTGGCTGCATATCTTCCTGGGGCTGCTTGGTCTTGAACCTGACACAGGTGCTCTTAAAAGGGGTCTCCTCTGGCATCCCCAGTGGTCAGATGCTGTCTTATCTGCACTTGTGGGATGGAACTGGTACTTACATTCTTCCCTCAATAGCTACTCAATAACTGCTCCTTTTGCCTTCTGACTTTGTCCTGTTAATTCCTATGGGAAACCTTTGAGTACACCTGGAACTAAGAAGTCCTAAAGTGACTTAAGTGGTAAATACTTGCCCCCATGGACTTCATTTGGGGATCGCCAGAGGAGGTTGCCGCTGTGACCCCTGGTGACTTCCCTGTGCAGAGGTAGTGTGGAAATGAAAATAACACAGGTTCTTAGAACACGTTTTATTTTCAGAAATCGCTCTGTGAAGTTTTGGCTTTGTCTAATATGCTAGTAACAAAGGCGCAGCTGGAGATTAGAGTTTGCAAATATAGGATGGGCAAACTGGCTGACCCAGAGTTTCTTATTTAGATTTGGCTGGATTATTGTATGTTTCTCAGGCCTATCATTTTGTTAAAACATACTCCATGTTTTCATATTACTGTGGCCCACATTTTCCCATATCCAGTTAAAATAAAATCTATATGATGTGTATGTATAGCACTTCATCTCTGACTCCTGATTTTGCCTCCATTTAAGTCCTGTAATAAATTGTTTTTTTTTTATTAAATATTGTGCGTCATGCTGGACTCGAGCATCTAAGCTTGGGACAGGGTATCGAACCCTTGCTGCCAGGATCTTGTTTCTAAGACGAGGGTCTTGCCCCTGAGCCAACCACTGTAAAAATAGGTGTTATTACTACTAAATGTAATAGTACTTAATGTATTGACCTCAGCGGCATGAAAGGCTGATTCAACCATGCTATTATATGAACGTGTATAGTGCAGGCTGGCACATTTCAGAGTTGAGCTTTTAACATGCTGAGCTATCCAATTGTGACACAATGGGCCTCATTACACAGAATGCGGTAAGTGTTTACCGGCACCGGTAAGGGCACCGTTACGGGTAAACCCTTACCGCCTTGCCTGCTGGGCCTAGAGACCCAAGCTACTCCTCACTGATGAGCCCCAACAAGGGTGAAACATGTTTGGGGATGCTTGTGGTCTCGTGCAGAAGGGATGTGACCTATCAGTTCGGGCTGGACTTCCCCTTTTGGGGTGGGGGCAAGCCTGATTTGCATATGGTCTTTCCCCTTCTCTAATGGCTTGGCAGGCGAAGAACGATGGTCTGGAGGGTTGCCCCGAGCAATGCCAGTGGTTAAGATTCAGTCTAAACCTTCCAGCCATCACCTCTTTGTTTTTGCTTTGTCACCCCGAGTGGGACGGGTATGCCCAGACGTGGGTCCCGTGCCTGCTGGGCCTAGAGACCCAAGCTACTCCTCACTGATGAGCCCCAACAAGGGTGAAACATGTTTGGGGATGCTTGTGGTCTCGTGCAGAAGGGATGTGACCTATCAGTTCGGGCTGGACTTCCCCTTTTGGGGTGGGGGCAAGCCTGATTTGCATATGGTCTTTCCCCTTCTGTAATGGCTTGGCAGGCGAAGAACGATGGTCTGGAGGGTTGCCCCGAGCAATGCCAGTGGTTAAGATTCAGTCTAAACCTTCCAGCCATCACCTCTTTGTTTTTGAGCTATCCAATTGTGACACAATGGGCCTCATTACACGGAATGCGGTAAGGGTTTACCGGCACCGGTAAGGGCACCGTTACGGGTAAACCCTTACCGCCTTACTACGAGGTCCCTTTGTGGGACCCGACCTCAACGGCTGGTTTTACCAGCCGTTAAGGAACGGGCCCGCAAAGGGACCTTGGTGCTAATTACGGTACCGCAATTTGCGGTACCGTAATTGGCTCCTTCCCCATTCCCAATGAGTCCTATGGGGACAAAAATGGGAATGGGGAAGTGCCTTGGTGAATGGGGAATTACCGCCCACGCTCACCTTGGAGTAGGGCGGTAATTCCGCCATCCACCAAGGGGGACACGGTAAAATACCAGCGGCAACCATGGCGCTAAAAGCGCCATGGTTACCGCATACCGTGTAACGAGGCCCAATATGTTGTTAATCAATTGTGCAGGTACAAAGAAACATTTATTATGCTATCTACACACCCCTCTCCTGCCGCCCACCCCACTCCTTTTTAAAATAAAACATAACACTATTCTTTTCAGGTTTACTAGTGGGCCATGACATTTTTACAGTGCTTTGAAGCAGAAGGAATGAGTTTTACGTTAGTACGAAATGTAACCCCAAGAGCCATTGTATTACCGAATGCTGTGGTATGCATATTTAAGGAGACATTTCTGGTAGGATAGCTCAGTGGGTTAAGTGCTCACTGCTGGGATCAATGAGTTTTCTGCAGGTCACAGGTTTGAATCCTAGCAACGTATACTCAAGGTTTCACCCTTCTGAGGTCCACAAATGAGTATTAATTTTGGTTGGTGGGTAACCATTTTATATAAGCGTGTTTTATGTAAAGTGCTTTGGCGAGAGTGCTATATCATTTTTGGATGATTATGAATTCCTAAATGTTAGCATGAATAAATCCAAGGATAAGCTCAGAATGTCATAGTCTTAAATTAGTGTTCCTTTAAAAAGTGTTTCTTGCATCCCTGAGAAACGTGTGGATCTTCTTTTCTACTGGCATGACTGAAGCTGAATGAGACTGGGTTACTGTCATTTCCTAGGGCATTTGAGACTGCACAATAGTCCTGGTAAACATACCATGCATAAAAGAAACTATGTGGTGTTGGATCATTTTAGGCTGCGCTTGGCACGTTAGTGAATCAATTGCTTGTGAGCCTGTTCATATGGTAGCTTATACAATGCATAAAATGCATTGAATGGCATTACCGGGGCATTGGAGGCCGCACCACAAATATGATAGCAACAATTGGATATGTGAGGCTAATCATTTTGCATACAGTAATATGGCAGCACCTTGTGTATAGGCGCATTATAAATACCATATCATATATCACCTGGGAATGTAGGGCTTTACTTGCCACATGATTTCTAGACCTAAGACGTGCAGCTATAATTGGTATTAAATGGCCATTTGAGGCTATAGTGGCATATTCATGGCTATGCCCCTGACCAATGTTGTTTCTCTTGGGCCTACCCCTGTTACAACATGACACCCTTTTTTGCATATCAAGGCAGAACCCTAGTTAAAAGCAGGTTGTATCTAAACATTTTTCAGGGTCAAAGGTCATATGGCATCACTTCCTGTGATGTCACAAGTTGTGTGATGTCACTTCCGCTACCTGTGGCATTTTGGTGAATTGACATCCCTGCATGCCTCTGGACATTTTTACTGAGTCTCCCTTGGGTCCATGGAATTTCACACCATAGACTGGAATTCTAGCCAGTGCCACAGATTGAATATGTATTTTTAAAATCTCGCAGCACGCTCCTGCCTATGAAGGGGGTCTATGTACATGTTATCAATGAAAAATACTACTGTAACTTTTTCTCAAGGAGTCTTTTCTAATGAGTCTTAGCATGTTCTTACTTTTGGTGGCCTCTGGCTTTGTATTCTGAAGTGTGCGCCTCTTTCTCCCCTGAGGGCCTGCATTTGCTGTTATGTACGTTTGTATTATATATTATACATTGTACTATGTCCTAGCGGTTTAAGATTATTGTGACTTTGTTTAGTGTTGGCACATGGGGGTCAAAATATGACTAGGTAAATGAACTTTTATATTGTCTCGGACCCCCTTTTTGTTCCCACCCCATAATCTATATGTACTGTATGTATCACCAGATAGACACATTGGGCCTCTTTTTGAACTCTGCCGGCCTGGAATTTACATGCTGCTAATTCTGCTTACCCGCGCATTTCCGGACCAGCAGAGGTAACGTGCCTTGCAGAATATGGAAGTTAGTGCCATGGGTAAATTCATTTTTAGTGAATATGATCCTAAAGATGGCATTATTATCCCAAAACCCAGACAAAGTTCCTGGTCCTGATAACATTCCAGTAGACCTCCTACTGAACGAGCCTTTAATTACTGTGCTTTTTTATGCCATCAATAAAAAACAAAACATACAGAAGAGCTGGCTCTCTGCAGAGATTATGCCGATTTCTGCCAGAAAACTATGGACCGATTTCCTTCATAGACAGTATGGCAAAGATGTATTGCCAAATTATTTTAACAAGGGTTAAACAGTGGGTCACAGATAACAAACCTATCTCAATATTACAGGGCACACAGTTGATCCAGGGTTTCTTTCTTGTGCCTTACTTGTGAAATATTAAAATCAGAAAAATATGTTTTTTATTTAGTATTTATATATTTTAAGTCCACCTTTGATAAATTATATGGGAGTATATTATGGTTGCTCTCGGTGTGTCTGAATATTCCCTCCCCATTATTTGCAGCTATTAAAGCACTATACTGTAATAACAAATCTTGATTTAGATGTGGGGTGAGTGTACAAAAGATTCTAAGGTTAATATTACTTCATTGCCTCTGTTAAACACTCCAACCTATCTTATATCCTAATTCTTCTTGATCTGTCTGCTGCTTTTGACACTGTTGATCACTCTGATCTCCTTAATCCTCTTTCTTCTTGGGATTCACGACTGAGCCCTTGCCTAGATTTAATCCTGCTTCGCACTTCGTCAATACTCTGTGTCATGGATCAACAACAGCTCTCAACTCACACCTCTAACTGTTGGTGTTCCACAAGGCTATATCTTGGGTCCGCTCCTTTTTGCACACTACACCTCTGCTCTTGGGGCACTAATCTCCTCCTTTGAGGATGACACCCAAATCTTCTCCATTGCTGAACTCTCTTCTGATCTCTCTATCAATATTTACAACTGTCTCTCTGCCATTAAATATTGAATGGCTTTGTACTCTCTGATGTTAAACTCTACCAAAACAGGGGTGCTATTTGTCCCTGCGAAAAGTTCTCTCTCATCTCTTCCTCTGCCTATCTATTTCCCAATCCCAACTGCCATTCTCCCCTACTCTTATTCAGCTAGAAACGTCAGCATTATCTATGACCCTTCTCACACCTTCCCTACTTTCATCTCCAAAACTGGAAGAGCAGCCCGCCTCATCCTCCTAAATATTAGGAACATCAGGCATCTCCTTCCTTTCAACATCGCCAAGCATAGCAACCTCTCTGGTCTCCACAAATAGGCTTTCTGCTCTCTCGACAATATCATTAACTTCGCTACCAGGATTCTTTGAACTCCTTTGCTTCACACCTACTTCTCAGTACCATCACCAGGCTGGATGGCTGACAATGCAAAGCAAAGCCAGATTAAAATGTCTTCTCCTGGTTCACAATCTTTCCATGGTAAGCACCACAGTATCTATCTTTCTCTATCCAACTCTACAAGCCTTCTGGTAATCTCGGCTCTGCCTCCTTGACTACCCTTGTGGCTCTGCACCCTCCCTGTGCTTCCTCTCGCTTCTGCTCTTTCTCTATTCTTGCTCCACTTGCATGGAATTCTCATCTGATGGACATCCGGGAAATAGTCCACACAGTTTTGTTCAAAACCAAACTAAAAACCCATCTCCTCACCTCTGAGTTACTCATTTAAGCTACCTCTCAGCTGCCTGCTAGCTAAAATGTTTCCCTCGTCTCTAACCTGCCCCTGTTCCTCACTTTCACTGCCTCTACTCTAGCACTTCACCCATCATAGTCAAATCCTGAGCACAGCCGGCCATACTGCCTACCTGCAATTAAAAATGTCCCATGTTGGTTGTCCTTAGTCTATGAATGTCCACTTATGCATTGTCCCCGGTGACTATTCCATTTACTCCCCTCCACAACCTGGTCAGAATGTCACTCAAACTCATCCCATTGTAAGAAGCTCACTGCTTCCCTTTAAATCGGATTTTGTATCTATTTTACATTCTTTTGTGATCAAAAGGGTATTGATCCTCCTGTGTATATATAAATAAATATTGGTGTACATGAGGCCTACGTTTTATCGCCTATTTTATTTTAGTTTTATATTAATTCTTTGCAGATCAACTAGAGTTACTTGATTGCAACGGACGCACCATTATTGGACAATGTGAAAATTGGCCTATTACTATACACACATGACTTAGTATTAATTTCCCAATCACCTATTGGGATGAAAAAAACAATTACATTTTTTACAATCATACTGTAGCTAGTGTATGCTGGAGGTCAACTTGGCTAAACATGTTTTGCCATTAAAAAAACATAAGAAAAATGCATCTTTTAAATGTAAAGGGTAAACAAGTATGCGAGTTGAGAACTTTGATTATCTCCGTATTAGATTGTTGGAATAGGACTTGGGGGAGTGGGCGGGCCAAATTACCCGTTGTAGTTTTACTCTATGGCAGTGGGAAGGAGATACTCTAGTTTTTCTAGAAAATGTGGAGAGACAATTATGCTTGAAACACTAGAGGTGTATACAATGTAAGAGTGCATCTGCAGAGTGCTGTTTGCTGCCTGCCTGTTGCCTGCCATCAGGATTGTTGGACCGCTAATTTTGGACTTAAAAATTTGCTAAAAGAATGTGAGGTCAAGGCCCTTCCCAGAAAGCAGCATTTAATGCACTGTGCGTGCCCATTAGCGCGTGCGCATCTGCAAGAGTGCATCTGCAGAGTGCTGTTTGCTGTCTGCCTGTTGGCTACCATCAGGATTGTTGGACCGCTAATTTTGGACTTGAAAATGTGCTTAAAAGTATCCTATCTCAGATATTGATTCTAAAATACACCAACGGCCACTAAAGACAACTTGTACTTTGCTGGCACATATTACTAATCCCATTGTTCTGTATTCTCTAACAGAACGTGAGGCCACACCCCCTTCCAAGATAGCAGCATATATTTCACTGGTTGCACTCATCAGCAAGAGTGCATCTGCAGAATGCTATTTGCTGCCTGCCTGTTGTTTGTCATTAGGATTGTTGGAGTGCTAATTCTGGACTTTAAAATTTGCTAAAAGGTATCCTATCGCAGAATTTGACTCTAAAATACACCAACGGCCTCTAAAGAGAACTTGTACTTTTCTGGGACATATTACAATCCCATTTTTCTGTATTTCTCGCACAGAACATGAGGACACAACCCTTCCCAGAAAGCAACATATATTGCACTGGGCCCACATCAGCAAGAGTGTACCTGCAGATTGCTGTTTGCTGGGGCTGCGGGTAAGGGTGTGGCGTGGCCCCATTTCTTGTCTACTCATGTTCACACATACTTTTCATACTTAGGTTGCATTGCATGTTGCTAATACTGATCGATCCCCTCACTTTATGAGGATACCTGGTACATCTCTAATTGACGCTTTCTGGATAATCGAGTAATAAACCTTTTCTTTTAGATTTGTACTACCGCCATTGATATTTGTGGGTCCAGCTGTCCACTTCCTGGTTAGGGTGGGCCTATAACACCTATTGTTTGATCTGTGAATTATTACAGGGCACATTTTCTCCCCCTCCCTGCCTTGCCTTATAGTATTGCGCCCCTTGCATTACACACTGATAGCTTTGATTGAGGTGGATTTTTCATTCACATGTTGTTTTTGTTACCCCGTGAGGTTACAGCATATGCTCCTACCCTCGTTCTTGGGTCTATTGAGCGAGGAAAAACCTTCCTTTTTAGAGGCTAATACTGTGAACATCGATATTCCTCTGGCATTTTGTGGGCCTTGATAGAAAGGCCGGTTTACGGGAGTAGTCTTGCTTTAATTTTTTATTGTGTTTCATCCTCCTTTTTTTTTCTTTTCCTGTTCCCTTCTCCTTTGTGCTGGAAATATCAGTTCCTCTGTTCTATTTTGCTGTTTGAAACATGGTCTCTAAACTCCGTTCTCAGTTTAACAAAAGTAAACTATGTGATCATAGTATGACACCGCCGGAATTGCTGTCCCCGCCAAGAGGTCAAAAGAAAAGGAGGGGAGCAGGGACTTGTGGAAATAGGAAATCAGATTTCACTCAACTAAAAATATCTGGCTTTATAACTGTGGGAGCAGAGCGGCTTAATACTGGGAGGATACGGTAAAGAGTACCAATGAGGGGTATAATCTGGTGCAGAGGGGGGAGATGTTTATGGCTCTGTGCGAGGGGTTGAATGAATGTATTTTTTTCCTGCCAAATAATAGTTCCATGATTGATAACAACTCTTTGTTGAATATGTGCCATTAATTCCGGCATCAATCTGTTAGTGAAAGCCGCACCTGGTCAAGGTTTGCTGGATGGCAACATGGAACCGATAGCCAATATGGCTAATATTATTGGAAGCAATCTTTCTGGGACTCCTAACCTTGAACTGTTGGCACAAGATGAATCTCCGATTGTGAATGGAAATGGTGATTGGGATGTGAGTGAGGAAATTTGTGAAGGTTCACTGAACATGGCAAGTGAGCTAGAGGCCATTGTTGCCACGCTGGATGTGGTATTCGCTCTGTGCTCTAACATTATGAAAGAGAAACAGGATTTGAATGCATTGGTTATGGGCTTCACAATAAGCAATGGGCATAAAAGACGCAGTGTGGTGGAACAGATAATTGTCGAGATGGATAAATCATGTGATGAGGCCGATGCTTTGAGTGACCTTTGCCTAGCTTTAGCAGAGGACGACTGCGTCAATGGTATAACTATGGTTGAAAGGGGAGAACAATCTGGCGGGGAGAATGTGCATGTGGATATTGTGTCAGAGGGTGAACATAGTATCACCTATGGAAGTAAAAAACGCACCCGACGGGAACGTAACTATAAAAAGCAGAGGTGCAAGAGGGGGAAAGTGGAAGGAAAGTGGTGTGTAGAGAGAATGGTGCCTTGTTAGCAGAGACTCGGAAAAAGGATGTTATGTGTGAGCTTAAGGGTGATAGATACAATTTAAATGAGGCAAAGAAAGAACTGAAGGTACCCGTAAACAATAACCAGGGAGGGTTGGATAATTGGTTGAATGGGACGGTGAGCTAAACTCAGATGGTGGGTGACTCCCAGCTGAATGTAACAGAAATTGAAATCATTTCAGAGGTAAGTCCGAAGGGTGTGTTACAGGGTGCAGATTGTATGAAAATTGTGAACATAGCTGTAAATAAGATTATGGATACACTATCATCTAAGGATATGGGGGCCTATATGGCCGAGATGGAGAGATTAGCTATGCACAACGCAAACAAGGGTAAAATAGGTTCAAGTGATCAAGAATGTGTATGGGGAAAATTCCCGAAACGAATTGAAATGATTACGTATGAGATAATCCCTTATTTGAACCAGAAATGGTTCCTGGAACAACTACATAAGGTCCCCGAATTAGGGAATTAGGTGGGATAACATCTGCTGATATTGTGAAAGTGACACTACCGGAATATGGGAGTTGGGAGAACTGGGCATTGTGCATTTTGTTACGCCAGTGAGAGTGGAACTTATTTGTATCCATGCTGAGACTCTTTGGAACAATAGGCATGAAATGGTGATATATAATAAGGTGGAGGAAAAGGCTAATAAAAAGGTGGGATTTATCTGCGCTGGGTCAGCGAGGCAGTTGATCCAAGGTGGGTATATGTAGGTGTGAAATGTGGGTACCTGAGTTGCATATTTGGAGGAGAATTGAGTGTCTAGGTTGTCACATGAACCGGTTATTCTATCCTGGAACACCAGAGGGTTCTGCTCCTTCATAAATGGTGTAGGTAATATTTGTCTTGATAATTGTGATATATTTGCTCTTCAAGAGACTTGGGTCAGTTGAACAATTTTGATTAATGGGTTTAATGTTCTGGTCAAACCTGCGGCTTGTAGTGGGGTGGGCCACCCGGTGGGGTGTCAATGTATTGGTGTTAGGAGCCCGTTAACCATCAATGAGTATGATAAAATATGAAAAACAAGGGGGGGTCTGGGAATATCTCTACCAGCACGAACACAGTCTAATGACCTTTTCTTGGGTGAATAACCCCTGGGAGAGACTCTACCAAGTCTTTAGCTCACTGTCCCTTTCACAGAGAAGAAATGTCCCTGCATATCAGTCTTTGTCCTGCCCAGTGGCAGTCCAGCACTGAAATACTAGGCCATCCACCCAAGAACAATTCAATGGGCTGTGTTTGTGCTGGTAGAGTGTTTCCCAGACACCACCCTGTTTTGCATACCAAGTAACTTTGGGTCTCACCCTAGGTTACCAGGGGACTCCAGATGTGGACCCCCTGCTCACTGTTCTTAGAGAGACACAGCTTCACCTCACTGATGATGCCCAACTAGGCTGAAACATGTGTATGGGGTTGCTGTGGTACTCTTGTTCAGAGGAGAATTGCCTAGCATTTCGGTGCTAGACTGCCCTCAGGCCAACCTTCACCTCTTCGATAGACGCTTCCCACGCCTCATCAACTTCCTTTCCTCTCCTGCTGTGCCCCCTCTTCTGTCCTCGACTACCTTGCCTCTACCCTCCCTCCCCACCCCCTCTCATGCTCCTTCTTCACCTCCGCAGGGCATACCTCTGTTCTGTACCCCTCCCCGGAAGTCCTTCAAAGATGGCAACCTTCTCCACATTGCCACTCTTGTGGAACTTGACCTTGACGTACTCGGTCTCACTGAGACATGGTTCACGGCCAGCTCTGTGACCAGCTTTGACACACTCCTACCCGACGGCTACAAGATCCTCTCCGTGCCCAGGCGCAACCGTGCTGGGGGGTGTGGCCCTTATCTTCCCTGAATCGATTCCTGCCACTGTTACTCCCACGCAGACCTACTCCTCTTTTGAATGTCTTGTCTGCCGACTCTCTCTCTCTCTCTCTCCTAGCCATTCCCTTACCGTGACTACTATCTATCGGCCACCTGGTCAAATTTCCACCTTCCTCTCCGAGTGGGCGGACCTCTCCTCCTCACTCCGGTCCTCAACCACTCAACTCCTCTTTCTTGGAGACTTCAACATCCACCTGGATGCCTCCTGTGCCCCCTCTGGACTCTTTCGCAAACTCTGTGACTCGCGCTCACTCTCTATTCTCCCGTCTGGGCCGACTCATTCTGCAGGGCACACTCTTGATGCCCTGATCTCCTCGGACCTTCCCCTCTCTGTCCGTCTCTCCACTCCTCTCTCCTGGAGTGATCACTTTCTCCTCTCCTCCCACCTCACCCTCCCTACCCCACAGGCAAACCCACCCCCATCACTGCTACCTTCCTTCTCGGTCATCCGACCCATGAAGCGCTTGTCAGTTGAGGCTTTCTCCCCCCCCTCCTCCCCCTTCGGCTGACTCCCACCCTGACACAGCCCTCTCCACTCTGCTATATCTGATACTCTTGATATCCTTGCCCCTGTCATGAGAATCCGCCTGAAGCCCAAAGCCAAATGTAACTCCTGGTATGACTCGGATCTCGTCACCCTTAAACGCAAGTGCAGGGTGGCAGAGAGGAAATGGTGTGCTTCATGTTCATCCTCTGACAAACTGGCCTGTCGCCTGCTCCAAAGGCAATACCGGCTGTCCGTTCTCACCAAGAAGAGAGCCCTTATCCAAGCCCGCATCTCTGCGACATCCAACGATTCGGCTGAACTCTTTAAAATCTGCAAGGAGCTGGCCAACCCTGCTGCAGTCTCTACCTCTCCTGTCCCCTCCCAGGCCCTCTGCACGGCACTGGCCTCTCACTTCATTTCAAAAACTCAGGACATCCTGTCCTCACTCTCCTCCTATCACCCCCCCCCCCTCTATTCCCTGCCCTTCCTCTGGCCCTTCTGCAGCCACCCCTCCTCTCTCCTTCTCTGCCTTTCCCCTTTTTTCTGCTGACGAGGTTTCAAGGCAAGTCCGATCTATGAAAGTCTCGTCAAAACCGATCCACCCCTGTTCCTCCAAAACTATCAAGGACCACATCGACTCCTTGGCTCCTGCCCTTGCTGACTTCTGAAATCACTCCTTCGCCTCTGGAGTCTTCCCATCCCCTCTCAAGCACTCCCATGTGCACCCCCTTCTTAAGAAACCTTCTTCCGACCCTTCCGGCCCAGCTAACTATCGCCCAATCTCTATCACTCCCTTCCTGGGCATGCTCCTGGAGAAATTACCCATCTCCCAGCTTAATCTCCATGCTGAATCTGTTGGTAGTCTTAATGACCATCAGTCTGGCTTCAGAGCTGCCAGAAGCACGGAAACTGCTCTCCTGAACATCCGTGAGGACCTGCTCTCGAACCTTGACTCTAACATTCCATGTGAACTCATTTTGCTTGATCTCTCTTCTGCCTTTGATACTGTCAACCTTACCATCCTGCTCAACCGTCTCTGTGATAACCTGGGTATCACTGGTCAGGCTCTGGCGTGGCTGACCTCTTTCCTCTCCAATCGATCCTCCAAGGTCCAACTGGGGTCTTTCCTCTCTGACATCTTTTTCTCTACCTGTGGTGTCCCCCAGGGATCTAACCTCTCTCCCTGGCTGTTCAACCAGTATCTGGAAATTCTCGCCCACTGCATCGCTGCTCTCTGCCCCAACTTTCAGTGCTATGCGGACGATACCCAGCTCATTTTCAGGCTACCCTCAGCCTCCTCTTCTCCTTCCCTCATCTCTGACTGTCTTTCTGCTATCTAGGAATGGTGTGCCGCCAACAACCTCTGCCTTAATGCCAGTAAGACTGAGATTCTACTCATTGGCACTCCCACTCCCTCCTTCCCTGCAGCTCTCTGCCCGGCCTCTCTGGGCCCTCTTCCTTCTCCTACCTGCAAGGCAAAAAACCTCGGGGTCATCTTCGACTCCACACTTTCCTTCTCTCCTCACATATCCGACGTCTCTAAGAAGTCACACTACCAGCTACACCTCCTCAGAGGTATCCTTCCTTTCCTCTCCTTCCCCCAGAAGCTCACTGTCTCTAGAGCCCTGGTTCTCTCGAAGCTGGACTACTGTAACAGCCTCTATCTAAATCTGCCTGCCTCTACTCTCCACCCTTTGCAACTCTTCCAGAACAGGTCTGGGAGTCTTGTCCTTGGCCTCAAGCCCAGGGACCGTATCTCTCCAGGACTGAAATCACTACACTGGCTCCCGGTGACTGCGAGGATCAAGTTCAAAACCCTCTGCATTGTCCACAAGGCTGTCTGGGGCCTTGGGCCAAAATACCTTCAACTCTCTCTTCCTAAATATCTTCCTTCTCAAGCTCTTCGCTCATCCGCCTCCAACTCCCTCAAGGTCAGCCGCTTCTCCAAACAACGAGTTGGGGGCAGATCTCTCTCCGCTGCAGGGGCCTCCCTCTGGAACAGCCTTCCTGCCTCCCTGAAACTTGAGGAGAACCATCTCCGTTTCCGGAAGCACCTCAAAACCTTCCTTTTTGCCTCTGCTTTCTCTCCCCCTCTCCCCTGCTAATACTACTGAAACTGCACTGAATCTGCAACTGGGCCACTCGCCGTTCTCGGTCCTTGGCCCAGCCACTCTCCCCTGCACTGCCTCCCCGACAACCCCTGCACTGTGGGACTGTGTCTGTATCCCTACAGCCCCCCTTCCCTGCACTTGTCTGCACTTATCTCGCACTTGCCACCAGCTGGCCCTTGTTATTTATCCTGTATGCTGTATGCTAATAACCCTGTACTGCACTTTCCCCTCTCCCTTTCCCCCTTGCACTTGCGCGATCTGAATGATACCTGGCCTAGTAGGATCATTGTCTGTCTCCCCTTGTTCCCCCCCTGCCTCGTCGCGCCTTGAAACACTTGTGTATAGGCGCGTTACAAATGCCATATCATATATCATATCATATCATATCTGGGCAGGACAAAGACTGATATGTGGGGCTATTTCTTCTCTGTGAAAAGAACAGACAGCTAAAGACTTGGTTGAGACTCTCTCACGGGCCATCCAACCAAGAACAAGCCAATGGGCTGTGTTTGTGCTGGTAGAGAGTTTCCCAAACACCACCCTGTTTTGCATACCAAGTAACTTTGGGTCTCACCCTAAGTTACCAGGGGACTCCAGACGTGGACCCCTTGCGCACTGTTCTTAGAGAGATACAGCTTTACCTCACTGATGATGCCCAACTAGGCTGAAATATGTGTATGGGGTTGCTGTGGTACTCTTGTTCAGAGGAGAATTGCCTAGCATTTTGGTGCTGGACTGCCCCTGGGCAGGACAAAGACTGATATGTGGGGATATTTCTTCTCTGTGAAAAGAACAGTGAGCTAAAGACTTGGTTGAGACTCTCCCAGGGGCCATCCACTCAAGAACAAGTCAATGGGTGTCACAGGTTTCCCCCCCCTTCTCACCGGTCTATGTTGCCTGATGTCCTCTTTAGGTGGAGTCTTCTTTCGTATGGTTCGGGACTTAAATAAGCCTGCTCGGCCGTCCTCGGCTTCCAGATTACGTTCAGCTTTGATGTCCAGGATCACGGGAAACTCCGGGAGTATTTAAGAAGGAGTTGGGGGCACGCGGAAGCAGCGCAGGGATTCCAGGAAGTTAGGAAAGAGGGAAGAAGTCAGGAGAAGGGAATCCAGGGGCCAGGGGATAGCAAGTAGCGCTAGAGAAGGTTCGGAGCACACGTCCGATCACAGCAAGTAGCAGCGTTGAGACGCGCGGGGCTGCTGGGGTGTGGCTTCTTTATAGAGGGCGCTGCGTAGAACATGAAGACTGGCGAGCAGCGTTCTGAGCTTGCCACCATGTTAGTAGTATTATGGAGTGTAAGGCCCGACGTGTCAGGGACCAGGATGCCCAGAAGGGGCGAGTTCGAAGGTTCATGACAGCATACCTCCTCCGGAAACTCGTTCCACCGGGTTTGCCCGGGTGTATGAGATGGAACCTTCTGAGTAGCCTGGGGGTATTTAGATTTGAGATAGGTTCCCAAGTGCGTTCACTGGGGGATATCCTTTCCATTCCACCAGGTACTGGAGTTTGCCACGTCTATATCTAGAATCGCAAATCCTGGAGACCTCATACTCCAGTTGGTCATTGATGAGTACTAGTTTGGGCCGAAGGTTAGTTCGAGAGGTCTGAACATATGGCTTTATTAAGGACGTGTGAAAGACTGGGTGGATTTTCTTCCAGGAGTCTGGAAGCTTGAGTCGGTAGGCCACTGGGTTGATGATTTCCTTTATAAGGAATGGTCCATAATATAGAGGAGCCAATTTATTTGGTCGCAAATGCAGTGGTAGCCGTTTTGAGGACAGCCAAACCTTATCCCCTATTGTGTAGGAGGGGCTTGGTCTTCGGTTGGAGTCTGCATACAGTTTGGTCTGGGTCCTGGCCTTTTCTAATTGTTCTTTGGCTTCTCTTTGAACATTAATGAGCATTTCAATCCAGGAATCGATTGTTGGAACTGGTGTATGATGAGGAAGGATGGAGGGTAGAACCGAAGGGTGGAATCCTTGGCTACAGAAAAAAAGACTGGTCTTAATAGCAGAGTGGTCCGAATTATTATAGGCGAATTCTGCCACTGGTATTAAGAGGGACCAATAGTCCTGGACCTTGGTAGCAAAGCAACAGAGGTATTGTTCCAAGGTTTGGTTTACGCGCTCTGTGGCTCTGTTGGTTTGGGGATGATATCCTGAGGAAAGAGCGCGTTGGATTCCTAGTATTTGGCAAAGATGTTTCCAGAACTGAGAAATGTATTGGGGGCCCTCTTTCTGATATGATCTTGGAAGGAAGTCCATGCAGTCGGAATATGTGTTCCAGGAAAATTCCAGCAAGTTCTGACGAGGATGGCAGTTTAAACAGAAGTGTAAAATGGGCCACATGGGTGAACAAATCAATGGTGACCATGATGGTTGTGTATCCCCTGGAAGGTGGTAATTCCACAATGAAGTCTGTTGCTATGAATTCCCAAGGCCTTGTTGGAAGTGGAGGTTGCTGCAATAGACCTGCTGGTCTCTTGTTGTCATGTTTGTTTTGGTTACAGACAGAGCATGCCTGGATATACCTTTGTACATCAGCTTTCACTCCAGGCCACCAAAATTGCCTTTGTATAAATCGGAGGGTATTGGTAGTACCGCGATGCCCGGAGTAAAGAGTATTGTGACAGAGACTTATTATCCTTTGCTTTAGTTTTTGTGTTGGGATGACCAAGGCATTGTCTTTGAACAAGTATCCATCTTTGGTCTTCAGTTTCCACTGGTTCTTGTCTGAGATATCTTTCCAGAGTTCGAGGATTGAGTCTGACTGCAGACTTCATCTAGGAGGCTGGTCGCCTGGGCTACAATTGTGGTGCGGGGAAACATCTTGGGAAATGTTCGGTCATCAGGAGGTTCATAGTCAGGGCGTTCATAGTCAGGGCGCCGAGACAAGGCGTCAGCAATTATGTTTTGTGTTCCCTGAACATGGTGAATTTGGAACTGGTATTGAGCAAAGAAGAATGCCCAACGTGCCTGATGGCTGTTCCTGCATTCCAGGGCCTGTAACACTTGGAGATTTCGATGGTCCGTCCGAACCTGGACAGGATGTTTAGCTCCTAGAAGTAAATTACGCCACTCTGTGAAGGCTTGACGGATGGCTAGAAGTTCCTTTTCTAAGACTGAGTAATGAGTTTCACTGGAGGTCAATGTCTGTGAAAGATAGGCAATAGGATGTTCCAGCCCGTCATCTAGTTCCTGTTTCAGAACTGCTCCGATGGCATAGTTGGGGGCATTTGTTTCCACTAGGAATGGTCCATTTATATTAGAACGAACCAGGATGGGGGCTTGTGTAAATTCTGTTTTCAGGCGTTGGAAGGCCTTCTCCTGGGCTGGGGTCCAATGATAGGGAGTATCTTTCTTCAACAAGGAGATGATCGGTTGAACAATCTCGGAGAAGGATGGTATAAACGTCCGATAGAAATTGGCCAAGCCCAGGAAAGATTGGATCTGTTTTGCGGAGGTCGGAGTTGGCCAGGATAGTATGGCCTTAACCTTGGATTGATCCATGCCTATGCCATCATGGCTAAGGACAAATCCTAGATAGTGAACAGTGGAAACATGAAAAAGGCATTTCTCGGGTTTTGCTAGAAGCTTGTGTTCACGTAGCCATTGTAACACTGATTTAACATGTTCTTCATGCTTGAGAGGATCCTTAGAGAATATCAAAATATTGTCCAAGTAGACGATGACGAAAAGAAATAGCATATAGCCGAAAACACCCTGTCCATGAAACGTTGGAAGATTGCCAGAGCATTAGAGAGTCCAAAGGGCATGACCAAGTATTCGTAATGACCAAAGGGTGTTCTGAAGGCTGTCTTCCATTCGTCACCTTCTCTAATACGAATCAAGTGATAAGCACCCCTGAGATCCAATTTGGTGAATATTACGGCTCCTCTTACGGCTTCCAGGATATCCAAGATCAAGGGTAATGGATAACGATCCTTAAGGGTGCACTGATTAAGACCTCGATAATCAAGACAAGGTCCGAGTTCCTTGGTGTCTTTTTTAGGAACAAAAAATAATGAAGCTCCAGCCGGAGACTTGGATGGGCGTTTGGTGCCATTTTTTAGGTTAGTATCTAGGTATTCACAAAGGGCCTTTTTCTCTGGTTCAGACAGGATAAACATCCTTCCAAAGGGAATCACGGCTGAAGGTTCGGTTTCAATAGCACAGTCCTCAGGCCTATGGGGTGGTAGGGCTTGGACAATAGCAGAAGAGAACACATCAGCGTATTCCTGGTAGGTTTTAGGAACCTGGATGATGTTGGAGACCATAAGAGGATCTTGCTGAGTTGTTGAATGTGCTTCTGATGTTGTCGGTGAAGGATCCTGGAGCAGACAACGGGACATGCAAAATTCGGAACCTAGGAACAGGGAACCAGCTGTCCAATTGATGTATGGGTTGTGTTTTTGTAGCCAGGGCATTCCCAAAACCATTGGGTAATGGGCAGATTTTATGATGTCAAACTTTATCCTTTCTCAGTGATGGTTTATAGCAAGCTCAGTTTCCTTAGTCTGAAGGGTTATGGGTCCAGAAGAAAGGTCTTCCATCAATTGCTTCTACAGGTTGCAGGACGTTTCGGGATTCGTAAGGAATATGATGTTTAAGGACCCATTCCTGATCTATGAATATTCCCATGGCCCCACAGTCCACTAGTGCCAGAATGTGGTAGGATTCCTTCTTAAATGACGACAGAAAAGCCTGTAATACTACCAGGGAGTTTTGTCCAGGAGAGTTCAAGGATGGTATAGATGTGGAGCCTGCATCTCTCTCCCGAAACTGAGCTCCATCTAGGATCGGGAGCTGGTGTTTCCCGAACGCCGTGGAGGGGCTAAGGGACATTCTCTGACTAAATGCCTGTCCGAGGCACAGTACATGCATAAGCCAGTATGGATCCTTCTTAGCCTTTCTTGGGGGGATATGGGTCCAAGGAAGGCCCCTATTTGCATGGGTTTGGGTTCATTTGTAGGAACAGAAGAATCTTCGGATTTTGAAGGGCTCACAAGAGGATTTTTTTGGATGGTTGACTTGGTCTTCCTTTTCTCTGCCTTTCTTTCCTGGATGCGGAAATCAATTTGTAGAGCAAGATCCATAAGTGCCTGGTAAGAACTAGGACGTGCTACCCTGGCTAATTCATCCTTAACATCTTCATTTAGCCCTCTTCGAAAGAGAGTGAAGCAAGCTTCAGAAAGCCAACCCGCTTCTTTAGCCAATTGCTTGAATCGAGTTACGTAGGTAAGCAGGTCCTGAGAGCCTTGCTGGAAATCGAGTAAACGTTCTTGAGCACTAAAGACCTGTTCTGGGCGGTCAAACATAGTCTTTAGTGCTTGAATGAATCCATCATAATCATCCAAAAGGGAATCTCCGGTGTGAACTAATGGTGTGGCCCAGGCTAAGGCATTCCCGGAGAGGTGAGAAATAATAAAGCCCACTTTAGCCCTGGGGGTGGAAAAATAATAAGGTTTAAAGGTAAAGTGGACCAAACAAGAATCCAGGAATCCTCTGAAGGTTTTTGCACAGCCGTTATATTTGTCAACGATGCCGCCCAATAGCACTCTGTCCTTTGAGGCAGAGTCGCGTGAAAGTACCAATTGTTTCAGCGCGGCGTTCTCCGCTTTCAAGTTCTGTACTTCAGTCGATAGTTCTTGCATGCCACGCATAAGATCCTGGATGGCCGCTCCATGTCTGCATCGACTTCGGTCAGGGCGCGTCTCAATCTGTCACAGGTTTCCCCCCTTCTCACCTGTCTGTTGCCTGATGTCCTCTTTAGGTGGAGTCTTCTTTCGTATGGTTCGGGACTTAAATAAGCCCGCTCGGCCGTCCTCGGCTTCCAGATTATATTCAGCTTCGATGTCCAGGATTACGGGAAACTCCAAGAGTATTCAAGAAGGAGTTGGGGGCACGCGGAAGCGGCGCAGGGATTCCGGGAAGTTAGGGAAGAAGTCGGGAGAAGGGGATCCAGGGGCCAGGGTATAGCAAGTAGCACTAGAGAAGGTTCGGAGAACATGTCCGATCACAGCTAGTAGCAGCGTTGAGACGCGCCGGGCCGCGGGGGTGTGGCTTCTTTATAGAGGACGCTGCGTAGAACGTGAAGACTGGCGAGCAGCGTTCTGAGCTTGCCGCCATGTTGGTGGTATTATGGAGTGTAAGGCCTGACGTGCCAGGGACCAGGAGGCCCAGAAGGGGCGAGTTCGATGGTTCATGACAGCGGGCTGTGTTTGTGCTGGTAGAGAGTTTCCCAGACACCACTGTGTTTTGCATACCAAGTAACGTTGGGTCTCACCCTAAATTACCAGGGGACTCCAGACGTGGACCCCTTGCTCACTGTTCTTAGAGAGACACAGCTTCACCTCACTGATGATGCCCAACTAGGCTGAAACACGTGTATGGGGTTGCTGTGGTACTCTTGTTCAGAGGAGAATTGCCTAGCATTTCGGTGCTGGACTGCCCCTGGGCAGAACAAAGACTGATATGTGGGGATATTTCTTCTCTGTGAAAAGAACAGTGAGCTAAAGACTTGGTTGAGACTCTCCCAGGGGCCATCCACCCAAGAACAAGTCAATAGGCTGTGTTTGTGCTGGTAGAGAGTTTCCCAGACACCACCCTGTTTTGCATACCAAGTAACTTTGGGTCTCACCCTAAGTTAGCAGGGGATTCCAGACGTGGACCCCTTGCTCACTGTTCTTAGAGACATAGCTTCACCTCCCTGATGATGCCCAACTAGGCTGAAACATGTGTATGGGGTTGCTGTGGTACTCTTGTTCAGAGGAGAATTGCCTAGCATTTCGGTGCTGGACTGCCCCTGGGCAGAACAAAGACTGATATGTGGGGATATTTCTTCTCTGTGAAAAGAACAGTGAGCTAAAGACTTGTTAGAGACTCTCCCAGGGGCCATCCACCCAAGAACAAGTCAATGGGCTGTGTTTGTGCTGGTAGAGAGTTTCCCAGACACCACCCTGTTTTGATAAAATATGAAACTCTTCCTTTGTTCTCTGTGGAATTGTCCAAAAAATTGACATATTTAAAGAGACATTGGTGATCAATGTGTACTCCCACCTGGACGGGGTATATGTGGAGTGTATTGCTAGTTTGATCTCGAATATCATAGAGATGTGGGTTATGGAAGCCCCTAATGCTGAGGTAATGGTGTTAGGGGACTTCAACGCCCACTGCGATGAGGCACAAATAGCGGTGAACAACTGGGAAGATCTATGTGGGGAGTTTTCATTGATCATTTCCAGCCACCCTGAGTAGGGAGGGTAAAATTCCCACGTCTCAGGTAAAGAGGGCTAACGGAATGAGTTGGATAGAATTGTTCAAATATTAGAGACTCTTTTATTTAGACATTGATAACTCTGATCCACATAAAATGACATGGACAAACAGTATAGTAAGTCATCGGTTGGACTACATGTTCATTTCAAAGTGATGATTCTGTATTAAAATGCACGCTTAAAGCAGTAAAGTGCCAAAAAACACACACTATTGGTAATGCTCTAAATATTGAAACATCAGTGAGAGGGAATAGGATTAACTGGACGGAAAGGCATCTCACTAAATTTGATGATATGTTTAATTGCCTCCCCATAGATAACGAGGATATTGCTGGGTTTGTCAGGGCTAAGTGACTTGATTTTTAATGACTACTAAAAGAGCCAGTATTACCCAAGCTTCAGGGAAAAAATATTCTAACGTTTATGACCACACTGTCCAAAACAGAAAAAAGAAACTTAATGTTGATATTAGGGCTGTCAAATCAGCAAGGGATCTGGACGTGGAACAAAAACGTACAGGGGAAGCCACCCTCCGTATGAGATACAAGAACTGGCTCAAAGCCTATCGATATAGCACTACAAATGCTAATTAGAGAACCGTCTTTAAATTATGTAAAACCTCAGATGGCAGGAAATTCTGGTCCCTCTATAGAGCACATCTAATGGAATATGATGATAAAGACATTAATATCATACAAGTGGAGGAATGGAAAACCTATGTGGGATACCTTTACTATGAGAAATATGAGGCAAATAGGTCACAAATCGAGGTCGAAGTATAATGCTATGTATTTCGAATTTGGTGAGGCTGATATTCTTAAGATCATTAGTAATATGAACACACCTAGAGCCCCGGGTCCTGACTGATTAGCCAACGTGGTCATAAAACGTCAAGTCAGTAATATTAGAAGTGCTTACCATCTGTCTCCATGTAAGTTGTCAGAATTTTATAAGTGAGTTGGAGTTGTTTGGCAGATTGCTAAATGACCAAAATGGACCTGGTCTCTCTGTGAATGAAAAGGATAAATATCCTTAATCAATCATCCAAAAATAAGTGTTAAGCAGTTTAAAACAGAGTGTCAGTTAAAAGCAATGTGGCAAACAGCAAATGGTTTAGGGACAAACTTACCATAAGGTGTATGGTCAAGTAGGCATCCGCAAACCAGCCTGCACAAAGAGGTGACTCTGTGCGTGTTGTTTTGGTTTGGAAAAGATGGCCGCTATTTATTGTGGCATTTACCCGTGATGTCATCACGCAGATGCGCGCATGACGTCATATGTATATAAGCCCCAATTGGTTAATTCATGAATGTATACATGCGCGGAGATGAGCGTATCTGACACTGTAAGCAATCTCAAACTGTAATGTGTACTGTCATAAATCTGAAAGGAGGAATGCTGGCTATAAGCTGTCACTTGGAAGGGTTCAGTCCTACATAGTCTAGTTAATTCTGAGAACACCTCACGTGTGTAAAATGACGAAAATATCAATTGAGTAAAATATTCTGATATTTATTTGTTCAACATAAGAGTGTTAGCAGCCTTAAAATGACAGTCATACGTGTGGTAATGGGCAAGACCTACAAAGCTTGTGATGTCAACCAGATCTACCAGTAAAGAAATGCTAATGCGAAAATGAAGTGCCTAAGGTCTGCAGTCATAGACTCATTCCCATGCCTCATTACTAATGTTGTTAACGGATGGCTAAAGTCCAAGTTTCTGTTAACCTTAAAAATAAGGGTCAGAGATGCCTCCTCTAACACGTAGTTAGTCATTTTGGCAATTACCCTGATGCTAGGTAACCAATGTCAAAAGGTAAGGGCATATGGTCGAAAGGACTATTATCTGAAAAAACTGATTAACAGGAACCTGTTACTCACTTCCCATATTGATTTGTGGTGTATGTATACCATCACTGGTTAGAAAAGGTACAATCTTATCTCAAGAAACGTATACAATGTGTTGCATGTTGTTACAAAGTTGTTATAAAAGGTGTCTGCCTCAAGAGCGAGTTCACATTCTTAACCCCTCAAAGGAGTACATTCAATAATAATGGGATATGACTAATTACAATGGTAAAGCATGACATAGATAACTTGTCCCCCAGTTTGACCAAACAAAGATAGAAAAAGTTATTTAAACGTTTTGAAATCTCCACAAACAAACTTGCTCAATGTACCTTCTCTGCCTTGATCGGAGTTCACATTCTGTGTTAAATCTCAATAGTAACTCCCTCTTTGGCAAGCCCATCATATGATTTAGAAAGGGGTGGCATCAACCTATGTATCTATGCTTAAAGAAAATGACCTAGGTAGTAATCTTCATTGATCCCTAACGGTGTCATGGCATCTAATTTGTGAATCCAGAATAGTTCACGTTGTGCATGTTTTTTTGGGCAAGTCCCCTTCTCTAGATGGTGGGTGGATGATCTCCAGGATCACAAATCTAAGTAGTGATATATTGTGCTGATTTTCCTTAAAGTGTCTGAACACAGGTGATTTGGTGTTAGCCTTTCTTATACTGGACTTATGTTCAGTCCATCTCTCTTTGAACTTTCGTTTTGTTTTCCCATATAATACTTGCCAGATGGTCAGCATAGTGCATAGATACCATTCCGAGAATCACAAGTAGCATAATCCCTCAAGGGGATTTTTCTGCCAGTATTAGGATGACAGATATGGTCACCCTTAATTATGTTTGAGCAATGCTGGCAATTGAGGCTAAAAAAAGTGACATGTTTCTGTTTACTCAAGGTGGTTTGTCCTTATTGTTAGGTTTTGCAGCTGTAATGAGTCTGTCTCTAAGGTTTTGGCCTCTTTTGTAGGCCAACATTGGTGGTTCAGGAAACAAGTGATTATGGTTAGGGTCCAATTTAATAAAGTCCCAATTTTTATATATGATCCGCTTGATTAGATAGCTTTGACTGGAGTATTTGAGAGAGTGAATAAGGCTCTTGTTCTCCTTTCTCGTGTTGCCTTCTAGTAATTTATCCCTTTTTAGTGGTTCCATTCTTACAGTAGCTCTATTAAGTATGTCATCTGGGTAACCCCTCTCTGTGAATCTTGACTTCATGTCATCGTACTCTTGTAATTTGGTGGAGTCAGAAGTGATTCTCTTGAGTCTTAATAATTGGCTATATGGAAGGGTTTCCTTTAGATGCTTAGGATGGAAACTGTTGAAATGCAGAGTGCTGTTGACATCTGTTGATTTTCTGTAAATATTGGTTTTGAATGTGGGTCCGATTAGTTCAATATTAACAAAGTGTATTGATGTTTTTTTCAAACTCCATTGTAGATGTAATCCTCTCATTGCAGCCATTAAGATAGCCAGAAAAATGTTGTAGTTCATCCTCTGTTCCTGGCCAGATACAAAAGGTGTTGTCAATAAATCTTTTCCAGCATTTGATCTTATTGCTCCAGGTTGCCTATCCAAAACATGGGTATGTTCGAAGAAATACATAAATATGTTAGCATATGAAGGGCCCACTGAGGAACCCATTGATGTTGCGGCTATCTGAAGGTAGTATTGTCCATTAAACCTGAACTAGTTTTTGTATAGGATGATATGAATGAGTTTAATAGCAAACACCTTATAATGGTATTGTCATGTCTGAGTAAAAACCATTGTAAGGCTTCAATTCCCTCGTTGTGTTGAAGCACTATTCCTCTTCATTTTGAAAATACTTTTTTTTATCACATTTATGTACAGAGTGAGGGCAAGCATAGGTTTAGACACAGACAGACTTTGATTTTGGACTCTTCGACAGCTACGGCCATCAGAAACATTAATTAAGGGAATTATCCCTTTAGAGTTAGGGCCATTCAGGCATTACACCAACCCAGGAACCTTTAATAAAGGTTTTCAAACAAGTCCTTTTGAGTCTGTGTCTCTCTTGATACCATGCCTGTCTCACACAGCCAATATTCACTTTGAACGTTATCTTCTGTTGCTCCGCCTCACTTAAATTTAACTGTTTAGGAGTGTGCAGCAGACTGATGTATGATTTTTGTCTTGTGGTACCTAACATGTGATATTTGCTGTCCGATCAGACCCTACAACAGTTGATTTGACAAGTGTGAAAAGTGCTTATGTTTTTACCCTATTCAACAAAAGAAAAAAGCAGGCCTCCATCTGTGCGGATTAAATAGTGGTATGCTGTGCTTCACTAACCACAAATCCAAACCGTAGACCTTATGTCTGATTGGGTTCAAAGGCAGGATCATGTTCATCTTCAATTTGCTTTGTGAGTCGGCGAGAACTAGATCCCTAAGCGCTCCATCGTCTGATGTCCTCATTCACTCTGTGTTTCATCTAGAAACATTTGGGTGCAATGGGGAGAAAGAGAAAGAAAGGAGGCAGTGAGAGAGAGAGAGGCTTTTTTACATGTCGGGAGGAATGCTCAAGTACAATGTGTTAGCCTTTAGAATAGGTTGATGCTGTCTATCATGGGTTCGATTATACAGGTGGCCTGACTCAACCCTTCATCATTCTGTTGTCAATAAATTGAGTACCATGAGTGTGTAAAAACAGTGACTGCAATTATTACAGTGCTTATAATCTGGATTTGTGGTATATTTCCCAAAATTGTTATAATGTGTGGACCATACAGTCTTAGTGGCACATATGCCTCGTGCATTGCAGAAATGTATTCACGAAAATACCTTGTTTATGGATGACCTGGGTCTTGGGTTCAATGCCCAGAAATCAGCTGTTATCATCTGTTTCAAGGAGAAGAGTTCGCCGAAATTCCCTGCTATGGACAGCAAGGTTTCCCAGAGTCAGCGAATCTGACTATCTGGGGGTTAGATTTGCGTAAAATGTCTCCCCTGACCCTCATGTCATCAAAAAAGCTGCAAAATTCAGGCAAGTCATGGTTGGAGCCATGGACATGTTCAAAACTAAACCAGTCGATATGGCTCTAAAAATATATAATGAAAAAAGCAGAAGCCGTAGTAAAATATGGCAAGGAGCTTTGGGGTTATAGTCATGTAAATTCAATCCAGATTGTTGAAAAGATTTTTTGAAAAAGGTGCTGGGACTAGCCCGTGATGCCCCCAACTTCAGAGTTTCATTACTGATACCAGTCTGGCACAACCTCTATATCACTGGTTACGATTGCGGTGCAATAATACAAAGGCTGATCAGACCCGCAAGTTGATTAGGTATCTAGTTCTTAAAGATCTGAATCCTAGGATCCCTTGGTTGGCGTTTGTCAAATCCAAACTGGTGGAAATGAACGCAGCCCAACATTTTTAATCATTAGAGACTTTGGGGGTCATTATGAGGTAGGAGGTAAAAAACTGTTTTTACCGGCATGGAGCAAATACTGTGTCCGTGTCAGAAAAAGGCTGCTAACAGTGGGCTATTAAGAGCACGCGTGCATGAGCGTAGCAGCATGCCGGTATCGACAGTACCGGTATGCTGCAAAAGTCCCAAAAATGCCCCTTAGCGGCATCATGCAAAGCACAGACAGCACTACTGCCACCGTCCACCCCTAAATAACGTGGCCGGCATCAATGTATACAGCATTGGTGGGCACTGCTATTAGTGCCCACCGCTAGTGGTGGCCGCTAATAAGCGGAACCGGAAGTAGCGTCATCGCGCCGGAACAGGAAAGGGCACAGCGGCCATCTTGAAAAACACAATCCGTTGCCATCCTCCCTACACAGGACCTGGAGCCTCATTGCGACAGCAAAAATACATCATCACCACCAGCATCATGCCAAAGGCAGTTAAAAAAGGCGCAGCCCGGCAGCGTAAAGAGCGCTTCACAGAGGACGAGCTCACAATGCTCGCAGAGACCCTGGCAGAAAATGCTGAGGTTGTCTTTGTCAACGACCTCAAGAGAGAAGCTCAGATCCAAAAAAAAGAGATCTGGCAACTTGTTGCCCAAAAAGTGAGTGCAGTCGGGAACAACCCCCGCACAGTGAAGGACGTGCACGAGAGATGGGACGACCTGCGCCTCAGAGTCCGAAACATAATGTCGGCCAACCGGAGCCAGGCCTGGCTACTGGTGGTGGCCCTATCTCCCCTATCAAACTAAGCCAGTGGGAGGAAATCTGCGCCAGCACCATTGGCATTGAGGCGATTGAAGGTGTGGGGGAGATGGAACGTGGCGCCACCTCATCGGCAGATGGAGGTGAGTGCCCTAAGAAAACACTGTAATGCAAAGTATGATGCTAGTCCACCAATTTGACCGTGCCATGAGGCAGTGGATGGGCCATTACAGACACATGGACACATCCCTGCCTAGATGCCGTCCTCAGCACTGACACATCCACATGCATGCAGAATGCCAATGCCATACCTGACACACACCCCACAAACATGGAAACGACATTAGTCACACTGCACACAGTCCACAACAGAAATGCATGTCACACAGCATACACCACCTCCAACATGTGTGACCCTGACGGATGCCTGCATGCTCCACCCGTATAGCAAGTAACCTGATTGTGAAAACTCCAGTACCTATTCCCCTCTAATGTGTAGAACAGCAATAATACCTATGTATGCATGATGCTTGTAGAACCATCACTGATGCCGTCCCTCTCTCGGTCCCCCACAGGCTCAGATCCTGACAGTGAGGCCCGGGACTCACCGGCAAAGGCAACAACTCCCCGGAAGAGGGCAGGGGGCAGGGAGGAAGGCAACAGGCCTTCAACATCAAAAGGGCCAGGCAAGCCACGACTGGCACAGAAGGGGAAGGCACCAGAGGATGCCACATCACTGGTGCGCCTAAGGGCCACTACTGCAGCTCCAGTCCCCACAACATCTGTGTCGTCTGCACAGGAGACAGTGGCCGATGGGGCCCTTTCAGCTGTGAACAGCTCTGTTGGGGAGGCGGCAGCCACGGCACCCGAGACGGATGAGGATGTGCAGAGCCAAGGCCAGGTGTGTGTCCCTGTGGAGGATGACTCATCAGACATACCTGCCACACACAGTCCCCCACCATCAACCCAGGTCATACCATTGTACTCCACCAATGACAGCACATAGGAGCAGTCTGGAGGGGAGCCAGGTCAAGGGAGCATGAGCCCCACAGAGGTGCCACACGAATTTGCAAATTTGACACATGCAGCATCCACCTCCACTGGTGTCCGGGATGGGGGTGCAGCAAATGGAACATACGGTGCAGCGCCAGGAGGAGCTGACAGCCCTAGTCAGGCAGTTTGTTTCCGACGGTGCCCAGGCAAGGCAGGAGGGGCAGGACAACACTGCATCCCTGAGACAGGCAATTGAGGCCAGTACCACGCGTATCTGTGAGGAGGTGTCTGCTCTGAGGCAGGTCCTTTGCCACATAGCGAATGCCATGGAGGCAGAGCGTCCTGCCCCGAGACAGGAGCAAGCTGGCACGGCATCATCATCTAGCTCAACTCAGACCAGCCCCCTTCGCAGGTCTGCGCGCACCTTGCGGCGATCGGACATGCCGCCACCAGATGCGGGAAGTGGACAGAAGAAGATGGGGCAGCCTGATAAAGGCAATTGACGCAGTAACCTGCAGCATTTGCTTAGACACCATGTGTGGGGTAGTTGTGGGGGGAAAGGGATGGGGAGAGGGTGTGTGGGGGAGTTGTGGGGTGAGAGGAGGGGGAGAGGGAGTGTGGGGTAGTTGTGGGGGGAGGTGAAGGGGGAGAGGGTGTGTATGGGAGTTGTGGGAGGAGGGGGAGGGGGAAGAGGGAGTGTGGGGGAGTTGTGGGGGGAGGGGGAGAGGAGAGGGTGTGTTTGAGGTGGAGGGTATGAGCACTTTGTACTATTTAACAGTTTAATACACCCGTTGTGTAGCAGAAAAAATACTTGAGTGGACATTCCTCATTGTATATGTGTCATTTATTGGTCTACATGTACTCCCACAGCCAGTGCCCTCTGTTCCACTTTCATGACACCCTCTGCACCCATTTGTATTAGAAATATTGTCCAATCACAGAGTGGTGCATCAGCAGCGCAATGTGCACCCACATCTTCTTCATCCCCTTCTTCATCACCTGGTGGTTGCAATTCAATGTCAGGGGGCAGGGGCACGTTCCGTCGGATACACATGTTGTGCAGCATGACACATGCCATGATGATCTTGGCCAGCTTCTCATGCCTGTAGAGGAGTGCCCCACCCGACCGGCTAAGGCAGCGAAAACATGCCTTCAACAGGCCAACGGTCTGCTCGATGATCACACAGGTACGGGAATGGGAGCGATTGTAGTCCTCCTCATGCCTGTTCTGTGGTTTTCGGACAGGGGTGAGGAGCCACGGCTTCAAGGGATAGCCAGTATCGCCTGCAAAATAAGGTATGTGTTAGTCGATTCATAATGGACAGCTGTACTTATCACACATGCCTGCAGATATTTGTTGGTCAAATGCACATGTCCCTGGTTGTATGCACAGATTTTTCCTTGCCTCAATGTCTGCTGTCCCATGGTCTTATGGTGTGGATTGCATCTTCAAGATGATACAATGTGTACACTGCCTTGATGTTGCTCATGCATTGTGGACGCATACCACTGTGTTTGTGATATTGATGTGATGTGTAGTGTTCTGCATGATTTTCTTACTGGCAGCGTTGGCAGTAGTCTCTGCATATATGGCATTGAGCGCGGGATATTCCCATGGTGGCATGCTGCACTACTGTGGTGGTGGCCCTGTGACAAGCAGTGGATTCCCTTGGTGGTTTTGTTTTGTGCACTCTCTTGGATGCTTGTCCTTTGTGGTGATTTGCTGCAGATATTTACATTGTGAATACTCCCAGCATGTTGCTGGATTGAGTTATGGAGGGTGAGGTCCGATGATGGGTGGTGCACGTGTTGTGGGATGTGGGGTGGTTTAAAGTTTGCCATGTTGTGATAGGTGTGCAGCTTACTTCATTGCTATGGGAATTGGTAGTCATGTTCATTTTGGGATGCTTTGGGGCACAGTGTTTTGGGATGTAGACATCATGCTGTCACCACAACAATGACACCATGGTGGTGTGTGCATCTCTCCCCCCATTTCACTGCCATGTGCCTGTCATGCAACTTACCAAGCAGCCATGCACGTCGTCCTGCATGTCGCTCCATGTAGCGTGGAAGCATGGAGTTCCGAAGGACCATTGAGTCATGAGTTGATCGGGAAATCGGGCACAACCATGTGTGATGATCTTGCTGGAGTCACATACCATCTGTACATTGTTTGAGTGTTATATCTTACGATTGCGGTACACCACCTCTGCATGCGGGGACACCAATTCCACATGGGTGCAGTCAAGTGCACCAATACAATTTGGCAGGCCTGCCAGTGCATGGAAGCCAACTTTAGTGTCAAAGATCTCCTGGGCAGTCCGTGGTAGGGATATGTAGTCCCTTGTGTGCTTCAGGAGGGCATCCAGCACTTGGTTCAGCATGCGAGAAAATAAGGGTTGTGATATGCCATGCATGTGCCCCACTGTGTGCTGGTAGGTTCCTGTGGCCAGGAAGTGGAGCACAGACACTACCTTCCGTAGAGGTGGGATGGCGGTGCGTATTTCAATCAGGCTGACAATGTTGTCACGTATCATGTCCACAATCGTGGTGATGGTGTCCCGGTCCAGACGGTACAGAGTGTGGATCTACTCAGGGGTTAGGTTGAATGGACTGGCTCTGATGCGAGGGATTGGGGGCTGCCTGCGTGGTACCACTGGCTGCACTGGTGGGGCTATCTGGGCCTGTCTTACCCTCCTTCTCCTCCTGCGTCTCGTCTTTGGTGCCTGTTGTTGTTGCTGGTGTAGCAGTGCAAGCATGTCCTCCAGCACCAGTATTGCTACTACAAGTGGAATCATTTGGGTGTGGTGAGGGATATGGTGTGTGGGTGTGCTCCTTCTCCTTTTGTGCTCTTTGTGCTGGGCCAGACTCCATTGCCATCACCTGTGCTGATTGTGTGCACCTGTGGCAGTTGGGAACACGGCACATTGCTGTTTGCGGGTGGTTTGAGATGCCGGTATTGCCGGCATCCCGGTTTTGCCTCATTACCACCTTCATGATGCTGGTATTTGCATGTCTGCCTGACTTGTGTTGTCCTCCTGTTAGCGCCATCCCGCTATTACAGGGCCCAAGGGCCGCGTGCCCGCGCGCATGCCAGTACGGGGGAGCACGCTGTCAGCGTTGACGCTAATACCGGCTTGTTGAGTCGGAATAGCCTGGAGCAGTATGCGGTGCCGGTAATCCCTTACCGGCATCGTTTTTCCATTACCTCAAACCTCGTAATGACCCCCTTTGTCTCCTACTGTGGCCAGAGCTGTAAAAGCTCGATTTCATTCTCATTTTATGGAAAAAAGGGATTCCATGGAGCTCTCAAAAGTATTTGTTATAGGCTGAGAACCTCTCTCAGCTAGTTCTGATAACAAGGGCACGTTTTAATAGTCTTCCCTTGAGTCGTCGTGGCGGCTTGGGAAAACAAAATTGATAGCCAGTTCTGTCTTTTGTGTAATGCCCCTAGGGTGGCCCATTTTTCTTTTTTGCTCGTCTTTTACTGAGGTAAGAGCAAAAATGATATGGCTACTCGTGCATGAGTTTGTTTTGTGCAATACAAACCTGCTTGCTTTATTTGTTATTAGCCAATTCCCCCCACCACCACCCCCCGGCCTCCCCCACACCCTAACCCCCTCAGAATAGGCTCGGCTCTTTTATTATTCTTGAGGCATGCTTAGGACTTAAGAAATGTGTATTGACATTTTAGAATATCGTTAAATAGTTATTCATTTTTATATTAGTCTTTTATTGTATGCTAGGCATGATGTATCTTTATGCTGTCCTGCAGGTTTCTTTTTCAGTTTATTATGTTGTTTCACTGTTTTGTTTTTGTATGTATGTGTTTTGGTGGGAATTTTATTTGTTAAATCCCAAAATAAACTTTGTATGAATGAATAATGTGGCTTTATTTCAGGCATGGGACTGAGGAAAGGAAAAGGAACCAGACATAGTATTATGATTTGAGTGACAGGAGTATACATCCATCAGGGCCTGTCTGTCTGTCTGTCTGTTGCAAGGGTCAGGCAAAAACTTAATTGGATGAATGCTCTACAGGAAGAAACGAGCAAGCCAAACTACTTTGTATCCTTGCATGTCTGTAAACCCACATACATATGTATACCTTTGCAATGCTAATAAATATACAATCTACATTGCAGCCATGTATAGACTATGGAAAGATCATTCACGTTTTTAGTAGCGCTACCTTTAAAAGTGCCTGTAAGTTAAACCATGAATACTTAGACTAGGGGCTACAATTAAAAGCGCCTGCAAGTATTTTTTGTGGTAATGGTAAAACTACTGTTAATAGTGCATTCAAGTGGTATCTTGCATAACTGATGACACTAAAGACTAGCTCTAATGGTGCCTGTAAGTAGTATATTATATAATTGGTAAAGTAAGGGGTTCCCCTAAATGTGATTATCGGTGGAATCCTCCATATCTGGTAACACCAGGGTCTACCTATTAAGGTGCCTTTAAATTGCATATTGTGTAGCTGGTAAGAATAAGGGGCTCATGTTCATCAGAGCCGTAACATGAGTGCCAGGTGTAAAAGCCTTGAGTAAGGCTTTAACGCCTTCCATTCTTGCCACGGCTCATTTTCAAGCATTTGTATTGCAGGGAGCAGAGGCGGAACACACTGTGCATTTCTGGCGCCTCCCTTCTTCTCTGCCATCCAAATGCTCCAGCATTGGCGCCGTCATGGAGCTTGAGATCCCTATGGGATCCGCATGCATTATGTATTAGCATAAAGCAGGCTTGCCCCATTGGGATCCATTGTGCATGCTGCCTGCCATGCATGCATGGAAAGTTGTATGTACATTACATGTCTGGCAGCATTTAATTGTATTTGTGAATGCGGCTTACCATGCCAGCATGGTAAGCAATGTTTCCAATTGAAATTAAACCCTCCCTGACATGCCAGCATGTCTGGGAGGGTTAAATTGTATTTGTGTACACTGATTGCCATGCGGGCATGGCAAGTGGTGCTCACAATGAAAAGTAAACGCTGCCTGGCATGCCAGCAAACCTGGCAGCATTTACTCACTTTGCACTGCAGAATGCAAATGTGAAGGACAAAAGGGCCGTATACGCTTGTACACTGCCTTTTATCATTTACAGTTGCACCATGCAGTGTCTAAAATTTGGCTATGAGACCTGGCCACGCCCCTGTTGGTGGCCCTCTCAGTCTAAGGTTTTACCCAGGCTCGTCACAATTTCTTTAAAAACACCCCGTTAACTTGTTTTTAACATTCAATTTAAACACCCCTTAACCCGAAATCAAGGCGTCAGTAAAACCATTACAGCACCCTTATGCTTGGTAATGTCTTACCTTCCAAGAGACAACCAGACATCTCGGTATACTGCCTTTTTGCATTCACAACACAAAAGTCACTGGGCCTCATTACACGGACGGCGGTAACCATGGCGCTATTACCGCCATGGTTGCCGCCGGTATTTTACAGAGTCCGCCTTGGTGAATGGGGGAATTACCGCCCCATTCCAAGGTTGGTGGGGCGGTAATTCCCCATTCACCAAGGCCCTTCCCCGTTCCCATTTGAGCCCCCATAGGGCTCAATGGGAATGGAGAAGGAGCAAATAACGGTACCGCTATTAGCGGTACCTTTATTTGCCCTGAAGTCCCTCAGCGGGTCCCTTCCTTAACGTGTGGTCTGGCCACACGTTAAGGACGGGACCCGCTGAGGGACCTCGTAGTATGGCGCTAAGGGATTACCGGCACAGGTGCCCTTACCAGTGCCAGTAATCCCTTGGCGCCATCCGTGTAATGAGGCCCACTGTGTATAAAATGTACAAGCACGCAATACATTGTTAACAGTTTTCAAATTAGACAGATCAGACTAGTCAGCATTTTTACGTTTAAAAAAAAAAAAAAGGGTTTATATGGCAAAGGTATGTATTGTGGAGTGTACACAGGATGAGGGGCTTTGGAATGCTAATGGCCTCTTCCCCGTGAGATGTGACTTAACAGAGAAGGGGGGCACTAGCACGCAACACGTGTCTACCCCATCCTAGCAATAAACAAAAGACTTAAAAGGAATAGAATTGGTGAATGGCCTGTGAAGCCAGCTATGACTTTACACCTGAAAAAGGCACCCTTTTCCTTGTTTTTCAGGGACAGGGATGCATAGCACTTAGCAGTTCAAGTGCCACCACCGGTGATACACTTCAGTGTAAACGTAGCAAGGACCCGCCATCAAATTACGCCTGGGAGCAAAATGAGCTAATGAGTTACCATAAAAGTTCCATAGCTGGTATTTCTTCCCAGAATAGCCACAAGACGATAAACTAGTTTGGTCACTAGTCACCTTCTAATGTATTTAACAATCTGGGACACTCTGTTCCCTGAATTTGCATGCTTCGGATGCAGGTGAAACTTAGACCGTGCAGCGCACTCACACATTATAAATGTTTCACCTCATGACCTCAAGTCAACCTTTACAAAAAGGAAATCAACAAGCCGGTGAGCTAACAGGATGACAGCATGCAAAATATGCAATGGAAAATTCGTAAGTGTTTGTTAGGTGTTTGAGAAAGTGACATAACAGCTATATAAATGGAGTTTAGTGACAAAATTAAGTTGCTTGTGTATTAATTTCGCTGACAACTGAAATTGATTTTTGACTGCAAATATTTTTTATTTATAGGCCTGTTTGGAAACTGTTCTTGTTATTGAGGTTTATATTATCTCATGGAGGTCTATATTATGCAGTCTGTGGTTTCTGTATTTGTTTGAATTATTCGTTTTATGTATGTGTGCCATGATATTGTTTTTGTGCGACTAATAAATGTCTTAATTCATTTAGTAGCCAGAAGAATAAAGCCCAACACATTGCTTTGGGACAATGCCATGCGCCAAGTGTTCCATACTCAATGATCTTTATGATGGGCCAATGATCTTTAAAAGCTGTCAGAATCCGGCATGAAGTGCAATATACATCACCCCCTTATTATTGTTATTAGCAGTAGACCACAACCACCCATTGTGTGAAACACGTAACCAAGGCTGGAGATGTCTGCAGAAGATGTCAGTGGGCAGGAGATGAGCCCAAGAAAATAGATGCCACCAGGAATTTGGTAACAACAATTGCTGTGATACAGAAAAGGGCGCAGGTGTTGGGATGCATGTTCAGATTACCGCCCCTCCTAGATGATTTAGATTGCGAAAAATGAATTAAAACTAGGAGAATTGATAAAGGATGGTGTAGGGGGTGGGAGGCTGCTTTATGGATAGAAATAATTGGCAGGAATGGGAAGTCATGTAGGGGGCAGTTAATCATTTGCTTTGCAATAGAGTCCTCGAGAACACAGTACACGTACATGGTAACTAGTACGTAAATTGGTGTTGTGCTTAAGAGTAGGCCTGAATCATTGCTGGCCATGTTGGAAAAAACAGAATAACAAGGCCTCATCTCTTGCTTGGTTATCACGTTTTGATTCCCAGGCACGGCAGCGAATACGCACGTACACCTACACATACATATTCAGTTAGGCCTTTGAACAATTAGGTAAGAATGTGTGCAGCAGAAAATGCAAAGGGAGCAGCCCCACACACAGGTCATACTCCTGGAAGTTGAGGCACAGGTCTTGGGTTGCCAAAACATGAACCAAGATTTAAGACACTAGCACCACCAGAATGATGGCCATTCTATTTGAACTACCAGATGTGCAGGAAGATGGGTCTTGAATCTTTCGCAAACTGGATTGATTAGTGGGACTTTGGGTTTACTTTCTGGGGGGAGATGACACTGGGGGAGCAGGGAACAATAGGATCCATGATTTGTGCCAGGGAGAGCCAAGAGTGATGCCCATAAAGTGGGGTGGCATGATGGGGTGGGTGGGGAGGGCGCCAGTGTGTCTGGGATGAGAAAAGGATTGCTTTGTTCGTAAGGACCATGCTGACCTAGAAGATATATGCCAAGGTCATGTTAATGACCATGTGCATATCACATGGTTAGGAGAAAAGGTAGGGTGGTGCCAGTCGAATCTAACCAATTACCTAACCCATCGAGACGGGGTGAGGAAATTACCCACATGTGGTGAAGATGGAGGAGAAGACATTGCAACCAATTGGAAGATGGCCTACATGAAATTATTGATGAAAGAGTTCCTTGATGTAATTCAAGGAAAAAGACAAGGCACTCTAATGGGAAAATCCCTATAATGTTTTCAATATCATATGGAATTATTAGCATGCATATAGGTGGCAGCCAATGAGGGTAGGGGAATAGCACTATATACTAAGTGCGTCATGAATGACTATTACGTTTATAAGGTGGTTGCCATGTTGGAGGAGTTCAGAGCTCTGCAGCAGTGGATTTGTAATACCCCATCACCCATACCTTTTTGTATACACATAAAGCTATTGTTTTTCTAGAAAAACGGTCCACCTCTCCTCTTTGCCTAGTGGATTGTAGTTTCTTGGTCTGGTTACTGCGGTGTTGCCCTACACAGGTTTCAGCCAATGTATGTGCCTTACCCAACCCCAATGTTCCTCAGACTTTGGCAGGAAAAGTATAATTTTGAAAAGATTGGTTTCTAACAGATACAAATGGACCCTTAACAGTCCTCCCTATGTTCTAATTGTTTTGTACAGGAACCCCAAATGCACAAATTACAGAGCCCCATTGATGTGCATGGGCTGTACTTGCCCAAAGGTTGGAGTAATAGTTTGGAGGCAGAATATAGTGTTGGGGACTCGGCCAGTGCTTAGCAGGGAATGTGTACTTGTGCTTAAAGGATACACTGTATGAGCACCGTAGCGCCTGAAGGAAATTTGCAGCACGGTTCAAAGTTTGTTGGACTATAGGCCGAGGGTGTTCATTACGTTTGAAAAGAACACTATTGAGGAGTGCTGTCGACACATGTTTTCCGAATTCACAGAGTGCTTTAAGAAGGCACAAAGGTAGGGATTAGTGCAAAGTCAGGGAGGCCTGGAGAACGGCGTGGGTGCTCGTGGTGCAATGACTTAAACAAGTATGCAAACATTTGCACAGTGTTTTTGCTGTGTTTCTATTTTCCTTGTTGCTTTGTATGGGAAGTACAGATTTGCAGATCTCTTTTGTGCTCCTGCAGGATCCACAAACTGCATTCTACTATCAATGCAGATAATACTGTCGGGGGGAAATTCTCCCGGGGTCTGCTGGGCTGTCCGCGGACCCCCGGGCAGGGAGGCCCCAACTCCTCCCGCGTATCCCAAAAATTAGTATGAGGCACACGCAAGAAGCAAGGTGGTTCTGCTGTTTATTAAATAACGGCAGGGATGGGTCAAGGATCGTACGCGTCCGTCCTGACTCTCTCTCTCCAAATTCGTGGGGCTCGCAGGCCCTTTTTACCTCAGTATGAAGCGCTACTCGCGTCACCTGGGAAAGTTAGCAAAAAACCTATCGTCACTCTGGATTGGTTCCTCGAGTGGTAGGGTTAGTATAGCATACGTATAGAGAACGCTGTTAGTGGTTGAGGGTTAGTTAGGTGGTATACTTGGGTTGTCCCTTCTATTAGATACATGAAAATTGTTACATGAAGACCCCTGATGATTGGCTAATGTTAATGGCGTCAGTGATAAGTGCCCCATGTTCTGATTGGTCCACTCGCGAGCCCCCCAGCTTGGGACCATCGTTGTTCCCAGCTCGCGGTGCACCTGCCATTTGCAACAATGTGTAACTATGTGTTTGTGCAGACAATGCGTGGATTTATTCATATGCTTGAAAGCAGGCTACTCCCACCGCCGCAGATGTCCATTGAGCCGCTTCATTGTTGCTGCCTGTGTCTCAAAACGTGGGACCCAGGCGCCTCCTCTTTCCTGGGTCTGGCACCCTGTCGGGTTTGGCTTGGTCACGTGTGGAGAGACCGTGGTTGAGGCAGAATTCTGCACATTTAATATTGCATTTTCCACTGTGTGTCTGGCTTAGCTTGCAGGTGTGACCTTGGCTTCGGCTTGTGGTATGCGAGTTTGCAACATTGTTCCCTTGGCTGTCTGTTCTCGCCGGGCTCTTTCTGCAGGGTCAGCAAGTGTACTCTTGCTCGTTCAATGTTCATGGAGGCTCTTGCTTGCGGCCTACTTGGGCCTGGTGCATAGGTGGGGATGTTTGAAGCACGGCGCTTTAAGTTACGGTATCATATTGCTTTATCCCCAGTATCATGTCTTCGTTATATTTCTCATTGCAATGCATGGGTTAGGAGAAGCGTCAGCAAGCATTTTAGATGAGTTCGTTGTGCGTCTTGCGTTTCTGCATTTGCAAAACCTATGTGAAAAATAATAAAGATGCGCGTCAGTGGGTGTGTCCGTCACCTACGTCATAGCACTGAATATGTTCTTCGTGTGGATTGGTGTGGGAGTGTCCAGTGTGCCTGTTTGCACGGGTGTTTTGACCGTTGGCTAGGTCATCATGGCATCTCTAACAATGTGTTCATTTACTGTTGAATGGTTCAGTCGAGTTCATCCATGCCGCAGGTGTCGGCTTGGGCAGGGCAGGCTGATGGGCAGGCTGGTGGGCACATCCGTATGTTCCTGTACCAGGGTATTTGGTCGTCTGGTAGATAGGCAAACTCCTCTCGTGGCGGGTGTCTGGGCCGCGATCCTCTAGGCCAGGGGTGTGAGGGGATTGGTAGGAGTCTTTTGTTCCATTCTCCCACTTCAGTCCCCCCTCTGGTCGACTTGTCGACCACAAACATATCTTTTTCCTTATCTCCTCTTACTCTCCATATTTTAGTTACTCCTCCCAAGTGTCCATAATGGTTGACATGGTCTTCAAATGACCAATACATATATACACAGGTTCCTCCAGGTGTGCAGTATACCCATTTCCCTATGTAGCTCCTTGGGTTTCTTGGGTTTTCGAGCTTCACAGATGGTGGGTCCAGGTGGTTGGTGATGATCTGTTTGCGCAGTTTTTCTCTTTCTTTTATTATTGTGCCTGTGTGCTGGCCATCATCTGTCGGCATCAAGGGGTGCATACCAATCATTTCGATCATTTCGTCTGTAGTGCGTGCCTTCCGGGCCTTCCAAAATCTTATTATGATCAGTGCAGCTCCAGCCAGTATTATGCATCCAACTATAATCTTCAGTCCGTCCGACAGCCAAGATGGCATCCATGACCATAACATTGAAAACCAGCTGTTATCCTTCTTCACTCCTTTACTTTCTTCCATCATTTTGGAGTGCATCTGGGCCAGTTGTGATACTGCTTCTGTCAATGTACCATTGTCAGCATCGTTAGCAGGAATGAATGTGCAGCATGATTGTCCTATTCTTGCGCAAACTCCTCCTTCCATTGCTGTAAGGAGATCCAGTACATATCTGTTCTGTAGTGCTACCATCCTCACTGCTCGCAGTTCCTCTTTTATTGCGTTGAATCCATTTACTGTACAATTAATTGTCATCATTAGCTCCCATCGAGTTATCTGGAGCCATTTTGCGTTTGCGTAAGCTTGTAGTCCCGGATGTATTATTGACGAGAAGAACATTGCTGCTCTGCTGAATAGTCTGTGTTCTGGTGGGATTGAAGTGAGTGCTGTTTCCGACCTTCCCCATAGGTAATTTCCTGTCAGAGGTTCTCCTTGTCTTTTCTTTCTATTCAGGACATTGTTGTTGTTGTTGTTTTCGTTCTCTGATCCCTTCTGAGGTTTTACAGATCTCTTCTTCCTCTTGTTTCCTTCATCCATTTTAGGGAAGTTCGCCACGTTCACATGTTTCTGGGGCACCACTAGTGATGGTACATTAACGTGTACCATTGTGCATATACCATTCCACAGCGGGGGCAGTGTGTGGTATGCCTTGTTTCCGCAGGCCCAGTAATGGTCCATTAATACTGCTGTTCCTGCTCCCCCCTCAGGTAACTCTGTCACGCTTGCACAGTTGGTGTTGTATCCCACGTCCACTTCTCCTCTATGTTGGTAGCATATCTTAGGTGCAGACAGCGGCAGTATGCTTATTGGGTCTTCATCCTTCTCCATCCACGTCATCATGGGTACGTACTTGCCCCAAATCGTCCAACATCTGTTATTGTGTTCATCAATAGTTGTAATATTTTCTCTTGTTACCATGTTGCTGCCAATCACTCCTATGTCCCATTTGTTGTCCATGTACACCTTCCCTGTTTTTGTTACCAGTGGTCTTTCCCAACATCCTTGTTTACCAGGAACTTCAGTGGCGTACCAGTCACATGGTAGGTATTGTAGTGTTACTTTCTTTGTTTCTCCCTTTTCAGGACCACGTGTCACGTATCTGAATGCTTCAGCATGCAAACTGCTTTTGTGGTAACTCAAATAAGTCTTGAAGTTGTTTTCGTATGGATACGTGTCTCGCGTTTTGCACACCAGTTTCACCACTGTCCCTTGAAATCTCCCTTTCGTTTGGAACAGTGCCAGGTATATTATACATCGTGCTGTCTTCATCTATTTCCGTGGCAACGAATGTTCGAGAAGCGCTCATGGCGTATGGGATCAATGAACAGACGTAGCAGCTGTCTTCTGTTGTCTGCTTACCTATTTGGGTCATGTGTTGGTACCACATGTTGTTCGAGACGTGTGCTGAATCTGTTATGTAATTATCAATACCTTTATTATCTGAGTATGTGCTACGTTTAACTCTATTTCCCTTATGTGGAGGCTTGCTAGTACCACCTGACGTAACACCTGTTGCAGCCGTGGGTGGGGGTACATTAGGTTTGGGTACAGCCAAAATATTGATAGCATAACTTTTCGGCCATACAGAGGCAGCCAAAAACCCAGTGATCATCAAAATCCCTATCCTCTTTATTACAGAAGCTAGTCTCACCGGCATTTTGCTCTTTCCTTGCTGCAGTCCGGCAGCTTATTCTTGCGACGTTAAAGTTGCCCGCCTGAAAATTCTCAATATGCTTGTTATTAGTGTTAGTCGTTGTTTTCAAGCTCTCCCTATCAAGTAGTCGTTCAGTGCCCAGGCGAAAAGCTGTTCCCACGCCAATCTAAGCGATCTATCTCTTAGGGCAGGCAAGTGTTGGTGAAGATGGGGCATTGATTGTTCTATGGCCAAGATAAATGCTGTGTAGTAGACCCGTACCCTCCTTCTTTTTAGGTACTTTGGCCTTTTAATGTGATAGATAAATTGGTGTGATAGGGCTTCAGGGTAGTTATCGTCTGAGGGTAGCATCTACTCCTGGGCAATGAACTTTATTAGTTATCTGTTTTCTTAGCAATACAATAGTACGCGGTACCTGCATGTGCAAGAAAAAAGAGAACATTGAAGTGTTTACATGTGTATATGTGCAAGACCATGTCCTTCAATTGGGTGGTTACTGTAGTGGGTAAGAGGTCGATGGGCAGAGGGTTTGGGGCTCAACTGGCGGAAGTCTCTTTACTCCTTGATCGTGTGACCATGGGGTGGGCGGTATGGGAATTACCAGTTTCTATCTCAGTAGTTGTCTCTGGGGAATCTGGGGGGTGGCAGGGTATGGAGACACTTATGTCGTCAGCTGTGGTAGAAGTCTCTTCCTCCGTGGGTGACGCTGTCGCTGTTCTTCCAATTGGCCTGTCGGTGACGCTAGGGCGGGTCTGGAGTTTGCAGATCTTTACGTCGTGTAGGTGATTCCAAGCACGCTTATCCTGCAACTTTACTGCTCTTGTAGATACCTCCTCTACACGTTGGGGACCAGTGGAGCGTGGGCTGTTCCACTTTCTATTGAAATTGCGGAGTAGCACGTGGTCACCTTTAGCAATTTTGCAGTTTTTCCTTTTCCGGTCCTTGGTCCTCGTCTTTTTGTTGGTAACTCTTAGACCCGCCCCGCGTGCGCTCGAGCTGTTGAGACACAAACACTACACTAGTAACCAAAGAAGACACATATTGGTACATTTCATCACCAAGAACAGTTGCAGTGTTTTCATAGTCTGTGAATGCCCTTGATGTTGGCGTTAGAGGAAGGCGCATTTGACGTTCGGTCACCACCTCATGAGGAGTGAGGTGGTGGTCGGAGCTCGGTCTATTCCTTAGCTCAAATAGAGCTAGCGGAAGGCAATACAACCAACTCTTCTTTGTTGTTTGCTGTATCTTTGCAATTGCCTCCTTCAGTAGGCCATTCAGGCGTCCGCATATACCGTTGGCCTGCGGGTGATATGCACATGCAAATTTATGCTTGATGTTCAGTAAGGATGTGATGTGTTGGAACATTTCATTAGCAAAATGCGGGCGGTTATCCGACCGCAGTACCTCGCACACTCCCCACCTGGGGAAAACCTCCCTCACTAGAAATTTAGCTGCTCTAAATGCATCTGGATGTGAGCAGGGTCCTGCCTCAATCCACCTGGAGAATGGGCATACTACTACAATCATATACCTATTTCCTTGACATACGTTGATCATATCAACGTAGTCAATATGGATGTGCAGGAAGGGTCCCTCTGGCCGGGGTATAGTACCTTTATCACTTTCAGCGTGTGACCGGCCGTAAACTGTTGACATGTGAGACAATTGCTGATAAAATTTGTCACATGGGAATTTACCTCGGACAGAACCAATGTTCCCTAATTCGTGCTGCAATAACTTCCTTGCCTGTGTGGGCTGGGTGGTGGAGCTGGCTCAGGGCGGTGTTCAATAGTGCCAATGGCATTACCATCTTTCCAGTGTTACCCTGGCGCCATAGTGCGTCAGTTGGTGACATCGTACATCCTCTTTTTACCCATATTTCTTTTTCTGCCATTGGTGCAGCCGCTTGTAACTCCATTATCTGTGTGGCTGGGAGATGGGTGTACCCTTCTCTCATCAACATCTCTTTAGCTATCCCCTTCCCTCTCCCTCTCTCTGACTCTGGGGGATTCCATATCTCACCAAAATATGCGGCATACTTTGCATGTGCGTCTGCTGCTGCATTTCCTTTTGAGATATGATCTTCTCCGTTAGTGTGTGCGAGACATTTGACCAAAGCTAGTTCTTGGGGATCATTTATTACTTCAATTAACTCAGCTAACAAGAGAGCATGTTGCACTGGGGTGCCGTCAGCTCTCCTAAACCCTCTTCTCCTCCATTTGGACAATCCTGAGTGGACAGTAGACGTGACATATGCGCTGTCAGAATATATAGTCACTCTTTTGTCAAAGCTTTCCTTCAACGCCAAGATTAGTGCAACCAATTCTGCTGCTTGAGCAGAGTAGTGTTGTGGTAATTGTACGCATTTCACCGCCACACACGCCAATTCCTCTGTCATTTTTACCACTGCTGCCCCAGTTCTCCTTATCCCATCACTTTGGTCTATTGTAGATGACCCATCAATGAACAAGAGCTCTCCTCCATTTAGCGCGTCCTCTTCAACTTTTCTAGTACATGAGTACATTTCGGTAGTCTGCGTACAATCATGTGCATAGTCTCCTTCCTCAATATCTTCCGCTATAAACCTTGCAGGATTAACTGTGCTGCATCTAACAATTGATAATTCTGATCTAGATAAGATGATCTCATAACCTGACGCCCTCTGCGTGGTTAGTGTGGACTTAGGCTTATTCAATATTGCAAATAGTGCATGTTCCACAAATAGTGTGGTTGGGCACCCCATTGTAATTGATGATGCTTTCTCTACCGCGAAGGCAGCTGTGGCGAGACCTTGTTCGCAAGGGAAATGTCCTAACATTACAGGATCCAAGTGACCGCTGTAGAATGCTACTGGTTTGTAACCCATGCTTGTTTTTTGAGCCAACACTGCTTTCATTACTGCTGAGTCGCAATGTGAAAATATAAAGAATTGTCGTTCATAATCTGGGGTGGCCAGTACCGGAGCAGTTGATATTGCATCTTTCAGTTCATCAAAGGCCTCTTTCATTTCCATTGTCTACCCCAATTTTTTCTCCCCTTTGTTAGCTTCTCTTAATGCCTCAAGTAGGGGTCCTATGTATGAGCTGTAATCAAATACCCATGCTCTACAGTAGTTGCACAGTCCCAGGAACTGCTGCAGTTCCCTCACTGTTTGTGGCAACGGTGTTTTTGATATGGCCTGTGCTCTTTGTGGTGCAATCTTTCTTCCGTATTGGGATATGAGCTGACCAATGTATAGTACCTGTTCCAGACAGTACTGTAACTTCTCTTTGTCTACCTTGTAACCCTTTTCAGCCAATATTGTCAGCATCTTCAATGAGTCCTCTCTGCATTTTTTTTCGCTTGTGCTGCAAATGACTATATCGTCAACATACTGCAACACTGTGCTTTCCAATTCAATGTTTCCCAAGTCCATCTGTATTACTCTGTTGAAAATTGAGGGTGACTCGCAGTACCCTTGTGGCAATCTGGTGTGTTTCCATTTTGTGTTTCTGTACGTGAAGCTTGTTAGATCTTGTGAGTCTGGATGCAGGGGTATTGAGAAAAAGGCATTTTTGAGGTCAATCACTGTAAATCGTGATGCCTCTGCCGGAATGCCACACAATATTGTGGCCGGGTTTGCTGTTATGGGGTATTCTGCTTCCACTATGTTGTTCAAGGGCCTGAGGTCCTGGATGAAACGCCAAGACCCTCCTTTAGCTTTGCGCACTGGATATACGGCTGTGTTACATGGTGATTCTGATGGTACCAATATGCCATTATTAATAAGGGCCGTTATTGTTTCATATATGCCCTCATCTGCCTCTTTTGATAGTGGGTATTGCTTCACTCTAGGGAGTATTGCACCTTTTTTCACTTTTATTCTTACTCCCCCTATACCCTTTATGCACCCCACGTCATAGGGACTTGTAGTCCATAATGATGTTGAGACTTTTGCCATGTCCTCCTCAAAGAAGGGAACTGGGGTGGATGTGGGTGCTTCAAGTGCCATTGCAATTTTCTGTGCCACTTGTTTGTATGTCACTCTTAGCCATATCTCTACACTCATCATAAATACCATTTCACCTTCTTCCTTTTCTTCTGAAAAGAGCTCCTCGTCTGACACCTGGGTGAGCCTGCATCCCTCAGCTAGGGCTATCACTGCCCTCCATGCTCTTCCTTCCCTGTCTTGGGCATGTACTGCGATATAATCAGCAGTTGCTATAATGCTCTCCATGCTCACTGAAATCACCTTTCCTTCTGGTTCATTGGCTGGTGTTTCTGGTCTAAACAAATAGGCTGTTGGCCTCCTCCAGATCTTTCCTTCTATTCCTGGCATCCATGCGAATGCCATGCCTGTTACGTACTGGAACAGTTCGCCATCTACTGGCTCAGCCCTAATCACTGTCTGTCCACAGTATGCTTGCATAATTTGCCGTGCAGTGAGCATGTTTATTCCAGGAGTGGAGCAAATTATGCCGTCCTCCGTAAAGGAGATCGTCATATTCAACCTGCTCATTATGTCTCTCCCAAGTATGTTTACTGGTGAGTCCCTAGAATATAAAAGCCGGACCGACATGTCATAATCCCCTATCGATAAGGGAATGCTATCAGTAAAGGGAACCAACCCCCTAGCCCCAGAGAATCCTTGGGTGTTCATGGCCTCACCTGACATCTTAAATTTACCTTCCCTTATGCAAGACCGGGTCGCCCCGGTGTCGACAAGGAATGACAATTTTTTGTCACCTATCGATACCTCTATGCGTGGTTCCTCCGCACTATTAGGTGTTACCGACAGGATGGGACACACCAAGGCCGTCTGTGGGCTGTCCTATTGTGGGTATAATGATTGACCAGTTCCTGTGTAAGGGTTGTGTCCCAGGACCGTCACCCTTCCCAATTGTGTTTGCTGTAGTTGTGTATTGGTAGATGTTATTTTATGGTCTTGAATTTGGGCAGGTTGCTGTACTTGCTGCACTTGATGTTGTTGTGTTATTCACTACCACAACAACAGGTAGCGATATGTCTATGGCTGTTGTTGTGTTACTAGTTGTTGCTGCACATTTCCCGGTTGCAGTGCCTGCTGTTGTTGGATGCCCTGCTGTTCCCTTGTAGGCCCTTGTTGTCCCTGTTCTCCCCATGATGGTGTGCCTGGTCTCATTCTACATGTGCGTGACATGTGCCCTAGTAATCCACAAACCCAACATACCGGTGGTTCCCTGTTCTGCCATGGAAAGCTCCCTGAATTGTCCTGGTATACTGGTTGCCCGGTGGGGTGGAAATTTCTGAATCCTCCCCCTTGCTGTTGTGTGTTATAGCCGTATCCCCTCCCCCTCATCATTCCTCCCCTTCCCCTGTTATAATTATAATATCCAGCTCCTGGCGTTGAGTATCCTCCTCCCATGTTAGTCGTGTATGGTTGGGGTGGTGGCAGCTGTTGTGCTACAATCTGTGATGATTGTATTTGGGAGGGATCTTGTGCAGCCACTACTTGTGTGGGGTTTTGAGTCATTGTTGCAGGTGTAGTTATTAGTGCACCTTCCATCGTGTATTTAGTAAGTTTTTTCTGTACCAATTTAGCCTCTTCCGCTTTTCTATCCTCTTCCTTTTGTTTCATCTTTTCTTGCCATGTCCTACAATGATGTACTATCGTCAGTTGAATTTCTGGCCATGCTTTTGCTTCCATCCCCACTACCTTCTTCAGTTGTTTCTGAACTGCTTCTGGGAGCCCTTGTATTAGTATATGATAAAATATTGCTGGTGTTTTGTCCCATTGTTCTCTAGTTTCCATACGCCACTTCTCTTGAATTTCCTGGATATAATCAACAGGATCTTCGTTCTCACGCATCTTGCACGATGTAATTGCTCCTATTTCTGATGTGTCTGGGTACTGTACCCTCAGCGCTTGCCATAATGCATGTCTGCAGTTTGCGAATGGTGCCCCATCGTGTGATGTGTTTGTTATTGTGACCCCGGGGAAGCCTGCTCTCTTCCAGATGTCATCTGTTGCATCTCCCAATATTGATATTAGAAGGCCCTTTACATCCCCCACTGCCAGTTTCTGTCCTGCGGTGTGTTTTTCCATTTCATATATCCATTTTCCCACACCTCCACTTAATGATGGGAGCCTGCACTTTATATTTTCCTTGTCTGCATGCTTCCAAGGGACGTATTGTGGTCTAACCCCTCCCCTCTCCAGAAGTGGCATTAAGGTGTCCTGTTTGACCCCATGGGTTCCACAAAATCGAGTCCGTGTACCCCTCCTCTTCTTCCGTGTCGTTTACATCGTCAATTGAGTCCATATTTCCCCTGCTCGTAACTGTTTCTCCTCCATCTCTTACCCTTCTTTTATCATTTCCTTTATTTAATGTGGGCATGTGTATTCGTTCTCCCTGCCTGCGTCCAGGGAGATCTCTAAGCCTGCCTGCATAGGGTGTCAGTTCGTGAGGGGCGGGTGCGGGTGTAGGTGGGCATGTTGCACGTAATGAGTGTGGGGTGGTGGAGCATGTTGGACGGGATGATGAGGGTGTAGCTGCACGTGTCTGCCTTCCCGCCATTCCTTGCTCTTCCCCCTCACTTCCCTCCAGGTCTTCCTTTCTCCTGCAGGCCCATGGTGATTCCCTGTTTGTCCGGGTGATGTATAATTTATCTAGGCTTTCCCTTTCACTATTTCTTCCTTCCTTCTCCATTCCTTCTTCTTCCTCACTACAAAAGTCATCCAGGAATGACAACCCCCAATCTGTCTTTTTCCCCCTAATCGTTACTGTTTTTAAGTCTATTAGATCCGTTCCTCCCGTTTCTTCTTTACCAATTGCTCCCCTTTGTGCTGATGTTGTTGCTACTTCTGTGTCTCTCTGTACATACCTCCTTACTTCACTTTCCCCTCTCCTATCTTCTCTTTCCCCTTCATTTTTCTCCGCTATTTCTCTACCAATTTCCTCTTTTCTTTTTCAATTCCTCCATTACTTCACTACTCATCTTTTCCAATATCCTTTCTTCTTCTCTCTTCCTTTCCCATCTCGCTCTTTCCCGCTCTAATATACTCTCTATCATCCTCCCTTCTTCGTATTTCTTTGTCGTTTCTGATAGTAATCTCCTCTTCAATAGTTCCATTTCTTTTTCTTTCTCTTCTTCCTCTCTTTTCTTGTCACGCAGTGCTGCTCTGGATACCCTTTCTGCTACTGCCTTTACCCTTTCGGCTTCTCTTTTGCTCCTCAGTTTTTTTTTCCCTCATTTTTTCCAACTCGTTCTTACTTTCTGTCATGTCACGTGGGAGACCGGAGTCTGCCGCTCCCTTTTCCTCCTGTCGAGTCTACCCGCGCGTTCGCGTCTGGGGACTCGCCAGGGGAGGAGCGTTGGGTGTTGGGCCCGGCGGCCTAGGGCGCATGCGCGGGAGACCTCTGTCGCGGTTCCGCGCATGCGCCGTGGACTGGGCTCGCCTCCTTGGAAGGGCTTGCCTTCCAGGCCTCGTTATGGGTTCGCCGGTGCCCGGAGACGAAGCGGCTTCCGTTCCAAGCCTCTCGGGCGCCGGCGACCCATAAAAGAGGCCACAAATCGATGCAAGCCGCGTCTCAACGCGGTTTGCTTCGCTCCGCTTCGTTTGTTCCTGTGCTCCTGTACTTACCTGGGTCCAGTCCTGGGCCAGCCTTCTACCTTCCTGGGACTTGCCCTGGGCCTGTCTGCTTACCCCTACCAGGGTCCTGCCCTGGGCCAGCCAATTACTTACCTGAGACCTGCCCTGGGCCTGCCTGCTTACCCCTACCTGGGTCCTGTCCTGGGCCAGCCAATTACTTACCAGGAACCTGCCCTGGGCCTGCCTGCTACTCTTACCTGGGTCCTGTCTTGGGCCTGCCTGCTCATTCCTGCTATAATCCCGTCCTGGGCCTGCCAATCACTGACCTGGGTCCTGCCAAGCAACTCTTCCGGGTCAACCCTGGGTCTGCCTACTCGGCTCCTTTTAGGGCCAGTCTGCTAGTTATATCTGGTCTCCCTCATTCCTGTCTGGCCTGCTCCTGTCGGACCACCAGCATCTGCCAAGATCTTTTCTTTCTGCGGTATAGACCTGTCTTGCCGCGTCGGACATTTTGACTACTACTGCAGTTCTTGAGCCTTCGGAGTATTGTCATTGGACTTCGTCTTGCCAGCAATCTTCACCAAGACTTTGGCCTCACCTGTCTGTGCTTGCACAGTCCCACTGTCACAGTTATCAGAAGAGTGCCTTCGTGACATTGGGAGTCGGTCCATCCTCCACCCATTTCAAATCGTGGGTGGTGGAGAGGCTGGTTCTTCGTGCCACTTGTTCATCTTTTCACGAGCTCCAGACTGGCGACCTCTGCGAGATCGACCTCCAAGACATCAGGTACGCGGCCCTCTCGGGCTTCCCAACTTGACACTTTCTTTCCTTTCCCATGCTCTCTCTCTTTCCTCTCTCTCGAGCTGCTTGATCAGTGCATTCTGCTCATCCCTTAATTCTGCTAATCGTTCCTCCAAAATCTCTTCCTTTTGTCGTAACAGCTCTTCCTCCTTTCTTTTCCCCCTCTTCCCCTTTCATTTCACTCTTTCTGGTATTATCCTCGTCCATTTTCCTTACTACCTCCTTCTCTTCTCCTGTTAATGAACCTCGTAATTTTAATAGTACCTGCGCAGCTACCCACTCATGTCCTATTTCCGCGATCTGTTCTTCGCCAATCCTCCCCTCCCCTGCGGGCATCTTCGTACGAGCTGATCCCGTCGTTCTAGTCTGCACCCCTCCCGTGTGGCCACCTGTAGCTGTATATGGTGGCGGGCTGTATGCCGGGTTCGAGTACCCCTCAGCCGCCCTTAATTGTACTATTTCTCGTAGTTCTGTTAAAGGATATAACCCCCCTTCCTCCTTTTTCACTACCTTCGCTAGGGGCATATCGTTGCTCTGTTCCTTTTTTATTTCCTTTTCGTTTAGGTTGTTACTCTTTTCTCCCCCCTCTTGTCCGTTCCCCGTGTTCTGTGTGCCTTCACTCTCTTTTTCCCCATTCTCTCCTTCCTCCTTAATCTTCTTCTCTTCCGTTGTTTCCCCCATAATGAACATTCCGTTTGGTCCTGGTCGGGACCCTTGGAACATCCTCCATAAGTTAAACACCTCCACGTGGTGTGTCAACTTCTTCCCCTTGTATGTGTTATGCAGGTGGGTTAATAGTGAATGTTGGGTATATGGATCGAAACTGCCTTTAGGCGGCCATGGTGTCGTCATTTTGTTGTCCGTCCCCTGTGTCCATTCTATGCTATATTTGATCAGTTTCTCCCTATGGGGTGACAGTATTTTACATATATGCTGTAGCGGGGTAGTGAGGGTGTTCCCCCCCCCCACCCTCCCGATCCTGTCCCGTATGACATAGTAGCACTTCACTTGTTATCCTACCCCTATTTGGTAGCGGTTATCTTGCTAACAGTGTACGCTATACAACCTTAGATCTTTACCTGGCCCCGTATTTTTGGGGACTTGCGATTGTCCGCTAAGAAAAAATAGTAAAATATAGCATTTACATTTGTATATTCTTTTCTTTCTTTTCTTCCTTTACCGAACACCTTTAAGGCCCCCTACGGCCGAGGCGCACGTAGCCCCCTGCGGCTGCGTGCCCTGTGTGACGTTCTTATACAGCCGTCCCACTTTGTTTTACCCCTCCTCCTCTTTCTTCACTTGTCGTGGCCGGCGTTCTCCGTGCGCGGCCACGTCCCCCTTTTCACCTTGCCCCGATCTACTCATTACCGTTTATCTCCGTCTCCACTCCCTTACCATTATTCTCTTCCCCACCACTCTCTGAAAAAATGCCTCGTGCTCGAGATGTCCTATGAAAGCCCTACTGGTGATGTCACCGATCTCTTCCACAACTACCGGTAAGTTCTTTACATGTTTTTAAAAGTTCAAAATACGCTTGCAATCTACCCCCGTTAACCCCACAGCGGTCTTCTTGTCACGCCTGGAACAAGGTAACCAACAATATAATCGGACTGCGCACGCTGCGTCGCCTCGCGTGTGAAACGCCCCTCGACAGGAGGGCTTAACCAGCCAATTATCTTCCGTATTAGGCAACCAACTAGCTACCGCCTACAGGGAAACGTCATCTATCTATCGAGTTTTCTGCTCGATCAATAGGGATCCTCATCTACTCATTGATCAATAATCACCAAATCGTAGGAAACCGCACACACACACACACACACACACACCCTTACAGGGGGTCGCGAACTAGGCCAATCAATGCCTACGAGCGGTCGCACCTGATGTTTCCGTGCTCCGCCCCCTCCTCTTCCGTAACGTAGCGGACTGCTCTCGCACTTGTCCAGCTACCATTCACTTCACCGTCAACACTAATTTATCAAACCTTCGCCGCGCACCTGTGTAACACCTCCCACCTCCCGTATTCTATTCCTCCCCCCTCCCTCACAATTTCACATTGCTTGTTGGGCGTAGCATACTCACCAAGTTCTCTTGACGCGGGGCCGCTCGACTGCGTGCACCCCTCCAAGTGGCTCGCCACCTCCCCTCGTCTGGACCACGTCTGGACACTCGCCAACCGCGGGCGGGATACTTCTCAACCGGCTCCCGAAGGCCAATATCCGGATTGCGCTGTCCGGTCTTCTCGCAGTTCCGCGATGGTCCTGTAGTCCTCAAAAAGGGGGCAGCGGCAGAGGGGGCCGCGCCGCCGGGCCTCCTCGCAACGAGAGCACTCGGAAAAATATAATAAAAGCAGATCTTAAACAGATCTCAGCAGTGCCTCCAACTTGTCGGGGGGGAAATTCTCCCGGGGTCTGCTGGGCTGTCTTCGGACCCCCGAGCAGGGAGGCCCCAACTCCTCCCGCGTATCCCAAAAATGAGTATGAGGCACACGCAAGAAGCAAGGTGGTTCTGCTGTTTATTAAATAACGGCAGGGATGGGTCAAGGATCGTACGCGTCCATCCTGACTCTCTCTCTCCAAATTTGTGGGGCTCGCAGGCCCTTTTTACCTCAGTATGACGCGCTACTCGCGTCACCTGGGAAAGTTAGCAAAAAACCTATCGTCACTCTGGATTGGTTCCTCGAGTGGTAGGGTTAGTATAGCATACGTATAGAGAACGCTGTTAGTGGTTGAGGGTTAGTCAGGTGGTATACTTGGGTTGTTCCTTCTATTAGATACATGAAAATTGTTACATGAAGACCCCTGATGATTGGCTAATGTTAATGGCGTCAGTGATAAGTGCCCCATGTTCTGATTGGTCCACTCGTGAGCCCCCCAGCTTGGGACCATCGTTGTTCCCAGCTCGCGGTGTACCTGCCATTTGCAACAATGTGTAACTATGTGTTTGTGCAGACAATGCGTGGATTTATTCATATGCTTGAAAGCAGGCTACTCCCACCGCCGTAGATGTCCATTGAGCCGCTTCATTGTTGCTGCCTCTGTCTCAAAATGTGGGACCCAGGCGCCTCCTCTCTCCTGGGTCTGGCACCCTGTCAGGTTCGGCTTGGTCACGTGAGGAGAGACCGTGGTTGAGGCAGAATTCTGCACATTTAATATTGCATTTTCCACTGTGTGTCTGGCTTAGCTTGCAGGTGTGACCTTGGCTTCGGCTTGTGGTATGCGAGTTTGCAACATTGTTCCCTTGGCTGTCTGTTCTCGCCGGGCTCTTTCTGCAGGGTCAGCAAGTGTACTCTTGCTCGTTCAATGTTCATGGAGGCTCTTGCGTGCGGCCTACTTGGGCCTGGTGCATAGGTGGGGATGTTTGAAGCACGGCGCTTTAAGTTACGGTATCATATTGCTTTATCCCCAGTATCATGTCTTCGTTATATTTCTCATTGCAATGCATGGGTTAGGAGAAGCGTCAGCAAGCATTTTAGATGAGTTTGTTGTGCGTCTTGCATTTCTGCATTTGCAAAACCTATGTGAAAAATAATAAAGATGCGCGTCAGTGGGTGTGTCCGTCACCTACGTCATAGAACTGAATATGTTCTTTGTGTGGATTGATGTGGGAGTGTCCAGTGTGCCTGTTTGCACGGGTGTTCTGACCGTTGGCTAGGTCGTCATGGCATCTCTAACAATGTGTTCATTTACTGTTGAATGGTTCAGTCGAGTTCATCCATGCCGCAGGTGTCGGCTTGGGCAGGGCAGGCTGATGGGCAGGCTGGTGGGCACATCCGTATGTTCCTGTACCAGGGTATTTGGTCGTCTGGTAGATAGGCAAACTCCTCTCGTGGCGGGTGTCTGGGCCGCGATCCTCTAGGCCAGGGGCGTGAGGGGATTGGTGGGAGTCTTTTGTTCCATTCTCCCACTTCAATACTGTCTTAGTACAAAGCAGCTCCTTTTGCTCATAGTGGCATGTTCCTGCAAGTGTACAAGTGATGTGAGCACATGCATGAGTTCAATTTTGGATCTTCACACTGACCATAAAGGGAAAACAACCAAACCAGGTTTCAAGACACACATAGACTTAAAAAGAAAACTAATTGGCTGAGTCATCCTTTGGTTCCTGGCCTATTAGAAAGTGGTCATTTCTTTACATATAGCACTTTGTCCTTCAATGTTTCAAACTAGCCTGTTGGAGAAGATTTCTGATATGTCCTTGACCGTAGAGGTTTGAGATTTGGTCATTTAAGAACAAGTTCAGCAGACACATGTTTTGGTCATATTGGGCAAAAATAATTGTGACTGATCAACACTTCTGCTGAAAGAGGATGGCAACATTTCACTGCTGTACTTGGGCAGATTACTCTCTCATCAGGGGAAAGAATGCATGGAGACACAGATGTCAAGGGTTCTTCCCGATGAAAGTAGGCTCAGCATACCTTTTTTACTTTCTGACAACCCATGGGTGTATTGGTGGAACTGCTACAACTTTTGAGGTATTCACTCATTCTTTTCTATCTTCAATTATGGTGCAGTAAAATCACCCAAGCGTCCTTTCATCTCCCTCTGCTCCTAACAGTAAAGGGTACTTCTGTCCCTGACACCTTGGAATATGTTGCTGGGTATTCCCCATCCACCAATGTACATGAACCTTCATACTCACTCTCTGTCATCCCCTATGGACCGCTTTCCATTGTTATGGTGTGCTGCGCTGTATTATGCTATGCAATATTTAGAATTGTATGCAGGAATTTTGACATTTGATGCTTGTGCAGTCATGGTATGTTTGCTACTGTGTGGTATTGAAGACTTTATTCTGTGGCTAACATGGAACTCTCAACCTTGCATTATGACTGACACCCTGCTGCCTCTATGGCATGAAATATGTCTAGCTCGCATGCACTCCCTACACCCTCATCTTCTTGACCTTTAAAATGTACACTGACCACCACTGTAAAGCCTACTCATGCATATAATAACACGCCATGACAGATTCCTCCTGCTTCTAAGTGCTGTAATAACCGTTGACGTTATTACCCGGGTTAAGGGTGCTCAATTTACCCACCTTGTGAGGGTAAAAGTCTGAGTTGGATTCAAGGATTGAAACTCAGTGTTGGCTAGCGTCATTTAAGAAGCCAGCACTTAACCCGTGGGCTACCCACCCAGACCCTGATGTGCATCATCAAGCTTTGATTATTCTTTCGAGGAACCTGCCGACAGAGGTATTTCAATGTTCAGCAAAACCCATTTCCACATGTTTCTTATGATATGATAGGCTATTTATAACGCACGTAATACCCTGGGTTTTCTAAGCGCGGACCCAGGGATCGAACCTGTGGTGCTCCTGTCGTCTTGCTTCCAAGGCGCGCACATTGCTCCTAAGCTATCCGCCTGAGACAATATTTTTAACATGTATATGCTCAGTACAACAAAGCATGTTTTCCCAGATGAGGCCCATATCCACCATTTAAACAACGCACATGACCACATGGTTTTTCACATGTAGATGCTTTCCCAAAAAGGAGCAGCGTTTCTCTAGTCTACCTCGCATGCACACTATAGCAAAAAGAACAGAAGTAGGTGTATTGTGCAAACCGTTTTGGCTCGAACCATTTTAGTTTGCATTTTGTTTCTTCGAATGCTAATATACACATACTATAAGCAATTGGTAATTGGCATTCACGGTTCACCCGGTCACTAACAGTAGCAAGTGTATTCTTTCTGATGTTCTAATGGATCCCCACTGTAAGGGGATTTCTGGTGTGGGCTAAATATCGGATAGTCATTTTGAGGAAGAAGAGTGTTAGAGACAACTTCATGAAATGGAGACTATTTGATAGGGAAAGGTCCCAGACTTTTTGGTTCTTTCTCTTGGTGCCATGACATTATTATGTATTAATAAATATTTATTATGTTTACTTCTTGTATATGTACTGTTTGGTATGTCATTGAACACATTCCCCAATATCTCATCTTGTGAAAGATTAGAGCCAATATTTACAAATGATTTTCATTATTTTGTGACTAACCAAAATTATATATATATATATACACACACACACACTCTCTCTCCCAGCACCATGGCTGCCTCCAAACCCGTGTCCGGCTTGCTGAATGGGGACTTACTGGGTCATTCCGACCTTGGAGGACCCGGTAAGTCCCCATTCAGTAAACCATTCCCCATTCCCATTTCAGCCCCCAATGGGAATGGGGAAGGTGCTAATTACGGTCCCGCAAATAGTGGGCCCGTTATTAGCGCCCTGGTCCCTTTGCGGGACCCGCAAAGGGACCTCGGGATAGGGCGGTGAGGTTTTACCGGTGCCGGTAAACCCTTCCCGCCCAACTCGGAATGAGGCCCGTGGGCCTCATTACGAGTGTGCTGGTCCGGTAACAACGGTGCCGGTAAGCTACCGGCACCGTTGTTACCTGACCAGCACACTCTCAGGTCTGCGAGCGGGTACCTTTCTGCCCACCAGGTCTGATCTGGAGGGTGGAACGGCACCCGCTCGCCGACCTTGAAAGATGCACAGGCACCATTCATGAATCGTGCTGGTGCATCCGTCCTATCCATTTCCATCGAGTCCAATGGGACTCGAATGGGAATGTGGAGTAATATTTTCTGGCGCCCAGCAATAGGGAATTACCAGGACTGCCGGGGCTGTAATGCCCCGGTAGATCCACATTGCTGGGAGCCGGAAAAAATGACTCCAGCGGGAACCGTGCCGGTATTTGCCAGCACGGCTATCGCCGGACTCATGATGAGGCCCATGTGGATTTGCAACAAAAGGGAATTTAGTTTACTAGCCCAATACAGGACAGAGGATTATATTACATTTGTATGCAACATGCGATACACCAAATATTATTTATTGTATACGTTGTTCTTGGGACAAAAATCAAGGAAGGCCAAGATTTGCTGAATGAACATTGATCTAATTTACATACACGCAACTTGAAATCACCTCTGGTACAACATTTCCTGGAACTAGGACACCAAATTTCACAAATGAGATTCCAGATATTAGAAGTGGTACAGGAAGGACCTTGAGGAACAGACTTATCACGTTTATCAGATCAGAGATAATGTTTTTGGATAGGCAAACTCAATTCATTCATACCTGGAGGAATGAAGAGTGCACATCTTTTAATGTTTACTGCATTTTGTATCAAGGTATACAACATACCAACGTCAATCCCCCCTTCCCTCCAACCTCACCCCATCCTCCCTCTAATCCCCCATCCACCTCTCCACCCCTGCTCAACATCCCCTTTACCTTCCCCTCCAACTCAGATAGCCCTTGATACATTACATGTCCTGCCCCTCGTGGGGCTATCTCATGCCTCTGGGCCATCAGGTTTGTAAGTTCCTTACTGATATCATTTTCCAGATGTCTGCGTGCACCCCTGTGCTTTCTCACGACAGGAGGTCATCCGGCAACGACTATAGGTCATTGAGGAGTGTGTTCCACTGGAGTTCCACCTCACCAGAGTCGTCCTCTGTGTTTTGCTCCTTTGCTATATCCATCTCTGATGTGGCCCATTTCATTATGTCCTAGAGCTATTGTTGCAACAAGGGTCCTTTCAGGTTCTTCCACGCTATGGCTAAGCAGCGTTTTGCTAAAACAAGTGGGAAGGCTGCTATTTTATTCGAACGCCTCCTTTCCACTCCCCCTACCCCCTCCCTGGGAGAAGACCCAACAGGCATATCCAGGGTGTGCATTTCAAGTCCCTCCCCAAACGGGTTGTTCAGCCAGTCAGCCACTGCCTGCCAATACCTCATTATCTGTGGGCATCCCCAGACCATATGCCAGAGGTCTTCTGTGTGTGGAATTTCTGCGTTCATCATATGCAGTTTCTGCAGCGTGACATAGACTTGGCGTACCACATTGAATTGAATCAGTTTGAGATGTACATTGCGTGAGAACTTTGGGATAGCAGCACAGATTTTGGACGATGTTTTTCCCTCCAGTGCCGATACCAGGCCCCACTCCTCCTTTAAGGGGGGCAGTGTTTTGCTCACCTGCAGCGCTGCCTAGAGTTGTGTAATGGCATGTCGTTGCACCCCCATTGTGAGAATTGTGTGGAGTACTGGCATCGTCCAGGGTTCCTCCCGTATAGAATCCTACTTCTTAGCTAGGGTCTTAGTCAGTCTCGCAAAGTACAAAAATTGAAATCCTTGCATGTGAAATGTTTGTGCCCATTCCACGAATTACATCAAGACCCCCCCTTTGAACGTGTCACCCAAAGTATTCAGTTGAGCGTTTGCACACCTGTTTGACCCCATGTCCCCCAGGATTTTCTCAATTTCAGGGTCCGCCCTCAGTGGGATGTTGGGGCTAAATCCCTCCCCCAGACCCAATTTAATGCGCACTCTCCTCCATACCTGCTGGACCACCATCACAATACATGACATCTGGGATCCCTCTGATTTTCCCCATAGAATTTCCATCCCTGTGTTAAGTCGTGGGGGTATGCCTATCAATTGGCTGTCCACCCCAGCCATCTGGGAATCCCATTTGGCTTTATGCTGTAACTGAGAGGCCAGATAATGCAGTTCAAAATCCAGGAGCGGGAGCCCCCCGTCTGAGTAACTCCTCAGTGTGTCTGGGGTCCCCCTGCGCCTACCCCCGGCCCATAAGAATCCTGAGAGCAGGCTGTCCTACCCCCTAAAGAAGGGGGGGGCCCTAATCAAGAAGGGGATATTGGCAACAAAAGAGAACTGCGGAAGAATGATCATCTTGCAGACCGCTATTTTCCCCATGAGTGAGAGAGGCAGCTTGCCCCAGAACATCAACCTATCTTCTAGACTTCTCACTGATCTCCCACGTTATACTGAAAGATGTCTGCAGTACCATGGTGTAACTGCACGCCCAGATACTTGAACGAGTCCGTCTCCCATTGTATAACCACTGCGGTAGGTTATCCTGCGACTCCCCCTAGGCCCCCTCAAGGATCCCAGCGAGAATGCCACCGATTTGCTTCTGTTTATTTTGAACCTAGACAAGCTCTCTTTGTTGGTCATTACTTATAACATATAGGGGCCATACAGACCTGGGCTGTGGACATAGAGGAGGACATAGTCTGTGTACAGAGAAATGGAGTGTTTTTCCCCCATCTAACGTGATGCCAGCATACCAGAATTGGGCCCTAAAGTTATTTGCTTGGGGTTCTAATGAGAGCGTGAAGAGAATGGGGATGGGAGGCATCCTTGCTATCTGCATGGTCGAGCCTATGCCCACTCTCGCCAATACCTGAAAAAACCACTCCCACTTCTTAGGTTCATCGTGGTGTTCTACCCTTCCATGAAGCCACACTGATCATGATTAATCAACCCTGCTACCTGCCCCGTCAGCCTATTAGCTAGGACCTTGCCTAGGATTTCTCCATCTACATTTAACAGGGAAATGGGGCGGTAGGATTTCCATCTGCATGGGTCTTTCCGGGTTACCACAGTATAACAATTATGGCCTTGTGCATGGACTCAGTCGGTATGCCTTTCTGAAAGGCTGCGTCATAGTCACTTACATTTTGGGACCAGTGGATCCACAAATGTCGAGTAGAAATCCACCAGGAGGCAATCCCCTCCTGGTGACTTCCCTGTGCGCAGAAACCTGATCGCCCCCAAATCTTCTATCTATCTATCTATCTATCTATCTATCTATCTATCTATCTATCTATCTATCTATCTATCTATCTATCTATCTATATTGGTTTTTGTATAGCGCAAAATCGCCCGAGTTCCTTAGAGCGCCTGTGTGAATGAGTCCTCCAGTTGCTCTGTGACTGTGGCCGGCAGTGTCGACAGGTGGACTTGATCCAGTACCTCCCTATGTCATCCATATCTGGTGGCCCCCTGCTTGTATATAGCTCAGCATAGAAGCTCCAAAATGCCTTGTTATCCCCCTGCATCTAGGTGACTCCTAACCCCTCAGTGACAATTTGGGTAACAATCTGACATATTTCTTCAGTAGCCAGACCAGCAAATGCCCTGCGTTATCCCCTTCTCCATGAACTTGCTTGATATACTGGGCATAACTGTGGTCAACAAGCCTTTCCTGTGCTTCAGCCCTAAGCCCCCACTCTCGCAATAGCTCTGCGCTGCATAGGGAGACCTAGCAAGGCCCTCCTCCAGCTGTTGCTTTCAAGTCTTGGAGTCATTCAAATGGCTCAGGAGCTCTGTTCTCAACCCGTGGGTGGTGGCTATGCAGTCACCCCTGAATCATTACCTTAAATGTGTCCCACAGAACCCCACAGTCCTCCAGTGACTTCTCGTTGAAGGCAAAATAGTTAGCAATAGCCTGCCTAATATCTTCCCTATGTCTGCCTATGACTTATGTCTTCCCTATGTCTGCCTAAGCCTCCACGTGGGCACCAACCTCTTTAACTTCCCCACATCCTCGTGGTTCATAAGGGGCCATGGTCCAATACTGTTTTAGCCAAATAAGATGTATCTCGGTATTCCATGAAGTGATCCCTAATGACATATATAATATCTATGCATGAGTGGGTGCCGTGAGGTTGGGAGTAAGGACAAAAGCCCGCTCCTCTCTGCTTGTGCTACAGGTCAACCAGGTAGAGCTCCAGCACTGTCTTCTGAAGGACTTCATTGCCATGGGCGTATGCCCAGCCCCAGGGCCTGACCTATCTAACTGTGCATTCATCTGACAATTGAATGTCCCCCCCACTCTGTCTCCATGTACAAATGACTCCCCCAAAAGTTCTATTACCCCAGGGAAATATGAGTCATTATCTGTGTTCGGGGCATAGGAGTTTATAGTACAGATCTCCATTGCTTCTAGGGTCCCCAAAAGAATCAATGTTCTGCCTTCCTTATCACATATGACCCTAGTAATCTGCAAGGGAGTCCCTCTGGCCACCCATGTTAAGACTCCTCTGGAGTAAGTGGAGAAGTGTGTCCCATACACATATCCTCCCCTGCTTGCCCGCACCCTCTTGAACCCCTTTTTTTTCAAGTGCATTTCCTGTAGTAGTGCTACTTGCACCCCCACCCTTTCAGAGATCCCATTATCTCTCTAATCGTCTCCTAAACGTTGCCCAACAGTGACATTACAGTGAGTAGTGTGTGCGTGTGTATAACTTGTGCTGCTATTGTCTGTCGTGTACCTATTCCCTGCGAGTGAAGTTCTCACTTCTGTTTCCCATGCTGTACCAGTCCTGAATGGGAGGAAGCTCGCACATGCGTTGATTGTGTTGCACGAACCATCTTTTGGAAGAAACCTTCAGTAATCTTACCGGTGCTGCACAGGACATCCCCTTTTGTTAGCAGGTGCAATATGTACACTCGCCATATCACACACTGTTTGTAACAATATATGTGTTGTATTGTGGCACCTGGAGTCCGCTTTTCAAGTCCTGACTGTTTCTTTTACAAATAGCTGCTACCTGGTTCTTAAGTCAAACGTGCTCTATTGAAATTAACAAAGACTGCATCTTCCAGAATACATTTGTCTGTTAATCGAAAGTACAGGCTAGAAAAGTGGTTTCCAGGGTTCATGGTGTCGACTGGTTGAACTAGCCTTAACACAAACTGTGTTATTATATGATAGTTTATTTATATAGCACCTATACACAATGGGGCACAATATAAAAACATTTGAATACCACTCACTGAAATGAATTTGGAAAAGCGAAGGCGGTAGAAGTGGGGAAGGGTTTGTTAGAACCTTTATTCAGTAAACCCAGTCACATTCTTAAATAACACATACTTACACCCAGTGGAGCCTCTGCAGCAATCAAAACTCTTTTCCCACCAAATGTTGTAGGGTATCACTCATTTGACGTTTTTGTTAGGATACGAGGAGAACTGACAAGTGAAGATTTCAGGAGCGGATTAAGGGACCTGTCCTGTTGTGTGATTTATCCAAATCAGCATCATTATTATTATATTATTATATATGGAGCAACACTGTAGTCTATTAACCATGCATTTGTGTAATGCACACTTGATCGTTGGTGATCCCAATATTGATAGCCAAGAAAAATAAGACCTATTCTGATGAGGGATTTGTGTTAGATCACAGATAGTTCAAGTGGGGAAGCTGGGTTTGAGCTCAGGTTTTCAGGATGCACTGTTGGCAGTTTCTAGACTTCGTGATACATATCCTCTTAATGAAACTTTGGTTTTGCAGTAACATTAAACTTTTATGCACTGGTCCTGTCAAAAGCTAAACTAGTATTCTGTATAATGTTTTAATTGGGCGACATCTAATTCAAGGATTTTTTCCAACCAATCCAAATCAGGCACACACAATTATTAATTATAAAACACAGTTTATTTATGAACCAGTGACACACCAGTTCAACAGTATAGATTCCGTACAGCCTGCCTCCCCTTTCAGGACAAGAAACACACAGTTTTGCACAGACGATCTATTTATTAATGAAATAGAAATAATCAAATCCATGCAAATATAAACAAATTCGTATTTTTACCATTCTGTATGAAATCTCAGTATCAATTGTTACTTCAAATATGAATTATCATGCAGTGACTTGCCAAAGATGCTTTTAACTTGAATGTAGACTTTCTAAAGCAGACACATCACCATATGTACATTTGGTGTACCGTATGCGCACATACACCATCCCTTGAAAAGGGAATGAGGATTCAGGAAAAAGTCTTCATTTTATAGAAAACCAAATGAAAATATAATATCCTATCTAAATCTATCTTTCATTCATTGAAAATAAACACCTTCCTGTTACTCAATAGACATGTTAATATTTCAAACAGAGTTCGAGAAAATTCAATTTAAAGATAGACTATTTCCTACATCTAAAACGCTTACAAAACATTTTTTTTTATATTTAACGGGCATATTTGCAAGGTTTCCTTCAATGGTTTTTCTATTGCATTATGATGTAAAAAGTGTACATTTGTCTTTTAACCCTCTCCCCATGTATTTGAGCAGTTCGGTGCTAGTAACAGGACTCTGCTCAATAATGTAACCAGGGAATGACTTCAATTACATTGTTTCTAAGCATGTGCAAAGTGAGATATTGTATAGCCCCCATTCTGTACTTGGCCATTACATAGAAAAGGAGTCTGGGACCTCACAATATATACACCATGTGGGTCTTTTTAACGAAAATCAAATTCAATGTGTCCAGATGGGTATTCGTAGATCATTCCCAAAAATAGATAAATGGAAATAAACAGAATATATGGAAATCAACTGTTGGCTTTAGATTTACGGAAAGGCATTCTCTTAATAATTAAATCTATTTTGCATGTTTTAAAATGGTAAGAAGCCACGTTTAGCAAACAGGTGTGTAGCAATGGTAGCAAGTCTTTTCCCCTCAGAAAAGCCACAGTAGGATATTTTTACTGCAATGCCTGTGAGGCAGAATGGGATGAAGGTAGGATTTTGGGTAGGTGGGTATAGGTGGAATGGGATTCCCCCACATTTTACGGCAAATAAAATCAGAAAAAAGATGCAGTAAAAAACGTGTGGTAAAAACACAGGCAACTGTCACAACATATGGGAATTCTGGTTTTAGGACTTAGGTGAACATCCCAATGACATTGACTCAAGCATCCTCTTCAGTGTTCTCTGTAGGCTTCAATAAAACATGTACTAAGACAAAGAGTAGGTGAAGAATGCAATTACTGACCACTCAGAGGAGCCTTTTTCTGACGAGGCTGAGGTTGGTGTTGCCAGTGGAGAGCGCAGTACAAATTATGGGGAACAGCACAAATTTGGGGAGGGTACTGTTCCCCAACACTCCCATCAAACATCTGCACATGTCATTGGATTATTTGGACCCCTGTAAAACCCTTTATGTAATTCACCTTCATACTTTCAGTTGTACTTTTAGTTCTTAATGATCCCTCTCTATAATCTGGCAGACTTCTTATCGGTAAAACTATATCTTCTTAGTTTAACTTTTCCATGGATTCAACTAAACCCTTCACGTCCTACTTCACAATAACTGACGTTCTTTGTATTGTGGACACTTTGACAGAGTGATCCGTCATACCGCTGGATCTAGGTAAAGCTTGTTCTGCTGCTCTGTCAGATTCATAATTGCATAATCCAGCACTCTACCGAATCATCTCTGTGCAGTTGTAGAGCTCTGTCTAGTCACTATGGAAACTGCAAGCATTTCACTGACCAGACCGTGAAAGGGGTGGAAGGTGAATTGTTGACATTGGTTCCAAACACGGACTCTACCAAGAACAGAGTATTGTTAATCACAGATGGAGATGAACAAAAGCAATGTTCCTTCAGATATATTCCAAATGCAACAAGAATTTAATTACCACATATTAGTAAAATGTCTTTAGGGAGAACCCATGTTACCAGAGAATTCAAAGCGCCGAGCAATAGGACATACAGGACAACAACACACTATATGAATAATCAGAATGAATTGGGATATTATTAAAAGCACAAAGAACAAAATTTCAGTAGCATAGATGCAAAGATCGAAACCGTGGGAATTGTCATTGCCTTAGGGTGGGTTTAAACCAGTAGAACAGAACCGTCTTCCTTCTGGCCTCATTCTCCTTGATCTATCCTCTGCTTTCGACATAGTGGTCAACCACGCCATCCTACGCAATAGTCTCTGTGACAACCTGGGCATCTCTGGTCAGGCCCTAACCTGGTTGACCTCTTTTCTCTCAGATCTACCCTTCCGTGGTCCAACTTAGGTCTTTCCTCTCTTCGATCTCTCTCTCTACATGAGGTCCCCAGAGGTCTAACCTCTGCCCAATACTCTTTAACCACTACCTGGAACCTCTGGCCCACCCCATGGCTACCTTCTGTTCAAACTTTCAGTGTTATGCGGATGGCACCAAGCTCTCCTTCAGGCTCCCCTCATCCTCCTCTGCTCCTTCTCTCATACCTGACTGTCCGCAATTCAGGAATGGTGTGCTTCCATTGATCTCTGCCTTAATGCCAGTAAGACTGAGATTCTCCTCAATTGGACACCTGCTCCCACCTTCCCCCTCTCACTCTGGCCGCCCACCCTGGGACCTCTACCTACACCTTCCTGTGAGGCTAAGAACCTTAGTGACAACTTCGACTCCACCCTCTCCTTCTCTCCTCACATCGTTGACGTCTCTAAGAAGTCACACTATCAGCTGCACCTCCTCGAAGTATTTTTCCTTTTCTCACTTTCACTCAAAAGCTCACTGTCTCCTGAGCCCTGTTCCTCTCTAGGCTGGATTACTGCAACAGCCTCTTTGTAATTCTGCCTGCCTCTACTATTCGCCCTCTACAACTAATCAGAACAAGACGGCGAGACTTGTCCTTGGCATCAAGCCCAAGGATTGTATCTCTCCAGCCCTGAAATCACTCCACTGGCTCCCTGTGGCTGCAAGGATCAAGTTCAATACCCTCTGCATCGTCCACAGGGTTTTCTGGGGCTGAGGACCATACAACATCCAACATTCTCTTCCTAAGCATCTTCCTTCTAGAGCCCTCTGCTCATCCACCTCTAACTCTCTGAGGGTCAGACGCTTCTCCAGGCAGAGAGTGGGGGTTAGATCTCTGTCCTCGGCTGGGGCCTCCCCCTGGAACTGCATCCCTGCTTCTCTCAAACTTGAGCCGGACCATCTAAGGTTCAGGAAGCAACTCAAGACCTTCCTTTTCGCTTTCTCTCTCCCTTGCTTATGCCCCTGTCTGCTGCGCATCCTGGTTACCTGGCCTCCTAATTAACTTACAGGCCTAGGCTCCTGCATGACCAGTTGCCCTTGCACTGCCTGCGGGCCTCACAACCACTTAGGGACTGCATTCTGCAACCCTACAGTCCCCTGACTATCTGCACTTATGAGCCACCTCGCTGGCAGCACTTATGAATTCCTTTGCACTCTCCCCTCCCCTTCTCCCGGCACTTCTCCCTGTGGCACATCTCCCACCCTCCCCCCGCACTTGCGGAATCTGAATGACACAAGGCCTAGTAAGATCGTTGTTTTGTCTTCTTTTGTCTTCCCTTCCTTGTCACGCCTAGAAACACGTGTGTACAGGCGAGTTATAAATTACTTATCATATCACCTTTTGAAATTTAAGGGGACAATCTTGAATTTCACAGGGCAGGGCGTTCTAGATGTTAGGGAGAGGCACCTCTCCCATCAAGAGTTTTAGCCCTATTCACTATTTCTGTATTTCAATTTGGCATCAATGCTAATGGGTAGTGTCCGACCAAGGCTATAACACTGAATCAGATTTGTCAAATAACATTTCTAAGACTTTTAGACATTTTCCAAGACTATTAACAAAATAAAGATGCAATCTCTCAACCAGGACCAAAAAGATGCAAATCGTTAAAGGGAGATAAGTGTTAGGCCATATGACAATGAATGCGAAATTAGGATGACTCCGTAACTTTGAGGCAAATCAGTAGTGAAAGTCTCTAGGGTGGACAAGGAAATGATGCAGCCGCAATTGAGGAGCAGTAACTTCAGAATTAGTCATTTGAGAGGATAAAATGGGTTCATTTGGGAGGTGTTTAACCCATTGACCACTAGGATAAATATACATCTGAACAAAATGGTCCTGCTTAACTCTTTGTTAATTGGGGGAGAGTTAGGCTGAAATCTCTGTGTCCCCAAAGTCCAAGGTACGACAGACAAAACATTGCTTTTTGCTACTGCAGTTTGGGCCTCTGGGTTTTCCAAACCCATCCTTTCTCTCATTTCCAAACTGATGTAAAGTCACCTTCCGTTAATAAGACTGCCACAGGAAGGTAAGTTACACGTAGAGTTATTCAAGTTACATCGATGGTATGGAGTTAACACTGGGATGTCCGCCCGGCAAGGTAATCAAATCAAACTGCCTTTTCGGAATAGAACACAGCCCCCCTTGCATAAACAAACATTCCTCAACGCGCGCCACACACTACTCCATAAGCTCAATGACATCACCCATCACCCGACTCATACACTCCAGAACCAACTACGAGACACCACCCTCCCTTCCGGACAAAAAAACCCCAAAGTAAAGTGCACACCACACATATCGTGATAACTAAGCACAACGCAACACCAACCAAAGCTAAGCGCAATACAGCAACCACCCCAAAATGAGAGCTCCCTCTGAACTACAACTACCAAAACATCTAATGCAAGAACAACCAATGAAAACCCTCTACCTTAACTAAAGTAACTAAATTACCTTTGAAACTGGAAAAGCAGGAACACAACATCAAAGTAACCAAATGCACCCCAACCGGAACCCCAGCAAAATATGAGCCAACACCCACAACACCTAGCCAAATAAAAGACAACACTGAAACACCTAGCAAAATATGAGATACCACCAAAAACACCTAGGGAAATAGAAAACACCACCAAAACACGTAATGAAAATGGGAGGAGACGCCACTCACAACACCTAGCGAAATAAGAGACACCACCGAAACACCTAGCAACACCTAGCGAAATAAGAGACAACACCAAAACACCTTGCAAAATAGGGGATACTACCCAAAACACCTAGAAAAATATGAAACACCTCCAAACACCTAGGGAAATGAAAAACACCACCAAAACACATAACGAAAATGGTAGGCACTACCGAAACCCCTTAAACCCAAAGCATACTACACCACCAGGCCCAAAACTGCACCTAACAGCGAGAAAAACCAGAAATTTACTATGATCGCGAGAAAAAAAAACAGAGGAACCCAAAACCAGCACCTACTGCAAGAGAACGAGGATAAAAACAAAAGAAAATGCTAAAACGCAGCACCTAACTGCAACCCTACAAAAACCTCAACCGTGGAACAGCACCTGGATGCACCCCCTTATCAAAAACAAAACAAAAAACTGGGGAACAGCACCTCACCGCACCCCCCCTGAACTTCTCCCCCGAACGTCTCCGACGCCAGACAGCATGGCAACTCAGAAAACACCAAACTAAAACCGGAGCACTGCACACCTTACAAAACCTCAAAAACTGGGGCACAACACCTCACCGCTCCTCCCAAAACACTCAATCTATGGACAGTACCCCAACTGCCCTTGAGACACAACTCTGCTACATCGCTCAGGGAAAACCATGAGACACCAACAAAAACGGATTACCAAAACCCCTCCATCACCCAAAATGCTGTCTATGATAAAAGACAGTAAAACCTCACACACACACTGTACCACAGAACACCACCCTGCACAAAAAAACTTGAAGCGAAGCAAACTAAAAGCTCACCACAACCAACGGACCACACCAACTGAAACATCCGCTCGCACGCATCACCCACACCAACGCAAATTTACTTTCCTTATTACAATTATAGGAAACCACACCCATTTGAAATATTACCTCCCACAAGGATACCGTAGGAAAAACGATAATGCGCTGCAAATAAAAATAGTTAAACCTTGAACAAAACATCACAGTACAACTCATAACAATATTACACTGTCATTTTGATATGCCACCCCACCAGAAAACCACCACCACTCACAAGTCCAAACGCGTCACCTGAAAGAGAAAATGCAATATAAACCCAAGATTATTAGAACATAGGACAATTTCCAAAACCAGTCCGCCACCCACAAGTCCATGAAAGCATCATGGGAAGGAAATAATGGTTAGCAATATATAGTGCACACCCCACTGCACACTCCAGCCCACTGGCCTGCCAACATAACCGCTCTGAGAACCAGACAACACCACACACTGAGGACCCAGATACACACGCAACCACACCACAACAGGTAACAATGATGAAAAAAACTACACTACACCACAGTAACACCTAAAAATATTAGAACGTAACACCAACTACAGCTCCATCAAAGAAAGGCCCTCCAAATCGGCCAGGAAATCCACTAACTCAGGATCGAATTCCTTCGCCTTCTGAAGAAATCGCCAACATCCTTGGCAACAGTTCTGTGCCCCTCCATCAACAGCATCACACAACGCACAAAGAGATGTGCAAGCCCACTTACAACAGACCATGACAGTTCTGTCATCGTGCTCGATGGAGTTCTGATGGGTCCTCTTCAGAGCCCTAGGAACAGTAACAAAGGCTCCAGACAACCCAGATGAAGATGCACCGTCAAAAAAACGACACCAAAGTCCCTGAAGCAGACGCAGGACAAACTTCCAAAGAAATGCCTTACTGAACAGCGTTCCTAACCACGTGACGGTCAGAAACGTAACTCACGCATGGCTCTGAGACGCCGACACGATCCAGCTCCTGAAACTTTACTAGACCATCCAACATGTCCGAAAAGCCACACAAGTCTACGTCACCCCACAGATCCTACTCCGACTCCAAGGAACCAGAGCCCGATGTAGCGACTTCCCGTTCCATATGGAGAGCGAATTGAGAGCCCAGCCACAAACTGTTCTCAGACTCTTGCCGCAAAACACAGGAAACTTGGCGGAAAACAGCACCAGCCGTGGCTGTAATGGTCGCTCCCGCGAGAGCACCATTTGGGCGCACCGTGTCCTCAGCCTCTGACAACGGCTTGCCCAACGTGTCCACGGACCAAAACGTATTGGTGTGAGCCTCCTGAGTTGCCATTATTTCACTGCACGCACTCCTGCGCAGCCCTTCAACGAACAGTGCGACCTTGTTAGCGCAATGAAATGCCAATGCCCCAGCCAGCAAAATCACTGGCGGTAGCCGGCAAAGAGAAGGGCAACTCCTTTAACCTCAAGGCAGGACTCTTCATTGCCGTAGAACCACCGTTGACCACAACTGGCCCCCACCGGTGACCTGCCCGACCCACAGGCAATGCTCCAAGTGTTAACCAATCCAGGGTGGGGGGCCAGGGCAGACGTCACCACTGGAGGGCAGTGTTACTCAGGCGCTGCCCCCCCAGCAGGATCCCATCCTCGTTGCCAGTGAGGTAAAGTCACCTTCCGGCAATAGGACCGCAACAGGAAGGTAAGTTACATGTCGATTTATTCAAGTTACATCGATGGTATGGAGTTAACACTCGGACGTCCGCCGGCAAGGTAATCAAATCAAACTGCCTCTTCAGAATAGAACACAGCCCCACTTGCATAAACAAACATTCCACAACGCTCGCCACACACTACTCCATAAACCCAGTGACATCACCCATCACCCGACTCATACACTCCAGAACCAACTACGACACAAACCCTCTCTACTCATTGACTGTCCTCCTCTCCAACAACCCACCACTTGACTGTTTTTGAATCTGATTTCATAGTGCCCTGGCCTTTCCATAGGGCTGGTTCCCAAAACAGTAGTTTGCAGCAGTTACTTTAGGAAAGGGCTTCACTGTGATTGGCTGGAGCTACTACCTTCCTGCAGCCCTCTGAGAACAAGTCACTCAATGAGGCAGAGGCTGTAAGAGAGAGGGCCACTATCTTGGATTTCAATGGTCTGCCAGACCACTCCCTGCCTGCCTGCTGTCTGTAGTTCCTGTTTTTAGAAAAATAAAGTACGTTTACCTCTGTAATTATACTTTTTTGGTCTTCCCTAGCCATAACTGCTCCCCCTGAGCCTTGTTGGGGCCGCATTGATATTTGTGTGCCCTTTTTCAGATCTGATTTCCTGGATTCTGTGGTCTGTGGATCATGCATTAACTCAATTTGGATGCAGGGACAACTGGTAAGAGCCTTGGTGAAACTGCATATCTGGCCTCGGTTTGAGCCTAAAGGTAACAGTAAAAACGTGATATATATATATAAATATATATATGTAGCCGGATTTCATTGTCGGCATTATCAGACTAACAATTATGGACCTATGCAAAATGGAAACACTCAAGGTTTTTGAAGACGTGAAATCTGTCTCAGAGTTTCCACGGCTTCCATGATACAGCTCCTTCCCAGGTATTCAGAGGATTCACGGCGTGATGCTGTGTTAAGCATGGAAACCTCGGGGTACCCTAGACTTCTTTGCCTAACACCGAATCTTTCAGGGAATCCGCTTTAGTATACACTGTGTGCATTTGTGCGAGCCACGGAGATCCACAATTGAGTGCTGACATTCAAGCATCATGTCTGCTAGCTCATAGGATACATTAACAAGTATGTTTGGTCCATGGTGATCCCTGCCTCTCTGCCCACATCAGAATACTGGTTCAGTCCCGGATGCATTCGGATTCACTGCATGGAGTGGCGAAAAGCATCGAGCAGATCTCACCTGGCAGCCAGCCTCACGATGGTAGCGGAGTTCCCAGAATGACTTGCGTTGCTATTGTCTCCGCCCCTCTCAAGAACTGCACGGGGAGGGAGCGAACAGCGCAGTCGGAAACTTGTTCTGTGATAAGTTTAGATTTCCCTAAATGCTGGCCCCACTAGAGCGTTACAACATAAATGTTTATGAAAAAGATAACATTTACCACTCCTTGAAAATGGGCAAAGTACATGCTAGTTTACTTTGTGGCTAGTCCTTTGTGATTCCATATGCAAAATGAAACACCGTTTTCGCTGATCACATGGAAATCGTTAAAGCTCTTCATTGCTGGATCCAGATTTGGGAAAGGGGAAGTCGTGATTATTTTTGTGTATGTATTTTTGTCTTCAGTTTCACTGCACCTTGTTAGATCTTACCAGGTCAGTTTATATCATAATTTGCAAATGAAAACAATCAGGATTGTTTATTTTTCCATAAAACCTCAAGAATTTGAGAACATTGCATACCCTCACGAAGAACTAACAACAATTTAATGAGTGTGCTGAATAGGGATGGCTAACCATTTATTCTGTCCTCATTCTGTAATCTGTGAACTTGTTAAAAGGAATATACAAAATATAACTGCGGAGTGGCCCCGCATCACGTGCTACACTTTCAATCAACCCTGTTATTTTAGGTCAACAGCACTTTGTACGCTTGTACTTGCCCTTAATGCCAACAACTAAACTTTCATTCCTAGAATAGAAACAGATTTTGATTGAAAAGCAAACATATTCTTCCCCCCTCTCTCTCTATCTCTACCTCTCTCTCTCTCACTCACATTCCCTCTCACTCTCTCTTTTTCTCTTTCTCTCTGTCCCTCTCTCATAGAGTAGCTATTAAGACTATAGTTGAGGCTTCATAATAATTGGTATTCGTTGGTATTGTTATTTTCTGTTCCTGGTGAAGCTGCAGGCTGGACCTCTGAGACCAGAATCCTTGCTGTCGTTAACTGCTACCTGATCCTGGGGGTGGCTATATGAAGAAGGATCACATGGGGGTGGGGGGCATCCCTCAGGGTGGTGTCATGACATTATTGGACAAGATATTGTATCGCGCTTTCTCTTTTGAGGATACCCCACCATTCTCCTGCCTTAATGGCATATTGTCATACCTCCCTCCACACAACTACGAAAGGTACTTAAAACACTTCCATAGGATCTGTATATACATGTCCTTAAAATCTGACTTGTCTTTCAAGACCCCTGAAAACACCTTTCCAGACTGACTTGCCTTTTAAGATCACTGAGAACCCTTTTTCAGACTTTGCATTCAAGGTATCAGAAACAGACTACCATTGCCTTAAAAATTAAAATACTTTGGGCCTCAACAAGAGTTGGGCAATATCCCAGCGGTATTAGCACCAGGATCCCACCGGGGCTAATAGCGTTACTGCCAAAACCCCCCCCAGCGCTGTTAGCGCCGGATCACAGGTTTTGGTAGAACAGTAATTCCCCATTGGGCACATTCGGGAATTCCCCATTCCCTATTGGGCCCAATGGGGAATTTGCAGCGCAACTACCCTCGGCGGTATAACCGCGCAGTAATTGCATCGAAAATTGGCAAATTCCTACTCAACCTCTCAACCGTTTTCGACACAGTAGACCACCAGGCACATATGCACACCCTACATCGTTGCATGGGGATCAGCAACCTTGTCCTATGCTGGTTCAAGTCCTACATTGCCAACCGCAAGCAGTTTGTTCAGATGGACTCCACTAGATCGCCAATGCAACCCGTCACCTGTGGACTCCTGCAGGGTTGCATCCTCTCTGCAGTGATCTTCAATGTATACATGGAGCCACTGGGAGCCCCCCTAGCCGCTCAAATCCACATTCACTAATACGCCAACGACACACTGCTATACCTCAAGATTGACCCCATTAAGGACATTCATAGACTCAAAACCTGCCTTTCGCTGATCCAGTCTTGGATGTCCAGTGCTTATTTGAAGCTCAACCCCCTCCAAGACTGAATTCCTACTCCTCACCAACAATACCGAACACCCAGACATACAGACCTGGCTATCGACCATGAACTGTGAAGGGTTCACACCTGAGCTCACTCTGTGCGTCAAGTCCCTCAGGTTCCACATCGACAAACACCTCTCATTCAAGACACACATAGCTAATCAAACTCCGACAGCTTGGTATCCGCTCTCCCTCCTGTGAAAAGTCAAGCCCATCCTCCCTACGGACAGATTTAGATCCACCGTTCAAGCACTGGTCCTATCCCAACTGGATGGGGGCAATGCACTCCTCAAAGGCCTCCCATCATCCTCCTTTGTGCTCTTGGGAAGTGTCCTACACATGCTGCATGCCTCAGGGGTCTATGCAGATACAACCACATCACCCCTACCCTCATTGACCTTCACTGGCTTCCACTGCATGCACAAATCACCTTCAAGTCTTGTTGCATCATCTCTAAGGCAGTCGCCCTCAATTCACGCTGCTACCTCATGGAGAAGCACTGCCTCTGCGGTGGGCAGAGCACCACCAGAAGCCAGGACACGTGCAGACTTGAAATCAGCCACTGCAAAAAGGAAAGGACCAGAAAACAAGCCTTCTCTGCCTATGCCCCAACACTATGGAACCTTCTCTCTGTCAACATCAGACTTGCCCCCATGCTCCTACAATTCAGAAAAGAACTCAAGACCCACCTCTTCAAGCAGTCTCTCCACTTCAACAGTTAGGCCATCACGTCACCCATTGTACCACCTGACTCGCTAGGTGCTGCCTGCTCCTCTCCTCCCCGCCATTCAGTACAACTGTAACCCTATGTCCCCCTCTGTTTCCTACCCACCGCTGTATATCTGTTCTGTTACCACTGAAAAGCGCTCCGTTATGCATCTGTAATGTTTTACAACTCTGTAAAGTGCTCCGTTATGTATCTGTATTGGTGTATACCTCTGTAAAACGCTCTGTTGCTTCTTGAAGCTAGGTCCACCCTCAATAAATACAACAATAATAATGATGCCAGCATTTACCACACTGAACTGTAATAGACCTAAGCTGGATTTTGGTGCTATTGTGTCATAGGTCCCAGTGGGAAGCTGTAGCTCTACACCGATTTTAAGACACACCCTACCTCCAACTGGAATTACCTTCTGTTCTACACTGAACAGGTCTAAGCCTGCAGACCCTGTGGTTGCTCGTATTGGCAATGTTGCCTCAGACTTTCAGAATTCTTTCTGATGGCCCATGTTGAGTTTGAATTATTGTATCATGGCTCGCCATCCAACCTTTAAAATCACTTGTGGCAAACCAGACCAATGACATTCTTTCTTTAACATTCATAATAGGTCTACTCATTCAGGGTCCTTTACAGGCAACTAATATTCTGCCACCTTTCTTCTATGGGTGGTTTCTGGGAAGGAAGCGTCTTTCTTTAGCCTTCCTTCTGCTTGGCCTTGGCCATGGACTTGGTCTGCATTCCTACGAGAAGTTGGTACACCTGTGGTTCAGTATGCTTATACAGCTCTCTGGTGAATAGTTTCTGTAGGCTGGCCACGTCATGGGCTGCCTCTCCCATCTAACTGAGTCCCTGAGTATCCAGGAATGGCCTAGATTTGAGGCAGCTTCCCTCTAGATCTCCTCATCCAGATCTTCCTTCATTCCTTTCTCTCTCTCTCCTTTTATACTTCTTTCATGGGTGGGTCTTTGAGTCTGCCCTTGGGCTTGATTAGGCTGATTGTGGTATAGTGTCACAATTTCAGATTGATTCCCTTCTTCTTATGCCCTTAAGGAATATTTGAATCTTCATGCTGCATTCTTGCCTTGGGTAATTGAGCGATTTCTCTCACATATTTTCCACATCTCCAAATGGTGCTAGAACTGTTGTAACCATCTTGGAATTCCTGTGGTGGCATTTGTGGCATTCTCTATGGGGGTCATTACGAGTATGGAGGTAGCCATGGTGCTATTAGCGCCATAGCTACCCCCATACCGCATACAGGTCCGGGTTCCTTGAATGAGGAATTACCAGTCCATTCCAACCTTGGAGGACCCGGTAATTCCTCATTCAAAATACCCATCCCCATTCGAGCCCCCATAGGGCTCATTGGGAATAGGGAGGGAGCTAATAATAACGGGCCCGTTGCTAGCTCCCTGGTCCTTTAGCAGCTCCCACTAAGGGTGTCTGGTAAAACCAGCCGCACTTAGCGGGACCCGCTGAAGGACCTCGTAATGCGGCGGTAAGGGGTTAACGGCACCGGCACCCTTACGGGAGCCGTAAACCCCTTACCGCCAACCTCAGAATTAGGCCCTATGTTCAGGTTGCTGAAACTGATGTCTGATTACAGCTTTTCCCTAACCATCGGGAAGGCAGTAATCTGAGTTCCTGTTCATGTGAGTTTGGGAATCTCTTGGATTTCTCGGCAAAGGCTTCATAACTGTGCTCGCTGCCAGTGGGCTTGTATTTCCTCAGCACTAGCAATGGGTTCCACTGGGGAGATGATTAAGGTGTTCCACGCCGGTTTCATTCCTGACACCAGCCTAGGAAGAGTAAAGGAGGTCAGGCCAGTTGACATTGGGGAATTCACAACACTCTCTGATGGCATATTTTCAGGGTTTTCACAACCCAGGATCTACAGCAGCGGTGCTGATGATCCACCATACCTGGGTAGGAGTGGAAAGTCTGCAAGATCCCCCTCTTGCCACCCTCTGGGAGGCATACCGGGTAGCAGCCAGACCAACCCAGCCACTTCTAGCTCATATATGGGGAGTTATTTCAATTCACCACACCACACCCTCACCTCCATCACCCCCACTCCTTCATTGAAAATATTACACAAAAACACAATTCATTCAAAATGATACATTCTGGAAAAATATATATTGAATACAATGATCACAATAATCACTGCACACAATCCCACACCATGAGCACACCATGGACAACAACAAATATGCTCAAAACAGCACTCTGAAAAAAAAGTAAAAGTAAAGCACTGAACACAACACACTCTCAAAATACTCACAAAACAATACAATCAGAATAATACACCGGAACAACATGTGCAGAATAGAATTACTTTGCAACTGGGACTGCATATCAGCACGCACAATGTGACCCTAAAACCATACGTTAAAGAAATACATTACAAAAAGAAAGAAATTAAGTTTGAAAAATGTGGTAATGTTACTATGTATAAAAAGGTGGCTTCTACAAATGCTGGGATGCCAAAATTAAAGTACAAATACAAATTAAGTACTTAAGTGAAGCCCATCATGCTACAAATTTCTTAACAAAGTTCCCTGTGGTAGTATGGACATGAGCTACCTAATATTTAATTAATGTGTTGTGAATTAGTGGTGTAGTGTCACTTAATATTTAATTTGCAGTGTGAATGTCTAGCTGAATCTGGCTTCCCGATTTGGGAACATCCATTTGCAAAGTACATTCATTTTAGTGCATTCGGATGCGTTAAACTATGCCGGATTTCGAACCATGGTTGTGAGCATCAAGGGTGAGACGCTTATTCACAAGACCTCTTGTCACTGTTATAGATAGATCTGTGAAATCTCTTGTTAAGATTGCACTCCTTTTTTTTTTAAAAACAACTTTATTTATATCCGGTCACAGTATATACAAGGAAGTAAATATGCAACAGACAGTTATGTCACAATAAGTAGATCCGCCTGGCCCACCCTCCCCTAACACCCCACGCCATCTGCGTCCCATGGCATTCCCTCGGTCCTAGAGCCCCTCTGGCTGTATGATGGCAGGGGGCAGGGGGCTTTATGTTCTCAGGAAGCGCTCTGCCAGCTGCGACTTTTTCCACAACCAGGACCTCCCAAACCTTCAACCACCACAAGGGTATTGAGGGGCCCTCCTGAGTCTTCCATTTACGGGCCAGGGTTATTTTGGCTGCTAGCAACAGCTGCTTGTGTAGTTTAGCAGTGCGACCCGCGTTTGGGTAGCACTCCGACCCTGGTACCCCCAGCATTATCACCTCCGGGTTCATGGGCAGTTTGCGTCGGGTTATGGTTTCAATTATTCGTATGATCTCCCAGTAGGTCGGTGCATTCGGGCATTCCGACCACATGTGGAGGAAGGTTCCGCGGGCACCACATTGTCTCCAACTGTTCGGGTCCACGGATTTCTGGAAGTGGTGTAAACGCTACGGGGGGTAATACCAGCGATGCAGGATTTTTAATTTGCATTCTTTGTTGGTGATGCATCTCGTCGGCGGAGTTAATTCTGGTCCAAATGCCCAACCATGTTTGGTCTTCTATAGGGTGCCTAAGCTCTGCTTCCCATTTGTCCATATACGTTGGTTTGATTGTTAGCATGTCCTCTTGTAGCAATTTGTAGGTCTTGAAGATCAGCCCCCAATGTGGATCCTCTTTTCTTGCGTGTTCCAGGGTGTGAAGTTCCCTCGTGGCCCCCTGTTGAACATCTGGCTGCTAGATCCAATGCCTGATCTAGGCGTAGGTGCACCTCTCGGTTTCCATTAAGTGAAAGCAACTTTTACATTCTCTGAAGGAGAGCAGGAGATCCATTGACAAACAGCTGTCTGAAGTTTGCTCTATCCATGCCAGGAGAGAAGTCTGGGTTTTGAAGGATCGGGGAGAGAGGGCTCAGCCCCTTGGGGAGCTTCTTCAATCGCAACGCCTTGGCCAAGCGCTCAGTGTAGATCTGGTGGAAGACAAGATTGACGGCCATAGGCAGTGTGCCAAGCCCGATATGTGTAATATAGAGCTTAGTGGCGCGGCATTTCGCTTGTTCGATTCAAAGCCCTTTAGGGGGGTTTGTCTGCTCGGTCCAGGTAGCGACGGACGTCAATTGAGCCGCTATGTAGTAATTACAGAGGTTTGGTAGACCCATGCCTCCCCATTTGGCAGCTCCAGTCACTCTACCTCTTTTCCAGATGAATTTCGATAGCTGTTTCTGAAGCTGGAGCAGGGGTTGTTTGGGAGAGTTGAACGGGTACGGTGGAGCATATGTATAGGAATCTCGGCAAAAGGGTCATCTTACATGCTGTAATTCTGCCCAACAGAGAGATTTCCTGGCCCTCCCATCTTTTCAGGTCAGCCTCCAATTCCTTGAATAGGGGAGGAAAATTCACTGAGTTTAGTTTAGGTCTGCCACTATATGTATCCCAGGATAAGGTGTGGAAGTGGTGCTCCATTTCAGTGGGCAAGTTGTGCGGAGGATCTCTGAGGTATTTGGTCATGTTCACCCCAAGTGCTCCTAATTTGGTATAGTTCACTGCAAACCTGGCTAATTGGTCGAAGGATTCCAGCTCCTCCAGGGCTGCCGGAAGAGAGGATTGGCAGTTAGTGAGGGAGAGCATTACATCGACTGCATATAGAGATATCTTAAATTGTTCCCCTTTCAGGTCCATCCCGTTACCCTCTCGTTCAGGTGGATTCTCTGGGCAAATGGTTCCATCATGAGGGCAAAGATCAGTGGGGAAAGTGGGCAGCCCTATCATGTTCCGTATGAGAGAGCAATCAGAGCTGAAAGCTTTTGATTCATCTGAAGGGACGTCTTCGGGCTTGGTAGTTGGCCACAAACATCTTTCGGAAACATCGGGCCGAACCGGAAGGCCTCCAAGGTGAGTCGCATCTAGGCCCAGTCCACCCAGTCAAATGCTTTTGTGGCATCCAGGGTTAGTACTGCTAGCTCCTGTTGATCCTGGGCATTCACTTCGATGAGGCTGACGGCCCGCCGGATGTTGTCTCCCGTGTTCCTCCCACTGATGAATCCCATCTGATCCGGGTCTATAATGGACAGCAACACCAATGCAAGTCTATTCGCCAGGACTTTAGAGTAAATGTTGGCATCTACATTGAGTAGCGATACAGGGCTGCATGGTGTGCATTCCTTGGGATTTTTTCCGTGTTTCAGTAGCATAATTGTGGTGGAATCTTGCATGGAGGGAGTGATGCTGCCTGTCTACCGGAATGAGTTGAATAGTTCCGTCATAGGACCCAGTAAAAGGGGGCGGAAGAGTTTGAAGAATTTAGGTGGGAATCCATTGGGGCCAGAGGCACTCGGTTTCAAGGCTTTAATTACTTCTTCAACTTCTTCGGTGTGATTTGGCGTTCCAGCACGGAGCAGTCAGCCTCTGAGATGTGAGGGAGCTTAGCCTGTGTTATAAATTGCTCCCGCTGTGGTTGCAACTGGGGAGAGGCCGTCAATGTGCTAGTGAGGTGGGCAGTGACTAGCTGCAGTTTTGCCTCTTCGCCATGTAAGGTCGAGCCCTCTGGGTTCCTAAGGGCAGTAATAAGGTTTCTTCGTTGTGTTTTGGCCAGTTTACCGACCAGGAATTTGTTGGCCTTGTTACCATTTGCGTAATAGCTCTGTTTCGTTATGATTAGAACCTGTGCTGTGTCCTCTGCGTAATGTGCCTCCAATTTAATGCGGGGTAGTCGCAGGAGTTTGGCTGCCCTGGGTGACCAACCCTTCTTGTGGATATTCTCTGCTGCTACTACTTCCTCTTCCAGCTGCTCTCTCATTTTGCAACGACATCTCTTATATGTCACAGCTTGGGCGATAAGCTCCCCTCTAATTACTGCTTTCAGGGCCTCCCATCTGGTCGCCATGGAGGTGAGATCCGGGGGGGGGTTCTCTTTGAGATAGTTATGGATTACTTGGGTTACATTGTTGCGTACTGCCGTGTCATGTAACATTGGTTCAAAGAGGAGCCAGCGCTGTCTCATGGGGGGTCGGGGTCGAAGATCCGGGCTGTCAGCAGTATTGGAGTGTGGTCCGGTGGGATCCTTGTGCCTCTTTCCACCTCGTCTGTAAACTGAGAAGCTGAGGGCTGGCCCGTATCAAGTCTTCTGAGAGGAGGAGCGGTGATCATGGGAAAGGTGGAGGACCCTAGAAGTATCCACGACACCTAGGGATTTAAACAGATGCCAGAGGCTCAAGGCGATCTTAAAGTCCTTCGAGGAAGGGGGGGGGGTTTGTTTGTCTGTTAGAGGGTTGGAACACCATTGATGTCGCCCCCGACAACCACTTGATCTTCGAGGAAGGGGAGAAGCTTTATTTCATGATCCGCATAAAAGGATTACTGGGCCTCATTCGGGGCATAAAGTGTGATTAAGGGGTGCAGCTTGTCGAAAAGCATCCCTTTTAAGGCTATGAATCTGCCTTCTGGGCATCGCAGGACCTCTCATTCTCTAAATGGTATTCCTTTGACTAGAAGGATCGTTGTGCCTCCTCTCTTGCTATCTCCTGGTGCCAGGTATTGTTTTGGGAAGGCTCTGTGTTGTAGCTGTGGGAAGTCTGCTGGGCGCAGATGCGACTCTTGGAGGAATACCACCAAGCTATGAAGGTCTGTTAGGCATGTGCAGATAGAGTTCCGCTTCTCTAGGGAGTTTAGGCCTCTAATGTTCACCGAGACATATCGCAATTTCAGGTGTGGTGGGGAGGCCTCTTGTTGAGCCCCTTCAGCAATCAGGGGGTGTGGGAAGGGGGGCAGGGAGTTGTCTGCGCAGGTCTGCCTGTTGATGTTGGGCTATTGATCTTGTCTTGCTCTGACCAGGTTTTTATCTTTCCTGTCCTGAACTGGGTCTGAACGTGACCCGGGAGCCAAGTGAACCAGCAAAGAACCACATTTTATTTTTTTACCCAAACCAAACTGGGCCCGATGGGCCTTGAGCCAGAGTGTGTGTCCATCTACTTGGCAGGGGCATATCGTGGGACGCCCGAGTGCCGACAGTGTGTTCTGGCACAGAGAACAGGTTACTTCATGGTTCTTCCCCTCTTGTGGGGGGAGGCTAGATTAGTGTCAGGTGGCAAGCAGCTTTCCCCCCCCTGGGGACTTTCATCCAGCAGTTTCGCTGTGACTTCGGGGTTGCACCTTGTTCCTTCTCCGGGTATGGGTTAAGTGAGCTTTCATCTGGAGTCGCCGGTCCCCCCCCCATGATCCCGCCTGCCTCCCCTAGCTAGTGAATTATGCGCGTTTGGCCTTCATATGAGAATTGGAGCGTTGCCGGGATGAGCCACCGGTACTTGATTTTCTGGTACTGGAGGAAGATAGCCAGTAGCCTGAGGGCTCTGCGCCTCTGAACTCTGATGGGCACCAGGTCCTGGTAAATCTGAATGGGGGCCCCCTGATACGTCGGGTATGACGCGCCGACATAATTTTTTGCTTGTGGAAAAGAAGTGGACCCTTGTGATTACTTCGGATGCGCCTGTTGTTGGAGAGCCTCTACGGCCTTGCAGCCTGTGTGTGCGGTCCAGTAGAAGTAACGATTTGTCGCACTTGGGGAGGAGCATTTGAAAGTGGTCGCTGACACAGGCTGGCAGGGCTTTGTCTGATACTGAGGTAGGCACCCCTCTGATCCGGTTATTGTTCCTGCGGGCCGTATTTTCTAAATCCTCTTGCTTGCGCTGCATGCCCTCACCATCTTCCTCAAGGCTCTGCATTCTCCGCTGCAGATCTGAAATTTGCGTCAAGTGGTCAAGGAGCTGGTCTTCTGATATGCCAACCCTGTGCTCCACTTCCTCCATTCGATTCTCCAGGCCCTCTATTTTGGTGGTTACCTCTGTCATGCAGTTGCGGAACTCTGATTTGATATCCGCCAGGAGGTCTTGTAGATCATCTTTGGTGGCCCATTGGCCCAGAGATCTCTTGGGAGGTGAAGTTTGGACACAGCTGGGGTCTGCTTTCTTGGGTTTATCCTGCTGTTGTAGCATACTGGCAATGTCCGCCGATTTAGTGGATTTCTGTTTGGCGATGCCGGTAATTGGGTAGTGGCCAGCCTGGGTGGTGAGTAGAGCGGCTTAGGATTCTGGATCTGGTGCTCTGCACGCTTTTGGCGCTTTCCGGGTTTCCTGGGGGTGTGTGGTGGGCCTGCGTAGCTCTCTATCTATGTGTCTCCTATTGGGGTTGCCGATCGGATTCCTTGCACTCCAGAGGGTCGGGTCGAGGGTGCTGGCTCCCGGCAGTCATGCTGTGCGTAGGGCACAGCAGACCTGCTTGGTTTAGCTGCCAAGGATGGTGAGAGGGGAAGGGTTAGGTATCCACTGTGTTCCAGATTCTGGTAGTCTCTGTAGGCTGGCGCGGGTCCCCCCTCTCCCAGCCGCTATAACTGGGTAGCTGAGAGGGTGTCGATATCAATGATCAATGTTGGAGAGGTGAGAGTCTCTTCCAGTGGCCCCTGTTAGTGGCTGCGCTTTTGCTGTGTCACAGGGGGGAGGCAGCTGGGAACCACCAGGTTCTATGCCAGTGTTTAGTAACTTGTGGAGATCCCCCTATCTTGCAGCTTCATCTGCTCTAGCCGGTGTCTCTGGCTGATTCCTTCCTCTTTCCCCCTGTGCCCCTACCGATATGGAGGATTGGACCCTTCATCCCCTCTGCACTCCCGTTCTCTCCGCCGCGACCCGGGATGCGGCTGTATGAGGGAGGGGGGGGTCAGGACCCCCTCCCAGTGTGGCTGGGTCTCCCCTCCTCCTCGGGCTCCTGTTGGCTTCTGGAGTCGCTCTGGGCAGTGCTGTGTGTAGTGAGGGGAGCCGCCCTCGCCCCTCGGCCGGGCCGGCTGCCTGATGCTCGCGGCTTGTGCCGCCTCCGAACTGCCTCTCAGAGCTGATCCCGGCCGGGGCTCCACTCCTCCTCTCCGGCCGGGGATGCAGGGTCTCTGCAGCAGTGTCCCGTCTCCCAGTGTTTGCTGATCGGCACTGGCAATCGCGGCTTGGCCCTACCGCCTCCAAGCAGCTGGTACAGCCCAGTGCCCCTCAGCCAGGCCCGCTGCCCAATGCTTACGTCTTGCGCTGCCTCCGAACTGCCTCTCTGCGCTGATGCCGGCTGGGGCTCTGCTTCTCGTCCCCGGCCGGGGATGCGGGGTCACAGCAGCAGTGTCCCATCTCCCAGTGCTTTACGGGCGGCACTGGCAATCGCAGCTTGGCCCCGCTGCCTCCGAGAAGCTGGTACAGCCCAGGGCCGGTTGCAGCAGCGGCGCGGGTCATTTCTCTTCTCCCTCCTCGAACGCGTTCAGGGTGCCAGCATCTTGCTCTCGGCTAACCCATCCGGCGCTCACTTCTTCTTCGAATATCTGCCACTAATCTTTTCTGGATCACCTCACGGATCTAGCCAGCTGGTCCTGAGGGGTTCCACTAGCTGCTGGATGTCTTTGTGCCCGTTTATTTAAAGCTAAAGCTGGCGTATGGGGGCAAACTCTCGGGCATCCCACGGAGCTCTCAAGGAGGCGACCACATTGCCGGCGCCTCAAGTCATGCCCCTAAGATTGCACTCTTCCGGAAATATTTAACTACTGCCTAATAGGTTTAAAAGGTTTGGACCTTTTTATTCTTTGCTTACAACATTATAGGAAACTGCTATTTTCCTGGTACTCTGGATTAATTGGCAAATTGGGGGCATGTGAGAAAGTTCTCCCATCCCGCCTAACTCCCCCATTCCCGCTGGTGCCTGGCGGGATATCCTAGTATAGAAAATCAATTTTAAGCCCTGAATCTGGGAATAATGTATTTGTACTGAGTGTTTGTAATGGTGTAGTGTGATTTAAGGTTTAATTTGTGAGAGATGTACTTGAAAAGTGCCCACTGCAAGCAACCTGTGGGCATATACTGTGACCACTTTGCTGAGGCACAGTCTTCAGCCATTTCAATTACTCTCACAAGTCACCCACAGAGGCCCCTGGCCATGTGGTCAAGCCCAAGGCACTTTGCACAGGTCACGCTGCCCCTGGCCACCAGAATCTGCCTCAAGACATGGCCTATGTCCTTCATTGATGCCCCTAGCCCACACAAGCTACCTTAAGTGGCAAGTGGCCAGTGGCCATGGCCCATAACCAGTGGCCGCTTTGCATAAGGTGTGGCCTACATCCATACCCCCAGCCACCCCAAGTCACCGCAAGTGGAAAATATACAGTGAAATGAAAAATATTCAGAAAAATGCACAAGATGATCGCCCACACCCAACCTGAAGAAGGGCCACCGTACATTTGTCAAAGGGACAAAATGAAATGAAAAATATACTGCAAATTGAAAACTAATTTAGTAAAAGGCACCAAATGATTGGCCACATCCAGCATGCAGTAGCACCACAGTATATGTGCAGTGGAGTAGTAGAGACAACATGATTTGAAAAATTGGCACACAATGAAAAATATTATGCAAAATCCGTGAAAAGCTTTGCCACACCAATCACACAATAGGGCTTCCATGCAGGCACAGTAGAGTGGGAGGGACACAAGTACATGACAAATAGACAGGAAAATGAAACATATACTGAAAAACATACGCAAGACCCATTTGGCAACATAGTTCACATACAAATCATGCAAAACTCTGTTGAATAAGTCAGTGAGATATTTGTTTTTAAAATTGAGATTACTACTGATAAAAAAGTTAGCCTAAAAATGTTGGGCATGGCAGTCTTTTGGTTTAAACTATTATTACATGCCAGAAAAATAACTAGCATTCATATGCTAAGTACAATCACAAATACTACAGTAATTTCAAACAAAACACAAAATACTATTCACCCTTTAAAACATTACCAATTCAAAAGTGTGTTAAGTTTCCAATAATGTTGCTTTTATTTAATATTCTGTGTTCAATTTTGGGTTAAACCCTGATGTTGAAATTCCCAACACTTGTACACTTTCACTTTTTATATGTAGTAATCTTAACTTAAAAGAAAAGTTGAGCATAATATCCATACAATTTTAGTCTTTAAACTCTGGGACTGTAAAAGTTGATGTTTAATGTATAATTAACACAAGACATAACATAAAAGAAACCAACATTGCTGAAACTTTAACTCGCCCTCATTCTTTCGATTATTGTAAATGTGTGAATAACACATCGTTATCATTTGGCCATGGACGTCTGCTTGCATTCACAGTAATTTGGTAATATGGGCTTATACACACTGATCTTAACGATACATATGGTGATCCATTATTGTATGAAATGTACATCACATTATAGTGATATCGTAACCATATTTATCGAAGTGTACAATGCTATGTGATGCCACTTCCTGTTTTGTCAACGGGTGAAAGGTCCTGTTCCATCGCTACCCGCGATATCGCTTCAGGGTGGGGTAAAATTACATCACTTACTGTGATGTCATCAGGGGGTCAAGGGTCGTGTGATGTCACTTCCGCTACCTCTGGCATTTTTGTGAAATGACTTCTCTGCCGGGGCGTTACTTCGCCTCCCCCTGGCTTCCTACTGCAATTCAAGCTTTCGTGAATTACGAACTTTGTTAGTGCCCGCGGCTGCCTTCTGCACCCGCGGCTGCCGCTCCTTGTTCCCTGCTAATTTGGACTCCTTTTTCTTGCGGCTGCCCCCTGCCATCTACGGCGGCCGCACTTCACTACCAGCAAGAAAGGATTCCATTCTCCCGCGGCTGTCTTCTGCCACCTGCAGCTACCTCACCTTCAATCTAGCATTGTGTGTCGGATACACTCCACCTCCGCCACACTAAGGAACAAATATTGGCGATAACAGATTATATCTGACCCTGCTGGAAACGCCCTTCCTAGAGAAAAATCTACAAGCAAACAGGGTTTTTCCCCCCTACATTGGGGTTTTTCCCTATCAGGGGCTTGGCCCTTTCTGTTCCCTTTGTCGCCCTTGTTCCTACAGGGCTCATAGCAGTCAGAGAGGGACAGTCGTCCTCACGGCATCTCTGCTACCAATGGATCCGACTACCCCAGACCACAGGTCAGCCTACTTTACTATACCAGAAGAGTGTTTGGTTGTAATACACGCCAGAGTTGTGCACTTGTACCCGAAGTGGGCTCACAAGCTTAATGGAAGTTTGCACAAAGACACTTTGAGATTTCAAAGCACCTAAAGTATTCGCGAACTCGGACGATGGAACAAAATGGTGAATTTGAGGACTAATCAACACTTCTGCATGCTTCCTTCAGAGGGCTAATGGAGTGGAAAGGCTGGCCTCAGTTGTATCACTTTTCATGAATGGTAAATTGGACAGAACTGCAGCAGATGTTGATGGAATGGAGCTGATGTCTCGCTCAGGAGGAACGCTATGACTTTCTTCATCTGAATCTGGAGGAAAGCTATGGCTTTCGTCAGAATTGGGAGGAAGAAAGTGTGGACATTCCTCATTAGAATCTTCTGTAATAATAATTTCTGATTGAGGCGGAGTAATGTCAATTTCAAAACAGCGATGTTGTGTTTGGTAACCTAGAAGCCACTGTTTCACTCATGAAGCACACAATATTCCTGAGGTTTTGGACCCTCCATGGAAATCAAAAGCATTTGCTCAATAGTGCTGGTCTTTAGATTAGCTCTCCAATCAGAAAGGGGCCTCTTCATGCACGGGAAAGCTCTCTCACGTGTTGCATTAGAGAAAGGGTAGACCAGAGTGGCTGCAATGATATGCAAACAATTTGGAAACAAGTGAGATTTCCTTTGGAAAAATGGACTCCACCTTTCAAGGAATGAGATTTTCATGTGGTGATTATATATGTTTACTTTTAGCAGCTTCCATTCTTGGATGTCATTGTTTATGTCACAGCCATTCTCTACAATTACAGGAGACAAATTATTCGGGAGAAATGCAACCTCATCATTACCATAGGCAGAGAGGCTGGATACATTGTTCAGCCAATTTGCCCTGTCAAATACACAGCTCTAGCAAGGGGTAATCTGTGAAGGCAGAGAAATGTGGATTGAGGTAAACCATCACTGCAGAGATTATCTGCTCCATTTCCTTTTTTAGGGATATCAATTCAATGTCCACTTTGAGTTGCAGAACATGAAAATAGCCATCGCCTCTTCCTGTAATTGCTTGTTTTAGGAATGCAGCAAGTCTGGCGCCCTTTATTTTTTAGTAAGTTTCTAACCCAACTCCTTTGACCAGATCCTTCAGGAATGGGACTGAGAGGCCTTCTTGCTGAAGTTCACAAGAGATATCAGACATTTGAACTTGTACATCCGGGTAGAAGTGGGAGAATAAAATACATTTGAAGCCCATTAACTTCTTATTCCAGCCCTTCACCTTTGCCTTATCTGCTTGTGAAATGCGTTGTCTGTTTTCACTGGCAGCTTCATCCCAGTGACTAAGAATGGACCCATAATTATGCAAAATAGCTTGAAGGGCATCCATTTTATGTGTAAAGCAGCGAGTGCCATGGCATTGTTTGAATTTCTTTAAGGAAGAGTGTCAATTTCTTTAAGGAAGAGTGTCGGGCTTCAGCAACTCTTCTGAGTTCTCTGTAGTGCTTTAGGGATTTTACAGAAAAGTAAAATATAGACAGTAGGAGTTCATCAATAATTTGAAGTCTGTTTTTGAATGCATACTTAGAGGCCAACTCTAGTCTATGGGTGACACAATGGACAGCTATTAGCCATGTGCAATGCTGCTTGAGCAAAGTCATCAGTGCTTTTTTGTTGCAAAAATTGACTTATGCATCACCAGCACCATTGCAGCACAGCTTTTTCAAAATTACTTCAGCATTTTCTTCTAAATTAAAGCAGATCTGTAAGCTTCGAGCACTGCACATTTGAAACCCTGTGTTTTACCAGACTGAACATCAATTAACCCCAATAACTTCATTTTTGGTTGATCATTTTCCAAGATTTTAACATACACGGTCTCCTTCTCAGTCGCAGTTCGGTCTGTTTGTTCCGTCCATAAACACTGGATGATTCGGAATGTTGGCTCAAGGAGATGATGAATAAGAATAAGTGGAACCTTCGAATCTTTTACAATGAAATGAATAAATGTGGCACATGCTTCGTCATTTCTGTATGCTGCACCAAGATCACAGCCGTATCTCGGGAGGATAGCTCAGGAGCAACATGCTCGCCTTGGAAGCAAGACGACACAGAGAAACACAGGTTTGATCCCCGAGTCCGTGCTTAGAAACCTCTGGGTATTAAGCGCATTATAAATACCCAATCCTATCATATCATGTCGCCTTTTCTAGATTCATGAGTTTAGCATATTTTGTAAATGGTAATTCATCCTTAGCTAGCTAGTATGCAACCTCAAATACATTCTCCATGCTATCTATAGATTTGCTGTTCATTTTTTAAATTCCCTTCTGCATTGAGCCAGCTACATCAGAGGTCTCTGCTAAGACAGCAGCAGTGGCTTGCCTATGTCCCTCTGACACGGCATGGTGTTCACAGGTTTGAAAAAAATATTTCCTGTGCCTTTGATGTAAAAGTTAAAATTTACAATTTGTCCTGCCTTTTGGGAGCACTGCCCGAGGATGTCTGGTTTTAATTTGCAAAATGTACACCATAACCTGGTCACTTCCTCTGGCTCAAGGTCAATCCAAGGTAGGTCACAATTTTGTGTTTTGGGCTTTCCATCCGTTAACACTAGAAACCCGGGAAGGCTTTTCCCTGGATTTTCTTTTGCTTGTTTAGGGGCATTTCCACACATTTCACCAACTGGATTGTCATCAAGCTTGCTCTTCCCTTGAACAGTGAAGCCACATTGTGTTAGCTTGGACATTGTGAACCTACTTAAGTGCACTGAGAATTATATTGTGTAAGTTGGCATGTACACAAGACTGAACAACACACGTGTTTCTTAAAGCAGTCAATTATTTGTATTTGTATTTATTACGTTTATATACGCTTTACACCAAAATGCTGTACATTATAACAAGAATACATAGAGTATAATAAAAGATACAAACACATTACAAACATGAAAAAACCCAATAAACCAGTATGTAGAACAATTTGCCTTGGTCAATAAATGAGAAGGAAGGGGGAGGAATAAGGGGGAGAGATGAGGGAGTCAGGACAGGGGAAGAAAAATGAAGTTACATAGGGAGGGGGGAAGTGTAAGAAGAAAGGGAGTGGGTAGGGAGAGGAAAGTAAGGGAAAAGTAAATGGAGGTCATGAGGGGAGTCAGGGCGGGGAATGGAGAATAAGAGATTTCAAGGAGGCACGGAAGGAGGAGTAGGTGGGGATGGAGCGGATAGAGAGAGGTAAAGAGCTCCAATGTAGGGGGGAAAGGAGCTGAAAGGAACGAAAACGAGAAGCGGCACAAGGGGGCGGGGGAAGAGTGAGTAGGAAGATATCAACAAATCGGAGGGAGCGGGGTGTGTGTAGAATGAGAGGAGAGAGGAAAGATAGGGGGGAGCAAGATTGTGAAGAGATTTAAAAACAAGACAGATGAAGTGAAATTTAAGTTGGGAGTGAAAGGGAAGCCAGCCAAGGTAAGAAAGCGAAGAGGAAATGGAGTTGTGAGGCGCAAGAAGACAGTGGGTATGGATGGCGGAATGGTAGAGGGATTTGATGGGAGGCAGGGAGTCCAAAGAGGAGAGAAGAGCAATAGAAAAGACGAGAGAAGATGAGGGAAGAGATTAAGAGTTTAGTGGCATGGAAGGCGAGTGAGGAGCGGATTTTACGAATATTGAAGAGGTGGTAGCGACAGGCACGAGAGGTAAGAGAAATATGGTGGTTAAAGGAGAGGGATGAGTCAAAGTGGAGGCCTAGGTTGCGAGCATGGGTAGAGATGGGGAGATTAGAAGGGGGAAAGTGAATAAAAGGAGGGGGAGAGGGAGGAGGAAGAGTGTTGGAGGGAAAGAATAAGACTTCACTTCAGTCTTATCAGTGTTAAGGGAGAGAAAGTGGGATAACATCCAGTTTTTGATGGCCATAAAACATGAAGAAAGATTAAGATGGAGGTCAGGAGTGAAGGAAGAAAAGGAAAGGAAGAGCTGGGTGACCTCAGCATAGAAATGATGAAAAATACCGAAGGAAGAGATGATAGGGGCCACAAGGGAAGTGTAAAGGGAGAAAAGGAAAGGGCTAAGTACAGAGCCTTGGGGAACACCGTAGTCCAAGGGGAGAGTGGAGAAGGTACGACCGTCCCAGGAGACAGCAAAAGAATGGTTGGGGAGGTAAGTGGTGAACCAGTTGAGAACAGGACCTTTTAAACCAAAGGAAGAGAAAGTATTGAGAAGTAAGGGGTGATCAACGGTATCAAACGCTGCAGAGAGGTCAAGGGGGATGAAGACTGATGATTGCTTAGAGTAGCGAGCGGTGAGGAGGGAGATAAGAACATATGTGAGAACAGTTTCAGTGGAGTGTTTAGGGCAGAAACCAGATTGAGAAGGGGGAAGGAGAGAAAGGTTGGTGACAAAAGCTGAGAGTTGAGAGTAGACTAAGTGTTCAAGTAGTTTAGAGAGGAATGAAAGAAGCAAGATTGGATGGAAGTTGCATGCATGAAGGGGATTAGCAGACGGTTTCTTCAGGATAGGGATGATAGTAGCATGCTTGAAGGCAGAAGGGAAGGTAGCAGTGGAGAGACAGACATTGAAGAAAGAGGTTATGTAGGGAATGAGAAGAGGGTAAATCTTGGGAATGAGGAGGGTGGGGAGGGGATCGGAGGGGGCGGCAGTAGGGTGAGTTTTGGACAGGAGGAGGGAAACATCAGAAGGAGTAATAGGAGAGAAGTCAGTCATACAAGCTGAAGGGGCGTAGAGAGACGGGGAGGAGGGGAATACGAAGGTGAGTGAAGAATGTTATGCATAAAGAGAGTATTTTAGAAGAGAAAAAGTCTGCGAAGTCAGAGGGAGAGAGGGAAGAGTTAGCTGAGGGATCGGGAGTTGGTGGGGAGAGAAGACGAGAAAGGGTCTGAAAGATACAGCGAGAGTGAGAGGCTTGGGAGTGGAGAAGGTTAGAGTAGTAGGAACGGTTTGCAGAGCTGAGGCAGGAGTCATAGAGAGAGTGGTATGAGAAATAGGATGTTTCAGTAGCCAGAGAGAGGAATATGAATCAGCGTAGCTCAAGGCGATGGAGGAGACGACGCATGAATAGCAGGTGAGGGGAAAGCCATGGTTGAGAAGGTTTGCGAGTAGGGCGGAAGGAGGAGAATGGGTAATGTTGGTCAAGACCGGAAGAGATAGCGAATGGACATAGAGGATAAAGCATCATTAGCTGAGAGAGAAAAGTCAGAGAGAGAGGGGAGGGAGAAGAGCAGGTATCAAAAAAGAGAGAAGGGCTAAAGTTATGGAGATCCCGTCGAGAGAAGGAAATGGGGGGATGAGGGAGAGGATGAAGGGGGAGGAGGAGTACGGGAGAAGGAGAGTAAGGCATACTAGATAGTGGGTAGGGTAGAGACGGGGGAGGACGAGGAGGGTGGTTGAAATGAAGGTAAGGTCAAGAGTGTGGAGCCAGAGGAGTGAGTAGGAGAAGTAGGGCGGGGAGAGAGAAGGTAGGAGTCAAGGATGGAAAGAAGAGGGGAAGGTTGAGGGGGAGTGGGGAGATGAAGGTTGAAGTCACTGAGCACAGTGAGGGGAGAGGAGGAAGGGGAGATGAGAGAGGGGAGATGGTGAAGGTCATCATAACAGGAGGTCTGTAGATAATTAGAAAATAAATGGCGTGAGGGGAAGTCAAGGATTTGTACAGCTACTCGAAGGAAGGGAAAGTAGGAAGAGGCATTGAAGAGGTGGAGGAAAGGCATTTAGGGTGAAAGAGGAGACCAGTGCCACCACCACGACCAGAAGGTCGAGAGACATGAGAGAAGGAGGAGGTGGTGAGAGAGGCGGGTACAGTAGAGTTGTGAAGGGGGATTCAATTTTCGGTGATACAGAGGGCAATATTGATGAAACTGGAGGGTTCGACAATGGGGGGGTAGATGAGGTTAGGTCAAGGGTGGAGGGTTGGAAGGGGGTGGGGCAGACAAAGAGAGTGGAGTCTGGCAATGCATATGACAAAGGAGGAGAGGAGAGTGTTGTAAAGAAGAGAGTGCGAAGGGGAAGAAGAGGAAGTAAGTGGGCAGAGGGAAAGCGCTAGGCTTAAGCACAAGCTGATAAGTCCCACGAAGATGAAGAGGCGGGCTGCTGGAGGCGGGCGGACAATGACCTATGGCATTATGGCATTAGGACCTATGGAATTATGACCTATGGAATTATGACATGGGAAGTGAGTCATTTGTAGGACTGTGGTGATGGGCAGAAGATGATGACCCATGACTAAAATGTAGATGCTGTTCAATAGTTGTATTTTGAAAGCATTGACCCAAAGAGAGAAAAGAAAGAGGTTTACAATAGAATAATGGAATCGGATTCTTAGAAACTGTATACAAGCTACTTTAGTTGTCACTGTAAGGTTTCCACAGGTTGGTATAGTTCTAGCCGCCAACTTACCTGAGATGATGTTAAACACTTCCAAGTTAAGGTTCTGGTCACCTCTCTCTGGTCTCTGAAATCAGTTTGTTCTGATGCAGGTGCCCTATGTGGTGCTCAGGCTTCTGGGATCAGCTGGGCTGCTAATGATATCCTCTGTGGTTATCAGGTCTCAGACCGCCATGGGTTGCTGCTGGTGTATTCTGTGGTGTGCTGACCTCTGGGATAGTATTGAATAGCTGCTATAGGACTTTGTTGCAGTGTGCACGAAGGTGGCTGCTGCAACATATTAAAATATATGTTACACATATCTGTTATACGTTGTGCTATCACTGCTCAAATAAGGTTTCAATACAATACTGCCATACATTACAAAAACATCTATCGCTGACGCTCTTGAAATGCTTAGCCTTAGCGGGGACAAGAGGTAGTCCTGCCTCAGTAATTCTTTAGGGGTGGTAGCAGACGGAAAATGCTGATATTTTGCATTTTTATTTTAACCATGTGTGGCCCCCATGTTAAATACCAGATACTGATACTTAGCGAGAGAACAAACACACCCTTCTTGAATTGTCGGTAGAGCCTCTGCAGCAGTAAGTATTTTGTGAGCAACCCCTATACTTCTCAGTTCATAGCTATGGTGCTCAGGCCAGGGTGTCAATGAAGATGGCATGCAACAGGTTTGGGTCAATGACACGGGTCACATACACCTGCTGCACATGGCTCCTCAATAGTTAGACCGTGAATCTTTGGGTGAGATGCATGGGTGAACCTGCGTGCACCTGCCGTGCCATAGGACGGGGATGCTGAGAATGCGCTTGGCACAGTGAAGGATGTGCACCGAGCAACCAAGGGTCAGGTTGGTGCAGGGGAGTATGTGGCATGACAGGGGAATGAACAATAGAAAGTTCTGTTGTTCTTCAAAGGTCTCCCACAGTGTCATTAAAGAAGGGGGAGAGACATATCCATTGGGCTTCTTTACCCTGCTATAAACACCAGAATGGCCTAAACCCGGTGCAAGGAATACATTTCATTTTGTATCACAAGGACTGCCAGTAATTTTATGGCAATGTGAAAATCATTTCATCAACTTCTGACAGCCCTGCCAGAATTCAAATGCAACCTGGTGCCAGGGTGCTAAATTTTCACTCGCCCATATTCACTGGCTAGTGATAATTGACTCTTGGTGAGTAATAAGTGGTGTGCTGTGCATATAGAATTGAGTTGGTTAGTAACTAACATCTTGAATTTGTGCACCCTGCCTGGTCCCATGGCATCAAATCCCTTAAAGCTAATTCCTTTAAACTCTTATTTCCCCCAAAACAAGCAGAAACAGAGTTTCAAATTATGCTGTGGCTTTTAGAGGGCATGTCACTTTGCATTCCTGTTTACATTATGTAGCATTGCAAGTATCGGAATGCGTTTTTGATCCAGGACTCGTTCATGTTCACACCTAACTTGTCCCCATGTCAAGGCTCCCTGCTGTCCTAACTGTTTTGTACTGCTTGTAAGACTTGGACAAACCACAGAAGGGGCTGTTTGATAAGGTCACCTGGCTATAGTCTTTGTTGGACACAAGGATGACTCTTCAAATGTGTCTAACATTTGCAGCTTAACCCAAAAAAGGCTGCTACACATGTTCCAATATGCCCTCAGACATGAAGCGATACTCGTCCAGGTAATTCCTGTTTCTTTCTTTGCATTCTGGGACTTTGTTTTTCTTTAGGTTTTTTAAAACGGGGTCAACGTCAATAAATGCAGCAACCAATATAAAAGTGGCTCTCAACCTCAAATGGCAGTTGGTAATATTTGTTGTCAAATTGGTTGTAAATAGTGCATTTAAAAGCAAATTTGGTCAGTAAGATGTGTCAAACCTACCAATTACAAAGTGCAGTAACTCCTTAAACTGGCCAACATTATCTCCAAAAATGGACCCTTTCAAGCATGCTGGAACAGTCCTTTGGGCATTTGCACTATCTCAGAGGCCACTCTAAGGTTATAATGATTAACACAATTGAAAGGACAGTGTAATAAAATAAGTTATTTTGCCAAGAGAACATGGAGGACAAATTATACATGTTCTCTATAATAATTAATTATTTTAGGAGCCATGTATTTTAAAAAGTAGCAATTTGGCGTTAATTACTGGATTCCGGAAGCTACAGGAATGAAACACTTCAGTTATCCACTTGTCAGTGAAGATCCAAATGGACGACTTGATCTAATGGTGTCTTATATTCCAATGATCTTACAACCAACAATAATTCATTCAAGCTGTTTTCCGGAAATGGACCATGGAAAGGTCAATTCTATTTCTATAGTGATAAGTTTTCAGCAAAATATCATTGTACAGTTTGGTTAAAATGTTTTTTATTTCCAATCCATAATTCCTGTTGTATTAAATATCCAGCCCTTTAAGGTTCCAGAATCTATTTAACCATTGAGAATCAATCCTGATTCTGTACTTAGCTTGGAAGTGGGGACTACATTCAGCCCTTGGTTAGGGGAACCAGAGGTAGTGTTAGAGTTAAATGATCAACAGCACAGTGCACTGAATTCATGGCAAGATGATGTAGAGGTAATTGAAGTAAATCTGGGCACCTTGATTCGTTCACATTTCCCTAAATTAATAAAGGGCCTTTAAAAGGCCATTTGAAAAATGAAAAACATGGAAGTAAATGCCCTCCCTCCAATTGCAGGAAACATGAAACCATCTGAACCAGCCAAATCACAGATTATATTGATGCAGCCCTTTTTGCTTCAAAATAACTATGCTCAATGTTCACGAGGGAACAAAAGATATATTGTTGTCTACACTGGAAAACCACATTTGTATGTGATTGTTTTTTTAGGAAAACAATAGGTAAGCCCTGTTAAACACATATTTTGCAAAATCGGGAAGCTCGCCACCATAATTCTTCTCTCACTTCCTTTTTTAATGTTAGCATTAATCAGAATATTCCTAATGTTCTTATTTGTTTTACATGAGAAAAGTGACTTTTCATGATGATATGGACCTTTTCAAGAAATGTTAGTGTTTTCTTTCTAGTTATAAATGATAAATTCACTATAATCCTCATTATGGGGCTCATTCCTTCCACACTGCTCTTATAATGATTCTCTATGATTGTTTCTAGCTCTGTTCTATGATTCTTTGACCTTTTGGGTGGTAAAGTTTCTCAATCTGATCTGCAGCTTCTCTCAAAATGTTGTTTATTTGTACTGCTCCTCCTTAATCTCAGAAATCATTCCACATATATCTCTCATTTCTCTTAAGGATTTTGGATTAAATTAATCAAGTTTGAGTGCTATGTTTTATCTGTAGGTTTGCTAGAGGGTGTGACAATAGTTAACATACCACTTCAAAATGTGTGCTATCCAAATGTTGATTTCACTATGACTCAATGTAAGGTACAGGTCTGGAGAGTTGAGCCATCTGAAAAACGTGATATCCTTTTCTTCTGAGCCCTCCCAAATGATGAGGATATCATCGTTATACGCCTTCCATAAAATATGTTTCTGGAATGTCCACTGGATATATATGGCTGTTCTCAAAATACTCCATGTAAAGTTTGGCTACATTAGGAAACAATGTTGAGACCATAGCTGTGCCTACAAGTTGGTGATAATATTCATCACCAAATCTGAAGAAATGCTCCGTGAGAGTCATTGAGGCTCACCATTTTATAATATCCTCTTATACTCATTCAAATAAGAAAGGTGTGTATCCAGATGTTCTTGAATGATCACCAGTGCTCTTCTTCATGGAGTCGTAGAATGTAGAGACTCTACATCTAAACCAGTCAGCAAGTGTTTGTTTTGGTAAAATCACGTCTTCCACTATATTAATGATATGGGTTGTATATTTCACATATGATCTCTCCTTGAAAATGTGTTGTCCTAAATAAAAGTCTGCATAATGACTCTATACAATTAATGCGGAAGGCCTTAGATCATCCAGAGGCATTAGATTATCAAGAAGGGTTAGTTAGGCTGTTAGATATATTAGATAGAGCATAAAAGATTGCTACCCTTTTGATAGAAGGCATGAGAAAACTCACTTTTTTGTTTGGACAAGATTCCATTACTTTTCAGTTCCAGAACTTTCTTGATCATGATCTTTTTCAGCCTCTTTATTGGGTCTGCACTTACTCTTTTATAGCTGTTTTGGTGATTGATTAATCTTTGATATTTCGCTGTATAGTCCTCAGTGTTCAATAAAGCAATAGCCCTTCCTTTATCTGCAACTTTTATTACAATGGTGAAATGGAGGCTTCCAGCCCTTTAAGATGAGTAGCGGTACCCTTGAGATGGATGGGGATGCAGATTTTAATCAAAGATCAATAATCAAGATGACACAAATAGTTTGGCAAAAGTTTGTCTGTTTTAATGCAAGTATTTAAAACAGGGAGTACAACGAACATCAGCAATCACTCGATACTCTGACTCTAACTACTTCATAAAAAAGATGGGTTCTTATACCCACAATTGGTCATAGCTGACGTGTTGACCTGCGTCATTACCAACGTCATCCTATGTGGCAAACTACAGAAACTCATCTGGTAGCGGGATTAGTTCTAACTGAATAGCTAAGCATAGGTTCTATATCTGTATGGCGTAATAGAGAGAGGTAATAGGATAATTAAAAACAGGTGGGAAAACTAAGCCCTCCCTTCAAAATGGCCACTCTGAACATCACTAAATGTACGATGTCCCATTGGATACACAAACTATAGGACCCCAAACTAGGTGGTCCCTTACAATTGGTTGGCTACTAACCCCTGTCAGTAATTTTCCACCTATGTGAGCAGCACGCAGACCGAACAACCAGGTGTGGGTAAGCTTGTCTTGATACCAGCTTCCCACCAATTAAAATATCATCCATCATTACCTCAATAGTCCTGTGTCAATTAGTACTTTGAAGTTGGCCTTGAGTCTGTACTGTTCTCTGAGAATGTTTAAGGAGTATGGGTACTGTCCGGCTTCCGTGCGTAGATGTGATCATCTCATCCGTCCAACTTTTTTTCATCATGTGACTAGACACCATGAATTGAGCCTTTTTGTGTATTTGATTTTATTCTGCAATAGTCCTCTGACGTCTTTTGTTTTTGCTTGACCTTCTTTAACAGGACCTTCTGTTCTTTCACATTAATTGTATCCAATGTCAGCCAATTCCATTTTGATAAGACCTTGGCTTTCTTGGCTTAGTCAACTCCTCAGCAGAGCTTTTTATTCTGTTTAATTCAATTGCTTTTCTCAACTGCAACACTGAATGAGGCCTTCTTGTTTGTTCAGGACTGCTTATATAAGTTGCAGAAATACTCATTCTTTACTTAATCCATATGTATCTATGAGGTATATAGGTATATGTTGGTGCTTGCTGTGGTCTAATCTATTTAAAAGCATGTGGCTAGCTTCATGATTGCTTTGCTGCTTGCATTTCATTGCATCTGTTCACGTTTGAACTAAATCTCTTCATCAGGTTTGTGGCATAAATTTCATCATCTTGATCCCAAGATGTCACTTATCCTTAGTACTTCTTTGTTCTTTATAAATCGTCTGCCTCTCTGGTCTGGTTATCTTTTATATAGGTGTCGATTTAACTTTATATGACAACACCATTCATCCTGGTCATTCAGTTTCTTTGTTTCTTCAGCAATTTCGTTTGAATGGCCATCATGTTGTCTTGGATGCAAGTATGGTTTCCTCAATGGGTACTTTACCTCCCATATTCTCTTAGGTATAGGTCTTCTTATGGGTACTGCTCAGAGCCCACGCTCTTCTCTTTGCTGGTTTACCTGTTCAGTATACGTCACATATTTTGGTTCATACGTGTCAGGTAATGTAGGCGGGGCAGGTGGAGTGGGGGCACTTGGCTCCTCTTCTACACTGTTGTAATACTTTTACTAACTTTTCAATGCCTGTTTTGCAGTCTAGGGTCTGCAGTTTACAGTGGAACCACTTTGTGGAAGATTTGTTGTCGGAGAAATGCTTTTGGTGGCAAACAGGCTGTTGGTGTTGTTGCCTGGAACTGTTAAAAACTCCTGTGCTAAAAGAACGCTGCAGAGTTCTGCAAAAGTCTGCAGTTCACAGCAGCATGCAGCATCTGTGAAAGTGGGTGGAAGTCAAGCAGCCACAACTACAAATGGCAGGTAAAGGTTCTTATAAATTGAGAATCAATCCTGATCCCGTACTCAGATTGGAAGTGGGGACTGCTTGGGGGAACCAGAGGTAGTGTTAGAGTTAAATGATCAACAGAAAGGTGCACTTAATTCACAGCAAGATGAAGTAGAGGTCATTGAAGTAAATATGGGCACCTTGATTCCTTCACATTACCCTAATTTAATAAAGAGCCTGAAAAAGGCCATGGAAAAATGAAAAACATGGAAGTAAATCCCCTCACTCCAATTGCAGGGCAGAGAATTGCAGATTTCTTCCCGCCCTCAGGAACACACAAAGAGATTAGACCTGTACAAACCAGATGCTCGTACACATTCATCGAACAAATTAGTATAAATTGCTCAAGTATGCTAGAAATTAATGAGACTGTGGATACAACTCAGATTTCAGTGATGGAGTTAATGTCTGTTTGGATACATCCCAGGACAGCAAAAGAAATAACATCCATGTAAACTCACAGTCGGCCACATCATCAATGCTGACTGAACTCTTATCTACAAACAGCTCCTGTACCTCCATTCCTGGATACAATGGGGATAATGCCCAATTACATCACACGTTAAGGGATGCAGATGAACAGATCAAACTATCTGCTCTAATAATATCTGCCATGAACTCTGTATCAAGCACTTTCATCAATCTTTATGACAGTATCCGACAGGGAGTGTGGTTGCAGACTATTGTTTTAAGTAAAATTAAATTAAAATTGAAAACACTCCACTGTACTCCAGTGCTGCTGTCGCCAGGTAATGCTACAAATCTAGATCGAGGCATTGGAAGAGAAGATTATAGTAACTAGATATGGTCTGGGGCCTGAAACTCAGGCTGTGATACCAATCATTCACAAGTGGAGAGGGTGGATAAAGAGCAGGGTAAGATAACACCACTTACCTCTGGTCTTTTTAAAAATAAGATGAATGGCAAAATACAGCAGGTCTCACAGATACAGTGCAAACTCTCAATGAAAATTAAAAACCACAAAAGGAAAGGAGTAAGCAAAGCTAATTCATGAAAGTTTCTTTGCAGCTGGCATCTAACAGATGCTGCCACAAATGAAACGGGGGAGAAAGCGCATAACTCATATTTAGTCAAACATCAGACCACGCAAATTCAAACCACTTCGAGTAATGAATTGTATGTGGTTTGTGATGTATTAAAGCATAGACCCACCGAAATCGCCAGCGGGAGAACACGTGGGTATTTGGATAAAGAATTGACAAAAATCATCTTTGTATCAGATGACACAAACAATACAAAAAATCACCTACACAAGGTTCAGAATGTTTCTGATTGGGAGATAAGTAACACAAACCAACAAACTAATTCACAGCCTTAGCTTTTTAAAGTGGCTCCTAATTATGTTTGCCCTGAACTAGCCTCATTTGGTAAGCCTGAAGTTGACAAGCAATGCTCCTGGGACTCTGGGGAAAACGTGGGATGTAACAATGATGATTCTAAGAAGAGACTCACATAGCTGTTCACCATTTGTAGTATTAGAACTTATGTTATGATTGGAAAATCAAATGCCTTTAAATCGATCCAATATCTTATCGCTTTTTAGTGAAGGTCCAGGCCTGCTGCTTATATCATTAAAGGACATCGAGCAGGCTTATTTCTTTGATGACAGAAGAACCGATATTGTTGATTCCTTCTAGAGCTGTATACACTATGCTGTCAGAAGAAGTTGGAACATTGAGAACTGCGGGCTATGATTGACAGCGTAGTGCCATGAGTGTCACCTCCCCTATTAAGCAAAACAAAGTCCATGATAACAATTCTGATGACCGTAGAAAACCAGGTGTCTGACTAAAAATATGTTGCTCTGTTGACAATAAAACTAGGAACGGTAGATTTATGAAAAATCCTAGTTCATAGATGCCTATGGCAGAGTATTGGTCGTGGCTGCCTGCCAGTTTGTCATTGCATAATGAATTGAAGGTGGGAGGGAGAAACTGTCTTTAATGAAATTGTGAATTTTTCAATCACAAAAGAAAAAAATGACTTCTATTGTGGAATGTTAGAAGCTAGCATAAACTTATCCAAAATGATAAGTTATGTGCTGAAGGGTATCTTGGTTGTAAAAAATCACCTCCCATAGTGGGGAAGATGTACGTAATTGCTAGTTGATCAATACATATTGGCATCTCTCTCACTCCACGATTGAGAGCACCATATTAGAACTTGGGAATCTTCTTTACTTTTTTTAAGTTAATGTACCTGATGGAGATGTTATACTTGCTGGTGATTGGAATTCTACTTGCATAATTTCTGGAAATTATGAAATTGTTGATAGGGTCATGGATCAGGGACAGAAGACAAGGAAAAGGGAGTTAGATACACATTGGAATAAGGTCTCTAAGGCATGACGTTTCAATGGTAAGCTATAAAGGGACATTCCCAGCAAATCCACTTGGCAAAGGGGAGACTCATACTCTAGGATAGATTATATTTGTATGAACAAAGCCTTATTTCATAGTTGTGAACATCGTTTGATCAAAAATAACAATCTTGGCGATCACAGCATGCTAATAGACACCATAACGATTAACACCTGTTTGTGCCAATCAAGTCTGCATAAAGATCTTGAGGTTGATCAAAGCAATACTCGAATTATACTCTTACCCAACAGAAAAAAAGTGCTCATATAGAGAATATTTTGGGGGATCTAGTATTCTACGATAGAGGTTGAGGGTACACCATTTGAATTGAACCATTAGGGACTTCAGGCCCAATTCATACCTGATAATTGATATTGGGATACCAGTAGGTAGGCCCAACACCCTTCTCCATAGGTGTGCCTCCACCCGTTCCAAGTAACTACCCACCCATGGGTGCAGTGCCTCAAGTCCATATAACAATTTCAGCACTACTTTGCCTTTGTAGAATATAATTACTGGTTTCAAAGCAAATGTACCGTACTTGCTATATATTTTATGCAGTTGGCCTTTTAATGCCAAGGCCTTGCTCCTCACAAAGTCTTTCACATAGGCTTTATTTGGTTTATTGAGGACTAAAAACCCTAAATAGATCATATTACAAAATATCTCTACTCTGGCATTATCCAGGTGCCAGGTAAATTTCATCTATTTTCTAGATTTTGTCAATCTTAAGATCTTTGTCTTTTTTTGGGTTTCTGCTGAGGGCATTCTCTCTTGCATCCACTGAGAACAAAGCAATCAGTTTTTGCAGGCTTATAAGGGTGCAGTCGAACAAGATGTAATCATCGGCATATGCCGTACAGATGTTTTGTTTTCCTGCCAATCAGGGAGGAGCAAAGACCAAAAAATCCTCTGCATCCGACACATATAGGTTGAAAAGAGAGGGAGCTAAGATGCACCCTTGTCTAAAACCTGTAGTGGTCTTGATCTTCCTAGATAGGCCTCTCTCAATGTTCAGTCTATCCTGGATGTTCAAATTATTATGCAGACCTACCAATATTTGTAACAGGGAAGATGGGATTCCCCATGCACTGAGTTTGGTCCACATCCTCTGACGACAGACCTTGTCCAAAGCTGGTGTGAGATCTATTGCGGCAACATAGATTGAATCCTTTATATGAGACCAAGCGACATTCTGTAGTCTTCTTACCAATAGCCTACTTAGTACTGTGCCCTGCTCCTTACAGAAGCCTGTTTGAAATTTTCAGAGCCTTACCACTCTTTTAGCCCACTATGTAAAATGTGTGAATATGATGGGCGCGAAGATCTTACTATACGCCTCCATCACCATAATGGGGCAATAGTTTTTTGGGTTTGCTCTTGGGCCATGCTTACAACCAACACCAAAGTTCTTTGGTTCCTTTATAATATTATAAAGTTCATCGATAGGAATATACTATGGCAAAAGATGATTGCACTCAACCCAGATACATTCCCCACCTTTATTTATAATGGAATACTCAAAACAACAAAGGGAACGATAGATCATATTTCCCAGTATTGACTTCACTCATATGATGAATGTATTCAAAATAGGAAAAAGAGGTTGCGTCAAGAGATCAGATCAAAGCAAAAGTATACAAATTTGGTCAAAGCGAATAGATATTTATTATTCCAAAAAGATGCCAAAGGTATGTTGAAAGCAATCATGAAAAATAATGCCATGAACATATGGGCAGATTAAATCTAATTACCAATAAGACTCCCAACCTAACCCCATTGCAGAAGACTGTTGGGTAACATTATTTTCTAATTTATATGAAGGAAATATGAAATAAGACACAGTGGGAAGGCTCATGGAATATGAAATTCTCGTATGAGAATATTTTTGGAACAATTAGAAAACATCTAACTCTCGGGCACTAGGCCCTAATGGCCCCTCCTGGACACAGATAGCAAAATCTTTGCTTCACTTATTCTTAATGAAGTAGAAGAATGGTTGTGTAAAAGTGTCCAACTTTCAAAATTTCAAACTGGTCCAGGAAGGGCATAGGTACAAGGTTAAACAGTCTCATAGTTAACCTTTTAGCTGAAAAAGCCTATGGCAAAGATGCACACCCACTGTTTGTTGCCTGCGTGGATCCGTCTCCGGCCTTTTATATGGTGAACAGGTCTCGTTTGTGGTCCAAGCTGAAAAATTGGGGTCTCCCAGACGAGTTATTAAATATGCTGATTAACACACACGACAGAACAAAATTATGAGTGAGGCTTGATAGGAATGGCACACAATCAAGCTAAATGTCAACTAGTAAGGGGCTCAACCAGGGAGGTGTACTGTCCCCTTGCTTGTTTAACTTGAATGTTTCAAACCTGGGAGATCAACTGAACCTGGTAGCTTTTTTCACCCCCCGCCCCAAATAGCTGGAGAGAAAATCATATGGCTAAGCTATGCTGATGTTATTATCTTGTTTGATAACACCCAATTGGGTTTGCAGCATCTTATTGAAGGTTTCCAACTCTATACGATCAAAAATGAATTGAAAATAAATACATTGAAAACAAATATTATATGCTTTAGACACACATATTATACGCTTTAGGCACAGAAAGAAGAAAGAATTGTGTTTCTGTTGAAATATCTAGGATTTGTTTTAACTAGTACACCCTTGCATACTGCCTTATATCATAGGGCCCACAAGAAGAAGAAGAAGCAATTTGGAGCTCAAATGCTGTACATTGCACATACATTTTTCTGGTTTACTTTGGTACCTCTCATGAACTTTTACAATGCAAAAGTTATCCCTGCAATTTTGCATGGCCTTGTCAGAATCCGAAGAAACTTCTCTCCTTTCCTCCTCACCTGGGTCTTCCGCTAAGCTTTCTTCTGGATCCCTCTTCTTCCTTCTAGGAGTCTTTTGCTTGGTGCTTCCCTTTTTCTTCTCTCTTTTGGAGTAACGAGGGTCTCTTTCCTTGGGATGCCACACTATCGGCAAGGAGATCCCCAACAGTGTGATCTCACCTGGAGTAAGCCCCCAAGCAGGGAAAGGCCTCCTGGCTGAAAAACCTGGTAGGTCCAACGATGGAAAACTGGACTTGCAGCTCAGTTCGAAGGTGAAACAGTAATGTTGCTGTGATTCCGGGTAAAGCTGCACAGATACTGTGGTTTCCGGGTGAAACAGTAAAGATGCTGGTGATCCCAGGTGACTCCACAAAGCACTCAAAACAAAGAGTAGAGTGCGGCTGGCCACAAGAAGGTACAGATCCGCAGTGGAATGGACTTGTGAGTATCCGCCTTGCACTAAACATGGGCAGGTCCAAGGGAAGAACCAGAAACACAGGTAAGCGGAGCTCCGGAGAGAGCCAGAGAGAAAGACAGAGCAGAATAAGGGTCGGAAAAGGAATACTCAAAAACCGGGAGGTAGTAATGCAGAATGCACAAAAGACAGGAGAGAGAAAGTGAAAGGTAACAAGACGCGGCCGGGAGCCGTGAGGAGAATGGAAAGAAGGGAAGTAGGAAATGAGAGGACTACACAGGGCAAAGAAAGAAAAGAAAGAAATGCAAAGGTTCACTACAAAGCAAGGGAAAATAGGAACTGCTGGGAAGAGCTCACTAACAGAGAAGGGCTGAGAATGCTATCGCAGGCGATAGAGAGAGAGCGTAGGCTCACTGAAGAATCCAAAGCACTACGCATCGAAGCGACGTTGCTGTGTCAGTAAATGCCGGGTGGTGGCCATTTTAGGAAAAACAACTAGACTGTTACTGACAGAACGGTAGAAGCATGATGGAACAACCTAATGGCGCCATCAGCAATCCCAGATCTTCCAAGAGGGCATGACAGTATACCCCCTCTTCCTCGGAAGGCCTCTCGGCTTTCCTGGGTTGTGTCAGTGAAACCTCTGAATAAGAAGAGGGGCGTGTATATTCCTTCTAGGTTCCCAAGTACGTTCTGCTTTGAAGTACCCTTTCCAATGTACCAAGTATTGGAGTACTGCTTTCCGGTACCTGGAATCTATGGGATGGGAGACTTCGTATTCTTCCTCTTCCGGTGGAGTCGTAACTTCTGGATTTGGAACTTTGCGATAGAAAGGATCTGTTTTTTTTAATTTGTTTATGGTTCATAAAAACGTTTACAAAAATACATGTATAAAAGGATGTAATATAGCATTTCAAAAAGGATATAATATAGCATTTTAAATGGGATAACACAAAGAATGTACTTTGGTTTACACTGTTACAATAATTCATAGTGTGAATGTCACATCATACGAAAGATGAAGTTTACTAAAAATCCAATCGTTAAAATCATCAAGAATTAGTGCAAATGTAGAAATTGCAAACAAACATTATATAAACGGCAATCAAATAAAGCATACTTTTTCTTTTTGAGTGAACATTCTGTTACATATGTAGCACTTTAGCAGTATCAATTAAAATACTAATATTAAATATAGCAGCATGATATTACGTAGGTTAAAAAAAAGTTCCCTTTTGGGTTTGTTGTCGCAATCTCATGGGATTAGTAGGCTTATGATACATGAATTAAAAGTTATTTTTCAATATGTTGTAATAATCTCACCAGTGCCAAATATTAATGGACGATGACTACCTTGCATCATCCTGTCCCAGAGTAAAATTAAGCAATCGCCAAAGCTGATATCAACAAATTTTATCAATAAGTTTGTTCGTGTTGATTAAAAATGGGAGCATTCTAGTACAAGATGTTTTAAAGTTTCAATCTTGGCACAGCATAGAGTAAATCGACACTTCAACTCATTACAGTGATTAACAGGGTGACACCAGAGTGCTGTTCTTTCCCTAATATGGTATTGATTTAATTTAAATCGCATATAATTGTTGCGAAAATTATTACGTGGAAAGATCTCTATATAATTGCACCGAGGATCGCGCTTCCTAGTATATTTGGCATATTCGCTAAATGTAGAATCATTTGTAAGTTCAGAAATTGTATTTATCCAATCACATTCGAATAGTTTCTTCTTTACATAGGCTGGATCTGATTTGTATTCCTTCAATAAGGAAGAGTGGAACACTGAGTTGTCGGGGGGAAATTCTCCCGGGGTCGGCTGGGCCGTCCGCGGACCTCCGGGCAGGGAGGCCCCAACTCCTCCCGTATATCCCAAAAGAGATAGAGTATGAGACACACGCAAGAAGCAAGGTGATTCTGCTGTTTATTAAACAAAACGGCAGGGATGGGTCAAGGATCGTACCCGTCCGTCCTGACACTCTCTCAACATCGTGGGGCTCGCAGGCCCTTTTTACCTTAGTATGACGCGCTACTTGCGTCACCTGAGAAAGTTAGCAAAAAAACCTATCGCCACTCTGGATTGGTTCCCCGAGTGGTAGGGTTAGTATAGCATACGTATAGAGATCGTTGTTAGTGGTTAAGGGTCAGTCAGGTGGTATACTTGGGTTGTCCCTTCAGTTTGATACATAAAAATTGTTACATGAAGACCCCTGAGGATTGGTCAATGTTAATGGCGTCAGTGATAAGGGCCCCATGTTCTGATTGGTCCACCCGCGAACCCCCCAGTCTGGGACCATCGCTGTTCCCAGCTCGCGGTGCACCTGTCATTTGCAACAATGTTTCACTATGGGTATGTGCAGACAATGTGAGGATTTATTCATAAGCAGGAAGGCCGACTACTCCCACCGCCGCAGATGTCCATTCAGTCGTTTAATTGTATCTGCCTGTGTCTTGAGACGGGGGATCCAGGCGCCTTCTTCCTCCTGGGCTTGGCACCCTATCAGGTTCGGCTTGGTCACGTGAGGTGGGACCGTAGTTGAGGCAGAATTCTGCACAATTAATATTGCATTTCTCACTGTGTGCCTGGCTTATCTTGCAGGTTTGACCTTGGCGTCGGCTTGCGGTATGAGAGTTTGCAACGTTGTGCCCTTGACTGTCTGCTTTCGCTGGGCTCATTCTGCAGGGTCAGCAACCGAACTCTTGCTCATTCAATGTTCATGGAAGCTTTTGCTTGCGGCCTACTTGGGCCTGGTGCATAGGTGGAACCGTGTGATACAGAGCGCTTTAGGTTATGGTATCATATCGCTCTATCCCCAGTATCGTGTCTTCGTTATATTTCTCATTATGGTACATGGGTTTAGGAGAAGCGTGAGCAAGCCTTTTTAGATGAGTTCATTATGCGTCTTGCGTTTCTGCATTTGAAAAGCCTATGTGGAAAATAATAAAGATGCACGTCCGTGGGTTTGTTCGTCACCTACGTCATAGCACTGAGTATGTTCTTCGTGTGGATTGGTGTGGGAGTGTCCGGTGTGTATGTTTGCACGGGTGTGCTGACCGTTGGCTAGGTCGTCATGGCATCTCTAACGATGTGTTGATTTGGTGCTGGATGGTTCAGTCGAGTCCATCCATGCCGCAGGTGTCGGCATGTGCAGGGCAGGCTGGTGGGCAGGCGGGTGGGCACGCGAGTGGGCACATCCGTATGTTCCTGTACCAGGGTATTTGGTTGTCTGGTAGATGGACAAACTCCTCTCGTGGCGGGTGTCTGGGCCGTGATCCTCTAGGCCAGGGTTGAGAGGGGATTGGTGGGAGCCTTTTGTTCACTTTTCCCACTTCAGAGTGTATCCTTTTCATAATTGCTGGAAGACGGAGATGAAATGCCACTGGATTGATTTGAGCTTGTATGGTGAAGGGGCCGATGTATATGGGAGAGAACATCCCTCTTCTGATCCATCTAGGTAGGAATCTGGTGGACAACCACACCCGGGTCTCCTTATCCCAGGATGGATTTGGCTGTCTACCTGCATCCGCCTTCCTTTTGTAACCCTTCCTGCTTTGCTCCAGTGTCTGAATAGCCTGCTTGTGGGTCTCCTTGATGGTCTCCACCAATTGCTCAATAGAAGGAACCTCAGTTGAAGTTGAAAGATTCAAAGGAAGGTGCCAAGGATGGTAACTATAGGTACATTGGAACAGGCTGATTCTTATAGTCGTATGAAGTGTGTTATTGTAAGTGAACCCAGCCATGTGAAGGAAACTGCTCCACTGGTCTTGTTTATGGCAACAAAAACATTGCAAGTACTGTTCTAAAGTTGTGTTTAATCTTTCGGTCTGACCATTACTCTGGGGATGATATCCTGAAGAGAGGGCCTGCTGGATACCCATCTGTTTACATACAGAATACCAAAAGGATGATGTAAATTGGGATCCGCGGTCTGACACAATGGTGACCGGAGTCTGTGAACGCGGACAATGTCTTCCACGAAAATAGCAGCCATCTTCGGAGCGGATGGTAGACCAGGCAGTGGAGAAAAATGGGCTAACTGGAGAAGGAGTGTAAAGTCATCATGACGGCTGTGAATCCCTCAGACTTGGGGAGGTCCACGATAAAATCTGTGGAGATGTGAGTCCATGGTTGAGACGGAAGACCTTCTTGCTGCAACAACCCAACTGGCTTATGGGGCATATTTTTACCCAATGCACACGTTGGGCAGGTGGAAACATAGGCCGCCACATCCTTTCTCATCGTTGGCCACCAAAAGTATCTCGAAAGGAGTTCGGTGGAGGCCTTTTGTTCCTTGTGGCCTGCTGAAGGGAGGTTGTGACACCAAGCCAGGACTTTGTCTTGGAGTTTCTTGGTCAGCAGAAACAAGGTTTTTCCTTTTAAGTAGAGCCCATCCTTAAGGATAACAGGGATCTTCAGAGCGGGGGGTAATTCTCCTTGAGCAGAGCCATCATGCACATCTTGAAGAAAGTGTTAACAACAGCAATACATTCCTTGCCTGCAAGCAGCATTTCGCCTCTGTGTGGAGAGTCAAGCCTTTCGCCGATTCTGCGGGCCAGTGCGTCGACTTGGGTGTTCTCTTGGACAGGTATGTAGGTGAGTACAAAATCCAACTGAGAAAAGTAGTATGCCCAGCGGGCATGGTGAGCATTCCGACACTCCATCTGTTGGAGAATCCGGAGATTGCAGTGATCGGTTCTGACGAGAAGTGATGTAACGCTCTTTGTAGGAGATGCCGCCATTCTTCACAGGCCTGATGTATGGCAAACAGCTCCTTCTCGATCACAGAATAGTTAAGGTTGCTTGTGGTTAGCGTCCATGAATGGTAGGCTATAGGATGTTCTAGCCTGTCTTCCCCTTCCTGGAGAAGGACTGCCCATATAGCACCATCGGAGGCATCTGTCTCTACCACGAATGGAAGGCTTTGATTGGGTTGTTTGAGGATGGGTGCTGTGGTGAAGGGGTTGCATGAGATGGATAAAGGCTTGTTCGGCCTCCGGAACCCATAGAAATGGTACCCCTTTCTTCAGCAGAGGAGGGAAGGCTAAGACCTTGTCTGAAAAGTCAGCCATGAACCGATGATAGAAGTTTGCCAGAACTAAAAAACGTTGGATGTCTTTCACTGTCTTAGTGGTTGGCCATCTCACAATTGCCTGGATCCTATCAGGGTCCATCTGTATCCTGTCGGCTGAGAGGATGTAGCCCAGGTAGGAAATAGTGGATACCTCGAACAAGCATTTCTCTGGTTTGGCATAGAGATGGTTGTGATGAAGACGAGATGGGACCTCACGAGCATGCCTATGATGTTCAGCGGTTGAGGAAGAGTACACCAGGGTATCATCCAGATAGACTACTATGCTCACGTATAACAGATCTGCAAACAACTTGTCCATGAATTTCTGGAACACGGCAGGGGCATTGACTTGTCCAAACGGCAAAACGGTATACTCGAAGTGGCATTGGGGAGTCCTGAATGCCGTCTTTCATTCATCGCCCGAACTTATTCGCAACAAATGGTAAGCTCCCTTGAGGTCCAACTTCATGAAGATAGATGCCCCCTGAACCGCTTCCAGGATTTCCTTGATTAAAGGCCTGGGGTATTGGTCCTTAATGGTGTGTTGGTTTAGGCCACGATAATCTATGCAGGGCCTGAGTTCAGTAGATCCTTTCTTTGGTATGAAAAAAGTGATGCTCCAGCTGGTGATCTAGACTCCCTGAGGAGAGAGAAAGCAAAAGGTAACAAGACGCGGTGGGAGCCATGAGGAGAATGGAAAGAAGGGAAGTAGGAAACAAGAGGACTGCACAGGGCAAAGAAAGAAATGCAAAGGGTCACTACAAAGGAAGGGAAAATAGGAACTCCAGGGAAGAGCTCACTAACAGAGAAGGGCTGAGAATGCTATTGCAGGTGATAGAGAGAGAGCGTAGGTGCACGGAAGAATCCAAAGTGCAACGCACCGAAGTGCTGTTGCTTTGTCGGTAAATGCCGGGTGGCGGCCATCTTGGGAAAAACTACTAGACCGTTACTGACAGAACGGTAGAAACGTGATGGAACAACCTAATGGCGCTGCCAGCGATCCCAGGTCTTCCAAGAGGGCATGACAGGCCTTGAAACAAGTGCCTTGTCTGAGGAATTTGATTTTGGAAAGCTAGAGGGGTAGATTTGGCGTAATGCACTCTCCCTTCCAATTTGTGTGCCATCAGCAATTTTAAAATACGAGATAGGGCTACTTTCAATCAATGCTTTTTATAAATGGAAGGCTGTTTGTTTTTATGGAAATATAATTATGGCAGTGGAAAATATTATATTATGATCTATTGTGACAGTTAGTGAAACCCGATCTTCATTGTTTGGAACATTTTAAAGGAAAATGTGTGGAAATCCTAAATATTTTAAATATAAGTAGTGAAATCCTAGTTACAAACCCGAATGCAGTAAAGAGAAAGTTGTATGATTGGTATTGGATCCTCACGTGATAAAAGAGGCTGCTAAAAACTAGCTCAAGAATTAACCACTGAAAATAAGCGGTATGGCATTATTTCATCCTATTTAGAAAGATGTACAGATGGACGATATTTGCAAACCTTTTAAAGTTTTAGGTTACATTTGAGACACACCAAAGAAATGGAACCTCACAGGATAATTAGTCCTAACTGCAACTGTAGATTTTGTAGCATTGATAGTGAGACCTTGAAACATATTGTTATTGAATGCCTGGCTAAACAACCTCTGAGAGAATTATTTAAAAAAAATGTTGTATACAAATGTGATCGATTAAATAATGATGACTTTCGGAAAAGGCTTTATAGTGGAAGAAATACTTCTCTCTTAATCACCAGGGTAAAATCTTTGAAAGGGTTAGTTATGAAGAGAGGGTCCCTATAATGCCCCTCCTCGCCCCCATGAACATGACAGCCCGAAGAGTCAAGAATACAAGATGCTACTCGCTGTTTGGGAAGCCACCAAAAGGGCCAGTGACATCCACATATGCGAACAGATATTCACTCAGACAACCATTTAAACCTTATCCAGTCAACGTCTTTATGGATACACATACTCTTTCTCATCACCTTGAGAAGGTGCACTGAGCGCTGAGAACAGAGCTGGGATCAGCTCCAGCCAATCAGGGAACACAAACCCAAGGGTGGATGACAGAGGGCAAGGGCCAATGGTAATCCGGCGACCCTGCAACAATGTAATAGATAGTTTCTGGGGAAGGAGCAGGCAAGCCACCTGACATGCGAGGGCCAATAGAGTAAGCTCTATAGCTGCCGTGCATAGGCACTATCACCCCAACTATCCAATCATGTACCCTCGTAGGTTTTTGGGGAAGAGCCCCATGTTGTGATGCAGTAACTGAACAAAATTGCCCAGCACAGGCTCTGATGATTTAAATCTCATTTTAGCAATTAGTTATCTTTATTTGACTTGCTACACGGTTCAGCATTAGCAATCTCTGGTCCTGATGAAGGAGTATCAATAATTCAACGGCAAAACATTTTTATATATCAACCCTTAACTAACTCAATCTGTGTTAAGTAATATAACATTCAATCCTCACAATTGAACTTCATTGTTCACAATACTTTGATTTAGAATATTGAAATTCATAATGTTGTAATTTGATATTGTATTGTATATTAATCTGTGTGTGGATTTAATCATTTATCAATTTGTGAGATCTATGTATTTGTAATACTAGCTTTTAGGAATTTTTAGTACACTGTTTAAAAAAGAACATGTTTTTGATATTTTAAACCACTATTAAAATGAATGTTTTCATTAGAATTAGTTAAAATATTATTATATTTGAAGGAAAAGGTTCAGATGATGGAAATTACCAGATTCTAAACATTCTTTCACGGTTCAATTAATGAACATTATATTTTTATAATTTGCAAATGAGAAATAAGCGCGGATATTCATTATTTGCAGTAGGGGTTGCTTGTTTAGTGTGTTGAGTGTTCCTATGTGAGATATTGGCTTCCATTAAGGTGATTCTGCTTTTTTAATGAGTACCATAACTCATTGATATCTCAGGTCTTTTTATTGCAGCAAGCATTAACAGATTTTTTGTGCATTTTTGGTATTATCATTTCTCTAGTATAATAAATGTGCAAGGTTAAATTAGCACACAACATTTCTTACATAAAATGGCCACATAGAGGCTTTACTATTACACAAACCCATGATGTCATATATAATTGTGTGATACAATGGGCCTGATTTACCAACCATTTTTTAATGGGATTTTCCCATTGGAGAGCATTTTTGGAAATTATGCCACAGTGTCTTTATTGTAAGATCATAAGTGTATCAAGGAAATGGATGTAGCAACAAAGAGTCACATCAATGGAGGGGGTCAATTCTTCTCTTTGACAAAGTTCAGTTACTGAAGATTTCCTTACGTCAATTAAAAAGTTCTATTCAGCTTTTTACATAGGTTCTAGAGATGTTTTGCCCCAAGCCCCAGCATATTACTGTGCTAGGCCAAAAGATTGAGAAACAAATTACTCTGGAATTATCTTAATCACCTCTGGGATCTGGCCTGACCATGTTCCTTTAGAACTTGTTCGAAGATAGTCAAACTTTCAAGCTTTGTTACGGATTCAGGACCAATAGGGGAGTTTCACTCCAATATGTGGTGTTTATGCAAACACATGACCTGGCATTTGGAAACATTTAGCATCATTTCATGGAGGTTCATATCAGTTTTATAACCATCTAAAAGTATCTGGAAAGCACTAGAGGACCTACCAATTAAAACAATGTCACCGGCAAAGGCCAAACAAAGCAGTAATCTTTTACCAATTGGCGGAACTTCAGGAGTCAGAGATTACAAGCAGTTAACTAAGCAATTGAAATACAAATTAATTATAAGTGGCACAATTACACAGCCTTGGCCCTGACTGTATAGCAAAGATATAGTTTCTATCTTCTGGCCTTTTATAGGTTAAATATGCTGTCATGCAGGCATATATAGTTGTGTAATTAGGCTTAAGAATTCCTGGTCAATATTTAGATTCGAAAGTATATCCAATAACAAGCTGGACAGGTCCGTAAAGGCAAAGAAAATACCACCTAATGGTACTTTTCTTTCAACATTGAAAGTTTAAGGCTCTGCCTATGCCTGGTGTAAATCCTGATCATCCAACAAGGTTGATGTTGGTTGCTTCAGTCAATTTCTAGAGGCATCATTCTACCTTCAGAATTATTTTAATTGTAATGGAATCACCTTTAATGTAGTTCTCGGGATGTAGAAGAGGAACATCCAAGTATAACATTGGCACCTGTGAAGGCATCATGAAGGAGGACACAAACAACAGATTCCAGATTCAAAACAAACAACTTTATTAACTTAAATGTCGGGATGGAAAAAGGTCTTACTTGCCCTATGCTAAAATGGGATTTTCCTACTTAACTAAAACGAATGAAAGTCTGAGCCAAAGAGTTCAATTTAGGAATATGTCTGAGTCCAAAACCTATGCTTGCCCTCACAGCTAATCTATGCAATGGGTAGGGATGTCAGCAACTAAATAAAAAACAGTGTTTAACATAAAGTGCCAAGCTTCTTCCAGCTCACAGTTTCCTTTCAGTTCCATTTGTCAAGTATAAAACAGTTCCACAAAAATAGAAGTCTCAAAGTTCCGTTTCCTAAATGTAGGATGCAATAGTCCTATTCAGGTCTCTGGAATGCTGTTCCGCAAGTCAGGATTCAGGTTTCCCTTCCTCAAGTTCCAAGTCACACAGCTCAAACAATATTGAAATGAAATGTTACTGGTTAGAAATCGGGGTTCCCTTCCCCAAGTTTCAAGAGATATAGTTGAAACAACCTTGAAATTAAATGTTCCTGGTTAGAACTTAGGGTTCCCGTCCCCAAGTTTGAAGCCATATAATTCAAAAGAAACAAAAAATATCCTTGTCTCCACAGTTCCGTTAATGTTGGTTTAAATATTTGTTCAGATAATTTGCAGCTTTCACACTGATTGCAAATTCCACGGTTAATTAGGACTTCTTGTACTGCTGTTTGTTTAGAGTTATATTCCTTTTTGGCATTTCAACATATAATGGTTTGTTTGTAACAGTCCTGTTACGCGTTTCAATATATATTGGTTTGCTTGTAATAGTCTTTTATCAATTCAACTGATAATAGTTTAATTGAATATAAAGTTTCCCCTCGCCCCCTTCTGTGTTTCAAATGTTGCAATTCTGTGTGGTAGCAAGGTTTTAAATTCTGTTCGGTATTCAATTATTAGCCTCTTGCTTATGGTCCATTTTCACTTTATTTATAGTTTTGTATTAGTTTGTTTTGCTTTAATTGCAGGGTTCATTGTTTGGGAGACCTTCGAAAACGTGTTTTCCGTTACACGTGTCCACTTCGCCACAAAGTATTCTCATCTGTGTGCTAATTGAAAATTAATGGGTTCAGAGACTTTAGAAATGTGCTATTCCAAAGCATGCAACCACTCTGATACAAAATATCCCCATCGGTTGGCTAATTGAAGAGGAAAGGGATCGTAGATTTTTCGAAAACATGCTGTCCCCAAGCACCCAACCACTCCGATGCACAGGATTCAAGAAATAAAGAGTTCACACACGCACACCAGGTTTCTCAAGCACTAGAAACTCACTGGGCTCTTTTAGGAGTTTGTGCTGCCGTGTGGATCACACAGCTTTCTTCCTTTAGCGTCAGGCTCTAGTTCCTGCCCCTCAGAAACTTCTTGGGTGGTCCTCCACCACAGGGGAACATGCACATTGAGTAGAAGGGAAAGAGGCAGCCTTTCTGCATGGCTGCCTTGACATTTCCCAGTCTGCTCCAGGGGGTGACAACTCTCACACCACGCTGTAGGCTCCTTTGCTGCATGCACCGACCTCCTGGTCCTTCTCCTGTCATTCTCTCTGCCACTGGGTTGGGCTCCATTTGCACACTTCCAGTCCTTGAACAGGCTGCAGGTGTGGGTGATTGATCGGCCTTGCCTGACCACCATTAAAGGGACATGCCTGACCTTCCATGCTCTTATCAGGCATCTTCCTCGTCCCAGTGCTAAAGTGGTAAAGGACCATAGTCTTCATTGCTCTTAGTTGCCTCTTCTTCGTCCCAGTACTGTCAAGTGTCAATTGTGGAGAAATGAGGGTAGCTGGTTTACAGTAGCCCATAAACGTTGGGGAAAAGTTGGGTTGCTTGTCACTAGGAAAAGGGGGATACTGTGTCTTGCCCAAGGGCACCCCACTCCCAGTTCCCAAGGAACCTCCACCCAGGTGTTCCTCCCTCACTTCTCTGCCCCCAGGGTAGGGATCAGGGCTTTAAGTGGGCCGGGGCCTGCCGGGGCTGGGCCCCGGCAGTCTCCGAAATTTCGTTTTGAGGCGGGGCCCTGCCGGGGCCCACTAATCTCCCCTGTCAGCCCCGGCCACTACAGGAAAAAGCATTTTTTTCTACAGCCTGAAGCTCTCGCTCGTATGCGAGAGCTTCGGGCTTCAGAAAAAAATGCCTTTCAGCCATAATGGTGGCGCCGCACCTGCGAGGCATCCCTTTAATCAAGGGATGCACGTGGGCCGGCGCCACCATTATGGAGAAAACGTGTGGCCGCTGGAAGCAGAGGCCTTGCTTTCTAAATACTGAAGCTCCCGTGGATTCTCGGGAGTTTCAGTCTTTAGGAAAAAGGCCTCTGCTTCCAGTGGCCTCACCCTTTCAGTCTTAATGGTGACGCTGCCCCTCCCCAGCTGGCGAGGGGCAGCGCCACCATTAAGGCTGAATAGGAGAGGCGCTGTCCCCTGCCAGGCAAGCCTATAGAATAGAAATGCAGAGATCAGCACCCTCTCCCCCAAAGGGGAGAGGGTGCTAATCTCTACAAAAGGCTGCCTGGCAGGGGTGCCATTAGCCCATTGAGCCGGGGCTCGTCAAGGGGGCGTGGCCTAACGGCCCATCAAGACCCCCGTTGTTAGGCCACGCCCCCTCGATGGGCCCCGGCTCGATTTGTAGTGCCACTTAAGGCACTGGTAGGGATCCAATAGCAATGGCCTTTCCCTGGCCACCTTAGCAGAGGATCAAAGGGGGGGGTGTGGGGGTCTAGGAGTGAGAATACCCTGAGGTTTCTTACACCCCTTTAAAATGAGTTTAAGGAATTACCAATGCCGGAATATATTGTGAAAATGGAATGTTCTGTTTAAGAGGAACCAAACCAAAATGTTTTCATCCTGATATAGGTGGGCCAGTAAAAGTAATTATCCCTCTCAAGTGAAACTAGTACTTGTACCCCTATAGGTTTGATTTGATTACATGTTTTAGATTAGCCAGTGAGGATAATTTTTGATATTGAATGTTTGTGAAATGGATTCATGTGTTTGATATGAATATCTGTTAATGATTTGTAGTAACTGTTCTAAATAAGAATATATTTTTTGGAACTGTATTGAATGGATATGATGGATGAATAGATTGACATATATTTTTCCAAGGAAATGTGTGTCTTCATTTTTTTTAGCAGGTAGCTGACATGAGGGAATGTGTAAGAGAACATATACGTGGCTTTGTTTTCCCCTTGTGTATATCTTTTTGTAAACAGTCTCTGTCCAGTGGTGACTGCTGAATTGTCAAGGGCTATAGTCATAAACGTTAACAACGAATTGGCTCGAGCAAGAGTTTTTCGTTAATGATAGGTTCACGTGATACAATTTAAAACACATATTTCTGAAAAATTGGTCAAAGTCCACACAATTTAAAATCGGTTTGGCAGGGGAAAACATGAACAACTCCAATATATGAGATCATCAACAGAACGCAGGAGAATTTGCAACACATGTCCATGTTGCCAGTGCCCAATGTCAAAGCAGGAGGCCTAACTCAAGAATTTACAGCAGCAATGCTATGTTGCAAAAGTTTATAATTAGTCTCCTCAGCACAATATTCCAGCAAGACCCCACTTTAATTGTGCCAGTGTCCAACAACATATGCCAGCAAACCCTCTAAACCACATTTTCATGCTGCAGTTTCCGAACAATATACTCCCTTATTTCCGCTGATGTATGTCTTTTAGTCAGCTAGTTTACTTTCACAAAACAATAATTAGATGTTTTTTCTCCACAGTCAATAAAATCAACAGTATTGGATAATGTGCAAGCTGTTGAAAATCTTGGCGTGAAATGCTTGACACAACCAAAATGAATCGACATTAGATATCTTTCCTCCAGTACAAGCATGTAAATTGTAGGAACCCCATAAAAGTAAGTAGAGGGAGACAGCAGTACATGGCCGAGGCAAAGCCAGTAGAATGTGCACACGATCTAAGTCTCTCAAACTAAATGTGCATAGAAAATAAGAGCAGAAAAGCATCTCCACAAAGTGAATGCTAGGTGCCACATTTATTTTCTGCAATTCTATGGGGAAAATGCTACTGTCATTTTTTTAAATTGCAAAATGGAACTATTATTTGAGTGCATGGTGGACAGTTATGCACCTAAGGGGAAAAAAAGATTTAAAACAATGTGGAAATGCGCGAAATATCGCTCTAGAATGTGGAGGGAAAGTGATTTCTTCACATAATGGTGTGATATACACATGCTAACAACCATTCTGCAAATGCAACAAAGAGGGCTGTAAAACAAAAATTGGAAGAAATGAAGCTCAAGCAAAAGACAATAAGGAGTCATCAGAGTACATGGCGCATAATTAAAAATACTGTGCAGGGCGCGCCCATCCCTAATGCTGGAGAGCTACCGAGTACAGCGCAAATAAAACAAATATTTGGGAAAAAGATCACAAAATTGGAAAAACTACCCAGAGGCAAATCCCGAGTAAAAGTCAGCAAATAGCCCTCCAAAATTTGAAATGAAACAACTAGTGTTTGTCAGTGAAAAAGCTCTAGAAAAAATTATAAACAATTCAATTTTTCATTTGGAGCACATGACTCATAAAAAACAAAGCAATGTGCACATCATTAATAAGTTACAATTTCACTGGGCTCAATTATGCACATCAGAATGAACCAACAGAAGGAAAAAAGACATTAAAAATAAATGTACATCCGCCTGCAAAAGATAACCATGTTTTTAAAAGTAGAATAATCAGTAGATCGTTTCTATTCTTCACACTGCCCTCCCCAGACTCATTTTCCTACTTCTCCTTCACAAGGTGCTTCTCAAAAACAGTGCCACTGACAACAAGGCAGGTAAATCAACTAGCACGTATAAGTAGTACTAGGCAGGCTACCAGTGTGTAAACCCGCTGGCTTCAAATATGATGATCAGGGTTTACAGCTCAATATGTTTACACAGGGATCGAAAAAGCCGGACATGTGTCATAGTTTCCAGAGATGTGAGATCACAGTCACCTACCTGTTCATTCCCAGCATTCTTTGACCCCTCACCTCGATGTATGGTGTTGAATAGTAACAGAGCAAATGTGGAGCATATCATTGAGCTCCTAAAATCAATATGCATCATTCTAAGTGAGGCATACCCCCTTGACCAAGGGTAGGTGCAGAGTTGTCAACTGGCCTGTGACTTGAGGGTTTGGCCTGCAAAAAACAACAAATCCTCCAGGCTGCAAACGTGTCAGGAAACCTGCGAGCAAGGCAGGCTGAGAAGAAAGGTTTTCACTTAGAACGATGATCCATTTACGTGCGAAGCAGGCCTTTCATCTCCTTACAATGGCTTTACTGAGGTCTGCTTCTGCCAGTGACAGAGCTTTGACTTCCTAAAGTTTGCAGATTTTGCAGCATAAAGGTTTTTTTACTTTGCCCCCCCCCCACCAAAAGAAATGTTTTAAGTGCTTTGGAGTCAGGCACACATGTTATTGGGGCGGGGGGGGGGGGCTTAGTTCAAAAATAAATGCTCATTTCCGAAAATAGCTCATGCACTAATACACAAGTGTTTACAATTGGGTTAATTATAAATCCAAATAATTGTGTTTTCCCCATCATTATATATATTCATTTTAGTGAGGAGCTATGCAAATTATGCACATTTCTGGAGTGAGGGCCATGGAAGTGAGCAACACATGAGTGACCCTAGAGCCCACTGTGAAAAGTTGGCATCTATGACCTCACCAGGGCCCTTTCTCCAATTATATACTGTCACTGCCTATTACTATGAAAAATTGACACTATAAAATACACCTACACACAATGATTTGATATTGTGAAGGAAAACACAACCATTTCCACCAGACATGTGCCCTGGGTTATGAAATTCAGACAATAAGGAATATAACCAAAACATTTTAGGAGGGGCAAATTTGGGTTTAGGAACTTTTATTTTATTTTTTAACAAAATATGTACTTAAAAGACACAGCAATGTAACATCATGTAAACTATATTGTGTTCATTGGTGTTTGCATCAGAAACTGATGTTGATAGGCATTCAAGGGAATACTTGAACAGGCTTTCTTAAGGAACATGGGAAGCAGTTGCCCTCTGTTTTGAGGGCACATGGGCAGACAGGGAACAAAGATAGACCCTACATTTGAAATAAACTGTTAGAAGTCTTACAATTCAATCTTAAACGGCAAGTAACAAAATTAACAATGGCATAAGAGGCTAGTACTACTCCTTGAGCACACAGTAGGGCAAAACACCCTACGATATGGAAATGTATTAGTAAATAAAAAAAGAGAAAACATATAGGAGGTATAAAACATCCAAGCCCAGCAGAGCAACACACAGATAAAGATAACAAAAAAGCACATCTTAGTATGAAAGATTACAACAAAATATGGATAAAATATGAACACTATATAGGAATGAAATACCTGAGCACGATCGCCTATAACTTATTACTGCTGAAAATAGTAAAACAAGTCAAAACTCACATGGTGTAGTACAAAAGTCATAGAATTATGCTTTCCGGGGACCAAGCACAGACAATACTGAGGCATGGGGCAATCCCTGAATTGTCCAGTTTAAAAATAAAAAAAAGAAGAAAAATAATGTGGATGACCCCAAAAAAGGGAGCATCCACCAAAAAACAGAACAAACAGAACATTAAAAAAGAAGAAAGCCTCCATTACATTCCTAGAAAACCCCGCCCCCCACAAAAAAGATATTCCTTTACAATTCATGCCCCAAGATCTTCCTCCTTAAACTCCACCACTGGAACCATCTGACCTTTCTCAAACCACTCAGATATCGTTGAATTGTTGATAACAGGTCCGAAATTACCTTTAATAGTTTAAAATCATTTAATGGCAAAACATGTTTCACAGACGTTCCTGACCTGAGAAAAGTGAAAGAATATGCGTTTCCAAACCACAGGGAAGAACAGCATTATAAAATCGTACAAAACCACCCTAACGAAGCCACTAACATTGTACGGAATGTTTAAAAAAACAGTTACCGGAAACTTTGGGAAAATTGAGGCACGTCGAATTTAGTCTTCTGAAACAAAATCAAGATGGGGTGCCAAAAAATAAAATGACTATTGTGATGAGACCAGTGGACAGAACTGCTGGAACGTAAAACAAAAGTTTGGAAAAACATATATAGAAGCATTTTGCAAAATAAAAATCCAAGTACACCAAAAAACAAGAAATGTAAGAATGTTGAGTACCTGTAAATGGTTGGACAGGAGGAGGGATTCTAATTGGATCTTTCTCATTAGGATAATTGGTATACACAGGAAAATAAGACAATATTTGTTAAAAAAACAATTCTATCAAACATTACGCATCTAGTTAAAATGTACTTGAATATGATAGCTTAACTAAATTGTAAAGTTGTTTTAAAATAAGTATGTCAACACTTTCTCTCCTTTTCCACAGTTCTTCTTTAAGGGTAAACATTTGGGGAAACATCCATATCGATCAAGAGCTGTTTCAGTTGTGAAGAAGGCGAAGAAAGTGACTGTCAATAGAACAATGTCAATGCAAAAGATATCCCAATTATGGTTTGTTTTTGGACTCCGTACCATTGCACTTTGAGATGTTCTTGCTTGGAAAAAATTACTGATGCTGGTGATAAAGTTTACACAGAACTTTATTATTTCAAACTACTGGGTGGTCAGCTTTGGCTTTCTGAGTGTATTCTGGAGAATTGGACTACATTTCCCAGGAACTAGCAGCTTGTCCACCAATTGTCGTTCTTAGGATGTGTTGGGAGTCAGGGCAGAAATGTAGTGTTAATCCTTCTTAGTTCACGCTGGGAATTGGGCCTCTGTGTCCAAACTGTTGCAGAGTCACTTCTAGAGAGACCATATAGGGGGACTGGGGACTTCTGGCGGGCCAGGCGAAGTCAACCATTGCGTGATGCGACCCTTGGAGAAGGTATCTGGGGGGATCCCCAGAGATACCCGAGACTCCCGTTGGTGCTCCATCACGCATTGCAGAGCCACTGATTCAGTCCATGAGATTCCCCTAGAATCTCCCAGCCAGTGAGATTCCCCTAGAATAGCTCATCAGAAAATATATCACATGAGAAATGAGGAGAGGTGTCCCATAGTGCAACATTTAAAGGGAGCAGTCTTTGGAGGCAGAACGCCTTAGAATATCAGCATAAGGAAAGGTTTGCAAAGTATACAATGTACACTGCAATCTGGCTACTTAATTCAGGAAAGTCCGCTCACAGAGATGGATTCATCACTCAGTGCAACTTGGGCCCGCACACCAAATTCCCGACAAGAGCCCAAGAGTGTTCCACAAAGAAGGAAAAACTAACAGGGCATATTTGCACAATGCAAACCAGACTTAAGTGAGTAGTGAGAAGAGCTGTTGAAGACACGTGTATATGGAATGTGGCATAGCCCGGGGTCCATGATTCTAGTGCCTGTCCCCATCATGGCAGATAGCCCATTTCAGCACTTGATTTATCTGGACAGATTATTAACCTACCAGATTCATTAAAAAACACACATCACTTGATTACACTTGGCAGGAAAGGAAAACAAACACATGGAGAGGTGGTGGAATCACAAAGCCCAAACCAATCACAAGACCCTTGGATAAAATTAAAACTGACCCACCAATTAGGATTCTTATTGAATTAATTAGTATTAAATCCACAATATAAAAAAAGCACAAAACACAAAGTTGTGTGGGAGCTAGGATAGTGTTCTAGACACTGGATGGTTTGGCAGTAAGAGCAGCAGAAGAATCCAAAGGAGAGCACGGGAGATGACCAAGCCAAATAGGCCACACCCTGTGAGAGTTAACACATGCACATGAGAGTAGAGGCAGGAGCATGCTGGGTCCCTGCCTTAGGTTCTGGAGGTAGCTGCCAAGCCTCTAGGGCTGAAAGGAAGCTTGCAACCTTGAGAATCTTATATAAGCCTGTAACTAGCTGAAGTCTAGGTTGGCAGCCCTTGGCTGAGGTGGGTATAATTACTGCAGCCTGAAATGGATTCTCGTGGGGGAGAAATCCTACCCAAGGAGAACCCTAGGGCAATGGTGTGTGGAATCGGCCCAGTCTTGCCCCAGTTGTTCACAGAGACTCCTAAAAGAAGAGGAGGAGAAAGTTCCCATTCTTACCCCAGTAGGAGAATGTCACAGGGCTACAGAATCCCAGAGGATGGCTCATATTCTGGATCATGTGATTTGAACAAATACAAAACAGAGAATATCTTTAATAAAGAAACAATAATAATGAAAAAAGATTGAATGTTTAACATGTATATGGGGTGGGGTAAAGGGTGTAAATTGGTGGGGAATGGACAGGGGTGTGTTTAAAAGCATAGGGAAATGATGGGATTGGGGGGACCCACCAAAGTAAAAAATTCTATATTTTTTCATTATTAAAGTTTCGTTATTGAAGCATTCTCTGTAATTTAATTTGTTATAATCACATGTAACCATCTAGCCCAAGTAAACACTGACACTGTGAGTACACTCAAGGCTGCTTTCCAGGTCCCACAACTTCAGAGCTGTGTGGATAAGACAAGGGAATTAGTCATGGGACTAAGGTGATTAGAAAAAAACAAGGGTGGTGCTGAGAGTCTCTCTGCCCGACATCAGTGCTGGTTTGCGAGAGCCTTACCCAGATTCTTTAGCTCACTATCTTTCACACAGGAGAAATATCCTAAACATATCAGTCTTTGTCCTGCCCAGGGTCAGTCCAGCACCGAAATGCTAGACAATTCTCCTCTGAACAAGAGTATCAACAGCAACCCCAGACACGTAGTTCAATCTGGTTGGACCTCATCAGTAGGGTGGAGCTGTGCCTCTCTAAGAATAGTGAGCAAGGGGTCCACGTCTGGATTCCCCTAGTAATTTAGGGTGAGACCCAAAGTTACTTAAATATGCAAAAAACAATCGGGGTCCTGTGAGTCTCTCTGCCTGACTTTAGTCTTGGTTGTGAGAGCCTTACCCAGATTCTTTAGGTCACTATCTTTCACACAGGAGAAATATCTCAAACATATCAGTCCTTGTCCAGAGAATGCAGAAAAGGATAGAAAAAGCTGGGTGTCATCAGCGTAGAGATGGTCAGACAAACCAAAGGATGACATTTTAAAGGAGAGGGAGAGCAGGAGCGGGCCCAGTACAGAGCCTTGAGCGACACCATGATGGAAAGGGAGAGTGGGAGAAGAGATGCCAGCCCAGGAGACGGAATAAGTATAATCAGAGAGGTGGGATTTAAGCTAGTGCAGGACAGTCCCAGAAAACCCATGAGAGGAGAGAGAAGAAAGAAGAAGGGAATGATCAACAGTGTCAAATGGGGCTCACAAGTCGAGAAGAATCGGAAGGGAAGAGTGATGTGCATAGCGTGCAGAGAGGAGTGAGTTGCAGACAGAGGAGAGCAGTCTCAGTGGAATGACAGGGAGGGAAGCCAGACTGAATGCGGGGTAGGATAGTTTGCAGTAATAAAGGAAGAAAGTTGGGAGTAAACAAGGTGTTTGAGGAATTTAGAGAGATAGGGGAGAAGTGATGTAAAGTGGAAATTAGCTGGAAAAGAGGCGTCAACAGAGGGTTTTTGAGGATTGGAAGAGGATTGGAAGACTGGTGGCATGCTTAAACGAGGACATTCAGCACGGCGCAGAGTCTGCCGTAGGAAGCGAAGCTGAGACATGAGCCAAGGTTGGGTGGGATTTGCCAGTGGGAGAAAAAAGGGAAGGCAGGGTAGGGCGAGTCAAAAGTAGAAGATAGAGACAGAGATAGAAGAAGCAGCATCGTCGGCTGAGAGAGAGGCAAAGGTAGAGTAAGAATGGAGAAGGGAGGAGCAAGACGAAATAAAAGAAAAAGTATTAAAAGATCAGAGGTCACAGTGATAGTATTTCTGGAGGAGTGAGAAAATAGGTGTAATGGGAGAGGGATGATGGACAGGGAGAGAATATAGTTATCAGAGGAATAAACAGGAAAGGCAGAGTAGGCGGAAGTGGATAAGGTGCAAGAAAAGATAAGATTATCCCCAGAGATATCAGAAAGGGGGTAGAGATAGGGGAAAGGTGATAGGAATCGAGAAAAGCACAGACATTCCATGGAGTGTTTGTTTTGGGCAAGAACTAAAGGTTGCAAAGTACTCTTAAGTTTTGGGGAAATCAGCCATTGTTCCCTTAATTTATATGTCTCGGAGCATCGTTCTTGGTCCTGAAAAGGGTATATTTCTTTTTTTCTACTTCTTTCCTACAGATGATTCGAACTTGGGTTCTTCTGGTAAAACCCCAGTGTCCCAACAAGCTGCGCTATCTCACACGCTCTAGAATGCTTTTGTTTATTTAGAGTGCTTGTGACATAATGCCAATTGCGAGTTGTCACAAAACGCCGCTCAGAAGCGATCTGTGTTTGTGTTCTGCAATTAAGCATGGATTGCAGCAGACACCGTACAGGTGATGGGCGGTTGTGTGTCTGTGTGCCTATAATCAGGGGCATATCCCTTGCGAGGTGCGAATGGTGGGTAATTGGAAGGGGAGGATGCTTAAAGCTGCATGCTTTGGGGGACAATGACAAATTATTGGTGGTCATTTAAATGCATTTTTTTCATTGTGTTTTCGTTAGTGTTGATAGTACTGTTCTAAAACCCAGGGAGTGAAGTGGAGGAAAGGAATTTACCCAGGTATGAGGTTTGAGTTGGGGTTCGGTGGAAGGCAAGAAGGCGGGTGGGGAAGTGAAAACATGGTTCTACTGCTTTTTCTTTTTCACTTCAACCACTGGTTTAGGGCAGGGAGGCTAAGGTAGTGGGTGGCAATGGTCAGAGGTTCTGGCATAACCATGGGTGGGTAAAAGTCAAACAACACACACAGTCTGTGTGCGCCTCCTCACATGCCATCTCTCTCCTATCTCAATTTCGCATGCTAACACGTTCAGTTTACAGGCAGTGCTACAGGGCGTACCCAATAGCCGAAACAAAAAATGGATTTATCATTTCTTATTCAGCTTGGCTAAGACTATGGGCCTCATTGCGACTTTTGCGGAATGCATTAACGGGCTCCGCTGATGGAGGCAGACCTGTTAAACCATTCCGCAAAATTACGAGGTCTCCTCGCGGGACCCGGTAATGACGCCTGGTAAAACCAGGCGTCATTACCGGGTCCCGCGAGGGGACCAGGGAGCTAACAATGGGCCGGTCGGAATCGGCCCGTTGTTACCTCCATCCCCATTCCCATTGAGCCCCATGGGGGCTCAAATGGTAATGGGGAATGGTTCCTGCAAGGAGGAATTACTGGGTCCTCCAATGTTGGAATGACCCGGTTATTCCTCATTGCAGGAACCCGGTAAATGAGCCCAGTTTGGTGACAGCCATGGAGCAAATAGCTCCATGGCTACCACCAAACTCGTAATGAGGGTCTATGTATATCCGTCTCACACTGGAAGCGCTGTATCCACATCAAACTTCTTTGCTCACTTTGCCAACTTTCCACACCTTAAAAGCAGACACTTCGCATCCTGGCTCCTCGGCTGCTTTTTAGCTTCTGACTAGCGCTCCTCAGCATTTGCTGAAAGCAATTCAGTTTGATGACAACTTGTATCCGACGGGTCTGCCAGAAACATGGAAACTCTGACCAACGTAGCATAAGCTTCACTAGACACACATCAACACAATCAAAGCGATTGGGTTATTCAGTGCATCATTCCGGTGAATCTCTATTCATCAGGAAGGTGTTCTATGAAAACCTAAATCCAGTCCCTGCTGTGTGTAGGGTAACATAGAGAGTGCTTGAAAATGTTCCAGTTACACCTGGCAACATTTCCAAAGAGCATAACCCACAAAGAAGTCAGTTATTGCTTTAAATTGTAAGTGGAGGAGGAAGAGTGATGCAGTACTTCAGACTGTTGAATTTGTATAGTGGGCTTTATTGGATCAGGCAAGAGTTTTGACTGCATCCTGCGAATGAAGATGACTCAAAGGCTATGGGATCCGAAAAACTAAGCGTAACGCGGTCACAAAGTCATGCAGCCCTGTTCTGCATGAACCTGTTGGTTGGAAGACTTATTTAATCAAAACTCTATGTAGATAGAAACATCAAGCAGAAACCAACATCACTTTAATACACCAGTCCACACAGCCAGAAAAGAATGACAATCATTACTTGCATAGATAGGGTGTGGCATTAGCTTCACATATGTGATTTAAAGTGACCATTACTACCATAGATAGGTAGAGGCAGCAGCGTCATACATGTTATTTAAAGTTAATGGTCACTTTAAATCACAATCATGAAGCCACTGCCACAATCTATGCCGGTATTACTGTTTCATACTGACACGCATGTCAGGATCAGGTTGGATGGAGTGGGTAGGGTGTCCTAGTGAATCCCTACATGTAGTGGGCGGGGGGAGTGAGGCAGGAATGCATTCTGGCCCCCACTTTATCCAATCTGCATTCAGCTAACTTGGATGCTGCCTTGGATTTTATCCAGTAAAATATGGGCGTACCTCAGTCTCTTGGCTGGGATATGCAGACAATCTGCTTGTTCTTGATTGCACTCCTCAGGTGCGTCAGATAAATCTGGAAGCTTTGGGCCAGTATGCCAGATGCAATATTGCAAGATCAATATTGAGAAATCTAAGATCATGTGTTTTAAGCCGCCACACGTTCAAGTTAAGAACTATATCCAGAAGATCAATCAGCCTCAGTTAGAACAAGTTGTTGTATATAAGTATTTAGGACTTCTGATAGACAACAAGCTGAACTGGTCCCTGCATTGGCAATTGGTGTACTCATAAACTATTCAATTGCTAGGGGCTTTGCATAAGTTATGTGAATCAGGGAGGTATCTTGTTAAAATTGTTACTGACTATAGAGACAAACTGCTTGCTCATATGACCTATGGAGCTGAGGGCGTGGAATAATGTGGATAAGTTGGAGAAACTGGAAGATAAGGTCTTAAGATATGATATGATATGATTGGTTATTTATAACGCGCTTAATACCCAGAGGTTTCTAAGCGCGGACCCGGGGATCAAACCTGTGTTGCTCTGTGTCGTCTTGCTTCCAAGACGAGCACGGTGCCCCTGAGCTATCCCCCCGAGATCTTTGTTACAATTACCTACATTCTTCCCTTTTCAATTTCTTAGTTTGGAGTTTGATCTGTACTCTTATCTCCTCTAAGATATGTTGGAAAAAATGTATGTTTCACAGGAAGCTTCTTTGTGCTGAGGCAGGCACCTTGTTATATTGGCTTGTTCAGGCTTACTTATACATGACATTTGCATAGGTATCTACCATGAAACAGATATTTTTGTATTATGAACAATGGGATATATCTTTCGGTGTACAACCCGTACAGTGTTCTAAGCTGGTTCATAAGCAGGTGGTCAGAAGAATCGTAAGTGAAAGAGATCGTAAAAACTCAGTGGTCAAGTTAGTCATCGAAAGAAATAGTGGGGAATATTTGTATTATTACCTGCAAGGAAGTACTGTGCCTAGATACATTGCTGCATTTCCAACTTTGTTCCTGCATGCCTCATCAAAGGTCTACGCAAATACAACCACATCAGCCCTGCCCTCATCGGCCTTCACTGGCTCCCACAAATCACCTTCAAGTCTTGCTGCATTACCTATAAGGCAGTCGCCCTCAAGTCACTCAGCTACCTCGTGAAGAAACTCAGCATCCCCTGCAGACAGCACACCACCAGAAACCAGGACACGTGGACACTTGAAATCCGCTGCTGCAAAAAGGAAAGAACCACAAAACAAGCCTTCTCTACCTAGGCCCCAAGACTATGGAACCTTCTTCCTGTCAGACTCACCCCCACGCTCCTACAATTCAGAAAAGAACTCAAGACCCAACCCTTTAAGGAGTCTCTCCTCCTCAACACCTAGGCCATTACATCGCCTGCTGCACCATCTGACTCGCTAGACGCTGTCCACCCCTCTACTCCCCACCATCCTGTACAGCTGTACCCCTCCTCTGTGCCCCTCTGTATCCTACCCCCCGCTGTATATCTGTTCTGTTGTTACTTCTAAAAAGGGCTCTGTTGTGTATCTGTACTGTTGTATACCTCTGTAAAGCACTCCTTTGCTTCTCGAAGCTAGGTCCACACTCAATAAATACCATAATAATAATAATAATAAAAGTTATACTATTCAATCTTATATAAACATGACATTTAATATGACATCCACTTTAGAGATTATAGGGGCTAGGTGGAGGAATCCTTACACTCGGAGGCTATGTAGATTGTGTGGCGAACATACCATTGAGACTACGAGGTTTACTTATGGGATGCAAAAGTTGATTAACTTATGGAATTTTAAGTCTTATGATAATTCAATTGATTTTAACTGTGAAGATATGATCTGGGATTCTGTTATGGAAGGGCATGATATTGAGTTATTGTATTATCTGATACATGCTTGGGGTGTGATTTTTACGGTGCTTGATGATATTTGATGTGTTTTCTATTGCATGATTATGAGGAAGTATCATGTGTTGATGTGATTTATATGGTTATTTCCAAAGTCATTTGTATTTATTGTTATACATTTAAAAAAATACTGGCCTACTTGCTGGCTCAATGGCATAGATAGGGTCTGGCTGCAGCATCATGTCTGTTATTTAAAGTGACCTTTAACTTTAAATCACATGCATGAAGCTGCTGCTCTATGCCATTAATGTTCACTTCATGATTTAAATTTTCATCACTGGAAATAAGATGTTTTTTTTCTAATTGAACCCCTTTTGGTGAGGGTGTATGCCTAGATGTGTGTCACTTTGTTCCTGCATCTCGACTTTGAAGCAGAACAAGGCCTAAACATGTCTGATGTTGCTTATGTTCTCATGCAGGGGGGAGGTGATCTAGCAGCTGACACCGTCCCGCTCCCATTGCTGATTTGCAAATGGCTGCGTCTACTTCTGCACTGATACAAATCGGATAAAATAGAGCTGAAAACAATGGTATGAAAGGCTGTCCACAGCAATGGGATTGGTGATGATTAATTATTTAGAACCTTCCAGTCATCTCATTTGATCTCTTTAAGTGAGAAGGTAGTACCCTGCATTTGTTAATTATCTTCAGGGATGGGCTGAAGGAATACCTATAGGAGTTGGGAAATCAATTAAGCAAGAGAAGATTCTTAGGTAGCATTGTCAGCATGGAGAAATAGACGAAGACCTCATTTGCTTAGCCCACTGTCCAATCGCTATTCAAATCCATGCAAATGCAGGGTGGCTGCACCCTGGGAATAATCCTTCAATGCACGCAGAATCCAAGGGGCCAGATTACAGAAACTTTGCACAAGTGTAAAGTTGCACAGTATAAGCACTAGGGCAAAGTTTGTCCTATTTATAAAAACACTGGAACATATTAGAACACCATTGCATTATGGCAAGTGCAGTTTGGCATGTTATAAGCACCAGAGCAAACATTGCCCCAGTGCAAAAAAAGATACATGCATGTTCATTGCACTTTTGCAGTAGGGCAAAATTTGCCCTAGTGCTAATATGGAATGGGGTTACCACTAGGGCGATTGTTTCCCTGGTGTAAAAATGCATCAACATTTTATTTTTTTGCACCACTACAATGTTTGCCCGGGTGCTTATACCATGCCAAACCGAACTTGTCATGTTGCAGAGGTTTTCTAATATGTCCCTCTGTTTTTAGAAAAAGGGCAACGTGCTAATACCATGCAATTTGGCACTTGCAGCGGTGCAAGGCTTCTGTAATCTGGCTACAGGTGTTTAAAAGTGCTTCGCTTACTTTATGACTCTGTCTTGTCTGATTGTCGAGAAGACAAGCCTAACCCTGGGAATCTCTAGCCGTGCAATACCCTTCCACTGGATCAAGACCATGCAGTTGTCCCCCTCTTGCTGTAGGCTCTTGAACTTCTAATGGGGCAAGACAGTGCAGTTTTGCTCCTTTTGCCATGGGAGCCTTATTTGGCAGAATTCTCTATCCCCCACTCATCCTCCAATCTTTTCAAGCTGCAGTACTTCTAACTCCATAGACAGTGGTCACCCTCCTGGACTTGAGCCTGCTTCCAGCTCTTTTCTGGTTCTCATCCCTGAAAACTTCCTTTCAGCTCTAGTGGCTTTTATTAAGCTCCCATCCGGTTATGGGCTAAAGCCCCCAGCAGGCTGCTGATTTCCTACCTTTAATATCCTTTGCTACTTGTCAGCCCCTGAGTTAGGTCCCGAGATGTATCCTTGCTGTATTTCCTCCTAGATGTTTTTAACTCTTTCACAGTGTGGGTTATTTAACTTAGCCACTTCCTGTTATCTCTCTCTACTTCTCCTGCTCCTTCCTTTCACTACTGCAACACCAACTCTGTTGAATGGGGCCCTAAATCCAACATAACCTGGCGATGTGTGACTATTTGTATATTGGGGCTTTTGCACTAATTGTTCCATTAGGATTTCTGATTAGTGGGTATCTTTCCTCCTTTGCTTTAGCTCATATGACTGATGTAGGCTAAGTGGTCCCACCCCGAGCGACCTCCTCGCCCTGTGTGTGCCATTACCCCCATCTAACCAGGTGTGTTGTGTCTCTTCTAGTGATTCCATTTGGTACTGGTTCCTACCCCTCGAGGCCCAATGGCTTGAATACTGTAAAGGTCATCTTGGGTCGCTGCACATGAATCATGTAGTGCTCTGGCTGAAAAGTGTCGCCATTACATGACCTTTCCCACTGAAACCAAGCCTGCTCCGTGTGCACATGTCCAGTTTGTTTTTCTCACATCAGAGGAAAAACACTTTCTCTGGCCTTAAGTCAGCGATCCGCTGCTGGGCGTGCACATCCAAGGTACACTAAACAAGGAATCCCACTCCGAAAATGGACTCATAGATTAATCACTGGGTGATCAGTTCACCTTCAATGCATGTTACCTGTGCAAACCTTTCCTGGGAACGATGTTCTCATGGTTTCTCGCCCCTAACAGTTATCTCCTCACCACCTCCAGGTGGCACATCAGATGAGTTCTGGTGGCCTGAAGAGCTTCTCAAACGCCTTGTCTTGCCAGAGGTGGCTCTGTATTAATTGATGTTGACCTGCAATGTGCATTTGTATCCTAGTCAGGCTTGGACAGGCCCATAGGGCAATAAGGTAGTGCCAAATTAGCCGGCCAGTGAGGTTGAGTTGTGGCCAATGTGGACAACTTAATCACTTGGGCTCTTTGCAGCTGGCAGTGTTTACCTACGTTGCTGTCCCGAGGTGCTTCAAAATGCACCTTTCCCCACAAATATTTCCCCAAAAATGTGCCCCAGATACTCAAACATTTTATTGGGAAAACCCACAAACTGCTAGTTGTGAATATGGGCAACTTTTATTTTGTGCCCGGGGCTATTTTTTGTTCCAATAGGCCCCTGATCCCAGTACTCCTACATTCACACAGCTCTCACAATGCATCTTTGGCTGTGAACTGGAATCCCAGTTTTGAGCTATCCACTGAGCTCTCGTGATATACATCTTTCCTGAACCACAGGCGAAAGTGGATCTCAGCACTTCTTCCTTCCCAAGGTCGAAACTCAGATTGCCCTGGGACCTTTGCGACCTTGCCCTATTCCAAGAGTTCCCACGCTGAAGTTATTCCAGTTAATTAAAAATAATAACTCTTATTGAAAAAGCTGTGTAGGACACATCAATTCCCAAAAGTTCTGTATGGCTAATCTCCCCTTTCCCTTTTCCCACCAAAAAACTGGGAATTATTGCTGCCCATCAGCTCCATTCCGAACTTGAAGAGCATAACTCTCTAGATGACAACCATCCTGGCATGTACCCTTTACATAGCACAGTGCATGTAATCACTTCTGTGTTGGGTGACTTTCTAACCATTGCTGATGAGTGAGTGAACAGGTGCCCTACTCCTTGTTCAATCATCTACTGCTTTTGACACTGTCAATCATCACATTATGTTTGACTATCTCTGAGATATTTGCCTCTGAGCCTCTACATTAACCTTTGTTCCCTGAAAGAAGTCTTTACAATGCTTAAATCCTCTGAGTTTTCTCTCAGGGGTCCACCCTCCCTCTTCCTCTTCATCATATGCATTCATTCCAAACCCCACTCATCCACTCTTTTGGTCTCCTATTTTATACCTATCCACCTGACTCTGATTCTAGTGAGGCAAGGTGTTTATAACGTTTCACATTGGTAATGTATGTGTGCCAAGTATGAAAAAATTCAATAGGCCCTGATTAAGACACCACAGATGTATTTCTGTACTTAACCCACTAATCGATGAAACGATTAAACTCCAGACCTCCTACTATCTTTATTTCCTATTTAAAAGGCCACGTAGTGGAGATGGCAATTTCCATTGTGCATCAGAATTCGTGAGTTACTTCACCTTCTGTACCTGCTACCTGTATATATCTCCTGTCCCTGCAATGACTGAACACATGATCCCAGCCTGGAGATGAGAACCAAGCTCATGGAGCTTTGTGGCGCTGGGTATCCCATTATGGAAATCCAGCAATGGTTCATCACTCTGTGTATTTCCCTCATATGTTCTGCCATTTTTACCACATACATGGGAGACCGCATCCACAGAAGAGGATAATTAAGCATCAGGATGAGTATGTGGTGTATACATTGATTGTGCTATAGTAACCAAACTGGGAATATTTTATATAGAATACCTTGATTTTTATATTTTAGGAACGCGCACATATCTGTCAACAGCTAGGATTGTGTAAACGAAGTTGTATACATGTATGTGACAGAAATTGTGAGTAGCCCTTATAGAATTATATAAGCATGGCCAATGTTGATATATGGTGTCCCAGATCCGCTTGATGAAAGTATCATAACCTTAGGAGGCAGTACCGTACATTACTATTCTCCTTTTTCTTCCTTAACTTTAGTTATCTATGCATGATCACAGACAACCCGCTTCAACGTAATGATTATAGGACAGTTAGGCATCTAAAAGCAATCCCTTTGTGTGATTGTGATATCAAGGTCATCAAAGGTGCAAAATACTGTACACTCCAGGCTCTGGCTAGGAAGTAGGGGACTGCACAGCTAGTTCTGTACTGTTCTCTACTGTACTTCATGCTGCTCACTCACTCTATTTCAACCTATTCAGCCACTCTACGTCACCCCACTCAAATACTCTACCTCATCCCACTGTAGCTCATGCCATTCACCCACTCTAGCTCACCCACTCAGCCACTCTAACTCACCCTGCTCACCCACTCTCTCACCCTGCTCACCCACTCTACCTCTACCATACCCACACATCCCACTGTACCTTACACCACTCAACTACTCTACTTCACCTTGCTGCACATTTTACCTCACCTGCCTGACTCACTCTACCTCACCTCACACATGCATACTACCTTACCCTACTCACCCACTCTCCCCATCTCATTCACCAATTCTACTTTGCCTCCACCCAAGACAGTGTTCATGTCTTTTATGATAACTATGCGTTGTTCAATCTATATAGGCTCTGCCCAATGAACCATAATGCAAATGAGGTATAGTGTGTGGCCCCAGTAGAGACAATGGAAAATGTCATCAAGGATGTCCTGTTCACAGATGAGACTACTGCCATCCCTGAATGATTCAATAAGATGACATTCATGAAGAAAGGACAATTTCAAGCAAGCCCACCCAATATATTCCAATCAAAGTACACCTCTTTGGTGGCATCTCCAAGATTGTCCCAGGACCACTTATTTTATTTTGAGGGCATTTAAGACACTGGGCCTCATCACGAGTTGGGTGGTATCCTGACTGGGATACTGCCCAACTGTATTTGCATTACCTCCCACCCGTCCAGTGGTATTACTGCCGGATCAGGGATTGAGCTGTAAACATAATTCCCCATTGGGTCCAATGGGGAATTTTTGGCGCAATTACCTCTGGTGGTATTACTGCGCGGTAATTGTACCAACAATCTTCATTTTTCCAATGTGTTTACCTCCAGCTCTGAGCTGGGGTAAACACGCCATGCTCATGTTTGGGCAGACCCTTCAATGCGGCTGTATTAGCGTTACTGTCGCATTTAAGGGCTACTGCCCAACTCGTGATGGGGCCCACAATCATCTCTTTAAAGAGCTCTTAACTATGAAGGGGATGTTGCCATCTGTGAGGGAGAAGTACCCGTGGGACACCACAAATTACATATTGTGCAGGACAATGACCCCAGGCTCTGCTCTGCAGCTTCCTATATGCAGGTCGCTCACGTGGTTCTTAAATCCCGCAGAAGCTCTTCACTTAAATGTTATGCACAACTTGGAGGATACTTCAAGCATCCACACAAGCCCATCAGAAAGGTATGACTCTTGCAGGGCATCTCAAAGTTTTGGGAGCAGGTCCTCCCCCAAATGGCCAGTTTTGCAAGGATGATAAGTGAAATTTAGAAATCTCTCCTCAAGGCCGTGGAGTGCAGTGGGCCTGCAACCAACAAGCAAATGTTCTGTTTGCCCCCCCTCCCTAACCCCCACACCCAATGCTCATATCATTATGTGCTATCACTTAGCTACTCAGCATTTGCATGGTGCGGCATCATCATCATCATCATCATCTTTATTCAGTGTAAAACCATAAAAGCAACAGCACAACACAATTAGACAATTCTGAAAACTAATCACATTGTTAAAATGAAATAAAATGCAAACAATTCATTGACTCTGGTTGCTGATTAGAAGATTTCACACAACAATTCTAATACAAGTCCAGTCAATCATGTTAAAATGAATACCTCCTAGTGACACACAGCCGGGTCTAGTGCATTAAGTATCCCGGACTCAAGTTGGCGTCAATTATTCCAAAAGAGAATGTTTAATCAGCCGCCATCTCTGATCCAGGCACGGTGGAAGTGCTTAGATGTAAAATGAACACAATTCAAATCGTTGGTGGTTTTGCAATAAATCAATGCTTCCTCTGTGCGCTTGGTACCTGAAACGCTAACTAGCATCAGCGAGTACCTTCCCCTCAGCACTTCATAACCTTCACAAAATAACATAACGTGCATCAGACTCTCTTCTCCCTTGCCTCATAGGGGGCAGAAAACCGACTTGGAACCTTTCCAATTTCTCGTGAACCTGCCCACCCTCGGCGTATTCATCCTGTACACAATATAGAATGCTCTTGCAAAGGGTGGCGAGATTAAATCAAGGTAATCCTCGAACCCAAACTCCGGCTTGTTATTTAAATAAAACGTGCCTGTACTCAATTGAAGGCAATCATTCTCCATACTCATTCTTGATAGTGAAATAGCTGCTTTGCTATTATACCCTTTGCTCTCACTAGTGATCTCTGTCGTGTTATGCCAGAGATGCCTATACTTAGAGCCTTTAACCATTGCTTGACCTGCTTGAACCGGTAACAGGTTATTACATCGCCAGGCCGAAAAACTAATAGAAAAATATAGGGGGTGGGTGGATAAGGGCATATAAGAGGTACGGGGGTTTGGGTTATAGGGACTCCAAAATAGGGATGGTGGGTTTGGGGGGGAACCCCCAAATATAAAAATCAATTCGATGAGTGAGTATTTTTTGGGGCGATCATTTTCAGCAAAAACTCAGCTAACAAAAGCCTGGCGATCGAGGAACATAGAACCGCTTGAACCATGGTAAGACTTGGCCGTCCTCGATGAAAAAATATTCAGCAAGACTTCCCTATACTTCAATAGACCCGATGTTCCCCAAATCCTGACCCAGTACGCTAGTGCTTTCTCATTGCAAGGTCCGATATTGACCTCAAGTCACACTCCATATGAATCAGAACATTGGGGGGTACTCAGAGGGAGCTAGGGTATTGATTTTAGGAACTTATTTCTTCTACTGTTCGTTTCTGAGTGCTAACAAATCCCCAGAGCTCAGCTCCATAAAGAGCTGAAGTTATGGCTTGCAGTTTGTAAATCTCTAGGGCTGGAGTTATAGCCCCCCTTCATGGCAGACTGCAAACTTCCTTATGTCAGCACTGTTTTTATCCAGGGCGTCACATGCCTTTGTCACTTGGGTGTACCATAAGCCATGTTCGGTAAATCTACTACCTAGGTAGTCATAAAAAGTGACTTGTTCCAGTTTATGACCTTCAACTTCTATATTCAAGCTATAACATTTTGCGGCTCTGAGTCTAAACCCCATCGTCTTGGTCCTTTCTTTGTTTATTTGCAGTCTCAATTGCTTACATTTACCAACAAATTGATCTCAAGTACACCTTAACCGGCTAGGCATGGTTGCAAGTATAATGGCATCATCCGCGAGGAACAAGTTGGGTATATTTTCTTGGCCTAACCTGGAAGGGTCTAAGCAATGACCAAATACGCGTCAGTGACCTCATTTATATAGATTGAGAATAAGAGTGGGGCAAGGACACATCCTTGACTCACGCCTTTCTCTACATCTATCATACCCGTGGTCTCCCCTCCTAGTCCCCAACGCCCAACTGCCTTGTTGTAGGTATACATATTCCATATAGTTGCCAATAGATTCTATTTTTATTCAAAACCTTCCATAACGGTTTCCTTGACACATCATTGAATGCAATTTTTAGATCTACAAAAATCACGTACATTTTACTTTTATTAAGAGTTAGGTATTTCTGCAGAATTAAATGGTGCCAGAAGCTTTGGTCGATGGTGCTTCTGACTGGCGGATAGCCGGCCTGTAGATGGTTGATTATCTATTTTGATTCAACCCAGCTCTGAAGGTGTTTCATTATGACTTTGGCAAACTGTTTGCCAGACACAGCTAACAGTGAGATTGGACAATAGTTCACAGGACTCCTCTTTCCCCACTTCTTGTCGATGGGAACTATCCCAGCCCCTCGCCAGGATTCAGGACCGGGGGCTTTATGCCGTCTCAGTGGATCAATCACTTCATCAACCTCAGCTATAGATAAACTAAAACCCCCTGTACCTGTATTCAATGCACCCTCGGCTGATATATCGGAATCTGACTCTTCCAGTACTGATACCATCACATCCCTGTACAGCCCCCGGAAATGATTATGCCACCTATCAGGAGTTATGCTACGGGGTAAGTCAGTATCGCCACAACACTCCATACCAATGACTTGCTTCCAGAACCTTGCAGAATCTCCTTTCTTAGCTGGCACCAGTAGATCATCCCTTTTCTGACTCAGGGAGGTTTGTTTTTTGCTGTTAATTACACACTTATCTGTTCACACAGCTTCCCCAGGACAGTATTTGTCTCTCCCTCACCTTGTCCTTTCCACCTTTCCACCAGTAACATCTTCTGCCTCCAACTAGTGACTAGTCGCCCCTGGGTCGAGTGCACTCCTACAAATGTAAAATAAATACACAAATACACTTGTAATTGTCCCTGGGTTTATGCACCCATGACTTGTCCACATTACAATTAAGAAGTACATACTAGAACTGATGTCAAAAATGTTATTGTGGGAGCAGAAGCATAAGTGCAGCAAAGTATCAGTTAAAGCAGACTTGCCTACACAGTGTAATTCAAGGAGGGGAAGGTGAAGGAACAGTCAGATTTGCCATAGGTGTTGGGGACCAAGGGTGTGCCATGTGGATGAGGTGCAGTGGGGAGGTTGATGGCTTTCACTGATGTCAAGGGAAAAGGAGGACACGATGGCTAGGGTATAGGGGAAGGTAGATGGCCTTCACAGGTTTCGGGGGACAAGTAAGGGAGACATGAGTGGGGTGGAGGGCTCAAGGCTTGATGAGGGCCGCTATTCTTGGTGTCTGATGCCGGAGAGGTTAATGCATTTATTTTATGCTTCCAAATCTGGGTGTGGTTAACCTCAGATCATGTGTGCATGAAGGTGGAGATGGTGGTCCTCAGAAGATCAGAAGGTCAGACTTGTTTTCCGATGCACCAAAGTTCACTTGCTTGCACCACTGAACTGATCAAATGTTTGAACAGAGTGCATAATGTATCATCTGAGCAGTATTTAGATTGATTAATAATCACTTGCTTGTCCTCTACAAATGTTTTTGAGTGACGAGGTCCTCTGCCTGAGTAAGGTGACTCCTCAGGGGGCTGGGTGCCACACTGGACTAGTGGATTTTGTGCTGGTGGTGTTAAGGAGAGGATCCATCAGCACCGACAACCTTGAGAGCGTCTAGGATAACACATCTGAGATCCAAAATGCCCATTGGGTCGGTTATTGCCTTAACCCCTGAGCAGAAAACAACCCCAGGTGTGCTCCAAAGGCCTAACCAATCTCAGTTCCTGCACTATTATGACCTACAGGTGCAGACCCTCAAAAGAAAGACCTAACAAAGGGTGACTAAAAGAGAATATAAAAGCAATGCTAACCGGTCCAGTGTTGTGGATTGTTGGAACAGGTTGTGGCAGGCAGTTACAGTGCGTTTTGGAGACAAAGAATGTGAGGAGGTGATTGAATGCAAGGGGGAGTCAAGGATCTATGAGGGAGTGGTAAAGAACTGAAATATTTGTCAACATCAGGAGGAGAAGAGCGTTTGGAAGGAGACTTATAATTTGGAAGCTGATGAAGAGTTTAGTTGAGGTAGTTGTGTTGGGAGATCGATGTGTGAACAACTGTAGGGGTGGTTGCGTTAGGAGCAGTTGGCGCAGAACCAGAGGAGCTAGTTGTTTTAGGAAGAGGTGGTGAACAAATGGAGGAAATGGTTGCATTAGGTTAGGCAGTAAAGAATAAGAGCCTGTGGTAACATCAGGAAGAGTCGTGAAAAGCCTGGGTGAGGAGGTAACATTCGGAGGAGGTATTAAACATTCGGTAAGTGTCAGGTATTCTAGTAGAAGGTGGTAGGAGGCAAGAGGAGGTAGAAATATCAGGAGGGGGACTGACCGTAAGGTGGGGAATGAGCCAGCTGGAGGATGCCCTGAAGAGGCCATAAAGAGCAGAAATTTAAGTTCACAAGGCCCACGTTGCCCATAGGGTTCTATGTTCTTACATCAAAAGGCATTTTTTCGCCTGGTTTATTGCCGAACATCTTTGGCCGAATAAACTCATTTTTTTTTTTTTAGATTCAAGATTTGGGGTTCCTCCTAGGCCCCACCTTTGCTATCATCTTGTCCCTATTCCCCACACCCCCATCCCGTATATATCCTCTTACCCACCCCCCATATTTTCCAATGAGTTTTTTCAGTCAACGTTATTCAGCAAAAAAGTCTGCAAAAAAAGTCTGCCGATGTAACAATGTTTTACCGACTCTAGGCATTACCAGATATGGTAGAAGGAATGAGTTCGGGACAGGAAGGGTACCATCAGTTCAGAGAATTAAGAGGGGAGGAGTTCTGGGAACGCAAGATAGGTGGCTGGGACTCCTGGCTCCTATTCCACCTTGAGCTACATGCATGGCTGTTTGTGGAAACACAATATATCCAGGAGGAGCAACAGGAAGCAGCCTTCTTTTCTCAGGACTATTGGAAGGTTAGGTAGCCATGGATATGGGTTACATAAAAACCCATATCTAGTTAGTTAGTTTACAAAGCTTGGAAGCCCACAAGTGAGAGGCGTCATCTGAGATACTTTCCAAATACTTTATTTGTACTGTTTCTTTTAGACTTTGTATTGGACCTTTTTTACTTGTGTAGATAAATAGTGACAGACTCTAACTTCTGAGTTCAGCAATTGTATGTTCCATGAAGCCTTCATTACAGTACATAATAGGGCAATGGGAGACCAACACTCTTCTTCCTCTGAGCCATGGGCTTAGGGGATTGGAGCATGTGATATGAAGAGCCTCAAATAGGAATGGGAGGTGTAAATCAGTGGTGTCAAAGGAGCTGGTGGGACATGTGTGGGCGAGGAGAAGGCAGGGGTGGAAGGGTGGATGTTGGTGAAGGGAAGGCAGGAGCTGCAAGGGTGGGTGTGGGTGCAGGGAAGTAGATCAGAGGAAGTCAGGTGCTATAAGGGTAGGGTATGGTAGGGTAGGTGGAGGGTAAGTGCAAATATTGGCTTTATGTTGCTATCTACTCTGTCCTTATCTGTTCTGTCCAATTGAAAGATGGTGCTGCATTGGATTTTGGTGTTGCCTTCTTACCCGATAAAGTGGAGGAATGTCCCCAGTGCAATCTTCAAACTCGACTGGACCTGTGACCTTTAGCAACCTTTCTACTATAGAGGCACAAGAATTGTGTTTTTTTAGGGTTCAACGCAAAAATAGATTTGACCCGGTGAGACCTGTTTGCATTTTCTGCATGAGATAAGTGCATAGGACGTTACTACAGCTATGTTTACAGTATGTGAAACAGGATATGCTACTACACACTTTTCTTTGATCAGTATAGAAATGGCGTATCTTTAACTTTGTATTTTGTATACACTAGCTCAGGAACCTCAAAATTGTTCCCTTGAGGGGCACATACCACCATGTGAAGCACAGACTGTACAGTAAGCACACAGCATAGTGATAAGAGTTGAGGTCTGCCGCCTGTGTCTCTGCCAATATTTTGGACTACAACTCATATGACCCCTCACCACCATTGGCTATCCTGGCAAGGGTCGATAGCAGTAAGCCCCTCCTTAATGCTAGGGTATGTTTTTGATGATTTCAGGTATGCTCTTCCATTCTGCGTATGTTATGGTCTGATAACATTGATTAGCAGGATATTCTACCATGTGAGCATACATTGTCATTTGAAACCAGAATATTCATCTTGTCACTTGACGCAACAGCTGATGTCTTCATCAGAGCATGGCTTGCTATATTTAATGAGTGGTTTTCAACTTTTAATGTTTTGTCGTACATGGCAATAAAGACTAATTCGGAAAAAATGAGGTATCCTACAATTGTTCATTTTTTAATGTTGTATGAAACATCCATCGAAACATCCTGCCCTCCCTACATTGAACTCCATCTGTCACCACAGACACTGGCTGGGAGCAGCCTCAAAACGTTTGTTGAGCTGTAACTGCAGAAATCTGAAGGTCCTTGGGGGTAGGGGTTCAGCAATATTAACAATCGCTTTGATGGAACTCCAAAGTGTTCTGGTCTGATAGCACCCAGGGTCAGAGCAGAGGTGCATAGTCACAAAGTGATTAATGCCTGGCACTTAATCATCCACTAACTAGAGTCCCGGTAAATGTCCATTGCTAAAGTAGATCATAGGGAATCAGCTTAAAGACCGACAGGTGAGAGAATTCAAGCCTGGGATGCCTGGGCAGCAGATGGAGGCCTTGGGGTGGGATATCAAGTTCTGCTGTAAGTATGTAATAACACCCAATAACTGTGCTGGAAAGTGATTTTCATTTTGTAGCTGAGTACATTGTGATATGTTTAAGCTCATGTTATGCCTCTACAGGTTTCATCATATCATCCCTAGTTGTGAAGCAGCTATAGAGTTCACCTATGGTGGTAAGGAACTGGGTTTGATTTCCTACACTGACAACACCTTTTGAAGTTGTAATTTTTAAAATGTATTTTGGAGCTGCCAATTTGTTGTCTTCAAGCAATTAACAGACACAAACAATTAGAATAGTGATTGTATGCTAATATTTATAATAACAATGCTGTCTTTATGCTGTGGCATCTTTATTGAAATGTCTTCTTCTGTTTAGGATTGCTTCATACAATACCTTTCTTACAGTAACTTTGGATTGTGGGTTTACAGTATGTGTCTGGTTTCGTTGACTGTGAGGTGAGGGTGAAGGCACAGCAGTCATACTGAGATGTTAGCCTTTTGCAGGGTGCTTGGGATGCAGTTTCCACCAGGTGTCAATAACGGGGGGAGGGGAGGTGAGCAAGGAGAAGGCAACGTAAGCTGAACACCACTTTTGAATATGGTAGTGGAGTAGAGCTTCATTGAGAAGTGCTGTACAGTAGACTGTTTGTGTTCGTATTATATGTAGTGCATACACGTATGACCCATGAGTTCAATATGCGCAGTAAAATGAATACTTCACACAGTAGCTGGAGCCTTTTTTCTGATGCTTATTTCCTTCAACCTAAAAATGTGAGGATATAAAAAAATGTAATAGGAGGGGTAAATCAAAAACCAAAATCATAAATAATTCTCAATAAATGTAAAATGTGTAAAATGTATGAATGAAATAATGTGTTAAAAAAACAACGATGAGGCGGATTGAATCCTGAAACCCAGTTGATGAGGTATTCATCTAGTTGAGGAGACACCATGTTTGAACCCACTGTATCATGGTCTATGAGGTATGCTTTCAGCCCTGATCTTTCCTGAGTGGATTCCTGCCTCTATCATTCCCACTCAGACCTACTCCTCTTTTGAACGCCTTGTCTGTAGGCTTTCTCGCTCGCCTACCCATTCTCTTACTGTGGCTACCATCTACCGGCCTCCTTGCAAAATCACCTAATTTCTCTCTGAGTGGTGGACCTCTCCTCCTCCCTCCTGGCCTCTAACACTCAACTCCTCCTCCTCGGTGACCTCAATATACATTTAGACTCTCCTTATTCCTCCTCTTTACTCTTCCGTGACCTCTGCGACTCCCTCTCCCTGTGCATCCTCCCCTCTGGCCCGACTCACCCTGCAGGGCTCACATTCAATTTCTTGATCTCCTCTGACCTCCCCCTCTCCATCCATCTGACCACTCCTCTCTCCTGGTGCGAGCACTCCCTCCTCTCCTCTCATCTCTCCCTCTCTTCCCCCCCAAACCAAGCCTACCCTGACATTGCCACCTACCTTCTCGGACATCCAGCCCATGAAGCGTGTGTCAGTTGAGGCTTTTGCTGCCACTTTCTCTCCCCCCCTCCACCTCTGGCTGTCTCACATCCTGACACAGCCCTGTCTCTGCTCTACTCTTCAATTTCTGATACTCTTGATGCTCTTGCCCCTGTCATGAGGATCCGTTTGAAATCCAAAACCAAGTGCAATTCCTGGTATGACTCTGACCTAGCTACACGTAAACGTAAGTGTAGGGCGGCTGAGAGGAAATGGAGGGCTGCCTGTTCATCCTCCGACAAACTGGCCTATCGCCTGCTACAAAGGCAATACCGACTCTCTTTCCTCATCAAGAAGAGCGTCCACATTCAAGCTTGTGTCTCTGCGGCATCTTACAACTCGGCCGAACTCTTTAAAATCTGCAAGGAGCTGGCCAACTCTTCTGCAGTCTCTACCCCTCCTGTTGCCTCCCAGGCTCTTTGCAATGCCCTTGCCTCTCACTTCATTTAAAAGAACCAGGACATCCGGTCCACCCTCTCCACCCTCACCCCCTCTCCCCTCTCCATCTGTGCTTGCTGACCCTCCTTTAGCCATCCCCCCACTCGTCCTTTCCTCTTCTCTCCCCTGACAAGGTCGCTAGACAAGTCCGATCTATGAAAGCCTTGTCAAAACAGGTTCATCCCTGTTCCTCTAAAACCATCAAGGACCACATTGACACCCTTGCTCCGGCCCTTGCTGATTTTTGCAACCACTCCTTTGCCTCAGGATCCTTCCCCTCCCCTCTGAAGCACTCCCCTGTGCATCCTCTTCTCAAGTAACCCACAGCTGATCCTTCTTGTCCAGCTAACTATCACCCAAATTCCATTACTCCCTTTATGGGCAAACTCCGGGAAAAGTTGTCCATCTCTCAGCTTAACCTTCATTCCAATTCTGTTGGCTGTCTCCATGACCACCAGTCTGGCTGGCTTCAGAGCTGCCTGAAGCACAGAAACTGCTCTCCTGAACATCCATGAAGATCTGCTCCCCAACCTTGACTCTAACATTCCCTCTGTCCTCATCCTCCTCGATCTTTCTTCTGCCTTCGACACGGTCAACCATGCCATCCTTCTCAACCGTCTCTGTTAAAACCTGGGTATCACTGATCAGGCTCTGGCCTGGCTGACCTCTTTCTTCCCTGATCGACCCTCCCAGGTCCAACTTGGGTCCTTCCTATCATCTATCTTCCTCTCTACCTGTGGTGTTCCCCAGGGGTCTAACCTCTCGCCCTGACATTTCAACCAATACCTGGCAACTCTCGCCCACTGCATTGCCATTTTCTGCTCAAATTTCCAGTGCTACGCTGATGACATTCAACTCATTTTCAGGCTGCCCTCTGTCACCTCCTCTCCCTCTCTCATCTCTGATTGCCTAACTGCCATTCAAGATTGGTGTGCCGCTAATGATCTTTGTCTGAATGCCAGCAAGACTGAGATCCTCCTCATCGGCACACCTTCACCATCCTTTCCCCTCACTCTCTGGCCGGCTTCCCTTGGCCCTCCTCCTACCCCCACCTGCGAGGCTAAGAACCTTGGGGTCATCTTTGACTCCACCCTTTCCTTCTCCGCCCACATCTCTGAGGTCTCTAAAAAGTCAAACTTCCTACTGCCCCTCCTCAGAGGTATTCTGCCTTTCCTCTCCTTCCCCCAGAAGCTCATGGTATCCCAAGCTCTGGTTCTCTCTAGGTTGGACTATTGTAACAGCCTCTTTCAAAATCTACCTGCCTCTACTCTCCTCCCTCTGCAACTAATCCAGAACAGGACTGCAAGACTTGGCCTCAAGCCCTGGGATCATATCTTTGCAGCTCTGAAATCTCTCCACTGGCTCCCAGTGGATGCAAGGATTAAATTCAAAACCCTCTGCATTGTCCACAAGGCTTTCTGGGGCCTGGGTCCAAAATACCTTCAGCTATCCCTCCGCAAATACCTCCCCTCTCGAGCTCTTCGCTCCTCTACCTCTAACTCCCTCAGGGTCAGTCGTTTTTCAAAGAAATGAGCTGGGGGTAGATCTCTGTCTTTGTCTGGGGCCTCCCTCTGGAACAGCCTCCCTGCCACTCTATAACTTGAGGAGAACCATCTCCGGTTCCGGAAGCACCTCTCCCCCTCCCCTGCTGATCTGTTCTCTCTTGGCACCGTACACCTGGCCACCCTCTGTCCTCTGGGCCCAGGTACCTGCTCACCCTGCCACCCTCCCACACTGTATCCGGGCCATCCCTTGCACTGGGGTCTGTATCTGTACTCATACAGCACCCCCCTTCTTCCTGCACTTATCAGACCTACCCTGTCTGCTGGCTTAAATCTAGTACTTGCAAATTGCTGGCTGCACTACCACTGTTAGTTGCCTTTATTATTTATTTCTTTATTATTATTTATCTGTTTCTCCTCCGCTTCGCACTTTCCATGCACTTTTCCCCTCCCCGTCTCCCATGCACTTGCACGTTCTCAATGTCACTGGGCCTAGTAAGATCGCTGTTTTGTTCTCCCCTGTTCCCCTTCCTTGTCGCACTCTGAAACACATGTGTACGAGCGCGATAGAAATAAAATATCAATATCAATAAAAACGGCAGCTCCTGCTGCTGCAGAGAGAAATGGGTGTCTGAACATATATGTGCCTGAAAAGTTGCCAAAGTCACATACTCCTCCCACTTGCAGCATGCCTGTGGCCAAGGCCAGCTCATGAAGGCTCAGGGGTTTCCACCTTGGTTGAAAGCCAAGGAGCCCCCTAGTCCTGAAATCATAAAGAGGGTCTCAAAAGGCTGTGCATAACCAGAAGAAAAGGTACAAAGGGGCTGAACCAGCATTAGGATCTGTGGACAATGGGGCCAATTCAGCTGATTTTAAAAGAAGCAAGGCAAACAAAAACTGCTGACAGGCTCCTCTGCTTTAGGCTCTATCAATACACCTCCTCCAGAACTGTGGGCTCCTTGTTCAGAAACCAGCCCACTAATCCTTCTTTTAACAGACTCTGAACGGGCAGAGTTGTGTTGGCTGCACTCTCCCTCAAGACTCTGGAACTACCTGCTAGCAGGGATTAAAGTAATTCAGTACCATCCATCCTTTTGATAGTCCCTAAAAAACATGCCTCTTTAAAGAAAACTCATACTCTGGGCTCTTCATCGCCCTCCTGGTCAGAGCGCCAAGAGGCCACCTCGATCCTTTATGCAGTTCTCTATAAATAATAATAATGAAATATAAATAACAATAATAATAGAAATTATAATAATAAATAATACAAACAATAACGTATGAATAAAACTGACATGGCATCGTTGGGGGTAGCATTGCCAGTTTCTGGAACAATATTGGTTCATCTATCTAATAGACCCCAGAAAACTGTGATTAAGAAATGCAATTCCAGTCTTTCCGCAGTGAAACTTTATTTCAATCCTATTTTCCTGCTAATGTGATAATGTGTTCTGCTAGGGCAACAATGGACTTGTTTTGCTCAAACTTGCGCTAACATTTTCTGTAGCAAGGTTGATGGCAACATAATGATATGTTTTACTGGGAGAACACTGGTAAGGCATAGGAGACTGGCATCTCAGTTTTCTGAGGGCACGGTAGATATTTCTACAATTCCCCCAGAAAATTGGGATTGTAGGTTAGAAAATGCCAGCCAGTGTTACCCCAATGTAACACATGGTCACTGCAGCATAAGCATGTATTTTGCGGAGGCAAATTAGTTTCTTTTTTGAAGCTGGCACACCAATTTTCTGGAGGCATTGCAAATAGAACATGATGTTTTTTAACAACATAAATCCAAGACACTAGATGCCAGTTTTTCTGCGTGTTTCTTAAGATACAGACTGTACTTATCCACAAGGCTGCCCGATAGTATCCGGGTGTGACTCAATGCTTCCATCTATATGCAAATGTGTCAACTTTTTCTTACAGCCGATAGCCAAGGCAATGCCCTCCTTCTTAGCCAATATGAGAGTTGTGATTAATCTGGAGGAGGGGATGGCATTTAGCAAAAATCATCAGCCCCTGCATCCTTTGGCTCTCTGGGTGTTTGGGACTACAACTACTATCATCGCTAATGAGCATAATCAATAGTAAGGGAGCATGGACGTTATAGTACAAAACATCTGGAGAGCCAACGGCTGGAGTCCTCCGACGTAGATGTAGTAGCATCTAATAGCAGCATACCTAGAAAAAGCTATAAGAGTAATTGAGAGTGCACTCAAAGGAAGACCACACCCCATAAGGATTCAATTCTGAATTGATCTACTCATTATTGCCTAGGGTAAGAATTGTTTTCAGTATTAGTACCTGGTGAGAGTCAAGCAGAATGCAACATGAATTCTGATTGCCTCTCGCCGAGTCATTACCCGGCCGAGAATCCCTTACTGCGTTTTGGGACAGAAAAAACAGCTTTTAGTGCCCCGGTCACGCAGATCTTGCGGGCCGGGGTACTTAATTCTAGCACCTTTTATGGTGAAAATAATGGGACAGCAATGGCAGCATGCTTTGCGCCATGCATGACAGCCTTCTAACAAGATAGTATTTATTCCAACAATCGTTTCTATGATCTCTCTATGTAAGGATGAGGTATGTAGATGGTATTGTCATTATCTGCACTGGAAATGAAAACCAAACAATGTTATTATCTGACTCAGCAATATAGATTGGAACCTCAGATTTACTATAGAAAATAAGCTAGCCACCAAGCTATATTGTTAAGAAACTGGCTGAAATACACTTGTACATTAATCAAGCCATCAACCAAGTTACATGTATTTAGGCCCTGCCTGGGGTTGAGCGATATCACAAGCCATGTAGTTAAGCAAATTGGCATGTACATAGTAAAATGCATTAACCATAACAAAGATCTGAACAACTGCAGCAGACTATAGGGCTTCTGGACTGCGCTGGACGTGAGGAAGATTGTTGACCGATGGGCCTTAGGGATTATTTGGCTTGATGCTATTGGTTTTGAGTTGTAGGAGATAATTTGGCTTCATGTTGTTGGCATTGAGCATTCAGCATCTTGCTGTGAAGCATCTTGCCATTGGTGTAGTGCCTTTGAGGAGGAGCTGGCCTCCGATGTTAACTTTACCCATGCTGACAAGATGTTCACACAGTTTGAATGATCCCACATCCTAGATGTTTTTATATACAAAAATTTACCACAAAGGTGTCATTGTAATGAAATTAAAAAAAGTAAACTTTTGTATATAAAAACACCAAGGATGTGGGCTAATTCAAACTTTGTGAACATCTTGTCCGCATTGTAAAAGATAACATCTGTCTAGAAATATAAGGAAAAGGAGAAGGGGGTAGTCTGTGATTCCTGTGTGTATTATTGTACTGTAGACATTATTAATCTTGATGGAGTCAGACTTATGATCACCACAGAGGGGATAAGGATTTGAGTGTCATCCGCAAAGTTAGTGTAGATGATTTCTCTAGCATCCAAGAGATCAAAGAGGGGTTTAGTATAGTTGTTATAGAGGGTGGAAGAGAGACAATATCCATGCAGGACACAGAGTGGGGCAGGGATAGGGTCTGCAGCTGAATCTCACATGAACACTTGTGTCGTACGACCACTGAGAAAGGAGTTTATCCACAGGGTAGCTTCTTGGGTGAAGTGGAAATGTTGGTGAAGTTGCTGACACAGGATGTTGTGATCGACCAGGTCGAAGGCCACAGAGAGATCGAGAAGGAGCAGGTTAGCTAATTTGCCAGCATCACAGGTATAGTCCGTTTGGATTCATAAGTCCAATCGGGCCATTTCTGAACTATGCTTAGGGCGAAACTCAGATTGCCTATTACCAGAAGGTGGTTGCTTTGCAGGAAGTGCTGGACTTGGATATACGCAAGGCGGTCTAGTATCTTGAGGAATGGGACGTTGGTGATGGGGCAGTAATTAGTGGGAGTGGAGGGGTCATGGGAAGATTTTTTCAATAGCGGTGAGACCCAAGCTGCTTTGATGGAGGAAGGCACTGGGCTAGTAGAGAAGGAAGCATTCGCGAAATCTGTGAGTGTGGGAGAGCTTAACTATGTGGGCAGGACATGAGTCACCTTTGCAGTTGGACGGTTTGAGTGTCCTGATGGTGTCTGCTACTAGCCCCTGTGTGACTTGGGAGAAAGTAATGAGAGGGGTGCTGGTAATGGATGTCCCGCTAGGGAGAGCAAGCAGGTCAGGCGACTATGCTTTGTGACTAGTAAGACTATTCTGATGCTGATTTTAGTGAGAAGAAGGTCCATTTTTTGAGAGAGGGAGTTTTGGATTGTGGTGCACCAATCATTATCAGTGCAAGTGGCAGCAGTGGGAGGGGTGTGCGTTTCAAGCTCTCTTAGAATGTTAAATCATTCTTTACTATTGGAGCTAGCATTTACAATTCTGTCATTGGAACTATTGGATTTACAAGTGAAGACTGCTTTTTTATAGTAAGAGGTTGTCATGGCGAGAGCCTTGCAGTTCATTGGAGAAGGGTGTTTCTTACATAGAAGTTCTTGGGGTCTTTTTTCTCTGCATAGGAAAACAGGTATTTTTGGCTTGGTGAGGTTTAAGAAGGCTTGATTTAATTGGTGCATGCTGGTCAAGAGCCTGGAGCAGGCCGGCGTGGTGGTGGCTGGCCAGGTCATGTGCTGATTGTAAGTGAGGTAGGACGTTAGTCTTGAGTGAGGCGAGGAGGGATGGTTTAAGATCCTCGTACTTTATGTTATGTGTGCTGCAGACTTGGATAGGGTTGAGTGGCACACAGAGGGTTTTGTGGAGCTTCAGCAAAGAGTGATTGAAGTTGAGAAGGAAGGGGTCCATCCACGACACAGGAGCAATGGACGTAATGTTGATGATAGCATTGGCAGTGAGTATCCAGTCAAGGATCCTACCTTTTGAGTGAGTAGGGCCATGACAGGTTGTGAGAAGCTCATGTCACTGAGTGTGGCAGCCAGTGCAGTGGCTTTGGTGTCAATGACATCATTGAAACCGAGGTTGAAGTCACCTAGTAAAATACATTTGGGGAGAGGTTTTATGAGTGGCGTGATCAAGAATGGCATATCTAGGTCATGAAGGCTAGGTCCATTGGGTTGCCAGTAGATTAGGAGCCATTCACAGTGGTTTGGCGGTCAGTTGTCAGCTTTAGTAATAGCATTTCATATCCTGAAGTAGAATGTAGTGGGCACATCCTAAAATGTAAACGAGGATGAAGGTTACTCCACCTCTTTTTCCAACTAGTCGGTCCGATCTACAAATGGTATAGTCCAGCAGGGGGCCAGAGGCACCATGTAGCCAGGACTCCGTCGGGCGAAGGATGTCAAGGTGCAGCTCAAGGATAAGGTCATAGATTTCCACCTCATGTGCACCTAGTGGTCTCACGTTAAGTAAAGCGCACCCGAGGGACTCTGTTTGCTGAACAAGAGTTACTGTATTAGTGGAGGTAAATGTAGGGGCTGTAGTAGCATGTGCAGAGCTAGGGGAAGGGTTAGTCCCTAGGTTAGGAGTAGCGACTCCCACAGTGGTGGAGTTTGAGGAGGTGGTGAGGGCAAATGTTCTGGAGCAGAGTCTGTATAGGCGGGAGGCACCCAAAAAGGGTGATGTGTTATCACTGAGAGCATAAAAAGGAATGTGTGATTATACAAAAAAGGACATGCTATGAACATTGAGTTTCAAGCCCTGAATGTTGTGTATCGACTGTCTTGACTGCCGTGTAGGCAGAAGAAACCTCTGTCCACAAGTGTCGCAGTGAGATAGTCCAAACCACTCTCTGTACAACCTTTGAGGCCACAGGTGGGAGATGTTCTTCGGAGATGCAGACTTCTGGGACCCCCTGGGCCACTGTAAAGAAACACTGGTTAAGTACTTAGCCAGAACAACATCCACAAACCAATCAACAAGAAAATGGAATGGTTTTACCAAGGGTTGACAGTAGAGATTCAGTTGAACCTATGGAGGGGTTCCGGGACCCACCAGTGTTTCGCTCCCAGTAGTGGGTGGAAGCTCAGGAGGATATATGGAGGTCCGAATGCGCCGGGCCCACCTGTAGTTGAAATCAGGACAAGAAATCCAAGAAATGTAGTGCCAAGGGGTGTAGCAGAATGGAAGTCCAAAAACAGTCCGTGATCCGTAGCAAGAGTTCCAAAATCCAAGGGTCAATAATCAGGGGAATCCAAAACAGTCCGTGAAACAATCCGAGGTCAGTTTCCACAAGATCCAAACCAAAAGCAGACGTAGCGCCCAACAGTGTCCAAGTTAAACAGCTGTGAAGCACTGAACACTGTGATGCGAGCGTATAAATAGCGGCGCTACGAGTGTTTTCCGGTCACGTGACCACCGCCCGCATCACGTGATCGAGTTCCAGCAACATGTGAGCGGGACGCGTCGGTCGCGCAACACGAAAGCAGGAAGCGAGGCCAATCTCACAGCCGCCACAAAATATGCCAATGAAACTGGCGTCCTCAGAGGCGGGCGGACCGCTGAAACAATCGCCCTGGCATATGGGGGGTCGCAGAGGACACACGTGGGTCCCGGATCCAGGCAAGTGGATGGGCAGGAGTTGGGGTAAGGGGATCGGAGGTTTGTGGAGGGACATTAGAGACATTGGGAATCCCGCGGGACGTGACACTGAAGATGGAGATTTAAATCCGAAACACGTTGGCAAATTGTGCATATAAAACCGAAGCTTTTTGGTGTATTGTATTGCAAATCAACAATTGGTATTAAAGTGTGTCACTAAAGGAGTTGTTGGATGTCCAAACCACTCCACAACACATATAAAAATGTTATAGGACATCTGTTCAAGTTAAAGGAGCACCAGGTGACATCTCCTCTGGATTTGTACGAATGATTGTGTTAACATGAATATTTATTAATTCTTTGTTTCCCATCAGGGTTGATTTTGTTTTGCTTTGAAGGTGCTGTCCTAGAGACTGCGGTCCCAGACAACACTGATACATGGTGCTGAATTTTTCACTAAAATGTACTTTTCCGAAATTGTGTGATGTTTACTTTTCGTTATTGGAAGTTATTATGTGATGGTTTGCTTGTTGGTGGTACACTTAGTGACACTATCAACTGTAAATATAAACATTATTTGTAGGACCTTGAGTCCACCAGGAGTGTAACAGCGTTACCCGTTGGCGTCAATGGGCTGGTTGTGTGTTTCGTATTAGAATTGAGTCTCCATAGGCCTGGAGACTACACTTGCTGCACCAGAAGTGATTCTATTTATTTGAAGATAAATTACATAGAACCCTAGGGTTCCTAGGAACTTAGATACAGTGATTACACTTGTAGTGCCCCTTGCATTTGCAATTCTCTATTTTCACAGGTCGAGCTCAGGGGCAACTCGTTTGCCTTGGAAGCAAGACAGCGCAGAGCAACACAGGTTCGATCCCTGGGTGCGCTCTTAGAAACCTCTGGGTATTAATCGCGTTATAAATAACCAATTATAATAATTATATGTGCCAGAGTGACAGGGGGTGAGCCGTGGCATGCTATGGGTAGCTGAGTCCCCAGTTGAGGTTTGGGGCTGGAGGCACAGGGCTCTGGCAGTGTTGACTGGTGGTTTGGAGAGGCAACTGCACATGCGTGCTGTGAAAGTGTGCCGAAACCCACAAGGGCAGGCAGGAAATGGTATGGCGGTGGGAGGGGACAGTTCAGGGATGGCAGTGGATGCTACTGTGGGCAGCTGTTGTGATGCATGCAGATGTACAGTATGTGTGGCTTGCATACATAGGTGGGCGGACAAAGGAATCTCGGAGGGAATTGGAGCCTTTGTAGTGTAGATCAGATAGTGGAGGTTTGGGAAAGAGTGGCGAAGCAGGGGGCTTGCAGCAGACAGTAACATCATTACAGTGCACACCAGCACCTAGCAAAGGTGCACACTATGCATTATTAAAGGAAGATGTGTACTTAAAATGGTGTAACACGCACGCAGGTGTGCTAACTGGATTGCGGCAGGGCTCTGAGGTGCAAAGAGTGGGATAAGCAGACTTATGAGAGACATCACAAGGCATATCTATGACCAGTACCTTTAGAACATTGGTAAGCATAGGTTTAAAAGTAACAGGAGTACTGCATGTTAAACAGCAATTGGCAGAACATAACAACACAGGGCAAGGAATAACAGCAGAAGTGCGGCATGATTTCAGGTCAGACACAGACAGGCAGGGATCATTAAGAGTCTTTCTTTGTATGAGGCAGTCCTGCAACGTTGCGAGAGGTACGGGCGTGTTGCAAATGGATGAGTGTAAGCCAAGGGGAGGCACAGCAGATGGGTTAGGAGCGTAGCTATATTTAGTGTTCGGTGAGTCAGAGCTCTTGATTCGGTAATAGTACTTGAAGGAGGTTTAAATGACAGGCTGGTACGGAAAGTCAATGTCATCTTGGGAACAATCAACTTGCTGAGGGCATCAGTGTCCAGTTGGCAGTGACAAGGCACCAAAGTAATAGAATCGTGGAAAGGTTCCAAGGAAGGTGCTGGGGCACTAGCAGCAGCATGCGCTAGAATTGGTGTATCGCTCTGTCAGGTTTAACGCGGTCCCTGAAACCGCCTTCCCAATTATCACATGGGAGACGGGCGTAACACAAACCCTTTATTGCTACACAGCAGTAACTGCGGAACCTCCCTCGCCCCCTTCCCTAACCCCAACCCCAACGTCATTTCCCTTTCTCACGGGAAGGACCGCAATGACGGTGTGCTCTCCTTTCTGTTTGTATCCAGTGTCGGACGATACGGAGAGTCGGGTCTTGTTCGGACTGTGTGATATCGTCTGCCCACCCCACTGGCAGTGGTTGTAGGTGATATACCACATAATTGATGTAGGCGTCCGCTATGGACGGCTGTGTACTCGCTGGACCTGTCGGGTGACGGGACAGGTAGTCTGCCGGGTTGTCCTCTTTGTCTGGGCGGTGTTTGATGACAAATTTGTAGTCTTGTAGACGTAAACCCCGCCTAGCTATCTGCGGGGGCATTCTCGCCTTGGGATCTCTGTATATAGTGAGCAGGGCTTGATGGTCTGTTGTGATTGTGAACTCTTTTTCATACAGAAACAAATGAAAGTACTCACACGCCCATACCACCGCCAGGCTTTCCTTTTCCGCTTGGGAGTATGCTTGTTCTGTGGGGGTGAGGCTTCAGCTGGTCGTATGCCACTATGTATAGGTTTGTGGGTGTCCCAGGGTCTCTTTGTGTGAGGATGGCTCCTAGCCCAACCGGGCTGGCGTCCACTATTACTTCTGTGTCCCACTTGGCATCAAAGTAGGCCATGTCTTCTGCTTTTCGTAAAGTTGATCCTTTCCCGTTAGTAGGCGTAGTGGGTTGCTGACGACAGCGTAGTCCTTTAGATATCTCGAGCAGTAGCTGGCCAACCCGAGGAATGAACGCAGTTCCGTAGTGGTTGTGGGGGGCGAGGCCGCGTTGAGGGCAGCTACCTTGTCTGGGTCCGGCCTCATGCCTTTGTTGGAGAAAATGTGTCCAAAGAAGCGAAAGAGCCTTTTCCGAATTTGCATTTGCCTTTATTGAATGTGAGTCCAGCTGCTTCTAGCGCCGCGCACACCCTGTGTAGGGCTGTATCGTGTGCCTCCTTGGTTTTTCTGAAGACTAACACGTCGTCCGAGTAGTTTAAGCAATTGGGCACGTGTCTAATCACTCGATGGATTTCCTCTTGGAAGATCTTGGCGTCAGATGAAATGCCGAAGCTGAGTCTCTTATACTGAAATAGTCCTAGATGGGTTACAAAAGTTATGTACCTTGATTCTCGATTTGATTGTACTCCTTTGTTAGGTCCAACTTGGAGAAGACTTGTGATCCGTGGAGAAGGTGGATCATGTCTGTGATCCTGGGCGCTTGATGCCTTTCCCTCTCAATTGCTACGTTTACCCTTCTCATGTCCACGCACAGGCGTATTGACCCGTTGGGGGATTTCTTTGGGACCGGGACTATGGGTGATACCCAGGGTGTTGGTCCAGAGACGGGTTCGATGACATTGAGCTTCATGAGCTTGTCTAACTCTTCTTCTACTTGTTGTTGTATATTGACGGGTATGCCGCGGTAGTGCTGGGCAACCGGGGGATATCTGGATTGATGTGGAGTTGCACCTTCCTGTTTTTCAGCTTCCCTAGGCCTTTGAAAAGATTTGGAAAAGCTTGCTCTATGGCATCGGGCTGTGCAAAGTATTTGTGGGCCATAAGTTGGTACAGTATGTGGATGAGTCCCATCTCTACCGCCGTTTATAGTGATTATTTCGAATTACATTATTTCGAATGCAAAAATTGTCGAAAAAATGTTACCAAAAAATAAATTTGTTTTTCTTTTTTGTCATTATTTTTTGAAATGGGGGGCTTCTCCCCCGACCCCCCTTTTTTTTAACCCTATTTCTTCGCGAAACCAAAAAAAACATGTAAATTAAAAAAGAATACATTCGAAAAAAAAAATTAGACATTTTTGTTATTCACATTTTTTTTTTAGACATATTAACTGGATACCCTCTACTGCTGTCTTAAAGCTTAGAATGTAGCCACTGTTGGCTTCCCTTTTCAGAATATGTAGCGAGATCTTAGCGGCGTGAGATTTGTGTACACACCATGCTGAGATTGTGCCTTTATACGGTAGGGGGGTCGTTGCTCCATAGGGATAGATGTTTACGGTGGCCTTGCGGATCTTGGGTGGGCTGATGAGGGAGTTGTATGCTTGTTTGCTTATTATGTTGACTGTCGCCCCCGTGTCAATGAGGAATTTTAGGGGTGCGTTTTTTTACCTGTACTGTGAGGGTGGGGCTGTGCTGGGTGGCCGTAGTGTTGTTGAGGACCCACATGTATCCTTTCTTCCTCTTGTCCTCTTCCGATGACTGAGATGCACTGCTGGATGGGGATCGCATCTCAATGTATCTGACTAATCTCCTTCTCTGGGACCTTCTGGAGCCTTCGGATGGCCTCTTGTCATCACGTGCGTATGAGCTCCTTCGAGCTCTGTCTTCCCTTCTCGGTCCCTCCTGTTCACCTTCTCTCCTGTTAGTTGGTGTGCTGAGGCGTGAACTCCTCTGTCTTTCCTGATATCTCTGTCTGCTGGGTGTGGGACCTGGCACATTTTGCAGACTGTCCTTTAGTGGTCCATTCCGCCGCGTGCGGCACATTGTTGTCCTACTGCGGGGCATTCACCGGTGTGGGGATATTCATATCCACATCGATAGCAGGTGGCGTCCGCACGTTTTCCGCCTTGTGTGGGGGTACTGTGTAGTTTATTAATCATGTCCGTGCTTGGCGTCGGCTGCTGTATGGTGGCTTTTCCCAAGCTGTCCAGTTGTGATTCTACTGCTGCCTCCATTCTGGCTAGTGTGAGTATCTCCTCCAGCGACCTTTGCTTTTGAAGCAGTAGTTTTCTGAAAGGTTGTGATATGCACCCCGCAATTACCTGCGATCTCAGTGCCTCTTCGTTCAAATTTTCGTGGAATTTGCAATATTTTAACTTGATGCGGAGGCGCATTATGAAATTGTCCATCGAATCCCCTTTTTCTTGCCTCGTGGTATGGAATATGTGACGCTCGTAGTCTATGTTGGTGTGGGGGGCAAAGTATTTGGATAGTTTGCCATGAAGTTCCCCATATGTAACTTTGTGTACATTGAGTAGTTCACCAGCAATGTCTCTGACAGCTGGGCCAACGGCCATGAAGAGCGTGTTTTTAAGTCTTGCATCATCTGTGAGGCCTATAGCCCCTGCATAAAATTTAGTCACGTCGCCATATGACCCACCTGGGTCCTAAGTTGGATGTGTCTCTCAAGTCAAAAGGACCAGGCATGGGCATGTTTTGGGCCGCGCTTCCTGCCCCTGGTGTCTGTTGTGCGTCGTCCGGTGCCATGCCTGTTGCTGCCGATGAGGATGCACCTGGGCTGGAGGGATTGGATATGTTGCTTGTGAGGGATCTTGACGTTACTTCTTTAAGTGTTGCTGCAAATGCCACTTGCTGGCGTCACTGTGTCCCCCTTTATAGGGTGTGTCACACATGGCCTCTGAGCCACCGTGTCTTCCCTTGCCTTCCTTGTAAGTGGGGCAGGGTAATGATGCAGTCTTTGCCTTCCCCTGCCTTCTTTGTCCGTGGCGTGGGGCGGTGCAGGCTCTGCAGGCCTGTTTGTGCTGTGCGCGCTGATTAAAGCCCCTTGGGCACAGTGTGGAGCCCGTCGTCGTGAGGCTCTGTGGCCTCCTTACGGTGTATGGCGGGTGAGGAGCACTGACGTGCCATGCCGCTCGACTGCGGTCCTCAGTGCGGCACGAGCGGGTGTTGGGCACCCCTCGTCGCCAGTTGTCAGGTTTTACACGGTCCAAGAAACCGCCTTCCCAAATATCACACGGGATCCGGCCGTAACACAAACCCTTTATTGCAACACGGCAGTAACTGCCGGAACCTCCCTCGCCCCCATCCCTAACCCCAACGTCGTTTCCCTTTCTCACGGGAAGGACCGCAATGGCGGTCCGCCCACATAACGATGTGGTCTGGCTACTGCCAGTATGGGAGACAACCTGACGCGCTCCATTGTAGAGTTGGCAGGAAACAGGTCGATGGTGGCTGCGAGAGTACATCTATCATCTATCATTGATTGTGTATATACCTGAAGTTGCATACTAGGCCCACTGTAGGTTTAATACTGGTGTGCCCAGAATTGCCCTAACTCTAGTGGGTATATGCATATGTGTGTCGAGACTTCGCGCTCTTCAGCAGCCTGCCCTTCCCTCTTGTGTATAATATGTGGTAAGGCTAAAGTTGACATGTTCAACTGTCTGCTAGTCATTGGGATTAAAAACTGTCCCGTGGTCAATAGGACAAAAAAGCAAGAAGATTTATCCATAGAAAAATGCAGATCAGGAGTACTGCTCCAGTAAACATTTAACAGGCTTAATGTTGTCTGCAGACACTTGACACATACCTTTTTTAGGATGCAGAGCTGGCAGGACGGCTGTTCTTGTGCCAATGAGTATGTTAACAGGAGGTCTGTTATATGGTCCTAGTGCTTATTTGTCATGGATCTTTTCCAGGGTGCAGTCTCCAGACTTCAAGTTGCTCTGTGACTTGTCTTTATCTTGGTGCTGTGGTAAGACTTCATCCCAATGGATGGATTCTCTGAAGAAATTTATGAGCAGCAGTTTGTCTGGCATGGTGAGATAATTACAAGGATTGTCTAAGTGAGGCACATACATGGGAGCAACAAACAGCAACTCATAAGGCATTTTACCCTCACATTGAGAAGGGGGAGGTAAGTTGTCTATGCTATGCTGCACTAAAGGTGCCTTGTTTACCCAGTTACTGTTACGCTCACCTGATATCCACGGGGGCGCCACACGATAGTGGATGGCGGTCTAAGTGATATCCCGGACTCCTCTCTGCTTGGTTATGTGCCAGACATTGGGTAGCCCCTATAACAGGAGAATGGAGGGTTGAGATACTGGTTCTGTGATGGGTGAACTCCCACCTCCCTCTGGTCCAAATCCCCTCCCTTGGGGTTGTTGCTCAACTTAGGTTTTTGTGCGTTGAACTCTCCGTCCTGCGTCTCTGTGCAGGGGCGCGTGGTTGGTGCGGACGTTCCATGGACCTAGTTGCTTCACTGGTCCGTGTGCCCTTATGTCGGGTTCAGACCGGCGGTGACTCTGACTCTGCTTGCTGTCTTCCAGGTGAGTTATAATGTCTTTTCCATCTTTATTCTGTCTCTTTCTTTCCCTCTGTTTTCTCTGTCTTCTGTGTCTTGCTCCTCTACGCTGTTCCCTAACAATGTCTCTTTTTGTTTTCCCAGGGATGGTTGCGATCTCGGAGTTGCCGTGCCGATGGCGAAGCCCACAGTGAGTTATTGCTGTGCAGAGCGCTGCACTGTTTATTGGTGTTAATTACTAACCTGTGTTCTCTTCTCTTTGTATAGTTTGCGGTGATGTTTTGGAGTGATGAGCGATCGGAGCACTGCTTGCCCAGGTAAGTGCTTTGTTAATGCTGACCTTGTTCCTTCTTCCTTGCAGGTTGCGATGAAACCCGGAGATGGGCGAGGTAAGGGAAGCACAGCATGGATTCAAGACCGGTTACTTCACAGGTAAGTGTTCTTGCTCGCTAATGCTGTTTTTGTTCTTCCAGGTTATTAATGGAATCCGGATCTAGGGCTTCAGGATCGGGTTGCCGAAGAAGCAGATGAGCAGGAGCTGGACACAGTGAGCGTTACGCTGCAGTAGTGCAGAATAACGCAAACACAGTCTCCCAGTTCACAGTCCAATTAGGTATCAGTTTGTAGGCCTGAATATGTCCGTAGGCAGCCAGTTTAAGGGTCTCAATTTGGATATCTAAAAGTGTAAAGAGGAAAGCATCTCTAACCCTTTAGTGAAAAGCTCCATAGAGAGGACTGCTTCCTACACTCACCAAAGACTGTCAAAGACCACGACTGATCCACGATTCTGCAAATGCTCCTTGTTATACCAGAGGCTTCATGCTGTGGTTCCTCCTCCTCAGACTGCAGCTTAGTCAGACTACAGACTTCCACACTGGACCGCCAAAGACCACGCCTCTGCCACGCCTCTGGTTCTTGTTCACTCATTTAGGTGTTGCTTGGTGGTGTAAGCTCAGAGATCAGTCTGGAGGAGGTGATGGCTCCCTTGATCAAACATGTTTGCATTTGTCTTTCAATTTCCTTAACTCAGGATTTAAAATCTCTCCATCAGAGATATGGAGAGTTGTGATGCCACTTAGAACAATGCAAATATATTTTGGTTCCCTCCCTTCAGGATTCACAACTCCTTATTCTGAGGTATTGTAAGACGAAAATTCACTTTCCAGCATGTACCAGGTATTCACATTCAACATTGGATCTGCGAGTACTTCGTGGGCTAGACTCTCTGGGGTCTCTTTTGTGCTCTCCCTATCTGAGTTGCTCCCTTAGTTGTTCTGTCTGTAGATTGAGGGATCTGCATTACAGATGCCTAGTTTCTACTCTTTCCACAGACTTTGGACCATATCCATGTGTCTGATCTCTTTGGCCATATAACTCAGTTATCACCTTCTGACATGGTTGGCTTATCACACCTTTTCATGAAGTCAGCATTTGGGAGTGTCCCGTAGAGTACATCTCTGACCTCTGCTGATACCTGGCACTCATCTTGGGCTTTCTGTATTTATTCAACTGTTTTTTTTTTTGCTGCCCGAATGTAGGCCAGTCTAGCACATAACTTATTTTAAGAGTTTATTGTATCATTGTATTGTTTTGGGCAGGCAGTCAATGGTACAACCACCACCCATATTCCAAACGACTGCAAGTGATTCTTATATTAAAAGGACACATTGGAATAAAACATGTGACATGTACATTATTAGAAGTGGTGGCATGAGCTTCAAGGCTGGACATAAACAAGCCATATACTTGCACTGATTATGAGCGGATCATTGAAGGGTGCTCAAAATACTATCACCTATGCCAGTGGGCAAGGTGGGGGATATGCACATAACTTGTTTCAGGCAAACATTGGCATGCTAGAGGAGCACGTAGGCCCTAAGAAGGAGATTACAAGAAAATAGTTGACAATGTGATTATATTATAGGTTTGTTGGCTGAGTGTGAGTTTGGTTTCTACTGGGTGGGTTCATCCTGGATCAATTGGTAAGATGTTGTTATAACAATAGTGTCCAGGAGAGACTGCTACTACAACTGAAGGGTCAGGCAATAGGGTTGGCTATAATGTCTGAGCAGTCAGCCAAGTTTACCAAGTTGCTTAACAAGCCAAATGGTGGTGAGGTCAGCACCATAATAAGACAGAAAGGATAATTTAATTCCAGGCCAACAGGCCCCAGAATTGAAAGACCACAACAATTCAGGTGAAATGTGGGCTGTGTAAGGAAGGCTTGGTATCAATAAATGACAGACACAAGTGATCACAGTTCAAGGATGTTTATTCAACTGCAAAATGGGTGAGATAAACGCCTAATCTAAACCTAAATCTAAGATGGGAGCAATCCATGACTATCAAATAATAATAATAACGTCCTTGTGGAGTCTAGTTAAATAAAAGGCCGTATACTAAAAGAAAATTATTGCCAATCCTTACCGCTATGCTACAAAATAGTATGGGATAATGTTCACAAAAAAAAGAAGTGTTCACAAAATGATAAGTCAGGATGTTAAGCCGTGGGCTTCCCTTCCCCACGTTTTTAGCACGGGACAAGGCGGGTCATTCTAACACAGCACACTCCTGGGCTTCTTAGGCACAAGGTCACTGTTTCTTTCACCAAAACCAGGCCCTTCTTTGCCAAGCCTCTTTTGGGCAAAAGTCTATTGCCTCAAAGGACCTGATGTACCACAAACAACAACGAAAAGTCCCTTTCTCAATATTCACTTTGGGCGATTTACTCTTCACCCAGGATCCCCCTCATCTGGCACCAATTCTTCTTTCACTGTTAGCCTCCCTCAGTCGGGTTCATACCAACTTCAATTTGTAGGCATCCCTCAGTCGGGTTCACATTTGCCACAACAATCTTCTCGGGTGTGTTACTCTTCACCCAGTATCCCCCTCTTCCAGAGTCAGATGCCTTTTCTAAAATTAGTCCCCCTCAGCCGGGCTCAGACGAACTTCAGTTTACAGACAATCAAAGACTTTAGAGTGTGCATAGGATTCAACGCGACCCGCTGCAGGACCACTTTGATTTTACATTTCAACAATTCTTCCCTGCTCAGAAGGGCAGGGCACCAAACAGAGATCTTTGAGAAAGCAGCCACGCGGCTCCCGACGACTCTGTATCTGGTGCCTACCTTGGTTTTGTGGGATATTTTGACCCACTCAGCTGTGCTATGCTACATCACTTTACTGCATTGGTGAAAGAAACAGCACAAAATGGCCGCGCTGACCCCTGTGCGCGCCAAGAACCCTAAACTGTGTTTTTTCAACAAACAGAAAATGGTTGCACTGCACTGCCATCGCACATTTCAGGTGGGGTGGAACAGAGTACTCACTGCAGGAATGTGCCAGTGTGCTCTGCAAAATTTAACATAAAGTGGAGTGAAAGAGCCAGCATTAGTGTGCTGAAAACCCAAAATACCTCTTTAAAATGACACTTTCCCAATCTTAAAAGTGCTGCTTAGCGCTAAATTCATCAATTTCTCCTGAACCACTGCAATGCCCAGGATCATTAATTGTGTCTCAGAGGAACCGGGCCTCATTTGAATGACAGCTCCTGTCAAAGGTATCTTTGGAAAAGTAACCAGGGACTGTGTTTTCATTTTACACGGGAAACACGGCTAACACTTTGCAAGTGTATGTAAAGAATCCGCTGCAAGAGAAAGACTCTAAACAGATGCTTGATACATGTAGGCATGCTGCAAACAACTCCAGCACTCAAGGAAAGAACTAGACCTGTACAAAGTGTATATTTGCTGCAGATGAAAACCGAATTTAAAGAAATAAGTTAAATGTGCTTTTTACTGACTGAAGAGCAAAATCGCCTATTTAAAAGTATATTGTTGTGTAAAGGCATTCTCATTTAGAAATGTAAAAATATTTCTTGCTGGTAAAAGTGCTCCTATAAACTGTTTTTGATTTCATAGGTTCCAGGCAAGATTTAAAATGAGAAAATAAAAGCTAAACCCAGGATAAGTTGGTAAACTACACATTCAAAAAAAGAACTTGCTCTGCCAGTGCTAGCCTTGAGAAAGGGTGACACCTCATAAACTGCTGGCAAAGGAAAGGCTAATTGCTAGCTTGGAGGCTTTGAATACCCAGGACAATGGGACTTCCCAAGTCGTCATCATACATTCGTCTTTGCTCCAGGCTGAGACAATAGCAGGCTAAGACTCTCACCTTTCAAGCGGGAGGGGCAGTAAACTTCAGTCAAGAGAGAGGCCCCTCATCCTGCTTCAAAGGAATTGACATTTGCTTACAGTTGGCAGTTGGGGGAAAAAAAGAAAAAGAAAACTGATAAGTGACAATAGATTTCCTGTTGGTTTTAAAAAGCCTATTTTGTAACTCAACTTTCAAGACATTTAACTTTGCTGCAAGAATGAGGAAAAATATGAAAAGTGTGTAGTTTTAAATCTAATGTTATGCTTTTTCTGTGAGGACTTGGTAGAACTCACTACTGCATAAGGAACAGAAGTTGTAAAGAATGACAGATTGTGGGGAAAGTATTGATATTACATACATAGCATTTTGTACACACATCCCAGTGGTAAATGCACATATATGTACAAAGTTGGGAAATTTTAGGCCAAATCTTTCATGGTTAAAATTACCAAATGTAGCACAAACGCTAAAACAGGTCCCACAGACTTGGGGTTTGGATTGAAATATTACCCACAAAATTTGTAATCCTTGTATCTGATTTTCTCAGAGGTTATCACTGTATAAATATGTATTTGTGGTAAAATTAGATTTTGGTTCTAGGAGCTAGGGAAGGTTTCTAGACATTGTAAAAGTAACACCATAAACCTGACATCCTTTTCTGTGAGCCAATCAGCGAAGAACAAGGCGGAAACTATGCTCTTGCCCAATCCTAGCATTATGGGTGTGCACAGTAAGCCTGTCCCTGCCATATACTTTAGTGATGTCATTTGGCATGATAAATAAGGGAACCTGACAACACACAGACACAGAGTGATTCCTGACTTTCTTCCTGATTTCCTGTGTGGCGTCCTGTTCCTGATTTCTTCATCCTGTTTGATCCTGATTCCAGAGAACCCTTTTCAGCTAGACCTCAAATTCTAAAAATCCCCAAAACCCAAGGGAAGCATCCTGATCCAACCTGGCTTGCTACTACTACTAGATGCATGACTGCAAACTCGCCATCCTACTGATCTCCAGTCTCCAGTCCAGTGCAGTCCAGTGCCCAGAGCAGTCCAGGTGATGCTGTCCCGCCCGAGTTGCCCAGCTGTCCTTGGTTAGAACCGATCCGTGTGATTACCAGAATCCTGGATGGTCCAAAATCCTAAATTAAAGTGGACTGTAAGTATTAATAGGAATCAGAGAAAATCATAGCATACCTTGCCTTGCCTTGCCTTGTCCTATCCCAATCTCTAAACCATCCTAGCCTTACCTTAATAACTTGTAACATTGTCACAATCTTTATTGCAATCCTGTTCTTCATTTATCTTGCTAAGCCCCAATTCTTTGGTCATTTTATCTTGTGTAAATCTTAAATTAACAATCCTATTTCGAGTGATCCGACTGGTTCTGCCGGGGCGAGCACTGGGGATTTGGTGTTGAAGTCATGAATCAACTCCAGAGCTTACTTTGTCCCTCCTTGGTATTCTAGCCGGAATGCTCTAGTCATAGAGTAAAACTATAGTAAATATTTTCTTGTCCAAACTGAGTTTCTTTTCTGTTTTCACTACCCGATTTTTCTAAAAATGCCTCTCATTCAACCTTGCATATCTTCATCCGATTAATAGCTAGAGACTTAATTTCAACTCCAGAGTGTATCTAAGACCTATAGCTACACTCCAACCCACAAACCTCAAAATCAGTGTATTTTTCCTGTTTTTCTTAAAAACCGCTTGGTTAATTTTAGGCGGGAATCCGCATTTTTTTCCAAAGTTTTACATGTGTGATTTTATTCTAAATTATTTTCAACCTTCCATTCAGATTCAAAGTGTTTGGTTTTGCTCATAATATAGCTCATGATTGCTAGTATCTTTCCCATGTTGCTCCCATAGAGGTTTGTACCTAGTTAAGGATTTTTGCCCACATTCATTGTTTTACACAGCCATTTCCGAAATGTCATTTTAAAAGTGTAAGATTTCAAATCTGTTTTTCTCTCTTGTTTGGGGAGGGAAGGTTTTATTTGAATTCTGTTTATCAATTCCTAATTCCTGATTACCTGCTGCTTCCTTATGTCTATTTAGAATTGTTTGTTTTTGGGTTGAGGAATATTGCAGTGGGAAATCCTAACGTAAGTGCTATCTTTCCAAACAAGCCAAAAGTGTTCTTTTCTCTGGTGTTTTATATTTTGTGTTGCTAAAGAGTGAATTTAAGTGCATTACATACTTTTTATCTGTTGTTGTCACGACATTGGTGTTTGCTGCTCCCTATTAAAAGTATATGTTTGATTTTAATTTTAAATAAATAAATAAATATTACCTTTGCCAACCAGCCTGATTCCTGGTCCATTGTGGCCTGGGGTATTTGAGAAGGGGTGTGATATGAGTGGTACATCACTGAGAATATTGAACCTATAGACATAATAAAATAAGCATTTCAGCTGTGCGCTGCATACTAGGCTGAGACCAGGGTGTATCGCCTGATTTAAATACTTAACAGATTTGGGGGCTCGTGCCGTGATTTTGAGTTTGAGTTACCACCCGTGACAGACTAGCACAACGGACTAACCTGCAGGGTAGTGACACCTTGCTTGGTAGGTGTACTGTACTACACTGTACAAGCGCTTCCCAAAACAAATACTCCAAGACCAGTAAAAGTAAATCAACCCCGAAATAATTAATAAGGAAATGGATATTTCCAAAATGGCGATTCCTGTAGAAATTAGTATGGCTCGAGTGCACCTCTTGCACAAGCTTTTTGTCAGGGGTGAGTGGCCAGAACAGAATGAACAGGTATGGCTGCAGGAAATCACAGAACAGGTCACTGCCATGGACCTGGATAAATGGCAGGACAAGGGCCAATTACACCAAGCACTTAGTGAATTTTACATGGCCCCAAAAGTTAAAGAGGAGCAAAGCAAAATTGCCAGAATTGCGGCCTACCTATACCTCCACATAGGAGTGATGCAGGAAAAGCACGCTGAAAACATAGTTCTGCCACAGAATGAAATTGAATACCTAGAGAGAACCCAGAATGATCTAGACTCTGCAGAATAAAGGCTACTTAAGAGCCAAGAATTGGAGGCAGAATTCCGAGATTATGTCACAAAATTAAGAGAGGATCTGGCTCTCCTACAGCAAGAAAATGCAGAGCAAGACACCCAATTACAGGCACTAAAAGAGGAGTGTCAGGAAAGGGTTGACTCTCTGCAAGAGAGTCACCAGAAGTTAAATCAACAGATAAAATATAATAGGGTCTGTGCAGAACAGATAGTTACCCTACAAAACCAAATAGAAACATTGGAAGAGGAAAATAATTAATTAATTATGAGAGACCTGCACTCTCAAACAGAATTTGATGAGGAGCGCCAGAAATCCAGTGCCATCAAAAAACAAAGGGATGACCTGGCTGAACAGAGGGGCACCCTAAGTCAGGAGAGAGACGCCTTAGGCCAGGAAGTAAGCCAATTAAAAACCGAGTTAGAGGGAAGAAAGCTAGCCCTCCAGGAGCTCAATGAATTAAAGACAGAATGTGGGAAGCTACTATAGCACACCGGACGGGTGGAGGATTCTCTGGAAGGGAACACCCAGACCAAAGATGCTAAAACTCAGGAGGTGAGTCTCCTGCAGCAGAAATTGGCCCAGTATTCCCAGACCATGCAGGAAGCACAGAGGGACAATGAGGCTCTCTGTGAAAAGAATGATGGACTCCACCAACAAGTAGCAATGCAAGAGTGAATCATTGAGACCAGCAAGGCCTTGATAGAGGAACAAAAGGCTCTGACTTTTGCTTATCACCAGGAAATAGGGGCGGAAAAAGAAAAGGTAGAGAGGGACAGAGCAACCCCTGATCATCACATAAGGACCTCTGTACTCAGGGACTCAAACCCCTTCAATACCATGAACTCTGCCAACTTCATGTCCACTGGATCAAATGAACCAGGGCCATGGGGATGGTAGAATTCAATAGAGTTGGTAAAATGGGACTGACAGATCAGTGCCCCCCAGAAATTGATGGACGTGCATCCCTGTACAGATCCCCAAATGTTAGGGCTAATATCTCTGACTAGGAAGACTCCTATGAGGGGAGTGTCAGGGAATTGGATCCACAAAATTACCACCTACCAAAAGATCAGTTTGTGAAATTTGGTGGGGAACCCCAGGAAATAAAGCCCAAAAGGATTATCCTGAAGACCTCTACCCAGTTAGGGCAGTGTGGGGGGGGGGTACTCTGCCAATCCTGGGAGCAGGGGAGAGTCAGAAGACTCTTCTGAGCCCCACATGAATAAGGAAACTAGGCCCAATGTTCTGCAAGCCCTTCTCAAGCTCGCAGAATCAGGGAGTGCCTAGAGGATCAAGAGGCCACCTCCAGCAGCAGTGCCTCTGAGTCTGAGGACGAGTGGACTTGAGAGACTAAAACCAAAAAGGAAAACAAAATTAAGAGAGCTATGCAAAAAGATCCCCTTAAGCAGATCAAGGCCATTAGGAGTGTTATAACTCCCTATCATAAAAATGGCAAGTATTATGTTTGGGAACACCTAGAATTATATGAACAGATGATGGACACTTTCATCTGAAGGACAGTCAGAATTGCATATAGTATGTGAAATGGATATTTTCTCCTGAATACTCCAGTTTCTTTGCGGGACTGGAGGATCAGAACCACTCAAGATGGTCGACCTACAGGGCGGCCATCTTGAAACATTTCTCTGCCCATAGAAACCCCCAAGAGGCCCACAAGGCGGCCTACAATTTGCAGTGCGGGAAAGATCAGGCCCCACAAGAATATGTGCAGGAGCTCAAACCAGCAGGGTGCACACAGATAGTCGGGAGTTCATCAACACATTCTTCCATGCATTCCCCAAATATATAATGATCCAGCTGGTGAGGGACTTTCATAAGAAGAGATCACTGGGCTGGGTCATAGAACAGGTGACCCATATTTATGAGGTACAAAAACCTGTAGATAATAAAAACACTAATGAAACCCGCAAACCAACCAACAACCCTGCTGCTGCAAAGATGGCGGAGGTGAAGGTTGCCCCCATTTTAGATCTGGAGATGGGGGGGCTAAAAATATACCTGTACAAAATCCACACAGACAAAGAACCAGAAGGCCCTCGGGCCAATCCCAGACTGGCGGTAGTCAGGGAGGTAGTCCCACAAATGGGTCCCCTGATTACATCAGCCTCCGATACAAGGGTAACAAACCAATCCTGGGGTCTGTGTGGACTCCCCCAGCCCAAGTGGGGTGGATCCAACCAGGTAGGTACCCCAGGACACTTCCCTCCTAACTTTCCACAAGAGGGCAGTAATCCCCTAAATGCCGGGTTGAGTTTCTTTCCCCGGTACCCTCAAAACTTCAACCTACAGAACCACCCTCCTTTCTTTCCCCACTTTCCAGAGCCCAGACTGCCCAATCTGGGAGAGGGGAGGCCAAAAGTGGAGGGTTAACCCAATTTTCCAAACCCAGGGCACTATGGGAGAAGGGATAATTACCCTTCCAGTGATTCACCTAGAATGGACCAGAGACCCCCGTACCAGCCGGAACGGGTGTCTCAACTGGAGCGTCAGGTCCAGAACCTGTCCCGGGAACTGGGTCACATGTTGAGGGCTCAGCAGAACCCCCAGGTGAACATGGCAGTTCGGAACCCCACAAACCAAGGGTCTAGTGCTCCAGAACAATGATGGGGAGAGAACCCTGACAATTCACTGGTTCCAGAGGAGGAGACACGGGGGGAAGGGAGATGTAAAGCCTTAGAGGAAGCTTCCTTCCCCACTTGTTAAAAGCCCCTGGACACCCAGGAACCAGAACCAAAATCTCCTGCCCCCGAAAGTGTGCAACCCAAGGAACAGAGGGCGGGTAGGAGAAATAAAGAACCCAAAAAGGCCCATTTTGTGGAGGAGGTTAGTGACCTCCAATTTGAAGGAGAGGCGTCCTCAGAGGATTCTGGAAAAAAGATCTTCTCCTTCAGGGACGGGGGAACTCCTCCCAAAGAAAAATGGGTCCCAAGAGATCCTAATGAAGACGGGGTGAATGTGGGGACTGAGTTAGAATCGCCCATCATTGAACCCCAGAATGATAATCTAAGAAACCACACTGCCCAAAGCCATTCTGGTGACTGTCTCCAAAAAGGGTGTGGTGGCCCAGAATCAGAAAAGGAGGAGCCCGAGGCTCCTCGAATCCCTGAGTGCGAAAGTTTCTTTTCAGATTCCCAAACCACCCAACTCGGTTTTGGGGCCTGCCTCCTATATGGGGGGGGGGGCAGCCCAGAACCAGAACAAGAGGATTCCCATAGCACCCAACTCCATTCTGGGGACTGCCTCATAGAAGGGGGGCACCCCAGAACCGGCACAAGAGGATTCCCAAACTACCCAAGTCCATTCTGGGACCGCCTCCTAGACGGGGGGGCAGCCCAGAACCAGCCCAAGAAGAACCCTAATCCTCAGCAACCACTTCTGTTGACTGCCTCCAAAAAGGGGGGGCAGCTCAGAATCAGAAAAGGGGGAGCCCAAAACTCCCTAAATAGCAGTTTGTCAACATTTTTTTGCAGATTCCCCAACTCAACATCGAAAATTGACCAAACTATCCCTGTGTCGGAGTCAGAAATAAGGAAATTGACCACCCCGCTTACCCACAATGCCCATTACCTTTGCCCCTTTGAGGAGAAATAAGGTAGATTCTACACCTCCATCCAAGTGCAAGAGCAATGTGCAATTCCAGCACTGGTGGACACTGGATCCCAAGCCACTCTTCTGTCAAGAAGGACCTTTAAGAAGCTAAGTTCAGGAAGTGGGGAGAGATTCCAGGTCCCTCTCACCCCTCTTCCTGGACAACTTCAGAACTTCGATGGGAATGAAATTCCTGTCGAGGGGTCTGCAGAGCTGGAAATTAAAATAGGGCGACACAAGATGAAGCATCCCGTCATAGTCGTGGTGCCCGGAGGGAACCCCTGTCTATTAGGGAATTACATCCTCCGTAGTTTGTCTCCGCTAATAGACTGTGTGAATAAGGTACTCTGGACCCAGACTCACAGGCCAATCGAATTAAAACAGAGTGTCAACCATGTTAGTCTAAATGGCACATGCTACATGGTTGAACACAAACCAGATCAAATTAAGTTTCATCTTCAAAATAATGAAATACCCGACATTACCATAATTGCTGTGGGACAACAAACTGGTGATGGGAACTCCTCTCCATTTCTGCAAATCAACCTTACTTCCAGTTTCAAGTGGCATTCCACACTGGAAGGAACTACCCTGAAATTCTATACCAATTCACAATCAGAAAATCCCAATTCTATAGCCAAAATTGATAACCAACCAGCAAATATTGTAGCTGGCGTTCAGAAGAAGGGCGAACAGCTCTTCTTTCTAATTCAGTTAAATGATGGGAAGGAGTCTGTCCTCGCCCGAGTGGACTTGAATAGCAAAGAAAGCTTCATCAGCAAAGTATTATTCAAGAAACTCCCAAAAGACCAGACCCTACCTGCTGTAGAGTCAGTGTATCAATGGGTATGGGGCCTGGAAAAACTCCATTCTAAACATCTTTTGCTTAGCAGTTGTATGATCAAAATTTCTAGAGGTGATAAAAGCATAGAACACAATTGTTGGGTCGGGCAAGGTGTTCCTTCCACCTTCTACATGGGCAGTCACATCCTCAACCAGCTCAAGATTAATTTGGATCCCAGTTATTGCCAAGCCCGGTCCCAACTGGAGAGTAAATCTCAGGGTCCTGGCCATCCTCAAGAAAACCTTCCGGTCAGCCTAAGTGCTACGGTTGGAAATGGAAGTTCAGAAATGGAGGAGAGGCCACCATCCCAGGCGTCACCTACAGTATCCGCATCCCCAAAAGTGACTTGACAGAGAAAAAGTGGGTCCACATCAATCAGCTAAAGAGTTGCCTCCCCAGGCACACTTTGCAGCAAATAGAGGAGTCTACAGAAAACCCAGTGGGGGATACATCTGAAGCATAGGAATATTTCAAATTGTCACTGAATGCATGCGTCCACTGAAGTCCTCCCGATTGGAGAACAGTTAGTGGGAAAATTGTCATAACCGGTTTGTGTTCTATTTTATAGATTTGCACTGATTGCACCATCATTGCCAAGGAGGATCTCCTCGGGGACTCGGAAGGAGAAACCCAAGGAAATCCGGAGTGTCGCTCCACACCAGAAAAGAAAACCTGAGAGAAGCCTGGGGGTATCGTTCCACATTCCAAACAGAGGCAGCGAGGAGAGCAGGTCGCATCATTTGCTGAGGGAAGAAGGACTCATACCTGACTGAAACTCCTTTTCAAGAAGAACAAAAATCCCACTTGCCCGACTCCCCCACGATTGGAAGTCCAGACAAAGGTGGGGCGGGGGGAATCTGTGGGATATTTTGACCCACTCAGCTGTGCTATGCTACAACACTTTACTGCACTGGTGCAAAAAAACAGCACAAAATGGCTGCGCTGACCCCTGTGCGCACCAAGATCCCTAAACTGCATTTTTTCAACAAACCGGAAATGGCTGCACCGCCCTGCCAACACACATTTCAGGTGGGGTGGAACAGAGTACTCACTGCAGGAATGTGCCAGTGTGCTCTGCAACATTTAACATAGAGTGGAGTGAAAGAGGCAGCATTATTGTGCTGAAAACGCAAAATGCCTCTTTAAAATTACACTTTCCCAATCTTAAAAGTGCTGCTTGGCGCTAAATTCATCAATTTCTCCTGAACCACTGTGATTAAAGGGCCCTGCAGTGCCCAGGATCATTCATTGTGTCTCATAGGAACCGGGCCTCATTTGAATGACAGCTCCTGTCAAAAGTATCTTTGGAAAAGCAACCAGGGACTGTGTTTTCATTTTACACAGGAAACACGGCTAAAACTTTGCAAGTTTATGTAAAGAATCAGCTGTAAGAGAAAGACTCTAAACAGATGCCTGATACATGTATCCATGCTGCAAACAACCCCAGCACTCAAGTAAAGAACTAGAGCTGTACAAAGTGTATATTTGCTGCAGAGGAAAACCGAATTTAAAGAAATAAGTTAAATGTGCTTTTTCCTGACTGAAGAGAAAAATCGCATATTTAAAAGTACATTGTTGTGTAAAGGCATGTTCATGTAGAAATGTAAATATATTTCTTGCTGGTAAAAGTGCTCCTATAAACTGTTTTCATTCCATAGGTTCCAGGCAAGATTTAAAATGAGAAAATAAAAGCTAAACCCAGGATAAGTTGGTAAACTAGATGTAAAAAAAAGAAATTGCTATGCAAGTGCTAGCCCTGAGAAAGGGTGACACCTCATAAACTGCTGGCACAGGAAAGGCTAATTGCTAGCTTGGAGGTTTTGAATACCCAGGCAATGGGACTTCCCAAATCATCATCAGACATTTGTCTTTGCTCCAGGCTGAGACAATAGCAGGCTAAGACTATCACCTTTCAAGTGGGAGGGGCAGTGCACTTCAGTCAAGAGAGAGGCCCCTCATCCTGCTTCAAAGGAATTGACATTTGCTTACAGTTGGGGAAAAAAATGAAGAAAAAAATTGACAAGTGACAATAGATTTTCTGTTGGTTTTAAAAAGCCTATTTTGTAACTGCACTTTCAAGACATTTTACTTTGCAGCAAGAATGAGGAAAAATATGAAAAGTTTTACATCTAATGTTATGCTTTTTCTGTGAGGCCTTGGTAGAACTCACTACTGCATAAGGAACAGAAGTTGTAAAGAATGACAGATTGTGGGGAAAGTATTGATATTGCGCACATACCATTTTGTACACACATCCCAAGGGTAAATGCACATCTATGTACAAAGTTGGGAAATTTTAGGCCAAATCTTTCATGGTTAAAATTGCCAAAATGTAGCACAAAGGCTAAACCAGGTCCCACAGACTTGGGATTTGGATTGAAATATGACCCACAAAATATGTAACCTGCATATCTGATTTTCTCAGAGGTTATCACTATATAAATATGTATTTGTGGTAAAATTAGATTTTGGTTCTAGGAGCTAGGGGCGGTTTCTAGACATTGTAAAAGTAACACCATAAACATGACATCCTTTTCTGTCATCCAATCAGCAAAGAGCAAGGCGGAAACTATGCTCTTGCCCAATCCTAGCATTATGGGTGTGGACAGTAAGCCTGCCCCTGCCATATACTTTAGTGATGTCATTTGGCATGATAAATAAGATAACCTGACAACACACAGGCACAGACTGATTCCTTACTTTCTTCCTGATTTCCTGCGTGACGTCCTGTTCATGATTTCCTCCTCCTGTTTGATCCTGATTCCAGATTTTCATTGCAAAGCCAAGGCCTGTGAATTGCTGAACCCTTTTCAGCTAGACCTCAAATTCTAAAAATCCCCAAAACCCAAGGGAAGCATCCTGATCCAACCTGGCTTGCTACTACTACTAGATGCATGCCTTCAAACTCGCAATCCCACTGATCTCCAGTCCCCAGTAACCAGTCCAGTGCAGTCCAGTGCAGTCCAGTGACCAGAACATCCAGGTGATCTTGTCCCACCCGTGTTGCCCAGCTGTCCTTGGTTAGACCCAATCCATGTGATGACCAGAACCCTTGACGGTCCAAAATCCTAAATTAAAGTGGACTGTGAGTATTAATAGGAATCATAGAAAATCATAGCATACCTTGCCTTGCCTTGTCCTATCCCCATCTCTAAACCATCCTATCCTTAACTTAATAACTTGTAACATTGTCAGAATCCTTATTGCAACCCTGTTCTTGATTTATCCTGCTAAGTGCCAATTCTTTAGTCACTTTATCTTGTGTAAATCTTAAATTAACAATCCTATTTCAAGTGATCTGACTGGTTCTGCCGGGGCGAGCACTGGGGATTTGGTGTTGAAGTCATGAATCAACTCCAGAGCTTACTTTGTCCCTCCTTGGTATTCTAGCCGGAATGCTCTAGTCGTAGAGTAAAACTATAGTAAATATTTTTTTGTCCAAACTGAGTTTCTTTTCTGTTTTCACTACCCGATTTTTCTAAAAATGCCCCTCATTCAACCTTGCATATCTTCATCAGTTTAATAGCTAGAGACTTCATTTCAACTCCAGAGTGTATCTAAGACCTATAGCTACACCCCAACCCAAAAACCTCAAAATCAGTGTATTGCACCCATTTTTCTTAAAAACCGTTTGGTTAATTTTAGGCAGAAATCTGCATTTTTTTGCAAAGTTTTACATGTGTGATTTTTTTCTAATATTATTTTCAGACTTCCATTCAGATTCAAAGTGTTTACTTTTGTTCATACTATAGCTCATGATTGTTAGCATCTTTCCCATGTTGCTCCCATAGAGGTTTGTACTGATTTAAGGATTTTTGCACACATTAATTGTTTTACACAGCCATTTCCAAAATGTCATTTTAAAAGTGTAAGATTTCAAATCCATTTTTCTCTCTTGTTTGGGGAGGGAAGGTTTAATTCGAATTATGTTTATCATTCCTAATTCCTGATTACCTGCTGCTTCCTTATGCCTGTTTAGAATTGTTTATTTGTGGGTTGAGGAATATTGCAGGGGGAAATCCTAACTTAAGTGCTATCTTTCCAAACAAGCCAAACGTGTTCTTTTCTCTGGTGTTTTATATTTTGTGTTGCTAAAGAGTGAATTTAAGTGCATTACATATTTCTTATCTGTTATTGTCACCACATTGGTGATTGCTGCTCCCTATTAAAAGTATATGTTTGATTTGAATTTTAAATACATAAATAAATATTACCTTTACCAACCAGCCTGATTACTGGTCCATTGTGGCCCGGGGTATTTGAGAAGCGGTGTGATATGAATGGTATATCACTCAAAATATTGAACCTATAGACATAATAAAATAAGCATTTCAGCTGTGTGCTGCATACTAGGCTGACACCAGGGCGTATCGCCTCATTGAAATACTTAACAGTTTCACAAAGTTCAATTGTATTCACGTTCTCTTTCTTCATACAATGTTGTTGCTTGCAACCTTGAGCATAACACAGTCCATTCTGCTATCAGTTTGTCCAACTCACCGGCTGTGTGTCACGGCTCGCTCCCTTCGCTCCCGTTCCCGTCACTTGGGGGCATGTTTTGGGGTTTATTCCCTACTGGACATTTCCTCCGAACCTTATGCTACAGTGCTGTGATGAATTGGGAGCGCTAAAGCCTTATTTTCCAAGTTACTTCCCTTCCGGATCCATTCCAGGTTTTTGGCAGCCAGCATGCTACTTTAATCTAATGACTATGCTTCCCAGAATGCCTGGCTCACTGCTTCACCTCCTCCCTTGCAGGACAAGGTTGGGTGGAGGATAGGCAACACCTATGGCTGCAGGTGCAGCAGGCGACACACCTGAGGGGTGTGTTCGTTAAGCAGCTTTAAAAGCCTCAGTTTGCTTCAGTCCAGCGCTGGTCATTGTTGCAGTGTTCCTGTTGTGACTGGTCCCTTGTTCCTTGTTCCTAGCTTTTGTGCCTAGTTCCTAGTTCCTGTTTCTTGTTCTTCTGCCCTGGATTTCGGATTTATGTGCTTAATTGATTTCTGCTTTCTGGATTTCCCTTTCTGTCTTCCTCTGTCTGCAGGCAGCCTTTCTCTGTGCTTTACCCTTTGATGCTGCCCAATTTGCCTGTGTTCTCTGTTTCTTTGATGCTGTCCTTTGCTACTGAAAAACATGATGCATTAGTCTTTCCCTTTATAGATTTAGCTTCCTGCCTTTTCTCCTTGGATGGGTGGGAAAGGTTTCCTTTTGTGATATAATTTTCCCTGCTCCTGATCCTTACTTTCTATTGGGATCCATTCCATGTTTTCCATTGCACTTCTGCATTTATTTCCCATTGATTATTAGGTGTGGGGTGCTGTTGTAACTAGTCCCTGTGTGAATGCTTTTTGTTTTTCTCACTATTCTATAATCACAATTCCTACTTGCCCCTTGACTTGGGTCTTATGTATTTAGTTATCCTCCACCCATTGCTGTTATAGTCTTCTGGGTCCCTGTTTGATCAACTGGGTTCATGGGTTTAATGACATTCAAGTGGTCTTTCCGGTCCTCGTGAGTACTGTTTCTAAGTTCCTTATTCAGTATCATCCAGAGTGTCAGCTCACAGATCCTGTCCTTGCTTGCCCTCTATGTGGGCTTAGCGCTGTCAGTATCTGTAATAGCATAGTAGGTAAGGAGTTTGCCGACTTTCCTTTCAGTCATAAGGAGGTTCTAAGTGCTTACCCCACATCCCTTTTCATATATTGGTATTATTGTTTCACTCTATTTGCACTCCTGGGTTTTAGTATACACGAGTCTTGGGTATTGTATGCACGTTGTTAGATTTAAAGTTGTTCACTGTGCGATTCCGTGCACATTTCCCTTGCCATATTCATTGCCTTCTTCCTTTCCTAACAGAATGACCGCCGTTATTCCCGTTTGAATATGGCCAGTTTAAGAAAGAAAGGCAGCAAGGCCGCTAACAAGTTTGTACAGAAAGCTTCCCTTACGTTTACCTGTGACAATCAAATCACTGATCCTGACTTAAATGAACTCCTTGTCACGAATGGGTATTTACGTGCAAAGTATTTCTCCCACAGGATGGCCCATCGTACATTGCCTGATCCTAGTTCTGTCTTTAATTTTGATCCAGATTCTATGTCCGCACAAGCCTTAGCAGCGGAAAACAACACACTGCTAGATTTATTACACACAAGTACCTCTGTTGTTGAACCCCATGATTCCGGTTGTGCTTTATCTCAGATTGAACAGTTTCATGATTCAAACATAAAGAATGGAGGGGTTCCTTGCATATCTTCTGTTTTCAGCCCTCAGTCTACAGCTTACTCCTCTGCACAAGTACTTACTGTAGTCCCTAATGCCAAGAGGTCTGATGTCAATAGTCTGCTTAAGGGAAACACAGACCAAGTCGGTAAGAGAGAGTATAGATCACAAAATCTGCAAGCAGTAAATGACAATGTACAATCACTGCACATCCGGATGGCTAGGGCAGGATCCAGCCCTGATGCCACCATGCCTTCCCCTGTGCCTACTGATAGGGATGTACAGTTAAGGCGGGGCATGCTAAAAGCTGAACTTGAGGAGTTAAAACAAGAATACATTACTTTACAAGAGGAGAATAAAACCTTACAGTCTTTTCTGAATACACCTCAAACTTTATCCGTTGATGAAGTGAATACTGTTCAGTCCCTGAGTGCGGAGATTTTTGTAGGTCATGATACTTGTCAATATGTAAAATCTATTGGGAGTGAAAGTCCTTTTTCTAGCACAGCACTTATTCAGGGCACAGGTTCTGACAATTGTTCTACTGTTTGTCAGGAATTGCTCTTAGCTGAAGATATACAAGCCACTCCTTTACCTAAGATTTCCTGTGTAGCAGTTTGTCATAATTCTGAGCTTGAACACATACATGCTTCTGATTTCCAAACACAATCCACAATGGTGGCATACACAGAATCAGTCACTACTGTAGGCTTAGATTCTGCCCTTGATCTAGCTGCTTAGACTGAAGTAGACATTCAGGCTGATGTGGAAAACGATGCTACCTTTGTGTTCGCTCCTCCTTCTGCCAATTCTTGTCACAACGAACAGTCAAAGACAGTACAGAATTCTTGTTTTGATGGACTCATTCCACAGTATACTGAACCAAAGACCCGGCAGGCGATTCCTGAACTGTTGATTGTTAATATGCCACTTTCAGAAGCTAAGACAGAGGAATGGACATTTGACGAAATCCTGATTAACAGAGACTTTACTATGGTGATTCCTCTGGTTGATTTTGACTTCTACAAAGGAAGAGACTCTGTGTCATCCACTAAGGAGAGAGACGGCATGGGTACAGCTCAGTCTTTGGTTACTGGTGCCAAGGAGTCAACCGCCCTAAAGGTGCTTTCCATTCCTGAGCCACGAATGTGTCTGTCGACTTCTGGGACTTCAGTCTGTCCTCCTACAACCATTGACTATTTGATTATCCAGTCCACGGCTCTGCAGTCATCGTTGACACACATGTCTTCAATCAATGAACAATTGCTATGTCTGCCAGTCACTCAAGAGCCTTCACCATGTACGTGGTCAGGGCCAAAGACCTTGACAAGTTTGTCTTCAGCTAACGAGACGGCTCCAGCTTGCATGCCCTCAGCCTCAGAATTTCCTCTGGCATGCCTGTTTTCGGCTACAGTGACTCATCCAGCGGATTATCCTTCAGCCATGGAACCTCCGGTAGCACATCCTGAGTGCATGTCTTCAGTCCCAGAGCCTACTGCTAGTTTGGCTTCAGTTCATGAGAGACCTCTATCCTGCTCAGCCTCGCTGCCAATATCGGAGGTGCACCTGTCTACTCTGTCTGATCATGTTGCATATTCTTCTACTTCAGAGTTACCTCCTGAATCCCAACCATTTATTACGGATGAACGTCCAGCCTGCCCTTCTTATGCTTCAGGGGGATCACCAGAATGCCTGCCTTTTACACAAGTTGATTCTCCCAACTGCTTGACTGTAGCATCAGCGCCTCCCGAATATGCAACATCTGAGTCTGAGACTTCTGCCAGCTCTCTCTTCAGAAACATCAAGCTGGATCACGACTCGGGAGGGCCTTACATGCGAGGCCGTTGGACTTGCCTGGAGTGTTACGAGAGGGAGACGGATACCATCCGCCATGGCCCAGTCACCGAACAAGTAGCCGACCAGGATAGCGGGCTTAACGGTTCGCATTTGGGGGCCGGTTTGGATCAGCCGCTTGACAGCTTTCTTGTTGCCGGATCCCACATGAGCCTGAGGGAGGGGACGGGCACGGCCCCCCAGCTGCAGCACCAGTCGGGTGCAAGTAGCCAAAGGAAGGGTATGACTGCTGCAGTTCAAGATGTGCCTGTTATTGCTCCTGTTGCGAGTGTGCCTGATGTACCAAGTACTGCGTCTATCACTCCTATCGGTATGCCAAACGTCCCTGCGGTTGTATCCCACGTGCAACAAGGTGGCTACATGACTGACACCAGGAGTGCCAGCCTCGTACAACCCATTGGACTTCCAGGCCCCCAAGGTGTGGAACAGATGCAGTCGAACCTTGGTCACCCTCAACCACAGGCCTTTACCCAGATGGATGACGGCAGAAGATCCGAACCTCTACCTCGGCCGCCACCTTCTTTTTCTGAACATGAACATTTCCTGAAACCTGCTATTTTCTCACCTCCTGTGTGTCCGCTCTCGGCAGGGAGGCTACCATAGCATCTACCATTGTCTAAAGCATGTTGCACCAGCCTGCCTCCCTCCTCAATGATGTATGAGTGTTCGCTCCCAGTGTCTGAGCTTCCTGGACCTTCCAACTCTGCTTCGGGTCCTGCAAGTCCTTCATGCCTTTCTTCGACCCATGAGTCTCTTCCTCACCGAAGACCTGCCTATGGCTCTTCTAGACTGCGGCCTGATTCTATTCATTCCAGTCCCTCTGATTTTGCCCGCAAGTCATCGTTTCCGTCAGTGCCACCTCCGAAGACAAAGCGCTCCTGTCATGGAAGGAAGATATTTTGTGCGGGTGACGGTCGCCTGGAGTCGGCCGTGGGAGGGGGTATACTGTCACGGCTCGCTTCCTTCGTTCCCGTCACTTGGGGGCATGTTTTGGGGTTTATTCCCTACTGGACATTTCCTCCGAACCTTATGCTACAGTGCTGTGATGAATTGGGAGCGCTAAAACCTTATTTTCCAAGTTACTTCTCTTCCGGATCCATTCCAGGTTTTTGGCAGCCAGCATGCTACTTTAATCTAATGACGATGCTTCCCAGAATGCCTGGCTCACTGCTTCACCTCCTCCATTGCAGGACAAGGTTGGGTGGAGGATAGGCAACACCTGTGGTTGCAGGTGCAGCAGGCGGCACACCTGAGGGGTGTGTTCGTTAAGCAGCTTTAAAAGCCTCAGTTTGCTTCAGTCCAGCGCTGGTCATTGTTGCAGTGTTCCTGTTGTGACTGGTCCCTTGTTCCTTGTTCCTAGCTTTTGTGCCTAGTTCCTAGTTCCTGTTTCTTGTTCTTCTGCCCTGGATTTCGGATTTATGTGCTTAATTGATTTCTGCTTTCTGGATTTCCCTTTCTGTCTTCCTCTGTCTGCAGGCAGCCTTTCTCTGTGCTTTACCCTTTGATGCTGCCCAATTTGCCTGTGTTCTCTGTTTCTTTGATGCTGTCCTTTGCTACTGAAAAACTTGATGCATTAGTCTTTCCCTTTATAGATTTAGCTTCCTGCCTTTTCTCCTTGGATGGGTGGGAAAGGTTTCCTTTTGTGATATAATTTTCCCAACTCCTGATCCTTATTTTCTATTGGGATCCATTCCATGTTTTCCATTGCACTTCTGCATTTATTTCCCATTGATTATTAGGTGTGGGGTGCTGTTGTAACTAGTCCCTGTGTGAATGCCTTTTGTTTTCCTCACTATTCTATAATCACAATTCCTACTTGCCCCTTGACTTGGGTCTTATGTATTTAGTTATCTTCCACCCATTGCTGTTATAGTCTTCTTGGTCCCTGTTTGATCAACTGGGTTCGTGGGTTTAATGACATTCAAGTGGTCTTTCCGGTCCTCGTGAGTACTGTTTCTAAGTTCCTTATTCAGTATCATCCAGAGTTTCAGCTCACAGATCCTGTCCTTGCTTGCCCTCTACGTGGGCTTAGCGCTGTCAGTATCTGTAATAGCATAGTGGTTAAGGAGTTTGCCGACTTTCCTTTCAGTCATAAGGAGGTTCTAAGTGCTTACCCCACATCCCTTTTCATATATTGGTATTATTGTTTCACTCTATTTGCACTCCTGGGTTTTAGTATGCACGAGTCTTGGGTATTGTATGCACGTTGTTAGATTCAAAGTTGTTCACTGTGCGATTCCGTGCACATTTCCCTTGCCATATTCATTGCCTTTTTCCTTTCTTAACACTGTGCTGAACTCGTTGGTGTTGCTTTGCTGTCAGAGTCAAGGACAGTAACACATTGATGATTGTTTCTCCACGCCTTGGCTATCAATGCGGGAGGGCCCCGTCTACCTTTGACACACACTACACCGTTCATCAGCTGCAATCCCCAGTCTTATGTTTCTTTTCCTTGAGACTTTTTGAAAGTTGCGGTCTGGGTTGAAAAGGGCAAGGGTAATTCCCTCCTTGTCGTCCTCTCTGATCTCGCCTCCTTTCACCTCGGTTGAGACTGCCATTTTGGAATTGCTGCTTCCCGTGCGTTTTCTAGGTATCCTATCTGGTAGGATGGGGAGAAAGTATTATAAGTAAGGGGATACTGCGTCTCCCCCTTTGGTGTCCCACTTCCACCCTCAAAGATACTCCCTACAGATGATCCTCCCACACTGGTCCACCCCCAGGAACTGGATCCAGTAGTGATGGCCATGTCCTAGCCACCTGGATGACAGATCCCAGAGGACTAGCGGGTGAGACACCTTCAAGTTTCTCACATACCCTTCCTCCATGCAATGTAGCTGCATCTGTTTCACAGGGAAACCGGGAAAGGAAATCTACATTCCCTTGGTCTTAACTTTTTTGGTGTTCTACAATGAAACAGTAGAGCTGTTGGTCTAGGAACCATTGCATGACATGAGGGTTGGAGTCTTTTCATTGCCTAATCCACACTAGTGGAGAATGGTCTGTGATGAGTGTGAACTTTCTTCCCAAAAGGTAGTATCTGAGGTGGATAATGGTCCACTTGATGGCAAAGGTCTCTAAATCCAGCACAGAGTAATTTATTTCACATGGAAAAAGTTTGCGATTCGTGAACAAGATGCGATGTTCTAAACCATCGCAGACTTGTGATAGGACTGCTCCTAACCCTGTAAGGGAGGTGTCCGTTTGCAATGTAAATTCCCTTGAGAAATATACTACCTTAAGAATTGGGTTCTGGCACAGGGTTTGTTTTAAGGTGTTGTAACATATATCATCCTCGTCAGTCCAATTAAGTTTCTGGGGTTCAGCATTCTTACGGTTATATATCAGCCTATCTGTTTTGTCCAAAAGTTTGGGATACACCTACAGTAATACCCTATTAACCAAAGAAAGGCTCTGAAGTCTCTTTTAGTTTTTGCTATAGGGGTATCTAAGACAGCTTTCACATTCCCATGTTGAGGTTGTACATTAGCATTCCCTACAAAGAAGCTGAGGTATTTCAAGGCTGACTCGGCCAGTCTGAATTTGAATGGATTAGCAGTGAGACCGTCTTCTCTGAGGACTCTCATAATAGTAAAAAGATGGAAAAGGTGTTCCTCCCAGGTTTAACTTTAAATGACGATATCGTCAATATAAGCTCCATAGAAATTGGAGTAAGGTTGCAATATGTTATCCATGAGGTGTTGGAAAGTGGCTGGAGCGCTGTGTAACCCCAAAAAAAGGACTTTGAACTGAAATAGTCCTAGAGGCATTGAGAAAGCTGTCTTTTCCTTATCAGGCCCATATACTGAGTTTCCGAGTTTATCAATTAGGTCATCAATGCATGGCATGGGATATGCAAAAGTCGGAAATAGCATTAACTTGGCAAAAATCTATGTAAACCCTCCAGGAATGGTCAGATTTGGTGACCAATACGATAGAGGAGGACCACAGGCTGGAAGAAGGCTCAATAATATTTGCTCTTAACATCTTATTTACTTCCTCAACCACTATCTGTTTACGGGCTTCCGGGAGTCAATACAGTTTTAGATGAACCACATTTCCCTTAGGTGTTCTAATATAGTGATAGGTGCATTTTAGTCATCCTGGTTTTTCTGAGAATATACTAGGAAACAATGTAACTATATCTTTAAGATCTTCCTGTTGTTGATTAGAGAGATCTGGAGGAATCAATTCAAAGTTGTCTATTTCTTCTGTGACCAAACAGGATAGTATTGTGGCATGGATGGCTGATGGGTCTCCTTCCACTCTTTTAAGAGATTTACATGATATAGATGGACTTTCTGTTTCCTGTCTGGTTGGGCTACTTTATAAGTACAGGTCCCTGTTTGTTCCAACATTTCATATGGCCCGTGCTACTTAGAGAAGCTTGTTTTCCGAGGTGGGTAAGAGGACTAGTACTTTTTGTCCCATGGAAAATGATCTTAAGATCTTAAGCTCACTTTCCTGTCGTAAGTGGATTTTTGTTGGATCTGGGCTTTTTCCATTGACTACAAACTATTCTCATATGCTCCCGCAATCTGGGAGTGGTTTGCGAGAGGGGAATGGTTGCCTCTTCTCGTTCTTCCCAGGTTTCCAGGAGCATGTCCAGGATATTGCTAGGTTCTCTGCCATAAAGTAATTCAAAAGGAGAGAATCCAGTAAAGGCCTGGGGGAGTTTTCCTTACTGCAAATACTGCCTAGGGGATCATTCAGTCCCAGTCTTACCCATCTTTATCTACCAAATTCCTTAGGATCAATTTAAGTGTTGTAGTGAATCTTTCTACCAAACATTTGGTTTAGGGATGGTACACAGAAGTTCATGAGGTGGTAATCTGGAGTAGCTCTTTGACTTCAGCCATGAGCTTGCTCTCAAAATTTGAACCTTGATCTATCAGTATTTCCTTAGGAAAGCCAACCCTCGAAAAATACAGTATGAGGTGTTTGAGAATTTGCTGGGCGGTATTATTCTGCATCGGGAATGGCATAGGGTATATGGTTGCATATTCAACAATCACAAGGACCCATTTGTTGCCCAGTCTAGATGTTTCTAGAGGCCCAAAGATACCCATCCTGATTCTTGAAAACTGGACTTCTATGATTGGTAAATGATTCAGGTGGGCAGGTAATGGGATGGGAGGGTTTTTTTTTAATTACAAATTGCACACGTCTGAATAAAGGTCTTTATATCGGCGTGGATTCCTGATTAGTAAAACTTCCCACTGATATGTGCCTGGGTTTTGATTGTCCTAAGTGTCCCGCGGTTCGATGGGAATGCACAATCTCTAGTACAACCTTTTTGGTGGCTTTTGGAGATCACTAATTGTGTTTCTTCTAAGCCTTCAGTATATATTTCTTTTTTATATAGAAACCCTTGCTTTAAGAAGTAAAAAGGGCTCCCCCTCTCTATACCTTCTCCTTCTGGAATAGCTTGTAATAAAGCTTCAGCGAGGGCTGGGTCGTTTCGCTGGGTGAAGGCTAGGTTGGAATAGATGATAGGCTCTTCTCCCTTCCTTTCTTCGATGTTAGAAGGCTTATCAACTTCCTCAAAGCCTAATGTACCTCTTTCTGTTTTGGTTGGTTCACTTTTTTTAAAATGAGGAAATAGGGCTTTTTCCAAAATTCCTTGAGCAATTTGGTCCCCACAATGTACTTCAAATGGGATTTCACCATGATTCTGTATGAGAGCCTTCATGTCTCCCTGGAAGTCGAGATCGATGATGCCTGCTAGAACACCTATACCGAACTTCCAAGTTAGGCCAGATTTGGGGCCAACCTTTTGTAACACCGCAGAGGGGGTATTAAAACCAAATATCTAGGAATCATTCCTCTTTTCCCAGGGGGATGATAGCTACTCTACTACTACATACATCAAAGCCTATTGATTCTTTTGTGGCAACAGAGGGGTTGTAAGCTCTATGACTAAGATTCTGAAATTATAGGGTCCCCTAATTTAATTCAATTGAGTCATATCCCACTGCTGACACCAATGTAAGGAAGGCATGATATCAAATTAAGACAGACACAAGTGATCACAGTTCAAGGGGTGTTTATTCAATTGCAAATTGGGTGTGAAAAACGCCTAATCTAAACCTAAATCTAAGATGGGAGCAAGCTTCGACCATCAAATAATAATAATACATTCCTTGTGGAGTCTAGTCAAATAAAAGGGCCTATAGTAAAACAAAACTATAGCCAATACTTACCACTATGCTACAAAATAGTATAGGATAATGTTCACAAAAAAGAAAGAAGTGTTCACAAAATGATAAGTCAGGATGTTAGGCCCTGGGTCTCCCTTCCCTATGTTTTTAGCATGGGATAAGGCAGGTCATTCAAGCACAGCATACTCCTGGGCTTCTTTGGCACAAGGTCACAGTGTCTTTCACCAACACCAGGACCTTCTGTGCCCAAGTCTCTTTTGTTTATGCAAAAGTCTCTTGTCTCAGAGGACCTGATGTACCACAAATAACAAAGAAAAGTTCCTTTTGCAATATTCACTTTGGGCGATTTACTATTCACCCATGATCCCCCTAAAACAAGCTCTGATCCTTCTTTCACTGTTAGCCTTCCTATGTTAGGTTCAGACCAACTTCCATTTGTAGGCATCCCTCAGTCAGGTTCACATTTGCCACAACAATCTTCTCGGGTGTGTTACTCTTCACCCATGATCCCCCTCTTCCGGGCTCAGATCCCTTTTCTACAATTGGTCCCACTCAGCCAGGCTCAGACCAACTTCAGTTTACAGACAATAGAAGACTTTAGAGTCTGCATGGGATTTAACACAGCCCGCTGCAGGACCACTTCGATTTTACAGTTCAACAAATCTTCCCGCTCAGAATGGGGGGGGTGCACCAAACAGAAACCTTCGAGTGAGCCCCCACGCGGCACCGGACCACTCTGTATCTGGTATCTATTTTGGTTTCACAAAGTTCAATTGTATTGAAGTTCTCTTTCTTAATATAATGTTTACGCTTGCAACCTTGAGCATAACACAGTCCGGTCTGCCATCAGTTTCTCCAACTCACCAGCTGTGCTAAACTCATTGGTTTTGCTTTGCTGTCACAGTCAAGGACAGTTCCACAGTGATAATCACTTCTCCACACCTTGGCTATCAATGCGGGAGGGCCTTGTGTACTTTTGACACACACTACACTGTTTATCAGCTGAAACCCCTAGTCTTATGTTTCTTTTTCTTGAGGTTTTGAAAGTTGTGCTACTGTATTGAAAAGGGCAACAGTAATTCCCTCCTTCTCCTCCGCTTTAATCTCACCGAATTTCTCCTCGGTTTAGACTGCCATGTTGGAATTGCTGCTTCCTAATGTGTTTTGCCTTCCTCAGAGGGTGCTTTCGTGCTCCACCTTTTATCTGTGTAGGGCTGTGTAATGGGAGTCAGGTGCGTGTAGTTATCAGTAATTGCCTGACCCTGCATGACACTTGTGTTGGGATATGTCAGGTATATGGCTCTGAGGTTAGTCCGTTCTCGCTCACGAAGAATTGTCTGTGAGAAGGTGTGTGTGTCTGAAAGGGGGTTTAGGGGGGGTTTGAGTTTCTAGGTATCCTATCTGGTGGGATGGGGAGAAGGTATTATAAGGAAAGGAATACCGTGTTTCACCCTTCAGTGTCCCACTTCCACTTCCTGAAGACCCCCCATCCAGGTGATCCTCCTGCACTGGTCCACCCCCAGGAACTGGATCCAATAGCCATGGCCATGTCCTGGCCACCTGGATGACAGATCCCTGGGGACTAGCGGGTGAGACACCTTCAGGTGTCTCACTACTATGAGTGAACAGAGATGACTTTTCTGCAATGGATGTGGGAGACTAGACCACCTTTCTTCAAGCCTAGGTATGGCACCAGAGGAGCAGTGTGTGGGAAGGGTGGTAGTAGGGGTCACCTGGTGTATGTCTATGGGGATACATCCTGGGAATTGGTGATGAATTAAATACTTCTGTCTGTGGTGGAAAATGGAGGAGGGAAGACCCAGGTGGATAGTAAGCTCATGAAAATGATGTCTGACTCTTGGTACCCACACTCAACTGTGAGCAGAGATATATGGATTGAAATAGGAAGGAGTGTAGAGGAGTTGCTAATGCTGCAAATGTCCCCTGGAGTGTACAGGGGAGCAAACATTGATTTGATTGTCCTTGGTATTGTGGACATACATTTCAAAGGGAGGAGCATTGGGGGCTAATTGTGGAAAAAGGGGCACCACCTTACTTGTATGGCAGCATCAGAATGAGGTGGGAATTTAACTGGATCCCTGACCCAACTTTGTGTTACTGGTAGTAAATGAGCTGTCAGATGGGCATCTTGGGTAATTAATGAGACAATACGCATATCTGTAGCACCTAGAAACACTTGTGTAGGTGCTACAGTGGTTGGTCTTGCTGATTTTGTCCCTGGTGTTGCTGGGATGAGGTGATTACTTCCTGATTGGTACTCCCAGATGAGTCTCTTGTGGACTTCAGCTGGAGATAGGGGTGATCCAAGATGGCAACAGGAAGTGATGTTGCTGAATCAGGATGGCCACAGGAAGCGCAGTAAGGGTCTAACCATTAAGTAGGAGAAATGTAAGTTTAAGAAGCCTGAAGTAACATGCTATGGCCATGTAAGTAGTCAGTGCTGTGGGCATCCATTAGACTGCAAGTTCCCTGATGAGGCAGACCAATCTTCTATCACTGTGTCTTAATGCAGTAAGAGCATTTAATGAACTGTAGGCAGTGGGCAGATGAACAAAGGAGAGTGGCAGCATCCATTTGCAGACAAAAATGTTTCTATTTTCCACATTGAAAGTGGTACTCTATACCAAAGAGTGTTCTGTTGCTGTGATGTTATTTTTACTTCAGAGCAAGCCTGACAGTGCATAGAAAGTTCTGTTTATGCACTGTTAGTCAGCTGCGGCAATCCACATATTAGAGATACATTCTACAGTCTTTTATTCCATGATTCTGAGCCTGTGTATCCATCAGACTTTCAAAATGGAACTAACAAGAAGAAGGAGGCGATGTTTGCGGAGGTCAAGGTAGAATGTCAATGACAAGAAAGAGGGTCCACTCTGGTGCTCTGACTCTAGGCTGATGGAGTGGAACCCAGAGATGAAGAAGCAGATACAGATGTAGAGAGGAGCAAAGCTGAAGATAGTTGACAAAACTTGTGAACACTGCTATGAACCTTTAAAAGGGAAGAGTAGTGTGGTGGGTTTGTAGGAGGACTTTGTCTCTAGGAGAGATTCTGACATGGAGAGCATATCAAAGAACAAGTAAAGCAGGCAATGTAGCAGTGAGAGGGGCATGGTTTGAACACTGAAGGACAAGAAGAAGAGAGTGGCACGAGAAGAGAAACCGTAAGGTGAGGCATGGAAAGGATGAGTAGCAAGAGCGACCGGAGGAACACTATGTGGGAACCCTGGAACAAACCTGAATCACTTGGTCACAATTGGAATGAAGTCCACTAAATTGTCAAAGTCCAACAAAGATCGGGAGATAGCACCTGAATCTGCATGCTGGAGAATTAATTCCAGTACTCTGCCAATGTCCAACAACGACAGTGAGAGAAAAGTCTGATTCCCAACCAAATGTTCACTGAAGCGAGTGAGGGAGAACTTGAGGCATTTGGTGTAGGATGGGAATTGAAGGCCAATACTGATTGTGGTGAATATTGCAGCACACAATATAATATGCTGTCAAAATCTAACAACGACAGAAGGAGATAATTTGAATCAGTTTTGCACCCCAGGAGCACACTGGGAAATAAAGTCCAACACCAAGTATGAGCTGGGAAATGAAATGGAGTCTGAAACCCAGCCCAGGTCAATGAGAGATGAAAGAAAAGGGTGATTCATTTGTTGCATGCTGGTAAGCTAAGTCTGAAGTCCAGCCCATGCCTATGAAATAAAGAAAGAAAAGGTTATATATTTGTAGCAACCTGGGAACTGAATCTCTAAGCCCAGCTCCAATCTTTAAGGCACTGGAAGAAAAGATGAATCATTTGCTGGATGTTGCCAAACTAAGTTTCAACACTTGAACAAATGTGTGAAAGACAAAATAACAGTTTAATGATTTGTTCCAGGTTTATGCCTGAGTGAAGTGAAACCATGTGTGGTACTCCGCGGAATGCAGTTTGATATTCATACTTGTAATTTAAGTTTTTAACTTCTTGAAATTGTAGATTACACAATAAGTAGTCAAAAAACAGCACATCATTACCAAAATCATGATATATTAGTTAGAAAAAAGAAAGAAGAGAGAAGAAAAAAAACTGTAATGCACTAGCCCATCTGTTCGTAATAGGCAATTCTGGATGGCTATAGAATAATTCAAGACAACCAGTACAATTTTCTTCACCAACATGTATCCCCTGAACAGCCAGGCTGTCTTGGCCTTTGATAAGTCATGTACTAATTTATCATCACTCAGCATAAATAAGGAGGCACTCATTGGCACATCAGTTTCCAGCACCAGGTTAATTCTTTCGTGACACCTCTTTTCAGAATTCACTAATCTTTGGACATGACCACGTTAAATGCGTCCATTGTTCCCTGAGCTATCCTACACTTCCAGCAGGTATATTTAAGCAATAAGCCCTGAGCAGGGGGGGCATTACCCGAAGCATTAATCCTCCCCCCTGTGAGGAGCCTATTTGCTATTAGTACCAAGTCCCGTAAAACTGGGGTACGAAAATCTCTTTTTTTCAGTTGCAAAAGGCTTCAGTGTTTTGTAACTGAAAAAAAAGAAAAAGAAAAAAAATGACTGTCAAGGAAGGGAAAACAAAGTCTGTTCTCCATTTCCATGCTGCCCATTGAAACTAGTTAAAAAAAAAAGTAAACAAAGAAAATGGCCACCATGGAACAAGAGAAGGGACTACATGTAGTCTCTTCTCCCTTTCGATGGTCGCCATTAACAAAATAGATAAAAAGTAAACAAAAGGAAACGGGCATCATGGAAACGAAAGATCCCTTATCTCTTCCCCTGGTGGGGGAAGATGCCAGCCTCTAGCCACGAGGAGGCTCAGAGTGGCAGGATTATGGTAATCCCCCATTCCGAGACTCATCATTGGCTGAGAGGCTGCCACACCCCCAACCATGCACCGATATTGCTTAGGTTCCTTTTATACATCCTTTCAGGTGTCCAATATACCCAGTGTATTCGCTTTTTTTGATAAACCCTCAGGCTCCAGTCTAATAACATCCGTTCAATATTATTGCAACATGTTGTCAATCTATCGGATACTTGGTTTCCATTCATCTCCTGAGCCCACAGTGGTAGAATGTCTCTGATTCTTTTGCTTTTTGCTTTTTGTCACCAAACATCTATGGAAGGCCAATGTCAGATGGGTAGTAGCCATACACAGTTTCTTTTGTAACCAGGCTTCATTCTGGGAGAGGGAGCCAGTTGCAATTTCCAGGTTTGCATTTATGATTCCTCTCAACAGTCAGTATTCTGAGTATGTGCAATCATGCAAACCATGTTTTTTATGCAATTGGTTATAGGGAATCCATTTTCTATTTTTAAAGTGGTCTCTAATGTACTGAACACCCCATAGATACCAATTGTGTCGGAATATGCCCTTTAATGTTTACTCTTGCGGTAAAGGTGCAAATACAGCGCTATCAAGGGGGCGCACTTATCAGCTGTGGGAATGACGGGTAACGGAAAGGGGCATTGCTAGAGGGGGGAACACCATTGACAGCTGCACCATGTAACCTCTGTGCGCAGGTGCAGCTTGAGGAATTTGCAGGACAAAGTAGGGGTGGGGCACCCAAGGGGGATCTGGGTAATTGAGACCCTGGGACAGGGGCAACGGGCAGCAGGAGTAGTACAGTATAACATGACCCATACCACAGCCACCTTGACGTACGAAACAGCAGTTAAGTAAGCCACTTGGGTTTTCACATTGACACACCCTGTAATTTAGGGCACACATGGATTTCCCGAGCACTCAATTAGAGCAGCGCGCTAGAGACATGTTGCACATCTTCTGTTCCCACGAGACTGGGAAATGAGTCCAGCTGATACTGTCGAGGTCAACAGGCCAGGCTCCTGGGCACTCATTGCAAAAGGAAGGTCTTTTATGAATATCTATGGGTAAATAGAAGGAACCTCATGGTGGGGTTAGCGGTTTCAAATCACCCCTTGGCAGATGGACCGGGAAAGTGGGCCGTAGGGGAAGTGGGTGAGCCAGGAGGGGACCAATCGAATGGAAAGTTCCAGTGTCCCGAGGGTGCAGCAGTGTTTTTATGTCCTTGCTAGTGTCAGCAAGGCACCTCATTGGTTAGATGCCGTGTGAATGTCTCTTCATTGCCAAACCCAGGTTGCATCATGTTTCTCATGAGAACTGCCACTGTCTGAATAATAAAGTTCTGGTGGCCAGTACAATTATGTCATGACATTTTTGTCATTGTGGGGCAGTATGGGAAGGTTTGAGATGTCATGTAGGGTTACACTGGGCAGAGGAAGTCAAGAGGGTTTGCTCCACTCATGTTTGAATAACGTATGTCTAGCTATAGATGACTGATGGAGTCCCGCCAAAAAGCTTTGTAGGATGATCAAACAGTGTTGCTAACTTTGTTTTAGGCTAATAACGTCTAACTCTATAAAAGGTTTGGCTGCAGCAGGCGGCACTTACAGTTCCCTTCTCTCAGTTCTGTTCCACAGTGCTTTTCGCATTGTGCTCTCCCAGCTGTGTATGACCCTGCAATAAGCTGCGTTATTTCTTGCTTGGTTTGTGCTCCTTTTTGGACTACGTTGGTATTTTTGACACTACTTGTCTTGGAGAGACTCCTGATACATTTTACAGGCCTGCAAGATCCTCTGCTCCCTCGGCCAGCTGAGGGTATTCCGGCCACACTCCAGGGGGAACGGATCAGTTGAGCACAGATTGGTCTCAACTGCACCACCGAGGAGGCCCCCAGACGTAGAGTTCACAAAGGTCTGCCTGGTCCAGAGCGCTGCCCACACTCAGGTGAAGGGGCGAGCCACAAGTAAGGCTCAGTGCCGGGAGGACTAGAGGATCTCAGGACTCGTGAGTGTACCCTTGCATGAATTTGCAAAAAGGTGGGTGCATGTCCATAGAGGAGGGAGGGATCTTTTATGGTGTTTAACATGCATCCAACAAAGGGGGTAGGACAATCAGTCATTGTTGTCTGAGATTTCCCTTCCATCCACCCGATAGGGAGTGGGTGTATGGTGGGCACATCTGTGTTAGAGCAGAAGAGTGCATAGAAAGTGGCGGACCCCATTAGATGGGAGTTGTGCGTAGTGCAGGAGATTGTATAGTTGCATCATTTTGGGGACAGGGTGTTTTTGATTTGTTGAGGAGTTGAAGGAGGGCGCGCAATATAGTATTTTATGTTGGCTTTGTTTGTCAGTTGAACTTTAGTTGTTCTTGACTTCGCGGTTAGAATAGTGGTTGGTCTATTTGAAGTTGGCCGAAGTGTAAGGGTTGGCACCAGAGATAACTTGTATATAGGGGCATTTGGCATATTAGTAGCAGACGCAGGCCCAGCGGCAGGGCGGGGCCTTGCGTTTGCACCCTAACATAGTGTCGGGGGGAAATTCTGCCGGGGTCGGCCGGGCCGTCCGCAGACCTCCGGGCAGGGAGGCCCCAACTCCTCCCGTATATCCCAGATGAGATAGAGTATGAGACACACACAAGGAGCAAGGCGACTCTGCTGTTTATTTATACAAAACGGCAGGGATGGGTCAAGGAGCGTACGCGTCCGTCCTGACACACACATAATCGTGGGGCTCGCAGGCCCTTTTTACTGCATTATGACGCGCTACTTGCGTCACTTCAGAAAGTTAACAAAAAACCTATCGCCACTCTTAATTGGTTGCTCGAGTGGTAGGGTTAGTATAGTACACATATAGAGAATGATATTAGTGGACAAGGTGTAGTCAGGTGGTATATCTGGGTTGTCCCTATAATTGGATACATAAGAATTGTTACATGAAGGCTCCTGAGGATTGGCTAATGTTACTGACGTCTGAGATAAGAGCCCCATGTTCTGATTGGTGCATCCGTGAGCTCCCCAGCCTGGGACCACCGTTGTTCCCAGCTCTCGGTGTACCTGTGTTTGCAACAATGTTTCAATATGGGTACGTGCAGACAATGTGAGGATTTATTCATAGGTGGAAGGCTGACCGCTCCCACTGTAGCAGGTGTCCATTGAGCCTTTCAAGTGTCTCGGCCTGTGTCTCGTAGTGAGGGACCCAGACGCCTTTTCTCTCCTGGGTTTTGGCATCTCGTCAGATTCGGCTTGGTCACGTGAGGCGGGACCGTGTTTGAGGCAGAATTCTGCACAATTAATATTGCTTTTCCACTGTGTGTCTGGTTTAATTTGTAGATATGACTTTAACGTTGGTACGCGGAGTGCGAGGTTGCAACATCGTGCCTTTGATGATTTGTTCTTGGATGTGGGCTTGCAACATTGCGACCTTGGCTGGTTGCTCCATCGGGTTCTTTCTGCAGGATCAGCAACCTGACTCTTGCTTTGTTAATGTCCACGGGAGCTCTTGTTTGCGGCCTACTCGGGCCTGGTGCTTAAGTAGTCTGTTTGGTTCATAGGTGCTTTAGATTATAGTAGCATACATTTCCATGACCAGTATCGTGTTTCCATTATACCTCTCATGGTGGTAACGGGTTTCAAGGGAAGCGTGAGCAAGCGTTATAGATGAGTTCATGATGCATCTTGCGTTTCTGCATTCTGAAAGCCTATGTAAAAATAATAAAGATGCACGTCCGTGAATATGCCTGTCGCCTACGTCAGAGCACTGAGTATGTTCTTCGTGTAGATTGGTGTGGAAATGTTAAGTGTGTATACTTGTACAGATGTGCTTCCCGTTGTCTAGGTCGTCATGGCATCTCTAACGACGTGTGGTTTTTAGTCTAGCTGATCCGAGCCGCAGGGGTCGGCATGGCCAGTGCGGGCTGTTGGGCAGGCAGGTGGACACATCCGTATGTTCCTGTACCAGGGTACCTGGTCGTCTGGTAAATGGACAAACTCTTCTCGCGGCGGGTGTCTGGGCCGTGACCCTCTAGGCCAAGCGCGAGAGGTGAAGGACGGGAGCCTGTTCTTCCATTCTCCCACTTCAGTCCCCCCTCTGGTCGACCTGTCGACCACAAACATATCCTTCTCGTTATCTCCTCTTACCCTCCATATCTTAGTTATCCCTCCGAGATGTCCATAATGGTTTACATGATCTTCAAATGACCAATACATGTATTCACATGTTCCTCCAGGAGTACAGTATACCCATCTTCCTATGTAGCTCCTGGGGTTCCTTGGGTTCTCAATCTTCACTGATGGTGGGTCTAGATGATTGGTGATGATTTGGGTGCGCAACTTCTCCCTTTCTTGTATTATCACACCTGTATGCTGGCCGTCATCTGCTGGCATTAAGGGGTGCATTCCCACCATTTCCAGCAACTCGTCAGTCGTGCGTGCTTTCCGGGCCTTCCAAAATCTAATTATGATCAGGGTAGCTCCAGCCAAAATAGCACATCCCACTATTATTTTCAGTCCATCTGACAGCCAAGATGGCATCCATGACCATAATAGTGAAAACCAGCTCTTATCCTTGTTTACACCGTTACTTTCGTCCATCATTTTGGAGTGCATCTGGGCCAATTGTGAAACTGCTTCTGTCAGTGTACCATTGTCAGCATCGTTGGCAGGTATGAACGTGCAGCAAGATTGTCCTATTTTTGCACAAACTCCTCCTTCCATTGCTGTGAGAAGGTCCAATGCATATCTGTTCTGGAGTGCTACCATCCTTACAGCTCGCAGCTCCTCTTTAATTGCGTTGAACCCATTTACTGTTGAATTGATGGTCATCATTAGTTCCCACCTTGTTATTTGGAGCCATTTTGCGTTTGCGTATGCCTGCAGTCCCGGATGTATTATTGAGGAGAAGAACATTGCTGCTCTGCTGAATAGTCTGTGTTCTGGCGGTATTGATGTTAGTTCCGTTTCCGACCTTCCCCACAGGTAATTTCCTGTCAATGGCTCTCCTTGTCTTTTTCTCCTGTTTAGGACAGTATCATTGCTGTTGGTCCTGTTTCCTTGCTCCTTCTGAAGTGGTGCAGATCTCTTTCTTCTCTTATCCCCTTCATCCATTTTAGGAAATTTCGCCACATCGACATGCTTCTTAGGTACCACTAGTGATGGTACATTGACGTGTACCATTGTGCACACACCATTCCACAGGGGAGGCAGTGTATGATATGCCTTTTCTCCACAGGCCCAATAATGGTCCATTATTACTGCTGTTCCCGCTCCCCCCTCAGGCAACTCCATCACGCTTGCACAATTGGTGTTATATCCTACGTCCACCTCTCCTTTATGCTGGTAGCATGCTTTAGGCGCAGTCAATGGTAGTATAGTTATCGGGTCTTCATCTTCTTCTACCCACGTGAGCATTGGTACATACTTGATCCACGTCGTCCAACATCGATGATTGTGTGTCTCGATAGTTGAGATAGTTTCTTTTGTTACCATGTTGCTGCCAATCACTCCTATCTCCCAGCTGTTGCCCAGGAACACCTTTCCTGTTATCGTCAGTAGCGGCCTCTCCCAGCATCCTTGTTTACCCGGAACTTCAGTTGCGTACCAATCACATGGTAGATACTGCAGTGTTACCTTCTTTGTTTCTCCTTTTGCAGGGCCACTCGTTATGTACCTGAATGCTTCAGCATGTAAACTGGTCTTGTGATAACTCAGATAGGTCTTGAGGAAGTTGTTTTCATATGGGTATGAGTCTCGTGTTTTCCATGTCATGTGCACTACTGTTCCTTGAAATCTTCCTTTCGTTTGGAACAGGGCCAAATATATTATGCACTGTGCTGTTTTTTCATCTATTTCTGTGGCAACAAATGTTCGTGAAGCGCTCATGGCGTATGGTATTAATGAGCAAACGTAACAGCTATCCTCAGTTGTCTGCTTACCAATGCGGGTCATGTGTTGGTACCATATGTTGTTTGTGACGTGTGCTGAATCTTGTACATAATTATCAATACCTTTATTGTCTGAGTACGTGCTGCGTTTAACTCTATTTTGCTTGGGTGCAAAATTACGATTACCACCTGACGTAACACCTGTTGCAGCAGGGGACGGGGGTATATTAAGTTTGGGTGCAGCAATAAAATCAATAGCATAGCTGTACTGCCAGACAGAGGCAGCCAAGAATCCGGTGATCATAAAAATCCCTATTATTTTTATTACATATGCTAATTTCACCGGCATTTTGCTCTTACCTTGCTGCGGTCCTGGCAGCTTATTCTTGCGACGTTACAGTTGCCCGCCTAAAAATTCTCAAAAGTGCTCGTTATTAAATGTTAGTTTTGTTTCCTTTAAGCTCTCCCTATCAAGTGGTCATTCAGTGCCCAGGCGAAGAGCTGCTCCCACGCTACTCTAAGTGATGGGTCTCTTAGGACCGGCAAGTATGGGCGGAGGTGGGGCATGTAATATTCTATGGCCAGGAGGAAGGCTGTGTAGTATACACGTACCCTTCTCCTTTTTAAGTATGTTGGCCTCTTTATTTCGTATACAAATTGGTGTGACAATTCTTCTGGGTAGTTATCGTCTGGCAGCACCATCTACACCTGCACACTGAACTTGTTAATTAGCTTTTCTTAACAATACAATATTACGCAGTTCCTGTATGTGCGAGAGAAAAAGAGAACATTCACGTGTTTACATGTGTATTGGTGCAAGCAATGTCCTTCAATTTTAGTTACAACTGTACTTAGCAGTCAATGGGGGGGGGTTTGCGCTCAGATGGCGGAAGTATTTTTACTCTTTGACCGAGTGATCATGGGGTGGGCAGTATGGGGGTCACCCCCTTCTTCGTCAGTTATTGTCTCCGAGGGAACAATTGGGTCGTTGTCTGTGGTGGAACTTTCTTCCGCTGTCGGCGATGTTGTTGCTGTTCTTCCAATGGACCTGTCGTTGGCGCTGGGGCGGGTCTGCAGTTTGTAGATCTTTACGTCATGTAGGTGGTTCCAGGCACGCTTATCCTTTAGTTTTACTGCTCTTGTTGATACGTCCTCTACCAGATGGGGGCCAGTGAACCTCTTCTCGTGCCACCTTCTATTGAAATTGCGAAGTAGTACGTGGTCACCTTTGGCAAGTTTGCACGAGTTCTCCTTTCCCAATTCCGTACTTTCGTCTTTTTCTTGATTGCTGGTAGACCCGCCCCGTGTGCGCTCGAGCTGTTGAGACACAAACACGACACTAGTAATCAAAGAAGACACATATTGATACATTTCATCTCCTAACACATTCGCTGAACTTTCGTTATCGGTGAATGCCCTTGACGTTGGTGTTAGGGGAAGGCGCATTTGACGTCCAGTAACCACTTCGTGAGGGGTGAGGTGGTGGTCGGACCCTGGCCTGTTTCTAAGTTCAAACAATGCTAACGGAAGGCAATACAACCAACTTTTCTTTGTTGTTTGTTGTATTTTAGCAATTGCCTCCTTCAATAGGCCATTCAGGCGTTCACATACACCATTAGCCTGTGGGTGGTATGCACATGCAAATTTGTGTTTAATGTTCAGCAGGGATGTAATATGCTGGAACATTTCATTTGCGAAATGGGGGCCGTTGTCTGATCTTAACACCTCGCACACTCCCCACCTGGGGAAGACCTCCCTTACTATGAATTTGGCTGCTCTAAACGCATCAGGGTGTGAACAGGGCCCTGCTTCAATCCACCTAGAAAATGGACATACTACTACAATCATATACCTATTGCCTTGACAGATGTTGATCATATCAACATAGTCAATGTGAAGGTGCCGAAAAGGTCCTTCTGGCCGGGGTATTGTACCTCTTATCACTTTTAGAGTATGACCGGCCGTAAACTGTTGACATGTGAGGCAATTGCTGATAAAATTTGACACATGGGAGGTTAACTCGGGACAAAACCAATCTTCTCTAATTCGTGCTGCAATTATTTCCTTGCCTGTATGGGCAGGGTGATGTAATTGGCTTAAGGCGGTATTTAACAGTGCCAACGGTATTACAACTTTCCCAGTGCCACCCTGGCGCCATAGTGCGTCGGTTGGTGACATTGTGCATCCTCTTTTCACCCATACTTCTTTTTCGGCCATTGGTGCAGCCGCTTGTAGCTCCATAATCTGTGTGGCTGGGAGATGGGTGTACCCTTCTCTTATTAACATCTCCCTCGCTATTCCCCTCCCTCTCCCTCTCTGTGAGTCTGTGGGGTTCCATATCTCACCAAAATATGCAGCATATTTCGCATGTGCGTCTGCTGCTGCATTTCCTTTTGAAACGTAGTCTTCTCCATTGGTGTGTGCGGTGCATTTTACTAGGGCTAGTTCTTGGGGGTCGTTTATTACTTCAATTAGTTCAGCCAACAAGAGGGCATGTTGTACTGGAGTGCCATCAGCTCTCCTAAACCCTCTCCTTCTCCATTTTGATAGCCCTGAGTGGACAGTGGATGTAACATATGCACTGTCGGAATATATAGTTACTCTTTTATTAAAACTTTCCTTTAATGCCAATATTAGTGCAACGAGTTCCGCCGCTTGAGCAGAGTAATGCTGTGGTAATTGTACACACTTCATAGCCACACACACCGGCGCCTCCATCATTTTTACTACTGCTGCCCCAGTCCTTCGTATCCCATCTCCTTGATCAATAGTTGATGACCCATCAATAAACAAAATCTCACCTCCCTCTAGTGCGTTTTCTTCAACTTTCCTAGTACATGAGTATATTTCAGTTACTTGGGTGCAGTCGTGGGCGTAATCTCCCTCTTCAATTACTTCTGCTAGGAACCTTGCAGGGTTAACCGTGCTACATCTAACAATTGCCAGTTCAGCTTTAGACAAAATAATCTCATAACCTGATGCCCTCTGTGTCGTTAATGTGGACTTAGGTTTATTCAATATCGCAAATAGTGCATGTTCCACAAATAGTGTAGTTGGACACCCCATAGTTATTGCTGATGCTTTTTCTACTGCAAAAGCAGCTGCAGCAAGACCTTGTTCACAAGAGAAGTGGCCTAACATTATAGGGTCTAAGTGACCGCTGTAAAATGCTACTGGTTTATAGCCCATGCTAGTTTTTTGGGCCAATACTGCTTTCATCACTGCTGAGTCGCAATGTGAAAATATAAAGAAGCGCCGCTCATAGTCTGGGGATGCAAGTACTGGAGCAGTTGATATCGCGTCTTTTAATTCGTCAAATGCCTCCCTCATTTCCATAGTCCATCCCAACTTTTTCTCCCCTTTATTTGCTTCCTTCAAACCCTCAAGCAGGGGTCCTATGTATGAGCTGTAATCAAATACCCATGCTCTACAGTAGTTGCACAGCCCCAGAAATTGCTGCAGTTCTCTCACAGTCTGTGGCACGGGAGTGCTTGAGATGGCCTGTGCTCTTTGTGGTGCAATCCTTCTTCCATGTTGGGATATCAGTTGACCAATGTAAAGTACCTGTTCCTGACAGTATTGTATCTTTTCCATGTCTACCTTGTACCCCTTTTCTGCCAGTATCGTCAACATTTTTAAGGAGTCCTCTCTACATTTACTTTCGTTTGCACTGCAAATTATTATGTCATCCACATACTGTAACACTGTGCTTTCCACCTCAATGTTACCCAAATCCATCTGTATTACTCTATTGAAAATTGAGGGTGATTCACAATACCCCTGTGGTAATCTGGTATGTTTCCACTTTGTATTTCGGTAAGTGAAGCTTGTCAAATCTTGTGAGTCTGGGTGTAATGGTATTGAGAAGAAAGCATTTTTAAGGTCAATCACTGTAAATCGTGATGCTTCTGCTGGAATGCCACACAATATTGTGGCCGGGTTTGCTGTTAATGGATACTCTGCTTCTACTATGTTGTTCAAGGGTCTGAGGTCCTGTATGAAGCGCCAAGACCCCCCTTTAGCCTTGCGCACCGGGTACACAGCTGTGTTACATGGTGATTCTGAGGGGACCAATATGCCATTGTTTATAAGGGCCGTTATGGTTTCATATATGCCCTCATCTGCCTCTTTTGACAATGGGTACTGTTTAACTCTTGGTAGTATGGCACCTTTTTTCAATTTTATCCTTACACCCCCTATGCTTTTTATGCATCCCACGTCATAAGGGCTAATAGTCCATAATGATTTGGGCACCTTTGACATATCCTCCTTAAAAAATGGGACTGGGGTGCCTGCGGGTGCCTCAAGTGCCATTGCAATTTTCTGTGCTACTTGTTTGTGAGCCACTCTTAGCCACATTTCTACACTCATCATGAACACCATTTCATTTTCTTCCTTTTCTTCTGAGAACAGCTCTTCATCTGACACCTGGGTCAGCCTACATCCTTCTGCTAGTGCTATCACCGCCCTCCATGCTCTCCCTTCTTTATCTTGGGCGTGCACAGCAACATAATCAGCTGTTGCAATAATGCTCTCAATGTCCACTACAAACACCTTCCCTTCTAGTTCATTAACTGGTGTTTCTGGTCGGAATAGATAGGCTGCTGGTCTCCTCCATATTTTCCCTTCTATCCCTGGCATCCATGCAAATGCCATGTCAGTGCCATATTGGAATATCTCGCCATCTACTGGCTCCGCCCTAATCGCTGTCTGTCCACAGTATGCTTGCAAAATCTGTCGTGCTGCGAGCATGTTAATCCCTGGAGTAGAGCAAATTATGCCATCCTCTGTAAAGGAGATCGTCATGTTCAACCTGTTCATTATGTCCCTCCCCAGTATATTTACTGGTGAGGCACTATAATACAAGAGTGGAACTGACAGATCATAATCTCCAATAGATAAGGGAACATTATCAGTAAATGGAACCAACCCTTTAGCCCCAGAAAATCCTTGGGTGTTCATGGCTTCGCCTGACATCTTAAATTTACCTTCCCTTATGCAAGACCGGGTTGCCCCGGTGTCAACAAGAAATGATAATTTTTTGTCACCTATCGTTACCTCTATGCGTGGTTCCTCCGCACTATTAGGTGTTACTGACAGGATGGGACACACCAAGGCCGTCTGTGGGCTGGCCTATTGGGGGTACAATGATTGGCCATTCCCTGTGTAAGGGTTGTGTCCCAACACCGTCACCCCACCCAATTGTGTTCGTTCATTTTGGGGTGGTGGTTGTATTAACGCTACTTGTTGTTGTGGCGGTGGCAGGTACTGTGTTATTTGTTGTTGTGGCAGTGAATAGGTTTGTGGCTGTTGTGTTGTTTGTTGTTGTGGGTCACTCCCTTTTTGTGACGTCTGCTGTTGTTGTATGCCCTGCTGTTCTTGTAATGTCCTAGGTTGTGCTTGTTCATTCCATGCTGGTGTTCCTGGCCTGACCCTACATGTACGTGACATGTGTCCTAATAGTCCGCAGCTCCAACACACGGGTGGTTCCCTGTTTTGCCATGGGAAGCTCCCTGTGTTGTCCTGGTATACGGGTTGCCCTGTGGGGTAGTTATTTCTTAGTCCCCCAGCCTGTTGTTGGGTATTATATCCATATCCTCTCCCCCTCATAAACCCTCCTCTCCCTCTGTTATAACTATAATACCCAGTTCCTTGCATTGGGTACCCTCCTCCCATGTTTGGTGCGTGTAATTGCAGAGGCGGCACTTGCTGTATTACACCTTGTGGAGGCGTTATTTTTGCGGGATCTTGTGCAGCCACTACTTGCGTTGGGCTTTGGGCCATTGGTGTGGGCGTAGTTATTAGTGCCCCTTCCATTGTGTATTTAGTAAGTTTTTTCTGTACTAATTTGGCCTCTTCTGTTTTCCTATCCTCTTCCTTTTGTTTCATTTTTCCTTGCCATGTTCTGCAGTGATGTACTATAGTCAGTTGTATTTCTGGCCATGGTTTTGCTTCCATCCCCACTACTTTCTTTAGTTGTTTTTGAACTCCTTCTGGGAGCCCTTGTACTAGTATATGATAAAATATGGCTGGTGTTTTGTCCCATTGTTCTCTAGTTTCCATGCGCCACTTCTCTTGAACATCCTGGATATAATCAACAGGATCCTCATTTTCACCCATCTTACGGGAAGTAATGGCTCCTATGTCTGATGTGTCTGGGTACTGCACTCTCAGTGCCTGCCATAGCGCATGTCTGCAGTTTGCAAATGGTGCCCCATCATGCGATGTGTTCGTTATTGTTACCCCATGGAATCCCGCTCTTTTCCAAATGTCATCCGCTCTATCCCCTAATATTGATATTAACAGGCCCTTCACATCTCCTACTGCTAGTTTCTGTCCTGCGGTGTGTTTTTCCATTTCATATATCCACTTACCCGCACCTCCACTTAGTGATGGGAGCCTACATTTTATATTTTCCTTATCCGTATGTTTCCAAGGTACATACTGTGGTCTAACCCCTCCTCTCTCCAGCAGTGGCATTAAATTCTGTCTTGTGTCACCCTTTACGCTCCATAATGTTGAGTCTTCACACCCCTCCTCTTCCCCCATTTCTTTTACTACTTCAACTTCTTCCTTACTACCTCTGCTCCTACCTCCCTCTTCTTCCTTTCCCCTTTTTTCATCATTTCCTGTGTTCAATATGGGTATGTTTATTTGTCTGTCTTGCCTGCGACTAGGGAGGTCCCTAAGCCGACATGCATAAGGTGTAAATTCATTCATGAAGGGCGAGAGCTTTATTCTGTGCAGAGAGCGCGCGGTAGTTGAACATGTAGGGCGTGACGTGGGAGGGTGCGATGGTGATGTGGGTGGCGTGGTTTCATTGGTTTGTGTTTCCCCTATTCTTTTCACTTCCTCCTTACTTCTCTCCAGCTCCTCCCATCTTCTACTCATCCAGGGCGAATCTATGTTTGTTCTAGTAAGGTATAGTTTATCTAAGCTTTCCCTTTCACTCTTCCTTCCATCCTTCTCCACTCCTCCTTCCTCCTCACTGCAAAAATCATTCATAAATGGCACCCCCCACTCTGCCTTTTTTCCTTTTATTGTTACTGTTTTTAAGTCTATTAGGTCTCTTTCTCCCTTTCCGTTGTTACCAACTGTTCCCCTTTGTGCTGATGTTGTTGCTACCTCTCTACTTTTATATACATCTCCCCATCTTTCACTCTCCCAACCCCTCTCTTCTCTTCCTCCTTCACTCCTCTCCTCCATTTCCCTACTATTTTCCTCCCTTTTCCTTTTCAACTCCTCCATTACTTCGTTGCTCATCTGTTCCAATATCCTTTCATCCTCTTTCTTCCTTTCCCATTTCACCCTTTCTCTTTCTACTATACTCTCTATTACCTTCCCCTCTTCATATTTCTTAGTTGCCTCTGATATTATCCTCCTCCTCCATATTTCCATTTCTTTTTCCTTTTCTTCTTCTTCCTTCTTCTTCTCTCTCAGCACTACTCTTGATACCCTATCTGCTGCTCCTTTTACCCTTTCAGCTTCTCTCTTTTGTTCCTCACTTCGTTCCCTTAATTTTTCCAATTCGTCCTTACCTTCTTTCCTTTTCCTCACTCTCTCTCTTTCCTCCCGCTCAAGTTGTTTGATCAGTTCATTCTGCTCATCCCTTAGTTCTGCTAATCTTTCCTCCAAAATCTCTTCCTTCTGCCGTAGTAGCTCCTCTCCCCTCATTTCACTCTCTCTGGCACTATCCTCGTTTGTTCTCCTTACCGCCTCCCTTTCTTCTCCAGTTAGTGAGCCTCGTAATTTCAACAATATCTGTGCAGCTATCCACTCATCGTTTCCTATCTCTACAGTCTGCTCTTCTCTAATCCTCCTGTCCCCCATTGGTATCTTCCCATGAGCCACATATGGTGGAGGGCTGTATGCCGGGTTTGAGTATCCTTCAGCCGCCCTTAACTGTCCTGCTATTTCTCCTAATTCTCTTAAAGGGTACAACCCTCCTCCCTCTGTTTTCACTCCCGGTGTTATGGGTATCCCATTGCTCGGTTCCTTTTTTATGTCGTCTGATTTATCAATCTTTTCTCCTCCCTGTCTTTCGCTCCCCGTATTCTTTGTGCTTTCGCACTCCTTTTCCCCACCCGTTCCTTCTTTCTTAATCTCCTTTTCTTCCGGTGTTTCCCCCATAGTGAACATTCCATTTGGTCCTGGTCGAGACCCCTGGAACATCCTCCATAAGTTAAACACCTCCACATGGTTTGCCAACTTCTTCCCCTTGTATGTATTGTGCAGATGGTTCAGTAGTGAATGTTGGGCATATGGATCGAAACTACCATTAGGCGGCCATGGTGTTAACATTTTGTTATCTGTCCCCTGGGTCCACTCTATGCTGTACTTAATTAACTTCTCCCTATGTGGTGGCAGTGTGGTGCATATGTGCTGTAGTCGGGTAGTGAGGGTGTTCCCCCACCCTCCCGACCCTCTCCCGTATGACATAAATTCACTCCCCTTGTTACCCTTCCCCTTACTAGCAGTTTACGATATACAACCTTGTATTGCTTACCTCGCCCCGCAAGTGTGGGGACTTTCGACACTCCCTTTGACAAATTATGCAATAATAATAAATATGATGTTATATTATATTCCTTCCCCTACGGCCCCCTGCGGCCGAAGCGCACGCAGCCCCCTGCGGCTGCGTACCCCTTACGATGATCTTATACAGTTGTCCTGTTTCTCCGTTCTCCTCCCCCGTTTACACTTGCCGTGGCCGGCGTTCTCCGTGCGCAGCCACGCCCCTTTCCCCCTTTTTTTTTTCGATCCACTGGTTTATAGTTTATCTCCGTACCAGCTCCTTTATCATGCTTCTCTTCCCCACCACTCTCAAACCCAAAATTCCTTGTGCTCGCGATATCCTATTAAATCCCTACTGGTGACGTCACCGATTTCTTCGAGCTACTGGTATATTCTTGTTATGTTTTTTTAAGTTCAAAATACACTTGCAATCTACCCCGCTAACCCTACAGCTGTCTTCCTGTCTCTCCTGGAACAAGGTAATCTCATCAATAATATAACCGGACTGCGCACGCTGCGTCGCCTCGCGTGTGATACGCCCCTTAACAGGAGGGCTTAACCAGCCAATTATCTTCCGTTTTGGGCAACTATGTAACTAGCTACCGCCCACAGGGAAACGTCATCTACCTATCGAGTTTCTTGCTCGAACAATAGGGAACCTCATCTACTCATTGATCAATAAATGTCAAGTCGTAGGAAACCACACACACCCACCCTCACACTTAGTCGCAATTTAGACCATCAGGGTCTTACGAGCGGCTGCACGTGATGTTTTCGTGCCCCGCCCCCCTCTTTCGCGTAACGTTAGCTGACTGTTACGAGCGGCTGCACGTGATGTTTTCGTGCCCCGCCCCCCTCTTTCGCGTAACGTTAGCCGACTGTTCTCGCACTCGTTTTCCTACCATTCATTCCATTAGCAACACTCAGTTAAACCTTCGCCGCACATCTCTACAATACCTCCCTTATTTACTTCCTCCCCCTCCCTCACAATTTCGCATTGCTTGTTGTGCGTGTCATGCTCACCAAGTTCTCTCGATGCAGGGCCACTCGACTGCGTGCACCCTCCAAGCGGCTCGCCACCTCCCCTCGTCTGGACCACGTCTGGACACTCGCCGACCGCGGGCGGGATACTTCTCAACCGGCTCCCGAGGGCCAATATCCGGATTGCGCTGTCCGGTCTTCTCGCGGCTCCGCGATGGTCCTGTAGTCCTCAGAAGGGGGCAACGGCAGAGGGGGCCGCGCCGCCGGGCCTCCTCGCAACGGGAGTGCCTGGAAAAACTAAAAATAAAAGTTGATCTTAAACAGATCTCAGCAGTGCCTCCAACTTGTCGGGGGGAAATTCTGCCGGGGTCGGCCGGGCCGTCCGCAGACCTCCGGGCAGGGAGGCCCCAACTCCTCCCGTATATCCCAGATGAGATAGAGTATGAGACACACACAAGGAGCAAGGCGACTCTGCTGTTTATTTATACAAAACGGCAGGGATGGGTCAAGGAGCGTACGCGTCCGTCCTGACACACACATAATCGTGGGGCTCGCAGGCCCTTTTTACTGCATTATGACGCGCTACTTGCGTCACTTCAGAAAGTTAACAAAAAACCTATCGCCACTCTTAATTGGTTGCTCGAGTGGTAGGTTTAGTATAGTACACATATAGAGAATGATATTAGTGGACAAGGTGTAGTCAGGTGGTATATCTGGGTTGTCCCTATAATTGGATACATAAGAATTGTTACATGAAGGCTCCTGAGGATTGGCTAATGTTACTGACGTCTGAGATAAGAGCCCCATGTTCTGATTGGTGCATCCGTGAGCTCCCCAGCCTGGGACCACCGTTGTTCCCAGCTCTCGGTGTACCTGTGTTTGCAACAATGTTTCAATATGGGTACGTGCAGACAATGTGAGGATTTATTCATAGGTGGAAGGCTGACCGCTCCCACTGTAGCAGGTGTCCATTGAGCCTTTCAAGTGTCTCGGCCTGTGTCTCGTAGTGAGGGACCCAGACGCCTTTTCTCTCCTGGGTTTTGGCATCTCGTCAGATTCGGCTTGGTCACGTGAGGCGGGACCGTGTTTGAGGCAGAATTCTGCACAATTAATATTGCTTTTCCACTGTGTGTCTGGTTTAATTTGTAGATATGACTTTAACGTTGGTACGCGGAGTGCGAGGTTGCAACATCGTGCCTTTGATGATTTGTTCTTGGATGTGGGCTTGCAACATTGCGACCTTGGCTGGTTGCTCCATCGGGTTCTTTCTGCAGGATCAGCAACCTGACTCTTGCTTTGTTAATGTCCACGGGAGCTCTTGTTTGCGGCCTACTCGGGCCTGGTGCTTAAGTAGTCTGTTTGGTTCATAGGTGCTTTAGATTATAGTAGCATACATTTCCATGACCAGTATCGTGTTTCCATTATACCTCTCATGGTGGTAACGGGTTTCAAGGGAAGCGTGAGCAAGCGTTATAGATGAGTTCATGATGCATCTTGCGTTTCTGCATTCTGAAAGCCTATGTAAAAATAATAAAGATGCACGTCCGTGAATATGCCTGTCGCCTACGTCAGAGCACTGAGTATGTTCTTCGTGTAGATTGGTGTGGAAATGTTAAGTGTGTATACTTGTACAGATGTGCTTCCCGTTGTCTAGGTCGTCATGGCATCTCTAACGACGTGTGGTTTTTAGTCTAGCTGATCCGAGCCGCAGGGGTCGGCATGGCCAGTGCGGGCTGTTGGGCAGGCAGGTGGACACATCCGTATGTTCCTGTACCAGGGTACCTGGTCGTCTGGTAAATGGACAAACTCTTCTCGCGGCGGGTGTCTGGGCCGTGACCCTCTAGGCCAAGCGCGAGAGGTGAAGGACGGGAGCCTGTTCTTCCATTCTCCCACTTCAATAGAAAGAGGTGGACCTGTGGAGAGGGCCATTGGTGAACTAACACTGTGTGAGTGGGTGGGCGTAAGGAGAAGGCCAGTGTGTTTGAGAGGTGTGAGTGGGCAGGCCTGTGTAGCGGGCCATTGAATGGGGTTAGGGTGTGAGAAGAAAAAGTGGTAAGTATGTGTGTGTGAGGGGCATAGTGAGAAAGAATTGTGCGAATGGGAAGAGTGAAAGGAGGGAATTTTGAGAAGATTTAAAAGGGAATGGGAGAGATATTTTTTAAAGGATATAATAGGGGTAGTATGCACGGGGAATGGATGGCTTTCAGGGATACGCACCTGGATCACATGTGTAATAAGAAGCCCCAATCTTCCTGATTAAATATAAAAATACTACTTTCAGTGGGTCCAGGACACTGCGGGACAATATTTCTATGAATGGCCTGTGGGGGAATCTTCGATAGCGGGATAATAGAACATTTGTTCTCGTACTTGCTAGCAACATATAAAGGATCGAAACTCAAGAGCAGGCAAAATATTCTAGGGCTTTGGAAGCTCTATGAAGAGACAAAGCAAGAGCTTGAATAGAACAGCGGGCAAGACAGAACTACCCAGCGCCTCGCAACCTCCTTATGGGCTGCATCCAACATTAAAACCTGCCAAAGGGCACACCAACCCTTGGTGCGTGTCACCAGGTAGGTGGGACTCAGGGAGGTGGAAAAAGAAGAGAAAGGGTGACCAGAAATACCTAGCACACAGAAAAAAGCATGCAGTGACAGCTGGATATGATGTTCTAGGAAGCAGAGATAGTAATAGAGGAGGAGGTGCGGAGGAAGGTGAAGGAGAATGGGACAACTGGGGACGGATACGGGTGGACATCTGGAAAGATAACATTTAAATTGGATAAAGAGGAGTCTGACAGGTGGAAGAAGAAATGGGCACACTTGATGAAGACTGCAGAGTCTCAACAGAGGAGGAGGAGGAAGTAGTAGTTAGCACAGATGACGAAGACCCCTGGGGGGAAGATAAAGAAAAGGAGAGGGGATGGAAGCAAAGTGAGAAACTGGGGAAACGAGCAAGGACTGGTCCATGATAGTTTGCTCAGATAAGCAAAGATAGGGTTGGCAAAAATGACTAGAAGAGAACGGAACATAGGGCCCTGGACAACCCAAATGCCCCTATTACAGGAGGGGAGGGGAGATGCACACTACGTGCTGTGGCAGACAATGGACAGAGACAATATGATCTGCAGCTTGTCCTCTCTTGTGGTCAGAGCGAGCAAATGGATATAGGTACTTGAAAAGGAGACAGCAGGGGTTACCTTGGCAATTGGGGATATGAAGAGCTTGTTTGCAGCAATAACAGGTGGAGCGTGAGGGACAAAATATGGTAACAAGTGGGATACAACAGGGTTAAACTAAGTACAAATGTACACGATGGAGCACCCTTTAACAACTGCCACGCACACATCTGGAAAGTACTGCAAACCATATATCCTGATATCTCAGATCTGGCGCCAGTAATAGCCTGCAAAACGAAGCCAGACGAGGACCCTGCAGAGTAGATACAACAGGTACAAGAGATGTGGACAATCGAGGAGACACAGAAGTATTGGGAGGAAAACAAACCTCTTTTTTCTATCATATACTGATCAAGGGGCTTCCATCAGATGTGCAGACTTCACTTGACAAAATAGTGGGGATAGAGGCAAAAGGAAGGCCGAAATACAGGCAGCTATCGTACACTATTGTAAGAGGAAGCAAGAAAGGGAGAGGGAGACAATGGAAAATGCCACAAAGGCAGAGAGTAAGTTGGTACAAAAGAAGCCAGCAAAGTTGTCCATGGAGGGGGAAATGCTCACCCCAGATGCTTGAGCAGTGGTCCCTGCCTAACCGGGAGGACTCCCGGTAGGGAGAGTGCCCCAACAAGCGGGGTAAATGCAACCACAGTATGTCCCACAATATGGGTTCCAGCAGCCAGGGTTTTACCAACAAGGCAGAGCTTGCCAGCAAATGGGATACTACCCACAGAGGAGAGGATACTTACAGAGGGGCCAATGGGGTGGGTATAGAGGTGCGGGATATAGGTTAATTGGGCCATGCTTTATATGTGGCAACCAGGGACATTTTGCACAAATGAGTCCCTTTGGGCAACAAGCATGCTACAATCGCAGTGGTCCACAGCTAGGGAGCCAACCGACACAACATGTCCCACCCATACCACAGGTGCAGCACTGGCAGTTCCAACCTCAGCAGGTGCAGCCCCAGCTGCTCCAAACACAGTGGGTGCCACCTCCGCCCCCTCAGACACAGACATCAGCCCAACCAGCACGCACAAGTATCCTGGGGCCGCCCACACCTGCATTTCAAGCACCCATGCGAACACATGTATAAGGGTATGGTGCACTGTTGGGTCAGAACGGGAGTAACTGTTTTGGGAGGGAACCATTTCCCATTGCCACAGAACATAACGCCCCAATAGGGCTGCCCTCAGAAAGTGTATGTGTGTCCAGTCCTTATCTGAAGACCCCGATGAGGAACCCAAGGTAGCAGTGAACGTAGGACAGAAAGATTTCTCCTTCTTCATAGATACAGGTATCATCAAAACGTGTATAAATGAGGGTGGGTTTCCACTGTCAAGCAAAGATATAGACACACAGTTGGGGCTATTGGGTCTATTGTCACAGTTCCAGTTACCCAGGATTTACCTCTAACAATAGGGACACAATACCTCATAGCCCCTCTATTGTATTAAAAAAACACTTTCATAAACATTTTGGGGAGAGAATTGTTGAGTAAGCTGAATGTCATCATCTCATTCACAGAAAAAGGTATGGTGTGTTCCACTCCTGGCATGTATTCAGCAAGGGTAGTAGCACACCTACAGGCCCATAGCGCCCTCAGCACCTTACAAGGGCAACGCATGCACCCCGAAGTGCTCCTATATGTGGTCCAGATACTATTGGGTTGGCTGCCAGGGATAAAGGGAAAGACATTCCGACTATCTACTGATTTTCTGTTCAGTTCAGGTAATCGCGGAAACATACCCGGAATTAGAGTTAGAAAGGGACATGCCTGGCATAAGAACTGTGTTAAGAGGCGAGTGATTTGGACCTTGTTCCAACCCTACACTAGCATACTCCTTAACTACAGAAGGGGGGCAGTGGAGGGTGAAGACCCATGGTGAATGACCTATAAGAACTCCCACCCAGTACAGTCCCTTCGAGGGAGAGGACCCTGGTGGCCCTACATGAATAGAGGAGATATGTACATGTAATTAAATCCAGTGACCTGGTGGATTTACTTCCGGCATCTATACTACCCCTGACACGATTCTGGTTAGAGAGATACTTTGTGGAAGACATCACTCTCTCAGTTATATTGGGAACCCTGATGGGTGGATCCCAGATCTTGAAGAAGGTCGGATTAACAGCGGACCCAGTGGGGTCCAAGATCGACCGAAACATATGTAAATCTAAGAGAAAGGAATTATAACTATTCTATGAACATTGAATGTGTATGAAGACACAAAAAGTACAATATTAACACTGACGGGATTGTCTTATGTTCATTTTTGATGACTGAGGTCTCACTTTTGTGAAAGATGGAAGATATTGTATATTCCGTGGATGAATGAAGGTATAAAAGAGCAGAGTGTGATGTTAATGAATTCATGTTGTATAAATATATTCTGAATCAGGAATTGAAATGTATATAAATAAAATATTTTTTTATTGCGAAAAGGGTTTTTGCAATTTTGAATGTTTGTTGACGCTAGCCTCACTCATACCTAGGTCCATTGTTTACCTTCTATATATCTCACCTGTAGGACCTATGGTATTTATAGGTACGCTTTTATTTACCCTATCCTCATGGCACAGGGACATTACCCTGGGCACACAAATAGTGTTATACTTAGAGAAGGGGATTGTACGAAAAGACATGGTGATATTATGTGGGACAGATGAGGATGACACAGAATGGCGTACAGTACTGTGCATCGACCTCACATTGACATTGACATTGACTGACTTCCTGAAATTGATCTTTTTTCAGATGCGGAAGAGGAAGCAGGAGGAAGAAGTGGGATTTCAACTATGCATCCCATGTCCCGTAAGAGTGGTAGAAAGGTTAGTATCACAATTGATACATATAATAAAAAAAGCAGACAAGTTACACTTGCAAGGACTTAAAGGTTCCAGAAGAATTGTGGACAAACGGGCCCCATGATGTGGGAATGCTCAAAGGAGTAGTGGCCTTCAGCATAAAGTTAAAATAAGGGGCATTGTTGCCCCAGGTAAAACAATACCTCCTTTCCTGTGAAGCAGATGAGGGCATCAATGACACTTCTTGCGTTATGGCAGCAAGGCATTATACAAACATCAACATCCCATGCAACACAGCCATATACCCGGTAAAAAAGCAAAGGGAGGGGCCTGGCGATTCATACAGAACCTCCACCCCCTTAACAACGTGGTAGAGGCAGAATGTGCACTTGTCCCAAACCCTGCCACGATATTATGTAATATTCCAGCAAATGCCAAATACTTCACAGTAATTGATCTCAAGAACACGTTCTTTTCTATTGCATTAAATCCGACTCCAGGTATCTCACTGCATTCACCTACCGCAGGATCTGCTTTGAACACACAAGGTTACCTGAGGAGTACTGTGAGTCCTCCATGGTGTACTCATATGAGTGATTCAGATGGATATGACCAATTACAGGTACCCAGCACAGTGAGACAGTATGTGGATGACCTTCTAGTATTCAGTGTGACAGAGGAACAGTGCAGGTAAGATTCCATCCTTCTTTTGACCCAGATAGCAGACAAGGGGTACAAGGTAGCCAAGGAGAAATTACAGTGCTGTCAGGAAGAGGTCGTTTACCTGGGACAGATAATATCCACAGAAGGGCAAAGAATAACACCAGAGACGGTAGAGGCAATACATGCACAGTGGAAGAGATGCAACAATTCCTAGGACTGTGCAACTACTACAGGGCTTGTGTGTTTGATTACTCAAAAGTTACCAAGCCCCTCCTCCAGGCACTCGAAGAAGCACAGAAGGTAAAGGGTCACATTAAATGGACAGTGGAAATGAATGAACATTTTGCTAAGCTCAAAGAGGCACTGGCGCATGCACCTCTGTTGGCAACCCCCAATTATAAAGAGAAGATTTATTTGTTCTCCCATTCTGATGGCACAGTGCTGACGCTGTCTTTGCACAGTTGAAAACACAGTGGAACATTCCCCAGGCCTACTACAGTGGAATGTTAGACCCAGTGATGCAGGGTAATTCCCCCTGCAAACAAGAGTTTGCAATAGAGAAGGCAGCAATGATAACAGTGCCCTGTAGTTTTATGTTAATGTTAATGGACATTTATACCGCACACTATCACCACCGGAGTGGACCCCTGTTGCTCTGGTGGATCTGAAAGGTAAGAAGGTAGGGTAAGGAGGGTTAGTAGGGTGTAGCCGGATAAAGTTAGAGCAAGATTTGTGATGTCCTGTTGGCAGCTTCAGTTTGGTTAACACTGCTTTCTGAGCAAGAGTGTGATTTACAGATCAGTAGACTCCCTTGTGTTGTTGTGCAAGACTATGGGCCTCATTATAAGTTTGCCAGTCCGGGAACTACGGTACCGGTAAGCTTGACGATACCTTAGTTTCTGGACCGGCAAACTACGAGTTGTGCTCGGTCAGGTATGACCGGGCGTGCAGAAAGGCACCTGTGAGCTCAGCATGTCGGATGCACCGGCACCGTTTTTAACGGCGCCGGTGAATCCCACCTCCCCATTCCCATTTGAGCCCTAGAGGGCTCAAATGGGAATGGGGAGCATTCTGTTCTGTTCTGGCACCCGCGAAAGGGCAATTACCGGGTCCGGCAGGGCCGTAATGACCCGGTAATTGCCCATTTGCGGGTGCTGGAAATTTTCGGAGGTTTGGCGGCAGCCTGCCAGTATTACCGGCAAGGCTACCGCCAAACTTCTAATGAGGCCCTATGTGTGGTTTGTTTTGTTCTTGCAGTGTAGTGAAGTGCATGCGGTTTGCTATGCAAGAAAGTGTTTTTTTGTTTAGGGTGTGATAGATGTAAGTAGAGAGTTGAGGTCATTGAACAGATGGGTTAGTGGGGTTACCTTGTTGTTTTGGACATCTCTGTTAGGTGTCTCTGCCCTAGCTATTTGCAGGAGCGTTCCTTTGGCGGTTCATTTATCTGGTTCTGCACGAAGCAGTGGCATGTCTCTGTGACTGTCTAGTGATCTGTGGGCGGGAAGGTGGTGAGGGCCTCCCCCTCCCCAGAGTTGAGATCGCTAAGGTTGTGCGTTGCTCTTTGGTTGTGGGTGCGGTCTGATGACACGCTCCTCCCTGAGCTCCTGGGGCGTGGTCTCCTCCCTCCGAATCTTAAGTGCTGCCTTTCCTGTTGGGTGCTGGTTAGTGACTATGTCACCAGCTACAGTTCCTGTCCTTTGGGCCTTGCCTAGCAGAGGGGTTTGGCTTGGGGAGGGTGAATCCTGGGTTTCCTCCCTCCCCAGCTACTTCTTACCACGTGTGTTTGTTTCTGGTGCGTTCTGTTTCCATTTGAGTCCGTTAGTTGATTCTGTGCAGTTCTGAGCTGAAGAGCCAGGTTTTGAGTAGTTTCCTGAATTTTAGGTGGTCCTTTGTGTTGCATATTTCTTTTGGAAGCATGTTCCAAGTTTTTGCTGCCCGGTGGGAGGAGCGTCCCCAAGTTTTTTTCTTGTTATGATTTTGGTTCAATACGGGTGTATTTGCTTGATCTGCGTTTTCTGTCGGTTGGTATATGGTTATTTTCTTTTGTAGGAATTCTGCTCCTTGGCCGTGGAATGCTCTATGCGTTATGCACATCATTTTGAATGTGATTTGTTGTTTGATTGGCAGCCAGTGTAGCATTTTTAGCGCTGGGGTGATGTGGTCCCTTCATGATAGTTTAACGAGGAGTCTGGCTGCTGCGTTTTGGACACGTTGCAGTTTCTTCAGTAGGTGTTCCGGCATTCAGAGGTAGAGGCTTTTTGCTTAGTCAATTCTTGACATGATGAGGGTGATGATTATCAGTGTTTTATGAGTGAAGTATAGGAACGGTAGGATTCTTTTTATTGAGTGTAGGAGGAAGACATTTACTTTTATTGTTCCTAGTTCTGTGAGCCATGGAATGTAGATGTTATTTTCCATGTTTTTGGTTATAACCATGATTTCCGTCTTGCCTGGGTTGAGTTTGAGGCCTTTTGTGTTCATCTAGTCGTCAAGTTCTTTGAGACATTCTTCCATCATTGCATTCTCTTCTTGTGCTTCTTTGATTTTATAGATGATTTGTGTGTCGTCTGCATAGTTGTGTTTTTTTGATGATCTTGATTAGCGGTTTCAGGTAGATATTGAAAAACAGTGGGGGCAGGGATGATCCTTGTGGTACTCCACAGCTGGCTTCCTGTGGAGAGGATTTGAAGGGTTTTATCCAGACACTCTCCATTCTATTTGCTAGGAATGATTCAATCCAGATTAGGGCTAAATCATTTATTCCTATTTCTTCTATTATCTTGACGAGGATGTCATGGCTGACTGTGTCGAACACTGCAGAGAGGTTGAGCAGTATCAGGGCAGAGTTTGTGTTGGAATCTGCATTTGTCTTTAGGTTAATCCACATAGACAGGAGTGCCGTTTCTGTTCCTCTCGCGGGTCGAAAGACAACTTGTGCCTGGTCCAGCAGCTGGTGTTTTTCTATGTGCTCCTGTGTTAGTTTGTAGACATAGCTTTCTAGCAGTTTTGCTGTGTAGGGAATGTTTGAAACAGGGTTATAGTTGGAGAGGACTTCCACGTCGCCTCTCGTGTCCTTGAGAAGGGGTTTAATGTGTACCGATTTGAATGACCGCAGTACTTTCCCTGTTGTGAGTGATAGGTTGATGAGGTTTCTGTAGTACTCTAGTGGTGCGCCCTGTGTGAGGATTGACTTATAGATGTCTGGAGGACAGGGTCCATGGGGGAGCCTGATTTGTTGCTGTGTCTTACCAGCTTGACAAATGTCTCTACTGATATTTGTTGGAAGCTTTGGAGTTTGTACTGTTTTATCACATTTGGCAGGTTTGGTTGTGTGTTTTGGTTGGCTGGTCTGCTTTTTATGATTTGATGGATGTTACTGATTTTATTTTTGATTCTGCGAGGTTGTTCCATACTTTCTGTGAAGGTATCAAACAGTTGTTGCATCCCGGTGGGTTACTCATTTCGTTTATGATGTTGAACAGTTATTTGTGGGTGCTGGTGGCTCTGGTGATTCTGGTGCCATAGTATTTATTTTTTGCCTTTTGGATTTCCTTTTTGTAGGATCAGAATTGTCGCTGGAATTGTAATCTCTTTGCCTGGTCATATTCTTTCCTCCATTCTAGTTCGAGCTTTTGTTGTTCTTTTCATTGATTTCTTTCGTGATGGGGTGAAAAGTCTTTCAGGGGAGATTCCGTCGATTATATCAGTGATCCATTCATGAAGTAGCTCTGTTTTTCTGTCGAGGACGGCTTTGTCCAAGTTAGTGGTTGTTGGTTTTGTCAGTTCAAGTTGTTCTGTTAAGTTTCTTGCTTTGATGGTCTTCCAGTTTCTTTTTGTTATAGTTGGGAGTTTATTGGGCTGCTTGGCTGCTTTAGTTGGTAGCTTGATCACAACTGGAATGATGAGGTGGTAATTCCAGTCCAGAGTATCTGTATTAGTGGTGCAGTGATCATAAGGTTTTTGTTTGTGAAGATTGCGTCAAGCGTGTGTCCCGCTGTGTGTGTTGCTCCTTTAACCAGTTGTCATAGTTTGATGGTTTTTAGCTGTTCAGTTAGTGATTTTTGTGAGTTTGCGCTTTCTTCTTCAAACTAGATGTTGAAGTCCCTGAGGATTATCAGATGTTCATGTTGGATGGCTATGTTGGTGATGGCATCTATGAATTTGTTGATGAAAATTGCGTCGTATGTCAGTGGTCTGTAGACCAGTATGAATGTTATGTTTGTTTTCGGATTTACTGTCAAGTGAAGGACTAGGGCTTCACAGTTTTTGATGTTTAATGGTTCATCTTTTTTATTTTCAGGTGTTCCTTGAATGCTATTGCAAGACCTCCTCCTTTTTTTCTTTTATGTTTAACTGTGTGCACTTGAAGTTGTCGGGTAGGCAGCTGTGGAGTGGGATTTTGTCATTGTAATCTAACAATGTTTCTGTGATAAATAGGATGTTGATGCAGCCGTCGCACAGCAGGTCGTATATTTCTGTGGCATGTTTGGACATTGATCTTGCGTTGATTAGGTTGCAGTGGAGTTTTTTGGTGTGGTTTAGTTTGTTTTCTAATATCGGTTTTGTCTTGTGGTCGTCGTGTTGGTTTGCTCCCAAGTTGGGTCTGTGTTGTCATTGAGTAGGTCTGCTAGGTTACGTATTGGGTTCCTGTTTTCTTCCGGTTCCTCTTCTATATTTTGTAGCAGTGGAAGGAGGTGTCCCCATGTTTTTGTGATATATGGAGTGAGGGCGTTGATTTTGTTCCTATTCCTTCTGGGTGCTTCTGTTCTTTTACTGTGCAACTCCGGTACATTGTTGGTACATCTCACATCATTGGTTGAATTGATTTGTTCTGGCGAGTGGTTGGTCGCGAGGTATGGTATTAGGTATAGAGACTTTTCTCTTCTTCTGGCGTTTGTTCTGTTGTCGAGCGTGTTTGTGGGGGTGAGTTCCGCAGTTGTGACTGCGGTGGGGTTCCATTTGGCTTATTCCTTCTCCTGTTTGTCTTTTGCGTGGTCCTGTTCGTTTTCATGCCATATTGCGTTCCTTAGGGGCAAGTTGATTTTGGAGGTTTGTTTGGGTTGTAGGTGGTGTGATCCTTAGAAGTATGTTGGTTTACCAGTTTGTTTAGGTTGCAGGGGCAGTGATCCACATGCAACGCCTTGCGGATTGGGATTGTGAAGGTCCTTGACTTCCTTGCGTTTGTGATTATAGGCATAGTGGCTTAGCAATGGGTAGTCTTGTGGTTTGATATGTGGGGTAGTTGTGGGGTAGGAAGGCTGTCGATAGCCGGTGAGTCCTTACCTTACTGCTGGATTTGCTAGGGGCTGGAGTATGGTGGGGAAATTCCAGTTTTGATAGGATTGAAAGCTTATTGCTGTAGGGGTCTGCCTATCTCCGTAAAGGGTTGTCTAAGCTTCAGAATATAGCAGTTAATGAGACACCTAGATGAATGTTTCCTGGACAGTGGGAAAGAAGGCCTACATTTCATAGCACGGTAGTTTGAGGGACAACCTGTGATTCAAGTTTCCTGGATAGTTCAATTATGGCTTTCAGGCCCAAACGGCTCTCTGTTAAAATCAGGCTAAATGTGGATATCTGGCACAGTCAGGTTAACATGTGAAAATAAGGCTGTCTGGCAGAATCAGTCTATCTTGCGCATTCAGGCTATCTGGCACAATTAGGTTATCTGGTGCAATTAGGCTAAATGCAAATTGTGGCTATCGGGCACATTCAGATTATTTGGCACCAAGAGGATATCTGGCAGAATCAGGTTATCTGGTACGATTAGGTTATCAGGTTAAATGTGAAATGTGGCTATCTGCCAGAATCAGGCTAAATGCGAAATATGACTATCTGGCACAATCAGTCTTAATGCAAAAGTCAGGTTAAATGCATAATGTGGCTATCTGACACAATCAGGCTGCAAAGTCTGGCTAAATGCAAAAGGTGGCTATCTGGCACAAACAGGCTATCTGGCACAATCAGCTATATTACGCATTTAGCCTGATTGTGCCAGATAGCCTGTTTGTGCCAGATAGCCACCTTTTGTATTTAGCCAGACTGGTGCAGCCTGATTGTGCCAGATAGCCTGATTGTGCCAGGTAGCCTGATTGTGCCAGATAGCCTGGTTGTGTCAGATAGCCACATTATGAATTTAACCTGACTTTTGCATTAGCCTATCTGGTACATTCAGGCTATCTGGCACAAAGAGGCTATCTGGCACAAAGAGGCTATCTGACAGAATCGGGCTAGCTGGCACAATCAGGTTATTTGGTACAATCAGGCTAAATGCAAAATGTGGCCATCTGGCACAAACAGGCTATCTGGCACAATCAGGCTAAATGTGAAAGGTTAAATGGCTATCTGGCACAATCAGGCTATCTGTCACAGTTTGGTTAAATGCGAAATGTGGCTATCTGGCACAATCAGGTTATCCGGCACAGTCTGGTTAAATGCGAAAGATGGCTTTCTGGCACAAAGAGACTATCTGGCACACTCTGGTTAAACGTGAAAGATGGCTATCTGGCACAAAGAGACTATCTGGCAAAACAGGCAATATGTCACAATCAGATCATTTGGCACACTCTGGCTAAATGCGAAAATAATAAGGTGGGATTGGGTTGGTCAGTTTAGTACTCATGGAGTACTCGCTTTTCACACTTTTAGAAAATTCAAAAAGTACATTGATGACGCAGAGAGTTTTGGGGATGTGAGATAGTATTGACCAACCCAGCAATTGAAGTTGTCAGATGTTGCGTGGTAAAACCAGCAGAATTTATAGTACAACTCGCTGAACAGACCAGTTAGAGAGGAACCCACAGGTGAAGGAGGAAGCAATAGAGGGAGGGGACATGATCTTCATGGATGGGTCATCAATGATAGACTGCACCATGGAATACAAGCATACGGGTGGCGAGTTGGTAGACCACATAACGGGGACATTTGTTTGCTGGAACGATTGCCAGCTCACTACTCTACACCGGTGGCTGAACTGGTGGCACTAGTAAGAGCATTAAACATGTCAGAGGGGCACATGGTCGACATATTCTCCTACTCTGCCTATGTCACCTCCACAGTGCACTCAGGGTTTTCAAGATGGGAAAGGATGTGTTCAGAAGAAGTGATGGTTCCCCTGTCCATCATGCAGAGTTGTTGAAGCAGCTAATTAGGGTACTGGCCGTGCACGTAGAGGTAGCAATAATAAAGTGCTCTGCCTACACACGGGGGTTAGGACTTTATTTCCCAAGGGAATGATATGGACAAAACATCAGCAAAAGAAGCGGCCTACCTGCCCGATAGAACTACCAAATTATATCCAGGTACTACAGAGAAAGTACCTATGATGGTGGAAGGGTCAAAAAGGACAAAGAGCACTGACACAACAGAATCATTCAATGCACTGCCTAGTGTCAGATAGTTGAACCAAAAGGTGAAGCACTCCAGGAAGAAAAGATGCTGTGAATACAGAGACAGTGTTCTCTTTCTTCCACTGACCTGGTGTGGAGCCAAAATAGCATAGGGAAGGGAGTACTGCCAAGAAAATTACTGAATGTAGCATTAGAGCAGCTACACGTGTCATAGGAAGACGTGCCCACAGAAATAAAGGCCAAGTGGTTTGTGCCGAGGTTGTATGAGATTGTGGCTGAATTTACAAGAAACTGCCTAACGTGCCAAAGCTTTCTAGTGGGGCACACGTTGAAAACATTTAAAGCAACACTACCTCTACCAGAAGGGCTCTTCCGGCACTTGCATGTTGACAAAGTCCTCATACAGGCATATGCTTGTTGTTGTCTGACCTTTTTCATGCTGGCTTGAGGCAAGACTCTGCACCCACAATGATGCAAAATCGGTGGCTACATTTCTGGTGCAAGAGGTATTTCTAAGGTGGGGCATATGTGATGAATTAAGATCAGACAATGGGCAACACTTTGCCAATGACCTGTTCAAAGAGGTTACGGTGGTCCTGGGGATAAAGTACTGTCTATGTTCAGTGTACCGACCACAAGCCAACAGCTTTGTTGGAAGACTAAATGGCCTGCTTAAAGAGCACTTGTCAAAGCAAACAACTGGCTTTCTTACCTCCCTCTTGCTCTGTTTGCATTATGCAACTCACCTGGAGCGGATCACCATTTGATTCTGCATTAAATTGTTACTGGCAGGAGAATGCATGCTCCTTCTTCTCCTGCATGTACAATTTTGGATGCTCAGAACTCATCGCAGGTACTGGGGGGAACATTTTAAATGTATTTGACTGAACTCACCAAAGAAATTCCCTATATATTCCGTCGGGTACATCCATGCTCAAGCCAGCCGGCCACCGAGACATCACCAGCAAATACGCAAGAAGAGGAAGTGTTCCCAATAACTGCACCCCTCTATCGGGGTGACGGGGTCTTCATCAAGAATTTTGTAAGGAAATGGAAAGAGCCTAGGTACACGGGCTACACGTAATGTTGTAGGCGACCCCTACTGCCATCAAAGTGACTGACAAGGGCCCATGGATACATATGTCAGACGTGCATCAAGACAACAGTAACAACAGGGTCAGCAGCAATGGCTCCCTCTGAGAAGAGGAGATGAGTGCGACAACTTGATGGGAAGTATAAACAAATTGTCATTGACTTTTTTCTCTGCCATTAGATTCTACAGGAGACCCATAGAGGGAGAAGAAGATATGCCCCAAAATAATGGTAGCAATACAAGAAAGCAGAAAATGAATGTGTTGTGTGTTGTTTTGGCTTGCTCCTTTCTCTCTCTCTCTCTCTCTCTCTCTCTCTCTCTCTCTCTCTCTCTCTCTCTCTCTCGCTGTTCTCGGATTCTTGATAAGGAAAGAGTCTGACAGCACTTTAAAAAATAATGACACCAATAAGATAGCAAAAAGAGTGTTTAATACAGATGTTTTCCACAATCAGATTGGGGGCAGGCAAGACACGGCATCTGACAATATTTAGTATGATCATATGAAGTGCTTGGGGAGAGAGAAGGCTAATGACAAGTGTTATGTGTGCTCTTTCATCTACCACATCACACAGAGCCCCAAGTTCTTTCTGCCACAAGAGGTACCACTGGGGGAGGCGGGATGTCTAATGCACATGTCATTGTGTAGAACACGCAGGCTTTTTCAAGGGCCCACTGTGACAGTTCACTGGATAGATGAGGGGCAAAAGGTATATGCAGACAACTATGTTCAGCTAGACAGGATGGCAACAAAAGAGGCTACTAAGCACATAATAGTAGAATATACAAAAGAGGGTGAGAGAAAAGTAGAGCAACTGTTTGCCAATCCCGACAGAGTGCATTGCAAAAATTCATCAGGACATGACATTCTGTGGTGCCATTCCAGCCTTTAATGAGAATAAAAGGATCAGTGTTTATTGACGGCAGATGGGAGGGGGGAATAGTGCAGTGTCAAGCTGGATAAGTGGGATTTGAGGAGGCTGTGGTAACAAGAATTAACAACACTTGCAGGGCAGTCTGGAATAAGTATGTGCTTGCCTTGATGTGGTTAGATGAGAGACATCACCCAGTTCACATATAGACTTTTACATGATTTTCCTTATGTTTCAGGTCAACGGGGACAACATATTTGGCAGCCAATGTTGGCTGCGCTAAGGTGATGAGTACCACAGCATTGCAGAGCGGGACAGCAGTGATGCTGTGCCACTGGTGGGCATGTGGGACGAAAGCATATGCCCAGCTGCCTCTTGATTGGTGGGGCTGTGTTCTTTCGTCATGCTCCACACCCGTGCCCTGGCAGTGCCTCAAGTGGACCTGATATCATTCAGTGACCACCCAGCACTGCTAAAGAAAAGAATGATGGAAGAACAGCAGGCAGAAGAAAGGTGGGGGCACACGATGAACAGATGAATGCGTAGCAGTAATGACTGGTCTGCTCCCTTGTCACACAGTTTGGAAAATATACCCCATCACTTCTGGCTTTTCTAAATGGCTTCTGTTTTTTCACATTACTGTTGCTTCATGGGGTTCAAGCAGCCACTAATGTAAAGTGGCTGTAGGTGACAAGATGCAAGCTCTTGCAGCTAGCAAATTTGATGGAGAAGGGGTTCAATACAGTAAGGGAAGAACTCTGTGCAGTGAGATTAGTGGCACTGGAGAACAAATAGGTTTTAGCTATGCTCACAGCAATGGAGAAATTGGCAGAAGCTGCTGCACAGTGAAACCTACAAATGACGCCACCAATGGAACACTGAATGAGGCCATAGAGGAAATTCACACTCTCCATGAAAAGATGATGAAAGAGACACAGACTGTGGCATTGGACACGTGGTTCGAGTACTTATTCTCCTGGGTCCCCCATTGGTTGGCAAACTTGTTTAAGGTGACTGTCCTGCTTCTCGTCCTGGTGCTCATTGCTTTCTGTGCAGGCCAACTGATATTACAACATTGTGAATGTATAAAGGGAAGAAGGAGGTACATAATGTTAATAAAGGTTAGTGGGAGGAGGGCAAAAAAGAGGGCAATAAGGTAAATACTACACAGTTTGAAGCAGCTGAGTTTGTGATACACAGGTAGCCCTTACAGTGCCACCTGAAAATGTGGAGGAGTAGGATGCCTTTTGGGTGGGCTGTTCCGCTAGTGAACAATAGTGTATTTGTACTGGGTTCATCAATGGGGTAATTTGAGGGAGAAGTGGGGTCATGAGTAGGGTAATGAACTTGTGGGTTCCAAAAATTGTAAGTAAGAAAATGGTGGCCAAAATTGTGTCGATCGATAGATGGATCGAATGGTGGAATGCAGTAAAGGTGCAAATACAGCAATGCCAAGGCGGGGGGGGGGGGAATTATCAGCTTTGGGAATGATGGATAATGGGAGGGCGCATCGATTGATAGAGAATACCATTGACAGCCGCACCATGTAACTTATGTGCTATGTGCGCACGTGAAGCTTGAGGAATTTGTGGGACAAAGTATGGGTGGGGCACCCAGCAGGAGCTGGGGAGATAGATACCCTGGGACAGGGGCAACAGGCAGCAAGGGTAGTACAGTATAATAGGACCCATTCCACAGCCACCTTCAAATAAATGGATGTGCTCAGCCACAGCAGCGGGCTAGAGAAATGTTGCACATCCTCCATTCCCAGGAGACTGTCCTCACTGAAATATGTGTCTTTTGAGGTCAGCAAGCCAGGCTCCTGGGCACTCATTGGGAAAGGAAGGTCTTTTATGAATACTTTCTGGTAAATAGAAGGAACGTCATGTAGGGTGACGTCATGTAGGGCGGCCCTGGGCACAAGGGGTCAAGAGGGTTTGCTCCAGTCATGTTCGAATAACATATGTCTAGCAATAGCAGTCTCCCAGCTCATGCTGAGGAACTTTGAATCCTGCCAGAGGATCGATGCCCCACTATGCTGTGTCTTCCAGAAACATGACTCCAGGCCAGTTCAGGTCCACAACTCCTTCAAGCTATTCCCCCCTGATACTGCATCTTGCATGTCGATCGCAAGCCACCTCAGATTGGAGGAGGAATTGCTGTTATATTCAGGGAAGAGGTTACTGTTACTCAAATAGATTGCTCCCATAACATCCCGATGGAGGCCATTTTATTTCGGTGTGTGAGTCAATCTATTGATGTATATCACTTTTTGCTCATATACCGCCCTCTGGCCCTCTCTCAAGGTAGCTTTCTTGAGAAATGTCCTGATCTTGTAGCTAATCTACAAATTCACTACACTCATTTGGTGGTTCTAGGGGACTTTAATTTAAAATACTGTCCCCGAAGGGACTCTGCTCTCGATTTATTTGCTGATGCATTGTTGATCTCCAACTCCATCAACATGTTGATAACCCTACTCATAAACTGGGCAACATATTGGATTTGGTATTTGCACATACATCTCTTCTCACACTTCAGTTTATCCAACCCATATCCTGGTCTGACCACTTCCTGGTCTCGTGTAGACTGGAAATTATCGGTAAACCTGTTAAAAGTCCGACAGAGAATATTTGGCAGCGCTCCTGGTGTGCTGTGGACACCTCAAATCTGGCCACTTTGATTCAAGCTAAATGTAGCTATGAGTCAGCGGTGTCACTGTCTTCTATGCCTGAAGCATTCCTCAAAGCTGCTAATATGGTTGCCCCTCTTCGGTTGATTCAACCCCATAGATTGCCCCCTGAACCATGGTTCACTAATCTCCCGAAAGAAGAACGCCTCAAACTACGCCAGTCAGAACGTAAATGGCATAGAACAAATGATCCTGCTCTTAAAATTCAATATAAAACACATTCCGCTGCTTACTCAGCTAAAATCAAAGCTGCTAAAATGGCACGTTTTACTACTAATATTGAGTCCTCTCTTTCTCAGCCAAGGGAACTGTTGGCTGCTGTTAAGGATCTTACTTCAGTGGAGAGGCTCCCCCCTACTGTTACACCCACTCAGGAGCTTTGTGATGTTCTATCTCACTTCTTTATTTCGAAGATTGATGCTATCAGACAAACCATTGCTCTGGCAGTGACAAGGGCTGGACCCACTGATAACACTGCCCCTTTCCCCACTGTCTCTGATCCTACCATTGTTAATACTTGGTCCATCTTTCCGACTTATACCGAGGAAACCATCCTAACGGCTACTGGAAAAATCAAGTCATGCTCTCCCTTGGATGCTATTCCTTTAGGGGTCATGAAAGACATTGCCCCTGATCTGCTATCAGAGATTACCAAAGCTATTAATGACTCCTTTCAAATGGGATCTGTCCCTCGGGAGTTGAAGTCTGCCAGGGTGATCCCTCTTCTGAAAAAACCTACCTTGGACTCTACTATCCCATCTAATTTCCGTCCTATCTCGCTTCTCCCTTTTCTGGCAAAACTTTTAGAATCACTGGTGACCACCCCCTTCTATCTACCTTTTAGAATCTTCCAATTTTCTGGAACCCGTTCAGTCCGGGTTTCGTCCTGGTCGTGGCACGGAGAGTGTCTTGGTCGTCGTTTTGGACGATATGACCAGACTGGTGGATGCAGGTGGAGTGGGTGCCCTGATTTTGTTAGATCTATCAGCAGCCTCGACACTGTCAACCACTCCATCCTGCTATCCCGCCTCTCCCAGTTTGGTACATCTGGACAGGTACTAGCTTGGTTCAGTTAGTTCCTTTTCTTTCTGCTCCTTGTCACCTCAGTTGTGGAGTGCCCCATGGTTCTTCCCTGTCACCTGTTTTATTTTAACATCTACATATGGGCCCTTGTGTGTCTCATCTGCTCCTTTGGCATCAGGTGCTACTCCTATGCCGACGACACCCAGATACTGATCAGATTAGACCTTGATCAGACTGAGGTGACGTCATGCTTACTGGGGTGCCTTACTGCAGTTGGAGATTGGATGAACCACAATGGGCTCAAACTGAATGGAGACAAGACTGAGGTGATGGTGGTGGGTTATCCCGCCGATCCTACACTTTGGATGTCCTCCTTCTGGTCCTCCTCCCTGGGACCCCTACCGATTCTGGTTAAGAAAGTGAAAAACTTGGGTGTGGTTCTATCTTTTTTTTTTATTTTTTTTTTTTTTTTTTTTTTTATTAACGTTTTGTTTATAGTTTTACAAAAAGCAAACTTTTACAAAACTTTCAAAATTTCATAAGTTATTCATTAAAATTTCAGATGACAGACAGATCATCAGCCGTTTCTTTTGCAACTTAAAATTTGGCATTGTTAATTCAGAAGATTACATTGTATCTTTATGATTTGTAACTTCACGCGACCTTCTCATACCCATGTTAAGATTGGCCTGCGCAAGACATACCAAAGATTTTGATAAAACACACCTTAAAATGCACAGATTTAGCTTGTAGGGTTGTAATAGACATTTACATTTTCTAACGCATTTTCAATTTTACTCAACAAACGAGTTAGCGAAATGACAAGTACCAAGGACCCTCCATACATACAACTGTCCCATAATGATGTTTTGGAGATATCAGTATCTTTCGGAGCAAATTTCCCCAATAAATTTTTCCTATCCTGTTCAAAAAAATGCATTCAATAACAAGATGTTTCATGGTTTCAATAATGTCACAGTCACAAAAGCGACAGTGTTGAGTTGAAAAGGCACCTTTATATATACTCCACATGTAGATTCTTTCAAGTGTATGATATTGATTTAGGTGGTTCTATCTGCATCCTTGTCTATGGACCAACAAGTCTCTGTGGTCTTTCAGGCTGGTCATTTTCAGCTGAAAATTCTGAGAAGAGTATTACCTCTGATCCCGGCCCCATTGCACCCTCCCGTGGTTGCTGCTAGGGTTCTATCGCAAATAGACTATTGCAACTCTTTGTATCTAGCCCAACCCAAGGGCTTGATTAAATGGCTGCAGCGGCTGCAAAATTTGGTCGCAAGGGTAGCCACAGGTTCCCCTTTTGGAGCGCACATCTCCCCTGTGTTACCCAGCCTGCACTGGCTCCCTGTGGCTCAACGGGTTGAATTTAAGACCTTGTGTATTGTACACCAGGCCATTTATGGTCAGGGTGCAGAATAACTTCAAGCTAAGTTAATGCGCAGTCATCCTACTCGTCACCTTCGCTCAGCCACCTCTGAACAACTGGTTGTTCAAAAGCACAACAGAGACTGGGTTGGCGGCCGGGCCTTTTCTATTGCTGCAGCAGTTTTGTGGAATAATCTCCCACTCATCCTAAAGAAAACACCCAACTATCTGGAGTTTAGAAGGCGGGTTAAAACCTACCTATTTTGAATGTCATGGGGCTGTCTCCATCTCTCCTAGCGCCATGATGCCTTCGGGCGACTGTGCGCTTTATAAGAATCACTAACATAGCTAAAGGGATTGGCGTAGGCCCACCAATAAGCTTTGCAGAATGATCAAACAGTGTTGCTAACTTTGTTTTATGCTAATAATGTCTAACTCTATCAAATGTTTAGCCATGTTGGGCGGCAGTGACAGTTCCCTGCTATCAGTTCTGTTCCACTGTGCTCATTGAATTGTGCTCTCCCAGCTGTGCCTGGCCCTGCAATTAACGGCATTACTTCTTGCTTGGTGTATGCTTCTTTTTGGGCTACCTGCCTTGGAGAGACCCCTGATACATTTTGGAGACCCCAGCAAGATCCTCAGTTCCCTCAGCCAGCTGAGGGTATTTCAGCCACCCACTGGGGGGTGGGTCGAGTGAGCGCAGACCGGTCTCACGAGGACCACCGAGGAGGTCCCGTAGACACAGAGTTCACGAAGGTCTGCCTGGTTCTGAGAGCCACAAGGAAGGTTCAGTGCTGGGAGGACTTGAGGATCTCTAGGACACATGATATGACGAGTAATTTATAAAGCACCAGTGCACAAGTGTTTCTGGGTGTGTCAAGACAAGGGAGGGAAGACAGAGGGAGAACAAGACAAACGATATTACTAGGCCTTGTGTCATTCAGATCGTGCTCCAGGCGCGACAAGACAAGGGCGGGAAGACAGAGTTACATGTGTACCCTTGCATGAACGTGCAAAGAGGTGGCTGCATGCCCACAGTGGGGGGAGGGATCTTTTGTGGTGTGCAGGATGCATCTTACATAGGGGGTGGGACGATCGGCCTTAGTAGTCTTAGATTTTAGTTCTTTCCACCCCCTAGGGAGTGGATGTGTGGCAGGCACATCTGCGTTGGAGCAGAAGAGTGCATATAAAGTGGCGGACCACAGGCGATTGTATAATTGTGTCATTTTGGGGATGGGGTGTTTGTGATTTGTTGAGGAGTAGAAGGAGGGCATGCTATATAGTATTGATATGATATGATATGGAATTTATAACGCACCTATATACAGGTGTTGGCTTCATTTGTCAGTTGAACTTTAGGTGTTCTTGTCTTCGTCATCACAGTTAGAATAGTGGTTGGTTGATGTGGAGTCGATCGAAGTGGAAGCATCGGCATTAGAGACCTATGGGCTGTATCCAACATTAAAACCTTCTGCAGGGTAGACCAACAGTTGGCACGTGTCGATTTAGAAGTTAATAAAACAGCAGGTTCCAACTATGACTTTCGACTTGTGTCCGCCTGTATACTAATGCATCAGTATCTGGTCTTGTGGCTGTATGGATGTGTTTCAGCGAGAAGGCCAAATGATAATTTGAGAAATGGGGAACAGTCATGCCAGAGAAGTTGGTAGCTGCAGTTTCCAGAGTGCACATTTTTTTTTCCCAAAGGAATTTCTGCATCACAGTGTTCATTTTCTAAAAGAAACGTTTGGGTGGTTTAAGGTGAAGCATGGATAGGATGCAGTTAATCCTATATGAAATATTTATTTTGATATTGTTAATTCTGCCCCGTATGGAACGCTTCAAGAGCTACCATCTCTCTAGATCTGATTTGATCTTGTAAAGTCGTTTGTTTTGCAAGCTTAAGGCTGACCACGACTGTGAGAAAGAAAGTGAAACTATTGTTAGATGTGGGAGCACAGAACCGCCTGGCCCCATCCAAACTATGTAAAGAGCACACAGAGAAGGCCTCATTACAAGTTCGGCCGTGCAATACCATTACCACCACTTTTCTTTTTTGGTAGTAACAGAATTACCGGCATTTGTACTGCACTGCCAAACCACAAGTTTGGCCTTGAAGTGGAGGATTTTCTTTCAACATCATGCGGGAGGTAAATCCACCACTTTAATGGCAACGATCGTGTGAATTGCTGCGTCGAAATTACCGCTCTCAGTAATTCTGCAGAAATCCCCATGGAGTCCTGTGGAATCCAAAATTGGGGATCAATACCACCTACCACAATTTGTAATCCTGTGTTTTACTCACAGGACCAAGTGTCGGTAACGCTAGGTGAGTTTGGCAATAATTCAGTGGATTTACTGCCAAATTACCACCAAACTCATATTGAAGCCTACAATTATATCAAGGGTGTTGGGGAGCACGTCTACAGCAAAGCAAGTGGGAGACCGAAGAAGGAGAGAGTGACCTATTGGATCCGATGTAAACTGGACTACAAACCCCATCACATTCACTCCACTTCGTGTTTAATAAACATATTTTCAGTTTGACCACACCACATCCTTGGTGGGAAATCGTCGCACGGCTATGATGGATTTCTCTTATGATCTGCATGTGGAAAATAAGTATGAAGTCATTAGCAAGGAGGTCATAAGATATGTATTTATTTTTCATACAGCAAGCTTTTGGGAACATGCTAATATGTGTGGCAGACTGCAGAAGTGTAGCACGGTTCAATGACTTCAGCATAAGTAGACATCTATATGTACTGACAACATTTGTTTGGATAACCATCCCAATTTCTTTTTGTGAGGTATCCAGCTCTAAATTGTTTTGACATTCTGTAAACCTAAATAAGAAAGTAAACATGCTAATTCAAAAAATGTAAATATACCATCCCAGAAGAAATTCCAGTGTTGAATACTACTAAATCAAAAACAGACGCTTTATTGATGACTGTAAAGGATAAAAGAACCAAACTTGTTTTTATAACAAATGATTACTTTTGAACCGTTTAGCGTTTTAATCAGACCCAGATGAATTGATCTGCAACGTTCCCGTCTAATTTATGAACATGTAATTGTGGGCACACGCATATATGTTAACACACAGCACAGTGCGCATATCATGGTCGCGCATGCAGAGCCTATAACTAAGGAGTGCGATTTGTGTTGTGCTTTCAATTTACAACATCCAAAGCATAAGAACTTGGCCAGCGGGGGTAGACCCCTTCTGCTTAGATGTGATTATATAAGTAACATCAGTCACTGCACAAGGATACATAGTACACATGCCACCCACTCGAGCAGAACAAGACGTCTGCGTGTGCACAGTTAACAGCGATTCTGTGCTTTACAAGAATGTTACCATGCCATTGCCACGTCATTTCCAGACTGTGTAACGTCTAATGTCTCATAAGTACAAGCCGTGACTGTTTAAGCATTTTTTTATTATTTTTTTGAATCATTTGTTTTAGTTGAAAGACAACTTTACAAATACATTTTCTAAGTTACACACCATCTAAATATCGTTTTTTTTCAATGCATTTGTGCATGAGGGTAATGTTTGCCTTCTTGCTAAAGGAGAGTTGTAGTAGTGTTTGAGCAACAATTGCCGTGGTACATAATTGCATTGAAAGAATTCGTATTTTGCACGGGGCGGTTTTGTCCATGGTGCTAAAATGTTGCAAAATTGCATTTGCATCGGTGCAAAATTGCTGTAATACAGGCTCTGGAGATTTAAAATATCGTCCAGTGGCAGCACCACGCGATATTGGGCTAGCTATGTAAATCCTTTGTACATCATACTTGTAAAATGTGGAGTAGGTTGCTCCATGTACGCCCATTATAGGTAATTTGTATTTCTACGTCTGTCAATCCAGTCAGCAGTCATGAGCAATAATCTGATAACAGATCATAACAGGTGTATTTGTAAAGCGCATGTTCTCCCCCCAGAGGGGTATCTTGGGCTATTGACAGACAACATATGCTTATTGTTACCCTATAACTGGGAAGGATAAAGGGCTGAGTGGACCTTCCAGGATTTGAACCTGTGACCATGAAGACAAACACGGGCCCCTGTGATAGATGCATTAGTCCACTGAGCCACAGAACCACTAATCAAAGTCTAAATGAACGTGCACTGTCTGTCTTTCATTCATGGACAAAACAGAGTTGACATTTGTAGGGCCAAAATTGAGTGTTGTATAATACTAAATGCTAAATTACAAGGATAAATATTACATATTTAGAGCAAGTTAAAGCACCTGAAAGTAAACTAGGGGCTTACCATCCACCAATAAAGGGACAGATAAATATCCTTTTGGAAATTTAGATCTTTTTGGTGTGCTACTGTTGTCAATTTACAGCCATTTCCAGAGGAAAATGCAACAGTGATAATTACAAGGACCTTTTAAGATCATGCATTGGTTATTTATTATTTTGGGCAAAATCCCTAACACGTTTTGGTGTAAGTGAGGTGATGCGCTACCACATCTCACTTGCTGCCCCAAAAATATTTGCACCCTATAAACAAAGGGCATCTAAGTGTGCACAACATCTATGCACATATTCAAATGCCCTCTTTCATCGCCTTGCACACAACAAAGGGTGTTTCTGTGCATTTCAAAGTGCCGCAAAAATGCACACATGCGATGCACTTTAAAATGTGCAGAGAACAAAAACAGTCTCCTGCGAATGTTTGAACAGGCACAAGGGCATGCAAAACGCATTAAAGGGCCATTTCTGATCCTTTTCACATTTCTTTTAAGGTGGAACGGCAGCGGGATGAAGCACTGTTGCCCCTCTTGCAGTTCAATCCCCCTAAACAGGGATAGAAATAGTTCCTTTATTTTCATTGTTCAAAGGTGGGCCTTTCAGAGCCTTGTCACGTGACGTGCTCTCCAATAACCCACATGGATTATGAGACCGTTTTATAGATTAGTGTTTGGAGTGTGCTCCTGGTGATAATGTATGCAAGGGGGCTGGCCAGTGCATCATTTGTGCTGCAACACAGCCCTCTAGAAATGCGCAGGTCACCCTTGTGCATAAGTTGACCTGCACATTTCCAAATAAGGCATCTGAAAAAACACATTCCTCAATACTATTTTAGAAGGCCCATTGTTTGACAATACAGCCCTGTGTGTTTAAATCTGGTAAACAAAATGGTATGAAATGTGCACTGCACGAAATGGAGTGGCTATAGTGGTCCACACATGCAATGTCGGCGTCACACAGCACCCACCCTAAAACGTCAACACCTCCAAAGGTTGGTCCTTTTTGATGTAAGTTCTTAAGTCGCAGAATAGACCTTCTGAGAAGTTAAGAAAGGAGCAACACCTTGTGCATTTTGAAAGCCTCTGTGTTCACCTAAGACAACTCATTGCTGGAAGACTGTGCTTGGACATTATCCGGCTCATTGTGAGTCTGGTGAACATGGACATTGCCAGACACAACACCTTTGCCAAGGGGATGTCAGAATCTACCTTTTGCAATGCTTAATGGCACAGAGCGCTTCTGGACGAGTGTCGATACATCGCCAGTCGTAGAGACTAGAGACCCACTTGAGCAGTGAAAATTGGGCATTAGGCTCCCATGCGCTGTTACACATTTCAGTGATTGCTTCTGGTTTCACGGTGCCAGCAATAACCAAGTGCACACTGTTCAAATCAGCCACAGTGGGGGGTTGCAAACAATGATAAAAGGTTCCCTTTTTGGGCAGGGGCATTATGTAAAGACCTCAACAAGACCTGTATTACCAGAAATGCCCAAACCATGGTGTCGCAGAGTCTTACGGACGAGCAACAGGGCCTAATAGCATTTGAACCTCATGCTCAAACTTCACCCTTTAATATCTTCTACCAAACTATGACTCTAGATGAAATGTATTTGTTTGACACAGGTCTATCACTTGTACCCAGGAGAGAAAGTGGAACTTAAGACATCTCTTTTGCAAAGTGCGACTCACGTCATTTTTAGCCGAACAAGACATGACTACCAACAATCATGATGCAGGCCTTATGGTTCAATCCACATTCTGCCCCATGGACCAGAAGGTGTTAGCAAAGGTGCTAACATTTGAAAAGGGTGTGCTTCAAGATTTCAGCAATTTACAAGCACACCCCAAGTACCTCTACAGTAATCTACATAAGAATAAGATTACATCATTACAAAAATTCAGGAAGTAGAATGACATAATAATAATACCGGCTGACAAGGGAGCAGGAATAGTGATAATGGATACCACCTAATATGAAGCAATGGTCCACAATGTGCTTAATGTTAAAATCATTATAAAAGACTCAAAATATCCAACCCTAGACATCAGAATAATGGTCGAAGATGCATCTAGGTATGGACTTTAATAAGGTTGGATCGCACAAATTTGAATATCTCAATGTTCCCTATTCTAGAATCCCTTCTTTTTTTGCCCTCCCTTAGATCCATAAAGATACCATGAGACCGCTGGGTAAACCTAATGTGTCAAGATTTTTCTCAATTTTAGAACCTCTGAGCAAATGCGTTTTCCACGTCCTCCAACTGTTAAGCCAACCCGCAGATTCTTATATCAAAGACACTACTGAGGCTATTAGGTTACTGGAAAATATGCCCTCTGACCCTAATACACACATTCTGATAATCCTTCACATTCAGGCTCTTTACACCAACATCCCCCAAACTGAATCACTAGAGTGTGTTTCAGCCGTTCTGAATATAGCAGCTCTCCCTGACCATGCATCACAAGATTTCATAATTGATCTCATGACACTAGCCGTAGGAAACAACTACATCCAGTTGAAAGATGCTTTCTTCAAACAAATCAAAGGCACTGCCCCTAGTCCGGCCATTGCATACATGACAGAGTAGGAAAAGAAGTTCCTTTTTCTTCAGGTAATCCATATAATCACAGCATCAGACTTATATAGATGACATTATCTTGTTTTGGCAAGACCCACATGACCTATTGGCAGAGTTCTTCGGATGGCTTAGTGGCCAACATGCCCACATCCAATTGACTAAATCTTTCAGCCATGAGCATATTGTCTTTTTAGACAATTCGATTCAACATTCAGAAGGAAACTTAAGTGTTGCCTTTATTGTAAACCTAAAGATTGTAACACTTTGTTACACTATGGGAGTCCTCATCCACGTACACTGAGAGACATTCCGCCATACGTACAGTACCTCTGTATCTATAGGAATTGCACTACGATTGTGGATTGCAACAAACTTTCAGGCTCCCTAGAGAACCGTTTGAGATAATGTGGCGAGCCAAAGAAACTCATTAAACGTAGCAATATTAGAGTGAGTCATACCCAGAGATAATCCCAGTTGACATCTAAAACCAAGGAATCTACTACACACCAAATTGTATGTGCATTCACATTCAGCCCTAATGCAAGGAAGAAATCAGGCACATTTGCCTTTGGTCCAGTTTAGTCTAGTAATATTCGTATTCCTCCACAGGACTTATTGCCATTTATGGTTGGTCAAGATTATAACTACACCTGTAATGTACGTATTCTATTCTGAGATGGGGATCACATAACTTCTGTATGCTTGAGAGGTATGTCTTTACTTATATTGCACTCATGGATAAAGATGGCATGAGCTAAAACAGTATATAGGATCATTGATCCCTTTCTCCTGTGGGATACATTTTGCCCAAGAAAAAGGAAACTGCATTTAGCCACGATAGGCCTAGAAATGCGGTCCATGGAAAACATACAGAGATGAATGTCAAACTCAAAAGTCAGTATTTCTTTTGCAGCTGCCGCATATCATAATGCTGTTTCAAATAAAGAGAAATCCATGTGCTGACTGGGCCTTCATGTGATTGGCAAAGCCAAAACTAAAGGCTTATTTTACATGGAAAACATGGTGTGTGCAAACACAGGAACTGCCATCATAGAAGTGGGTGGATTTTGCAGCTGAAATAATACACACATTCCTTCAAAATTCCCTTCCAAAACAATATGAACACACCCTGATGGGAAAATGTACAGTGTTGGCAATACACAATTATATTAAAAAGAAACAGAAGGCCTCATGTGCCCAAGGAAATGTAATCTTCACAAACACAAGTGTCTGTTTCTATAGATATGACTTTAAGTTTCTATTTCCTGAGAAAGGCTCAATTTCTATTCAGAACACTCAGGCAGTGACCGAGAAGGAATTTATGGCTGCTATCTAAGATAAGCAACAGATCACCCATTAGCCCTGGGAGAAGAAAGGCTGATAACTTTACAGCATGCCAAAGTCAATAACAGAGCAGCAGAGGCCTGGACCACATGCTCTGAGGAGAAATGAAACCTAACTGTGAAATGAAAGTCAGGATCTTCATTTAAGTTTAATGATTCCCATTAGTATAAATGGATGATTACAGTTGGTTCATTTTCTCAAGAATCATAAGTTGCACCATAATGGTTCAAGTATCATCAAAAAGCTAATGACGAGACTTATATATTGAATTAACTCTCATCATAATTTGACTTTTGGAAACCAGTTACAACCTAAAATGTGTTTCTAGCTGTCCAGGAAATGTCATAAAGTAGAGATTCAGGGATGTGTTAACGTAATAAATTAGATATCTTGGTAGAACATTTCACATTCATAACTATTATAGTTTTTGTAAAAAACATGTAAAACCACTGCTTAAACCTACACCATCATGCAGAGATTTGACACGTGTCAAAAGAACCGTAAAAATTACAAAAAATATGTATTGTTAGGCTTTTTTGTAAGATACAAACTTACGCCATGTAGTGACTTTTGGGGTGCAAAATTGAAATGTAAAAAAATAAATGCAACTGGGTGGACTGATTCCCCTCCCAATTTGGCCTTGGTAAACTGTAGGGGCTAATCACAGAAAAGAGGCCAGCCCTTGACAAGGGGCTGCAGAATAGTTGACCAATGAACACGAATGGCCAATAAGCTGGCATGTGATCATTTTTTTGGGGGTGGTGGTGAAGGATTCATAAGGCCACACACACAGGATTCAGGGGAGAACTGCCTGAGAAATGAATGAGGAAAGTTGCGTGGTATGATCTGGGTGGAACCGCTAACCAGAAACAGGCCAACCTTTTTTAAAAACTTGTTTTTATTAACATTTTACAACAACACCAGCACATCTGCCAACAACAACATCCCCCCTCAAGTAGTGGTTCGTCTTCAATTACATGGTGATTGAGTACGTAGTGGTCCGCCAGATTATCACATTTATCATGCATTAACATTACCAATTTAATTTACAGTCATTTCAACATGCTGGTAATGAGCCCATGTTACGTTCTACATGCATCCTCAGGGCATTGTACTTCCCTGGTTGATTCAGTAACCATGTTCTCGCAGCTAGCGGCTAATAGTTAAATATCCACTCTGACTCTCTCCATTGTGTTATCAGGTAATGTACATACAGGCCGCATATATCACTGGGTCTGGTTTGACAGTAAGATAATGTACTATATTCTGTGTCCATATCATTGCAATATACAATGTCGGCCTGCCATTGGTTTAATGTTGGGGTCTGCCTCCTCCCCCATGACATTGCCACACGTCTCTTGGCCAATAGCAGGAGCATTCCAACTAGTTTCCTCATGCCCCCCAGGATTGATTTAGTATAACCCAGTAGCCCCATTAACGGGTTTGGGTCTAATGTTTCTCCCGCAATTTCACTGAGTACCTCAAATACCCAGCCCCAGAAGTCAGAGATCTGTGGGCAACCCCATGCCAGGTGTAGGAAATTGGCTGTTGTGTCGTGGCATCTTGCACAACTATCTGGGACGTTGGGGAAATAATGATGCACCGATGTTGGTGTATGATAAAATTGGTGGATGTATTTAAAATGAATCAGTTTATATCTGGCGGTGAGGGCTATTTTCCTTGCTCCTTCAGAGCAATATCTCCATGCTTCCTCTGATATTGCATGACCTAGTGAGGCCTTCAAGAGCTCCCGGGGGGAGGTGCCTGTCCCTCGCCTGGCATCCATGCATACAGCATATAAGGAAGAGACCATTTTATCAAGTGTGGGAGCTACGTTGGGTTGTCTGGGAAAGGTTAGGAACAGCTGCCTCATGGAGTTTTGCAAGCCAAAAATACAGAAACAAATCCAGGACTGAAAACGCCCCCATCCTTCCAATATTATGAATTGCATGTTTGGAACAAGTCCCGGAAGCACGTCAAATGCAGATGTTTCATCAGGGCAACATAGCTCTTCTCGCTTCCGATGGGAATCCCAGGGACATATATGATCAGTAAGTCAGGGCTATAGATGGTCTCGCCTTTGGATCTCTTCTCAATGCGAACCCATGCCCTACAGTACAATTCCACCATATTGCCTACTCTAGTCATCCTATCAAGCGCCGTTAGGATAATGGACCATAAGAGAAATGGTGAAGCTAGTGCTCTTTCCACCTCTACATGTTCTTTGTCGCCCCAGTCTCCATACCAATGTAAGTAGTACCCCGCCTGAGCTACGTTATAGTAAGTTTCGAAGTTGGGCAGTGCCAACCCACCCCCATGTAGCGGTAACACCAGCTTGTCCCACAAAACCCTTGCCTGTTTCCCAGACCAAATAAAGTGTAGTTTCACAGATTTTAGGTCCTTAAAGTATCCCCTGGGTAATGGTAGCGGGACATTAAGGAATACATAGAAGAGCCTGGGCAGTAGTACCCTTTTGACTAGAGAAACCATACAATAGAGATTGAGGGGCAGATTCATCCATCTGTTCATCGCAGTTTTGGCCTGTTCCAACACTCTCTTATAGTTGGTTTCATACAAGGCATTCGGGTTACAGGCTATGTTAACCTAGGTATTGAGTGTAGTCGATATGCCACTGGAACCCACACCATTCTCGTATCGCTCCACACTATCTGTCATTGGAAAGAGGACTGATTTTGTCGGATTGATCTTGAACCCAGAGAAATCCCTGAATTCCATACATCCCGCATTATGGGATCATGGTTATGTTTGGGGTCAGGCAAGAAGAGCACCATGTGATCTGCATAGAGAGAGATCACTATCCTGTGTTAGCACAGTTGGACTCCTCTGTGTAGGTTTCTCTCTCTTATCGCCTCTGCCAATGGTTCTATCGCTAAGGTGAATAGCAACAGCGACAAGGGGCACCCCTGTCTGGTGCCTCTTTCCAGCATTATGTTGGGTGTAAGTTGACCATTCACCCTGACCCTGGCCTTGGGCTTCGTGTATAGCAATAAGACTAGTGAGATAGCCTGCTCCCCCACTGGCATCTTCTGCAGTACCGCAAATAGGAAGGGCCACTCTACAGAGTCAAATTCCTTTGTAGCATTAAAAAGTGCTGCAATTATGAGTTCATATTGGTGCAGCGCTGACAACATTCCAAACATCCTGTGGAAGTCATGGGAAGTGGAGCGACCCGGTATGAACCCAGACTGGTCTGCTCGGACCATTCTCTGCATCATGGGTGCCAGCCTGGTTGCCAGGATGTTGGCTAGAATGTTATTGTCTAAGTTAATGAGGGATAAGGGCCGGTAAACGGAGCACTCATTCAGTGGCTTATCTGGTTTAAGTAGCACCACCACCAGTGTGTCTCTCAGGGACTCTGGTAGTTTTCCGTCTTTCAAACTCTGGTGAAACATCTATAGCAGATAGGGGGCCAGTTTCCCTGCATATTGCTTGTAAAACTTTGCTGTGAACCCGTTTGGCACAGGGGACTTCCCAGATGGGAGTGAACGGATAGCTCCAAGCACCTCCTCCAATGATAACTGACATACCACTTGTTCCCATTCTGTGTCTCTACACCAATACAAAGCCACTCGTTCTAGATAATTCTCCACCGCACCCCCAGAAACCTGAACATGAGATGAGTATAGCTGTCCATAAAACCCACTGAATTCCTGGACTTTCTCTAGGTCTGCAAACTTTTCTACTCCCTGTGCATCTGTTATGGACAGCACTTGGTCTTGGGAATCATCCATTTTAGCAATCATAGCCAGCACCCTGCCCAGTCTCTCTCCCTCCCCATATTGACTCACTGCGGCCTTCCCCCAGATAAATTTGACTTTTCTATGGGCTAGTTCACTGAAGAACTGTAGTTGCCTCTTAATCTCTGCTTGTTCCGAGAGTGTTGGTGTAGATGCTCCCAATTGCAGCCTCCGTATATGGGCTTCTTTGTCTATTAGTTCTTAGCTAAATTGTTTCAGCACCCCAGATTCTTTTGATATATATTCTCCTCTAATTATACATTTGAAACTCTCCCATAGGGTCGCTGCTGAGTCCACCGATCTCTCATTAACCTCGAAGAACGTGTCAATAACCCCAGTGAAGGTTTCCCGAAATACCACATCTGTCATCCCTTCGCTTTTGAATAGCAAGGGGGCTCTTCCCATCCCCCTGACCCTTCAGTTCAACGGCCAGCCGTCCTGGGCATGATCTGACAGTGTACGCGCCAGGTTAGACACCTCAGACACCTCTCCTATCAGCTTGTGTGAGATTAGAAAGTAGTCCAGACGAGATGCCGAGTTGTGCACATAGGAGTGGTATGTATACACCAATGTCCCTTGATTTCTGAAACTCAAGATATCCGCAATCTCCCACATTGAGAACATGTCCCTGAGTTTCCCAGTCATCCTGGGCGTCTGATGGTGTGCACCTTCTGTGCGATCTCGGCCCTGTCACATGACCTCGTTAAAGTCCTCCACCCAAATGATTTCCCCATACGACATTGCCCCTAATTGGCGATCGATCCACCCCAGTGTTTCCGTCATATCTTGGTTTGGGCCATAATAGTTCATCATAGTATACAATCGGCCCTGTATGGTTCCCTGCACCACCAGACACCTCCTATCCTGGTCTTTGACCACTGTAGTTAGGCGGAACCCTATCGATTTATGAATGAGAATGCACACCCCTCTAGAGTAAGATGAATATGAAGAGAAGTATCAATGACATCCCCAGCTTTTCCCAAATGTCGATTCGGTGTCCGACGCCAAGTGCATCTCCTGTAGAAACACCACTCCCACTTGATGTCTCTGCATATATAGTAATACCCTTTGCCCCTTCTATGGGCAGGTCAGGCCCCTCACATTCCATGTGAGGTCTAAGTGACCTGGCCATTGCACCACCGCATTGACATTTCCACTACGTATAGCCTGTATAACAGTGTGCCATGTAACTTAATGCTACACACTCTCGGATCTCGCCAGTAAATTCCACCTTAACTCCCTCCTCCCCCACCTGCAACCCCAACTTACCGGTTCCTCCCTTACCCCTCCACCCAAACAACACACATATGCTCACACTCGGGGGGCTCATCAGAACCCAGTCATCCCTGTAACCCAGTCCTTGGGCAATGTTTCAGCTGCCATAATGTATCAGCAGCCACTTCGATCTCTTGTCTCGTATCTTGTGGATTCCCTGGCCCAGTTCTCAATCAGTGATTGTTGCCTCTGTCACATGGGGTCCTTTGCAGAGATTCTAGGAAGGAGTTTGCTTCCTCCGTGATGTGAAAAAATTGCACCCTGCCATTGTGTTCAATTCTCAGTTTCGATGGAAACAGCATTTTAATGCCTTTCTCCCTGGATCTTCTTTTCACATCTACAAAAGTCTTCCTTGATGATTGTACCTTATCCAAAAAGTCTGGAAACAGGTGGATCTGTGCCCCTTGAAATCTCAGGGTTCCTCTTTCTCTGGCCTTCTGGAGTGCTGTATCTCTGTTGCGATAGTTCACCAATCGAGATATCAGTTGGTGGACAGGCGCCCCTGGTAATCCTCATGAAAGGGCCACCGGTTATGTGCAATACAACAACCCCAAAACAGGAATCACACAGAGATATTTATGGCTCATAGCGGGCATACACAACCCCAGACTAACAGCCTCAAAACACAATCACTCACTCCGTGGTCAGAACAGAAAACAAGCCTCTGCAACATTGTTTCTATTGAAAGAAGCGGTGCAATATATAGCCTGTAAAATAGGGCTAGATAATATGCTGCTACCAAAAACAAAGATTCCCACAAACAATCTAAGGTAAACAATCACACATTCTATATTATGGGCCTCATTACAACCCTGGTGGTAGCCAAAACAGGCACGGCTGCCGCCGGAGTTGCATTTAGTCCAGTGCCCAGAAATGGCCAATTACCCCGACATTACGGCCTTGCCGGACACAGTATTTGCCCATTCCTGGGCGCCGGAAAAAATTCTTCCCCATTCTCATTTGAGCCCCATAGGGCTCAATGTGATTGGGGAAGCCGGATGTACAGGCACTGTTATCAATGGTGCCTGTGCATCCGAAATGCTGTGCTCGTGGGTGCCGCACTGCCCGCCAGGTCAGACCTGGCGGAATGAAAGGCACCCGCGAGCACAACTCTGAGTTTGGCGGTCCAGATACAATGCTACAGGCAAGTTTACCGGTACCGTAGTAACCGGGCCAGAAAACTCGTAATGAGGCCCTATGTCTCCTGGGTTTGAAGTAGTCATAAAGATAGGGGGCTTGAGAGTCACGCCACAAGATTTGAGGTATTTGCCTCCCAAAGCATTCCTTTTCATTCTCATGGCAATGAGTTTTCATTATTGTGAGGCTAATTTGGTTTAATATTGTTGGCCGGGGAGCGCCGTAGCCTTATTGGATAATTTTAGTTTGATTTGTTCAGAATAGCCTGCCATCTAAGCCTCTTCTAAACAAGCACTGGCAATGCCAATAGTTTTGGCGTTTACTGTTGTTATTTGCATTTTGCATTTACAGGTACCAGGGTGCAAGGAAGAGAGCGCAAAGTTTCAAAGGAGGATGCAATAAGGGGCGTGCAATGTCTGGTTTCTATTTCCGCACACACGTGGCCACATTATAAAAATCATGTATTTGAAGCCGTGCATTCATCCCATTTACTGTGCATGAAACGACGCACCAAGTGCCATCTCGCGGGAAGAGAGAAAGCTGTACACTTTGTGTGGCTGCAGCTGGTGCACGGAAATGTGTGCGCATAAGCTTCGGAGAATGCCCCAGCCCTTGCTTAACTGTCCCAGGCATCCATGCTCCCATATATTTGTAGTGATGACATTATAGAGCCATGAGAAATGAAACGTTGCCTGCTCCCTTCAGAGGCTGCCAGCCCAGATCCTTCCGGTAAAGCATGGCACTAGTGTCAAACTCTCAGGTACCCAATTTGCTCCACAACACAAACAGGTGTTAAATGCTGCTCCACGAGGCTGAAATGCGAACACAGATCCATTCATAAGGTGTTCAAGGGTGGGCTGGTCCTTACCTCTTTATGGAGGAAAGAGGGGTGAAGAGAGGCCAGGTCCAGTGCTGATGAAAGTCTACGAGTTAACCCGTCCACGATTATAGATGTGTTCTCTTAAAGCGCTTTTTGAGTGTCTTCAGCTCTTTTGCAGCTGCCATATGATTCTAAATGCTTTCCAGCTGCCTGCGCCCATTGGTCCCTACTCGGGAAATGGGAGGTTGGCTCTGCTGGCAAGCAGTCCTCCTGAGGTTGTAGGCGGAGGTGGCATTCATTTTAGGAGTGAGTGGTGCGCTGTGGGTTCGCAGGCGGTCTATATTTGTGTAAGGGAGCATGCCATGAGACAGTCCCGGCGCTCCTTATAGGATTCATCTTCCTTCTCAGTAACGTGTGCTTGGGTGTCCCCCAACACACATGGGACTAGATCTAATAAACCCAGCACTGTTGACATAACGGAATATAGTATTTGATCTTCGAATGAAAATGGATTCCTTTTATCTACTGCTTTTCAGCTTGGTACATAGTCGACCACAAGATGCAACAACATGGTTCAGCTGGAAATTTGCATCAAGGGAACCTTCTTTACAGCATAGTCTTTGTGTCATGCACTTGACAATATGTGTGATCCTCCGCAAACAGGTCTACCGCGAAGTCCTTGCATTCCCATTCTGTTAAAATTGTGAGCCCTTAGAAAATGGCTAAAGGCAACCAGGGTCAGACTCAGGGAAGTCATTTAGGGGTCACAATTGCGACCCCTCAAGTCTCCCTTGGTACCCCTGTGGTCACCCTTGCTACCCCTAAAAAAAAAAAACAATAATTTTTCTTCTTTTTTTTTAACTGCTAGTTCCTGGCCTGTGGCCAGCGCCATGTGGCTCTTTGCTTCTGGAGTGGCTGCCTTTCTTGTTCAGGCCTCTTTAAGAAACAAATAAAAACAAAAGAACAGGGGTTCCACAAGTCTAACACTTTCAGCAGTGACCCTAAATAAGAAAGAATAGGAATACCAAATAACGTGTCTTTCTGGGATTCTATACAATAATTGCCAGACTCATTAATGGTTTATTTCAGGCACACTTCAGGGGGTGAGTCACTGATTTAGTCTGTTCTTAAACGCCTCAACTCACCCTTTCATCCTTCTGAAGTCGATAAATGAGTACCAACACAGGTTGGGTGATATTGTATGTATATTTGTTCTATATAAAGTGCTTAAGCTTAAGTGCTTTATAATAACACATCATTATTATTTGGCCATGGACGCCTGTAGGCATTCACAGTGATTTGGTAATATGGGCGATACACACTGATCTTAACGATACATATGGTGATCCATTCCTTTATGAATTGTATATCATATTACAGTGATATCGTAACCCTATTTTTCGTAGTGTACTTAGGAACAATGCTATGTGACGCCACATCCTGGTTTGTCAAGGGGTAAAAGCTCGTGTTCCATCGCTTCCCGTGATATCACTTTGGGGTGGGGTCAAATGACATCACTTCCTGTGATGTCATCAGAGGTCAAGGGTCGTGTGATGACACTTCCGCTACCCCAGGCATTTTGGAGAAATGACGTCCCTGGTCAGACTATTTATAGATCATTGGCTATTAAGCAAAAAAAACCCTTAGTCTAGTCCCAGTGCTCTAACTTAGTCAACGGGCCTCAATACGAGTCCATCGGTAACCCTGTCAGTGCTAATGGCGGGCTGGGGCCGGACTCGTAATATTTTACCAGGGCCTGGCTTCCCAGTGCCACCGGGAGATTACAAGTCCGGCGGGCCGGGAAGTCAGATGCTGGTAAAATGTAAGTCCCCATTCCCATAGACTCCGACAGGACTCTTAACAGTGCCAGTGCATCCGTGACGACACTGCCTACCGTGGCCGCTACACCCAGCAGGGTCAGACCTGTCAGGCGCATCGGCCACGGCAGGCAAACATGTAGATTGCCGGTCTGGATATGCCGTCCAGACTCCTTATTTGTAAAAACGGACTCAGTTGTGATGTATCTAAACTGAGAGGGCAAATGACCAAATGTACGTAATGTACGTAAGAATTCGTGTAGTATTTTAATTCACATATGCTGTAGACAAAAAATACTGTTTAACATGACACTACAGAATCTCAAAATAATATCTCCGAAAAATCTCAAAAATAAAAGAAACAGATTATCATCATAAATCATATACAATAATGCACAAAATTGTGACGCAAAAATGAAAGCAATTAAGTAACACACTTCAATTGCTAATTGTACACATTTGGTTAAAGTGTTGTTCAGTGTAACAGGTATCAACAATAATTAATTTCTTGCTAGATAAATAGCGTCGGATCCTGAATTTGGAACAATAAACAGTATTATTACAATATATGCAAAGTTCGCTATTCATGTGAGGTTTTCCTCTTATGTCCTAAGGCTATGTTAAGCCAATATCCGTGTCTTTGGGTAAAAAATATCTTTGCCTACGTGGTGTTTGATGGCAAACCAAACTTTTTGCCAGTCTGGAAACAAGGGTGCGGGTATGGGTGAGCTTACCGGCACCCTTGCTTCCGGACCCTGCAGACTTATAATTAGGCCGAATGTGATTGACTTTGGTCAACTCACGTAATGCCTGTGTTCCACATTCATTTCATGTACCAACATCTGGACTGTTATTATCTGGGCAGACCACAGTACGATGTGCAATTGTAAGCACGAGAGTAGCTTGGCAGGCATTGCTTGGTTAGTCAGTACAGGGAAATCTGCGAGATCATTACTACATCTCACAGCAGGCCCAGTAACCTTACGCCATTAAAAGGATATCAAGACATCTATTATTCTGGTAGGATAATTAAACTGCAGCCAGAGACGCTCAATTCTTAGGATTTCAGCTGCAGATGTGCGCTTAACTACTGTTACAGCCCCTGCTTACCCGTTTGCACACATAGCTCCCTCCAAATATACTGGAGGCTCCTCCGTGATTGGTACTTTGTCTGGAACTTTCCTGCAGTACAAAAGACAAGGAGAAATGATTATTTACTTACCGAAGAATCTTGCTGCACCGCAAGTCATGTCCCTTGCACTCCAATGGATAACAGGACTCTCCAGGCCTGAATGCCCACCACCATGCTAAAATATTGGAACATGCTTTCACTTTCTTATAGAGAGACGATTTACTTTTCTAATGCATGCTCATGTTAACCCTGTTCCAGTTCAACCAAGTTGCAATTCAAATGATAAACTTATGAAGACAACCATGTTATTTAAATACTACAAAATAAAACCTAATTTATTGTACTAATTCAGTTGTCTATTTACTTTTCTCAGTATTAGTAAAACATTTAAATATTTAGCTTCACCACCAAAACTCCCAAACTCCTACTTTTAAGGGTGTTGAAGAAGGAAACTGACCAAAGGTGGCATGATTTTGCTTATAGACTCTTATTTTATCATATTGAAAACCCAACTGTACCTATCTCTAAGAGGGGTTTCCCTGCCTCAAACTAATACTAAAGGGTCTGTTAGAATGTCCATCAAATTAAAGTTCCACCACCCTGTGTCCTTCAGGAGAGCAGGAGAATGGATCCCTTCTCCTGCTTCTGAACAGTGTCAAAAATAATGTTCTCTCACAACAGAAAGGCCAGGGGAAATGTCTCCCTTCTCTTGGTGTAGATCTATCCAATTTCCAATAAAACCAGGAGGAGTGACTCCCTTCCCCTGGTGTCTCCAGTACAACTCTGAGCCCAAGATAATACCTCCCTTCTGCTTATATTACTTGCTACAGTTCACCACAAGGCCAGGGGGAATGACTCCCTTCCCCTGGCGTCTTTGTCATTACTCTTAGTTTGGTATCAGGAGAATGACTCACTTCTCCTAGTATTGCTTGATACAGTTCCTTCTCACTGTAGGGGTTCCAGACCCTTCTCTGGTGGCCAGTGATTTCCTTGTTACCAATGGGCCCAGGAAGATTCGTTCAGATGCTCTCTTTCTTACTGTTGGGGTCCCAGACCCTTCTCTGGTGGACAGTGCTTTCCTTGTTACCACTGTGCCGAAGGAGTATTTCCTCTAATGCTTGCTTTTTCTTTGTTGGGGTCCCAGACCCTTCTGTGGATGCTAGTAGGTTTTGTCTCTCCACTGTGAGGAGGAAGATGTCCTCTTATTCCCAGGTTATTCTCTTCAGGGACCCAGATTCTTTGGTGGGTATGAGTGAGGGTTGTCTCGCCACTGTGACGATGAAGATTTCCTCTGAGTCCCAGGTTATTTTCTTCAGGATTCCAGACCCTTCTCTCCTTATGCCCATTATCGTATTTATTAATATTTGGCCACTGAAAAGCCACCTTAGCCTCTGTGTCAACTTCTGGCTCCCCTTTGGTTCTCGTGTACCTCCCCTTACCTCTTCCAGGGCTCCAGTATGCTACCAGGACTTCCTGGGACCGGGACACACTTCTCTGGCTCTGTGGGCTTCTCTCCTCTGCTTTCGTGGCTTTGCAGAGTCTCCCTGGCTTTGGGATTCAGTCCAGCTCCACTTGGCGGGCTGAGAACTTCTTCGGAGTCATCTTGCTGCTCTCCGCTTCTCCCAAGTTGCTGGTCCGCATATGAATCTCCCATGCTGGAGAATTTGTAAGCCGGCTGCTTGTCCCAACTGGACTAGATAAAGCTGCGCCTCCCACACTGTGCTTCTTCTCGGCTGCGTTCGGCACCGCAGCCGGGCTTGCCACGTCTGATAGTCTCTTTTCCCTTTTTAAACATTGTATCCAGTTCATCCCATGTGGATTGCACAAGTCCTTCTGCATTTGTTACTGACTTAATCCTCATGCCTCCTTGGGGCCCCCTTGTATAAGTGTTATCACAGTCAATGATCTCTATGCCTCCTGTGATCTTCCGCATCCTAGCACTTTTGGCTTTAAGTCCTTTGTTACAACAATACATAGGTTTGCTTTCAATGTAGTGGCTCTGGACAATGGGGAGGGCTCAGGAATGTCAGGGAGTAACAACATTTAATGTGCTGTACCCCAGGTGATAGTCCTTATCCCCAGAGGGGGAGTCTCTCCCCATGAGGTCCTCTCACATTAAACCACCCCACCCCTAGGGGACTATTGTGTAGCAACCACACCTCCCGAGCCTTATGGGAAAGGGTTTCCCCTGGGGAGAAGTGACACCTTGTGAATCATCACATTCTACAACCATGTGCCAATAGCCTTCATAATGACGCCACCCTCAGTCTATAAGGCTATATTACAGAGTCCCATGTAAATTCTGTTATAGAAGCTGAGAAGAGAGAGAGAGACAGACCGAACTGGATTTGGGTAGCCTAAGCAAGCAGTATGTACGTGATTATTTTGAATACGGACATTACGAAGATGAAAATCTTGCATTCTAAATGTTCATTGTTAGGATGAAACTCCCAGGCAGGCCGAGGGGTGCTAGGAGTTCACGAACCCAAAATTCATTGAAGGCCTAAATCCTTCCCTTTCCCAAAAGGAACGCAGGCCCAGACAGACAGAAAGCTCAAACTGTGGTTTATTACAGCCAAAACCAACAGGGATCAGTACAAGGACAAGGAATCTGTGAACCTCACAAACATCACTGGATCGCAGGCCAGTTTTATAGTGACATGGCATCAGTGTGACATCACAATCTGGGCCCTTCTCCAGAAAACCTATCAAGTGAGTGGATTGGGCACTGAGTGGTAGTTCCCCTATAGCCGTCCCTATAGCTGTTAGATCATTGGCTCACCCATGTCAGATGGCTGGCCTGGTTAATCCCGAGAAAATGCTACTTCTACACTGTTGCAATGTGAGGGTCTGATCATTGGTCACCCACCCCTAGAGTCCTGAACTGTGATTGGTTAGAGCTGTTGCCTGAGGCCTGGGACCCAAGTCGGTTCTCAGCACGAAGTGTACCTTTTCAAAGTAATAAGAACAACTATGTGTCTGGGTTCCTAGTGATTGTTTTGAATGCCAAAGTTTCGAATGGCAACGTAAAAAATGCATCAAAAAAATGCATTGAAAAAATGCATTTTTTTCATAATGGGGGGGTCCCCCTCAACCCCTGTATTTTTACCCCTTAAAACCCATTATAGTAAAAGAAATCTTTACCTAAAAAAAAATGCATTTTTTCGATGCATTTTTTTTCGAAACTTTGGCATTCGAAACTATATATTCGAAGCAATGCCTGGATACCTTTGCCTTTTTTCAATTGAACTTTAAATTCGGATAGGGGTAGTCTCCGTACCTTCACACGGCAGATGACATCACTATAGGCACAGGGCATTCACAGGTTGATATTCCAAGACCCTAATCGTTTGAACTGGATACCATGTGTCTGCATCAAAACATCTGTGAACCACCACAGACTATGAGAGTGCTCATTCTCATCATGCTATACTCGGCTTCTCTGTTACAACTTATTTGCGAGCCATTGTCTGGCTGTGTGAGACTGCTTCACTTTCTCAGCTGCTAGTTTCAGTTCATCATTGTCTTGGTCGGTCACGTGTCCAGAGGCAGTGTTTCTGAGCCCCGCAGCTCTGAATTAGTCTGAATTTGTGGGGAGTTATTTGTATCTTCTGTGCTAGTGTTACTGCAGTTCAGGGAAAGCAATGTCACTTGCATCGTGGCGACCTTGGCAGCAGGCCCTTGTCCCACACAGCTTGCTCTTCTGTTCGTGTTGAATTCAGCCCAGCTCAGCATTCACTGAGACAGTTGTGGCCTACTTGTGATTTACCTGAAACATGGCGTGGCTCCTAGCCTGTTTGTGCTTTTCTATAATATCCACAGGTTGTTTGTGTTTGGCTCTGTCAGGTCACTCAGCTCCCCCTGCAGTTCCATAGAGTTAATAGCACATAAGCATCTGCATGCATTTACACCGGATCTCTTCCTTCTTGCAGTTTCCACGTTGCTGCGGTCAAGCTAATGACAAAATAATAAAGGCAAAGGCAGTATGTATGTGTAACTGTCCTCTAGCTTATACAATTGTACGCAAGTCTTCTTCATGTATTCAGGTGTGTGATTATGTCCCAATGTGCGGATGGCACGTGTGATTCATGTCTAATGTTGCTATGTTGTGGTGTCTCTAATGACTTTGAGCACGTCTTCTTGGCTCTTTTTAGTTTAGACTGTCAATTGAAGTGTCTGTAAGGGCATCCAGAGGCTCCTCATCCACTCTAGGCAGTGTCTGTGCTTGCCATGGGCTGTAGGGTTGGTGGAGTGGATACCTCTTCTCGTATTTGTCGATCGGAGGAGCAGTGGGGGTCGGTCCCCAATGGTGCGAGTGGTCATGAGTCTTCTGGTGGCTCTTCAGGTTGGTGTGCCTGGTGGGGTGGGAGGCAGGGGTGGATTTTGACCTCCCCTCTTCAGTCCCCCCTCTGGCTGACTTGTCTACCACATCACGATAGAACCGCTCGTCTTCTCTAAGCCGCCATAGCTTCGTCATTCCTCCGAGGTGTCCATAATAATGTATGTGATCATCAAAGGACTAGTACATTTAAGCGCATGCTCCTTCGGGGTTGCACCAAACCCACTTCCCTTCATACTTCCTTCGGTCACTGGGATTGTCCACCTTTGTACCTGACGGGAACAGGTCACTCGTCGTTATTCTCTCTCTTCGTCTGCTTCTTTCTTTCACAATGTCATCCATCGCTACTCCTATGCTCAAATCCATCAATATCTGCATTCCTATTGCTTCTTCTGCTGTTTTCTTACATCTTCCAATGCAGAGCTTGATCCCACACAGGGATGCTGCTCCTAGTGCCAGCGCCCCGACTATCACCTTCAGTCCATCTGCCAGCCATGACGGCATCCATGACCATAGGTATGCAAAGCAGCTCTTATCCTTCCCTGTCCCATGTGCTTCGTCATCCATCTTCATATGCATCTGTGCCAATTGTGCAACTGCGTCTGAGAGAGTTCCATTATCTTCGTCGTTGGCATTTATGATTGTGCAACAGGAAGTCCCAATTTTTGCACAAACTCATCCTTCCATTGCTGTGAGGAGGTCCATAACATATCTGTTCGGGAGTGCAACCAATCTTATTGCTCTGAGTTCTTCATTTATGGTGTTGAACCCATTCACTGTCAAGTTTATGGTTACCATCAACTGCCAGCGAGTTATTTGTAACCATTTGGTATTTGTATACGTCTGTACTCCGGGTATCAGAGACATGAAGAACATTTGCGTTCTGCTGAACAGTCTGTGTTCTGCTGGTATTTTGTCCACTGCTGCTTCTGATTTCTATGAGAAGTAATTCCCCCTCTGTTCACTCTTCTCAGTTCCTTTTGCTCGTCTGTCTTTTCTACTTGTTCTGATGGTGTTTCTTCGGATCTATGTGATCCGACCGTGGCTGATTTTACCGTGGCCGGAAAGTTTGCATGAGAAAGGTGCGCACCACCAACAGTTCACACCTTTCTCATGCGAACACACGTACAGTCCCACACCCCCTCCCACACCCACAACACACCCATGACACCCCCCACCCACACCCTCAACACACCTCCACCCACACCCCCAACATAAACAAACCCCACTTACCTTTTTCTTCACTGATCGGGAACCAGCGCCACAGGGTCCTTTTCTTTTTTTTACGGGGGCTGCAGGGGTTTCCCCTGCAACCCCCACTCACTGGGTCTCCTTATATACTGGACAAACTGGTTGATAATGCTTCAGGGTGGTCTGTGGGAGGTAACATCATGGGAATTTTCTACAAAATTCTAACAACCTACGCATCAGCCTGCATGTGCGAGAGAAAGAAAGAACAACCACAGTGTTTCAGCTGTATAGTGCACAGTTATTACAGTTGCAAATTCACAACCTGTGTGTGCAAAAAAAGAAAACAAGTAATGTGTTTCAGCTGTCAATCTGCACCAGTATGTCAGTGGTTATGTCAGCGGCTTAGGAGCGTTGGACCATAGGGCGGCCGGATATCCCTAACTCAGGAGGATTTGTGCTTTCCAGTAGTCCATCGAGATCTGTAACTTTGGCACTGTTGGTTCTCGTTGCTGTGCCGCTAGGCGAGGCCTCTGCTTTGCATGGCTTGCTGTCCTGGATGTGGTTCCACATGCTTTTACATTGAAGTCAGACAGCTCAGTCAGTAACAGCCTCCACTAGGTGAGGTCTGGTAAATCTAGGTGCATTCCAGCACCTAGCCAAGTTTTTTAGGAGAACCAACTCCTACTATGTTTTGTTGCAGTCTCTCGTTCTGTATCATCTGAGGTTACTTGTTTGTTGTCTTCAGGCCTGCCTTGGGTCCTCTGTATCTGGCGAGAGTTAAAAGAAGCGCTAGAAACCAGTGAAGTAACAGATTCACACATTTTATGACCCAATATCTCTGCACTACTCTCAAAATCCTTCAATGCACTAGTGGGAGGAGCCAGTGGGAGATGCATACGCCGTCATGTCACCACCTCGTGGGGCGTTAAATGGTGTTGTCGGAGCCTGGCATGTTGCGCAATTCGAATAGTGCCAGAGGCAAACAGATAAGCCAGTTCTTCTTGGTGCTCTGCTGAGTTTTGGCAATTCACTCCTTCAGGAGGCCATTGAGGCATTCATACACCCCATTTGCTTGCGGGTAGTACGCACAGGCGAATTTGTGTTTAATTCCTAGCAGGGTTGTGATATGTTGGAACATTTAATTGGTGAAGTAGGGCCAATCGTCAGACCGCAGGACCTCACACATGCCCCATTTTGGGAATACTTCCCGGACCAGGAACTTTGCCGCTATGAGGGCCTCAGCATGTGAACAGGGCTCAGCCTCTATGCACCTTCAGACTGGGCTGGCAGATAACCACTATCATGTAGCAGTATCCTTGGCACACCTGGATCATGTCCACGTGGTCTACATGGAGATGCAGAAATTGAACTTTCGGTCTTGGTATGGCTCCTCTCCCAACTCTCATGGTGTGCCCAGCCACGAACTGCTGGTAAGTCAGACAGGTACTAATGAAATGTGCTACATGTTCATTTAAATTCAGGAAAACCCACGTTTCTCCAATACGTGTGGCAATGACCTCCTTCCCTGTGTGTGTTGGATAGTGTAATCGTACCGTTTTCAACAGGGCTAATGGCATTACCACCTTTCCTGTGTTCTGTCGTCATAGGGCATCTGTTGGAGACATGGAAAATCCTCTCTTCACCCAGTGCTCCTGTTCCTCTGATGGTGCAGCTCCCTGCAATTCCATAATCTGAGTTTCTAGTAGGTGGTTGTACCTTTCTCACATCACCATGTTTCTCACCCCTCCCGGGACCTTGGGCCTTTCCTCCAGTTCCCAGTGCTCTCCAAAATATGCCGTGCATTTTGCCTCATAGTCTGCTGCTTCGTTTCCCCTTGAAATTGCTTCTTCCCCTTTGGTGTGTGCCTGACACGTCACAAGTGCTAGCTCTTGCGGGTATGTGATCACTTCAATCGATTTGCCTAGCAGCAGCGTGTGCTGTACCGGGGTCCTATCTGCTCTCCTGAACCACCTCCTGAGCCATTGTGCTAATCCAGAATGTACTGTGAGGAGACATAAGCACTGTCAGAATATATTGTCACACTTTTGCCTACGTTGTGCTATAGGGCCAATGTAAGAGCCACCAGTTCTGCTGCCTGTGCTGAATAATGAGGTGGTAACCGTGCACTCACCACTACTTCACTCGTCCAGTCCTCCTTCAATCTTACTACAGAAGTCCCAGTCCTTCTGATCCCATCAGTCCGATCAATAGTTGATGACCCATCAATGTAAAGCCTGTCTCCCCTTCAAGTGCATCTTCCTCCACCTTGCGTGTCTCACTGAATTGCTTTATGTTTGTGGTGCAGTCATGGGCCCAGTCCCCTGGTTGACAGACATCTGGCATGAATAATGCTGGGTTTACAGTCTTACATTTTATTATCCTCAATCCTGCCTTGGATAGTATGACCTTGTACCCTGATGCTCTCTGTGTGGTCAATGTGCTATTTGGGTTGTGCTGTATCGCAAACAGGGCGTGCTCCACATTAAAAGTGGCGGTGCACCCCATTGTCACTGTCAAGGATCATTTGACTGTGAAGGCCGCAGCAGTCAATGATTGTTCGCATGGATAATGTCCTCTCATCATTGGGTCAAGCTGTCTGCTGTAATAAGCAATTGTCTTATGGACCATGCTTGTTTTCTTTGTCAGAACGGCCTTCATCACTACATCGTCAGTATGGGAAAACAAGAAAAACTCCTTCTTGTAGTCAGGGGTCCCTAGGACCTGGGTAGTACATATGGCTAGCTTCAATTCCTCAAATGCTTCAGTCATCTCAGTAGTCCAGTATAGTGTCTTGGTTCCCTTCTGAGCCTCTTTAAGTGCAGTCATGAGTGGTCTAGTGTGTGTGCTCTAGTCAAAGACCCATGCTCTGCAGTAATTGCACAACCCCAGGAATCGTTGCATTTCCCTCACTGTTTTGCGCTTTGGTGTAGCAAATATTGTTATGGCTCTCTTTGGGGCAATGTGTCTCCCGTCTTTAGATATTATCTGTTCAATGTACAATACCTCCTTTTGACAGTACTGAAGCTTGTCCTTCTCTACCTTATACCCTTTGCCTGCTAACACTGTCAGCATGTGCACTGAGTCTGTCCTGTATTGATCTTCTGTCTTATTGCAAATTAAAATGTCATCAACATACTGTAGGATGGTGCTCTCTGTCTCAATATTGCTCAGATCCATCTGTATTACTCTGGTAAAGCTAGATGGTGATTCACAGTACCCTTGTGGCAAACAAATATCTTTCCACTTCTGGTTGCAGTACATAAAGCTGGTGAGATCTTGTGAGTCTGGGTGTATTGGTACTGAAAAGAATGTGGTTTTTAGATCAATGTCTGTGAAACAGGTGGCTTTCACTGGAATGCCACACAAAATTGTCGTGGGATTTTCTGCTACTGGATATTCTGCTTCTACAATATGGTCAAGAGGGTGTAAATTCTGAACAAAATGCCATGACCCTATGTTGGCTTTGCGCACAGGGTACACTGCCGTGTTGCATGGAGATTCTGATGGTACCAAAATGCCTCTCTCAATGAGGGCGTTGATTGTCTCATGAATTGCCCTCATCTGCCTCCTTGGTTAGAGGATACTGTTTTACTCTGGGTAATAGTGCTCCTGGTTTTAATGTGATCTTCACACCCCCTAGGCTTTTGATACACCCTACATCATACGGACTGGTGGTCCATAAGCTTTCAGGTACTTTGGCCATGTCATCCTCCCAGAATGTGGGTGGCGCCTCCATGGCCATTGCCATTCTCTGTAGCACCTCTCTGTAATGGATCTGTAACCAAAATGTAACACTCATTTTGAACACCATTTCCAATTCCAGCCTCTCTTCTCCAAATAGTACATCATCTGTCACTGTTGTGAGCCTACATCTTTCTGCAATGGCAATTATTGCTTGCCACGCCCTCCCAGTGTCATCTGTTTTATGCACTACAATCCAATCCTCTCTAGCCAGTACTGCCTGGATCTCTGTAGACATAATGGTCCACTCTGGCTCATCCAATGGTGTTTCTGGCCTGAATTGATATTCACGAGGCACTCGCCACACCTTTCCTGCGATGCCTCGCATCCATGCAATGCAATATATGTCCCATATTGGAACATTTCTGTGTCCATTGGCACCCCCCTCTGTACTGTACTCCCACAATGTGCCTGGTCAATCTGTCTTACATTGAACATGCGTATGCCTGGTGTTGAGCACATTATTTCTTTGTCTGTGAAAGAAATGGTCATGTTCAGTCTGCTCATGATGTCATATTCTAATATGTTTACAGGTGCCTGTTGGGAGTAAAGTAAAGGTAGTGATAAATCGGGATCTCCTATAGCTAGAGAGCTGTTATCCGTGAAAGGAACCACTTCCCAATCCCCAGAGAATCCTTGAGTGTTCATGGCATCACCTGACAATGCAAATGTCCCTCCCCGGATGCATGACCTAGTCACCCCAGTGTCAACCAGAAAGGAAAAAGTGTTGTCACCTATCGCCACCCCTATGCAAGGTTCCTCTGCAGGATTGGTTGTGACCAACAGGATGGGACACATCAAGTTCGCCTGTGGGCTGTCCTATTGTGGGTACAATGACAATCCCTTCCCTGTGAAAGGGTTGTTTCCCACCATGGTGACTGCTCGCAGTCATCTAACTGTCACCATCGCCACTCTGTCCATGGGCTCCGTTGTGTCACTGTCCTTTATTTGTGCTAACTGCTGTGCACTTCCTCTGGTTTGTGATGCTTGTAACTACTGGGGTAATGGTGCTGTCATTTGTGGTGTCTGTGGCTGTTTCTGTGGTGTTGCTGGTGCTTGCGTTTGTGCTTGTGGCATCTGCTGATTGGTGCCCTGTATCTGTCCCTGTTGCTGTGTACCTTGAGCATAATAATAATCATCCAGACCCCCTTCATAGTTCTGCTTTTCCTGATCTCCCCAGTTCTGTTGAGCCCCTCTGAATATACACGCTCTTGAAATATGTCCTAGCTGCCCACACGCCCAGCACTGAGGTGGTTCCCTCCCCTGTCCTGAAAAGCCCCCTGGAAAGTCTCCTGGCCCCTGCTGCATCTGCTGATTGTATCCCGAAACCTGCATTGATTGTGATGGTTTTGTGTTAGAAAGTCACGCCCCCTTTGGATTCATCCCCTTCCTCGGAACCCCGGCTGGAACCTGCCTCATCACATGTACCCTCCTCCCATTGGCGGGACATATTGCTGTGGTTGTTGCCATTGCTGTTGTGGTGCTGGTACCTGTGAGGTGGGGCTGGTTATGACCACCTCTTTCGTGGCATACTTTGATCATTTATTTTGCACTAACTTGGCCTCATCTGCCTTTGTTTAACCTTCTCCTGCCGCAATCTACAGTGGTGTACTTTTGTGAGCTGTATCTAGTGCCATCTTTTTGCTTCCATCCCCACCAAATTCTTCAAACTCTTCTGTACAGGTTCTTGGAGTCTGCAATAAAATATGATAAAAAATTACTATTGTTTTGTCCCACAGCTCTCGAGTTTCAAGGTGCCAAAGCTCTTGAATCTCCTGAATATATTGAACAGGATCCTCATCCTCACGCATTTTGCGTGACATAATTGCCCCAATGTCTGACGTGTTTAGTTATTGTGTCCATAGTGCTTGCCATACTGCTGCACTGCAATTTGCGAATGGTGACCTGTTATGTGCTGTGTTTTCTATCGTCACCCCTGAGAATCCCACCCTCTTCCATATGTCATCAGCTGCATCACCCAAGATTGAAACCAACAGTACTTTGATGTCACCCACTGCTAGCCTGTTCCAAACTGTCAGCTTCTCCATTTCGTAAATCCATTTCCCATCTCCCGCACTCAATGAGTAATCTGTATTTGACATTCTCCTTGTCTGTATGTTTCCAGGGTACATACTTTGGCCTTGTCCCTCCCCTATCTAATTGGGGCTTTGCAAATACACTACCCTTTCTTCTGAGGTTCTCCAATACTGCCTGATCTGAATAGGCCCCCTTTCATCCTCAATGTCAGTGCATATGTCCACAGGTTCTAATGTTGGCACTCGTTTGTTCTCTTCATGAGCTCTAGCCAGTCACCATGTAGAATATGCCAGTGGTGTCTCTTCTCTCCTGCACCCTGGGAGGTCCCTGGGTCTGTTGATGTATGTATTATGAGTGGTGCCCCTGTCAGTTTCTTGTTGTGCTTGTTCTTCTGAATCGGTTCCTCCCCTGACTTCCGTCCGTGGGATCGACACTCCCATGAATCTCCCTCTCCTGACCTTGTGAGGTAGAGTCTGCTCACTCCCCCTCTTGTCACCACCATGTCTGTCGCCATTGTCAGACCCTACATCCATGTTGCTACAAAAGTCATCTGAGAAATGCAAAATCTGTGATGTCGAATCGGCAGCAGGGTTTACATCAAAATCAATGTCCATCAAATTATATTTGCTGTCTTCCTTCCATAATCCTAGTTGTGCCGTGCCACGCCCTACTGAGCTTCTCCCATTTATATAAGTGCTGTCTGGATCTACTTGCCTTTCCTCTTTTCGTCTATTCCTCTCCCATTCCCATGCAACCGGGTTGCTAACTTAATGTATTGCTCGCTCCTCCTCCTCTTTTTGTGCTTGCTCTCTCACCAGTCTATCCAACTGCAACTTCCTCTGTTCTCTCTCTGCTAACATGCATGCTTCCTGGTCCGCTATCTCCCTCCGTCTCTCTGCCTTCTCTGAGTTCCTTCTCTGCATCCCTTCTCCATTCCCTTTCTTCTCATTCCAGTTTCTATTCCTCCTTCTCTCCCTATCCTCACGTTCCAGCCTTATTTCCCTGTCCTTTTCCCTTTGCTCCTCCTCCTCCATTTGCGCTGCCCAGTCAAGTCTTTCTTGATCGCTCTCCAAGCCCTCTGTTGCACTTGCTGCCTCTTCTGCCTCCCCTGTTGTCTTCCCTTTAAGTATTAAGAAAATATGTGCTGCTATCCATTCCTCCGTACCTATGTTCTTGAACTCCGCCTTTGCACGCCGCAGCCCCTTCTTGCTTATTCCCATGCCATGATCTGGTTGTCCTGCACCTGTTGGTTTCTCTTCCTTGGTATACGGTGGTGGCTTATATATCAGATTTGAATACCCCTCTGCTGCTCTTAGTTCCCTTACTGGATATATTCCTTGGTCATCGCCTGTGCCTTCAGCTATTATACTGCGGGGTAGGGAGAAGTTTGGAAGGGTGAGGCCCCTCCCCCTTCACCTCTTGCTGGTTCATCATCCATGTGTGCCTCGCTTGTTCCTCCCTCCTGAAACATGCACAACAGCTCGAATATAGCAATGCGCCTGGCCAACCTCTTCCCCTTATAGGTACCCTGTAGATGTGTCAGTAGTGATTGCTCCACATACCTGGAGAAACTGCCACAAGGCAACCATGGTCTTGTTAATTTTCCTTCAGTGCTTTTGGAGCTATCTACACTGTATTTAACACATTTTTCTTTATAGGACAGCAATGTCTTACGCAGATGCTGAAGGGGAGTTATTCCCCCGCTATTACCCTGGTACATTGTATAACCCTTTTTACCTGACCTCAAGTCGAGGCTTTCGTTAATTCGCTGCTCTGGGAAAAAGGTTTTAAACTGCAATAAAAATATGTTTCCATTTCTACGAGCACCTTTGGCTCTGCACCTTACCAGGCATGCTCCGCACACCACCCCTCCTTCACAATCACTGCCACACCGGGCACACCACCACAATCCTGCGCATGCGCCTTCCATGCAGCGCCACTGGTTCACCTCATCTATCAATCCTAAATTCACAAAACTAGATCCTCACCATAAAAACACTCCTTCCTATACACTGAATTAAGGGTGACATCACCAATCAAAACACAAATAAATGAATGATTGTGCGCACACAACAATGACCTGTTACTCCTACCCCACAGAAACCCCACAGCTGTCTTCCTGCCTGTCCAAGGCAGAGTAAACCTCTATTCTCTTATGATTGGACTGCACCCGTTGCGTCGACTAATGTGAAAAACGCCTCTCTCCAGGAAACTTAATCAGCCAATGCACCTTTCCGCAATCGAGGATAGCTGCAGCTAACCCTCACGGGAATACCATCATCTACGACCTGAGCTAAATCGTCCAACCCACAGGAATACTTTTATTTACAAATTGTCTTCATCCAAGTCCTCTAAGACCGAATATCTCCTAAACATAGAAAAGGGACCTCTACCTCCACTCATGTCCCTAGTACCTGACACCACTTAGAGAATACCAAGACACTACCAAACCATCATTTTACACTACAATACACCCCATTACCCCCACAACACTCAACACCCTCCTGTATGCCCACAATTTGCTGTTAGTCTGGACCAATACTTACAATCGGTGCTGCACTGGCGCTGCTCGGCTGCCGACGCCTCCGTCAAGGTGTTCGCCTCACCGTTGTGGTCTGCTTTGGACAACTCGCTGATTCCGGGTGGGATGGTTTCCAAAACAGCTCCCGATGACCTTTATCCAGTTACGTGTTTCCCGGTGTTTTCGAAATGCACTTAAGGATCCCACAGCCTCTCCGGGATTGGTTTGGTGCCAGGCTGGCGCAGTGAACCTTCCTCAGTCTACCTCCTTGTTAGGATGAAACTCCTAGGCAGGCCGAGGAGTGCTAGGAGTTTGTGAACCCAGAACTCATGGAAGGCCTAACTCCTTCCCTTTCCCAAAAGGAACGCAGACCCAGACAGACAGCAAGTTCAAACTGTGGTTTAGTACAGTAAAAAAACCAACACAGTAAAAAACCAACAGGGATCAGTACAAAGATATGAGAATCCATGAACCTCACGAAGATCACTGGCTCGCAGGCCAGTTTTCTAGTGACATGGTGTGAGTGTGACATCACAATCTGGGCCCTTCTCCAGAAAACCTATGAAGTGAGTGAATTGGGTGCTTAGTGGTAGTTACCGCATAGCCGCCCTATAGCTGTTAGATTGTTGGCTCTCCTGCGTCAGATGGCTGGCCTGGTGCATCCCCCAAAAATGCTACTTCTACAATGTTGCAGTGTGAGGGTCTGATCATGAGTCAGTGCCTGTTGCTACCCACCCCAGGGTCCTGAACTTTGATTGTTTAGAGCTGTAGCCCCTTGGCCTGGAACCCAAGTCTGTTCTCAGCTCGAAGTGTACCTTTTAGATGTAATAAGAACAACTATATGTCTGCATTATAGCGTGTGTGAACCACCACAGACTATGAGAGTGCTCGTTCTCATCATGCAATACTTGGCTTCTCTGTAAAAACTTTGTTGCAAGCCATTGTCTGGCTGCATGAGACTGCTTCGATTTCCCAGTTGCTAGTTTCGGTTCATCATCGGCTTGGTCGGTCACGTGTCCAGAGACCGCGTTTCTGAGCTCTGCAGCTCTAAATTAGTCTGAATTTGTGAGGAGTTATTCATATCTTCTGTGCTGGTGTTATTGCAGTTCAGGGAAAGGAATGTGACTTGCATCGTTGCGACCTTGGCAGCAGACCCTCATCCCACATGGCTTGCTCTTCTGTTCGCGCTCAGCTCAGATTTCTCTGAGACGGTTTTGGCCTATTTGTGATTTGCCTGAACCATGGCATGGCTCCTATCCTGTTTCTGCCTTTCTATAGTATCCACAGGTTAGTTGTGTATAGCTGTTACGCTCACCTGGTTCCCACAGGGGTGTCGAACGGAACTGGACAGCCACGGTCTCCATCAACGTGATGCGTAGTTCAGAGATGACTGACTGGATTAGCCCACCTAGCTTCATCTGCTTGACCCACAGAAGAAGTCTCCTAAAGGCGGAGAAAGGGAATTAGCCACCCGTGGATTTGAATAATAGCCCCTCACTGCATCCCCATTTATCACCTCTGATATTCCCGTTCACAAAGCTCACCTTATAGTTTTGAATGATGAGCTCTCCATCCTGCGAGGAATATAGGGGCGCGTTGATGGCCAGTTACTTCACTGGCTTGAGGATATTGGAAGAGTTCTAGACAAATCTTGGCTCGCAAACTATAACAAAAAAAACTTGCTCTGCCAGTTGCTAGCCCTGAGAAAGGGTGACACCTCATAAACTTCTGGAATACGAAAGTGGCTAATGGATAGCTTGGAGGCTTTGAACACCCAGGACAAAGGGACTTCTCCAGTCGCATCAAACATTTGTCTTTGCTCCAGGCTGGAACAATAGCAGGCTGAAACTCTGACCTCTGAAGTGTGAGGGGCAGGAAACTTAAATCAAAAGAGAGGCCCCTCATCCTGCTTCAAAGGAATTGACATTTGCTTTCAGTTGGGGAAAAGAAAAAAAACTGATTACGTGACAATAGACTTCCTTTTGGTTTTAAAAAGCCTATTTTGTAACTGAACTTTAAAGACATTTAACTTTGCAGCAAGAATTAGGAAAAATATGAAACGTTTGTAGTTTTAAATCTAATTTTATGCTCTTTATTTGAAAACTTGGTAGAACTCATTACTGCATAAGGAACAGATGTTGTAAAGAATTACAGATTGTGGGGAAAGTATTGATATTGCACACAACATTTTGTACACATATCCCACGGGTAAATGCGCATCTGTGTACAAAGTTGGGAAATTTAGGCCAAATCTTTCATGGTTACAATTGCCAAAACATAGCAGAAATGCTAAACCAGGTCCCACAGAATTGGGGTTTGGATTGAAATATGACCCACAAAATATGTAACCCGTGTATCTGATTTTCTCAGAGGTTATAACTTTATAAATATGTATTTATGGGAAAATTAGATTTTGGTTCCAGTGGCTAGGGGAGGTTTCTAGTCATTGTAAAAATCATCCCATAAACATGACATCCTTTTCTGTGATCCAATCAGTGAAGAGCAAGGCGGAAACGATGCTCTTGCCCAATCCTAACATTAGGAGCGTGGGTAGTAAGCCTGCCCCTAACATATACCGTAGTGATGTCATCTGTCAGGATAAATAAGGGACCCTGACAGCACACACACACACACTGATTCCTGACTTTCTTCCTGATTTCCTGTGTGGCGTCCTGTTTCTGATTTCTTCATCCTACTTGATCCCGATTCCAGATTTCATTGCAAAGCCAAGGCCTATGCATTACTGAACCCTTTTCAGCTAGGCCTCAAATTAAAAAAATCCCAAAAACCCAAGGAAGCATCCTGATCCACCCTGGCTTGCTGCTACTAAATGCCTGCCTGCTCCAAACTTGCCATCCCACTGATCTCCAGTCTCCAGTAACCAGAAGGGCCAGTCAAGTGCAGTCTGGTGACCAGAACGACCTAGATGATCCTGCCCGGTTTGCCCAGCTGTCCTTGGTTAGACCGATCTGTGTGATGACCAGAACCCTTGATGGTCCACAAATCCTAAATTAAAGTGGACTGTAAATATTAATAGGAATCATAGAAAACCATAGCATACCTTGCCTTGCTTATCTCATCGCAATCTCTAAACCATCCTATCTTTATCTTCATAACATATAACGTTGTCAGAATCCTTATTGCAATCCTGTTCTTGATTTATCTTGCTAAGCGCCATTTCTTTAGTAATTTTTATCTTGGGTAAATCTTAAACTATCAATCCTACTTCGAGTGATCCGACTGGTTCCGCTGGAGAGGACGCTGGGGATCTGGTGTTGAAGTCTTGAATCAACTCTAGAGCTTATTGTGTCCCTCCTTGGTATTCTGGATGGAATGCTCTAGCATAGAGTAAATTATAGTAAATATTTTCTTGTCCAAACTGAGTTTCTTTTCTGTTTCACTACCCGATTTTTCTAAAAACACCTCTCATTCAACATTGCATATCTTCCTCAATTTAATAGCTCTAGACTTCATTTCAACTCCAAATCAAGAGTATTTCACCCGTTTTTTCTTAAAAACCATTTGGTTAATTTTAGGCGGGAATCCACAATTTTGCAAAGTTTTACTTGTGTGATTTGTATTCTAAATAATTTTCAACCTTCTATTCAGATTCTAAGTGTTTACCTTTGCTCAAACTATAGCTCATGATTGTTAGCATCTTTCCAATGTTGCTCCCATAGAGATGTGTACTGATTTAAGGATTTTTGCACACATTCACTGTTTTACCCAGCCATTTCCGAATGTCATTTTAAAGTGTAAGATTTCAAATCCGTTTTTCTCTCTTGTTTGGGGAGGGAGGTTACATTTGAATACTGTTTTCTATTCCTATTCCTGATTACCTGCTGCTTCTTATATCTATTTAGAATTGTTTATTTGTGGGTTGAGAAATATTGCAGGGGGAAATCTTAACTTAAAGGCCATCTTTCCACACAAGCCAAAAGTGTCCTTTTCTCTGGTGTTTTATATTTCTTGTGTTGCTAAAGAGTGAATTTAAGTGCATTACATACCTTCCTATCTGTTATTGTCACCACATTGGTGATTGCTGCTCCCTATTAAAAGTATATGTCTGATTTAATTTTTAAATCAATAAATAAATATTACCTTTACCCACCAGTCTGATTCCTGGTCCATCGTGACGTGGGATATTTGAGAAGGCTATGATGTGAGTGGTATATCACTCACAATATTGACCCTATATATATAAGAAAATAAGCATTTCAGCCTTACACTGCATACTAGGCTGAGACCAGGGTGTATCGCCTGAATAAAATACTTAACTTAGCACATAAGCATCTGCAAGCATTTACACTGGATCTCTTGCTTCTTGCGGTTTCCACGTTCCTGCGGTCAAGCAAATGACAAAATAATAAAGGCAAAGGCAGTATGTATGTGTAACTGAACTCTAGTTTATAGAACTATATGCAAGTGTTCTTCATGTATTCAGGTGCATGAATATGTTCCAATGTGCGCATGGCACGTCTGCTTCATGTCTAACGGTGCTATGTTGTGGTTTCTCTAATGACTCTGAGCACGTCTTCTTGGCGCTTTTTAGTCGAGGCTGTCAATTGAAGTGTCTTTAAGGGCATACAGAGGCTCCTTGACTGTAGGCAGTGTCTGTGCTTGCCCTGGGCTGTAGGGTTGGTGGAGTGGGCACTTCTCCTCATATTTGTCGATCAGAGGAGCAGTGGGGGTCAGTCCCCAATGGTGCGAAAGGTTGCAAGTCTTCCAGCTCTTCTTCCGGTTCGTGTGTCTGGTGGGGTGGGAGGCAGGATTGGATTTCAACCTCCCCTCTTCATTGTATTCGAAATAAGCACACCACTGCTATATGGCCTTTCTACACCCTGCTCCCCACACCTCCTTACTTACCTTTTGGTGGCACACCTTGCTGTGTGCCGCCGAGTCCCTGAAGCGCCAGTTCACTTCACTTCTGTGGATGGGAACCCGCACTGCAGGGTCCTTTTCTTTTCTTTTTCAAAAACCTTTTTGTTTTGGATGCAAGGGACACCCCTGCCACCCCCAATTCCATTATAGCGAATAAGGGTGCGGGGGACACCCCTGCGACCCCTGCTTCATTTGCTCATTATAATAAAAACGAATGGTTGAAATGTTTGCCTTTTCAACTGTACGTAATTTTGGTACAGCCAAAATCTGAACATTGCAACCATTCGTTTTTTTGTTTACGATATTTTCGTTCTATACCAAGCAAGCAGCAGAGTATAGCAATGAGGTGGTATTAACAGCAGCAATGTTCTGATACTTCAAGCAGAGAGATGAATCGTAGAGAACATCCAAGTTCTGAAATAACACTTGATAGCATAACGAGCTCGTGCTAACTAATGGGCAAAAGAAATGTGAGCATGCTGAAAATAGTATAACACCTCAGGGCGAGCTCCTTTGCCCTGCCTGCATTACTGATGGTACTACATGTGGATACGATGGCAATAACTATGCAATATTACACAAGCAGGGGTCGTTACTGGACCAGGTAATGCCCCGGGGCAGCAGTTGCAAGGCAGAGTGAAGCAAGGGCTTTAATGTAAGCCCTGGAGCATTACCAGGCCCAGTAGTGGCCACCCTCTGCTTGGGTAATATTGCTGTCAGTACCCTGACACGTTGCACTGGGATACTAATAGTGTTTAAGTTGTGAAATGGCATATGTGGTGTACGTGGAGGACCTTAGGGCCAGGTTCCTAAAGTGGAAAACGATACTGATGTCGTTGGCAGGGAGGTTATCCCTAATCAAAATGGTGGTATTGCCCAAATTACTCTATATTTTATCCCGCTGTGGCCTGGCCGTTAACTATTTCATGATATCAGTGCACCTCGCTCATCTGGGCGGGCGGCATGGCTCGTTTAAAGTGGTCACACCTGACCGAACCTTATGAGGAGGGTGGGTCCAATGCGCCTGACTTTGAATTATATCACACAGTCACACAAGTACACTATGCAACCTATTGAATGGTGAGCAACTCCACACTCCCGCATACCCGCCTAGAGGGTGGCGAGCAAGCCCCACGTCATTAGCATCACTGTTAGTGGGAGGGGATTATCAAGCAATCCATTAGCTGGACCCTGTAGGGGCAACCTGGAGAGCATTGAAGAAGCTTAACGCTATGGTGGCACAGACACATGTATATGATAAGCCTCCTCCTTTATGGGGGCTTCCGATGCTTCCACCCACCATGGACGTAGGTATCGTAAAGACCTGGCATGTGGAGGGCATCCACTCTGCTGATGATTTATATGTAGAGCGTCGCTTTGTGGACTGGGGGATTCTGAAGACACTTGTGGGGGATGGTCTGTTGCAGATGCTGTATTATCTGCGCATGTGTGCTGCGTTTCAGATGCAATGGCCCATATTTCCGGACGAGCCCCAGTGATCGAAGTGAGCGGGAACGGACAGGAGCGGTATTCCACTAATTTTATTTTTTTCTGCTTACCATTCCTCTACTTTTTATGACCATATTCACCATTCCATGTAGAGGATTTATCCGTTTGTGTCCCTATGCAAGTGCAAAGTTGTAATAGGAGTCTTATCTACTAGTCACTTACACTATTGCAATGCCCCAGCTGCAACACCTTGTCACATTTTGCACTATGCTTCTGCCTATCCTCTTCCCTACCGAGACCACCGTTACACTACTTTCTTCGGTACACTTCTACCACTGACGAGCCCCCAACACATCTCTGTCTGTCATATATCTTGCAGAGATCCGCAGTCAAGAAAATATTTTTTTGTACTATACATATTGGCGCAATCTACGAATACAGGCACTAACAGAGCTATACGCTCCAGATGGGGCAGGCATCTTCAAGTAGAGTTTACCGACACGCATTGGATGGCACTCTGCTCACTATCAAAGGGAGTTTTCTTGAATTCTAAATTTAGACATATTCATTTTAAGATTTTAAATAGATTATATTACCCCCATCCAGGCTGAGCCTGTTTCGGGACCATAAGATAAGCCTGTGCCCCAGGTATAAGTACAAAAACGCGCATTTGCTGCACATGCAATGGTCCTGCCCAAAACTGTCTGAATCTTGGGATGCTGTTAAAACCACCCTATCTGATGTATTGGGGCACCAGCTGGTTCTGTCAGCCTGTGACTATGTACTTGATTATACTGGCCGGCTGAGCGTAGTTCAGCGTGTATTCGAGAACCTGGGACTGTTGCTGGCCAAGAGGACTATTCTTATAAAATGGACACAAAGACAACCTTCCATGAGAGAGATATGGATGAGGGACGTTGTCTGGGCAAATGACATGGAGGAATTGTACATCACCCTGCTGCCAAATGTCAGCCGCCGAAAGGACATATGGTATAACTTCCGTGCGTATCTAGCCAGGGGAGACCTTGCCATGAACTGAAGGGCCAATATCCCCCACCGCAATAATCCATGAGTATACTAATGCAAACTGTATGATTGTGCTAAATTCTGTAATGCTCCCCGATTCAATGTATGTTGACGTTGTTTTGCATATGCCAAGTGTTGATAAATAAACAGTTTATAAAAAAAAAATGTGTGAAACGACATCTCGCCATTTCATAACTTAACATTTTGTTTTTTTCAAATGGCTGCCATGGATTAGGGAGAAGGGAACTACCCGTAGTCCCTTCTCCCTGTCCATGGCGGACAGTCTTGTCTCAGAGTTCAACTTGGGAATAGGCTAACAATGCCAAGGCATATCATGCCACTTGATTTGGGTAGGATGACACTGCCGGGGATAAAGCAGGGAACTTCTTTGCATATTTTGATTGACTGTAGCTATATGTAGACAGTTACTTGGTAAAGAAATACCATTCTTTGGATTTGATGGCACTTTGCTTGCATACGATAACAGTAGTAAGGCATGAACTGGCAAACCCTGGACATAAACTGTGGCTGAACCTGACCATATGGTGATAGAGGCAAGACTTAATCAGGGATGTCATTTCACCAAAATGCCAGGGGTAGCGGAAGTGACATCACATGACCCTTGACCCCTGATGACATCACAGGAAGTGACAGGAAGTGATGTCATTTGACCCCACCCCAAAGTGATATCGCGAGAAGCGATGGAACAGGACCGTTCACCCGTTGACAAAACAGGGAGTGACATCACATAGTATTGTACACTACGAAAAATATGGTTACGATATCACTATAATGTGATGTACATTTCATGCAAGAATGGATCGCCATATGTAGCGTTAAGATCAGTGTGTATAGGCCCATATTATCAAATTACTGTGAATGCAAGTAGACGTCCATGACCAAATAATAATGATGTGTTATGATATAGTACTTACGCTTAAGCGCTTTATATAAAAAAAATATACACCCGATATCATCCAACCTGTGTCGGTACTCATTTATCAACCTCAGAAGGATGAAAGGCTGAGTTGAGGCGTTTAACAACAGACTAAATCAGTGACTCACCCCCTGAAGTGTGCCTGAAATAAACCTTAAATGAGTCTAGCAATTATTGTACAGAATTCCTGAAAGACACGTTATTTGGTTTCCTATTCTTTCTTATTTAGGGTCAGTGCTGAAAGTGTTAGACTTGTGGCAGCCACTCCAGGACCTTGCATTACAAAAAACGAAAACAAAAAATAATTTTTTTTTTTTTTTTTTACAGAGGTCGCAAGGGAGACCGCAGAGGTTGCAAGGTAGACCTCAGAGGTCGCAGTTGCGACCTCTGGCGACCCCCAAATGACGTCCCTGGACTTAATATGGGCATAAGTAACTATGAGAAGGCACATCCAGAGCGTATAGTGAAAGTACAGACCATTTGATATCATCCTTGTAAGAGTCCAGTGTCAGGGAATATTTTTCACTGGTTATAAAGTACTTCTGCAAGTGCAAGACATCTGTGTTCAGCTTGTAGAGCACAAATGAGAATCCCTGCAGGGCTGTCTAAAACATGTATTCTTATAAGATTGATCAACTGTGTACCATTAGCATGGGTAATATATCACACATTACGTTGCTTACAATCAGGAGGAATCCAGCATGAAGTGTTATCTAAAAATGCATTATTATTATTATTATTACTGTTATTATTTGGACAAATGGAGGACATAAGCTAACAGTGCAAAGATATATGATGGCTGGAAATGTGCATATTGATCATTTGACTGCAGGCCTTATGATGTGCATGCGTGTCTTACCATTAGTGCACAGCCATAGGATATCACCTATGTGTTCCTACATGTGCACTGGAAATAGACCACATGTTTACTCTGCATAGCAACATTCGGATGAACTTCACAAAACTCCCTGCGTTCAGCCTTTTGATAGGTTTAGTGTATGCACAGGCTTTATACAGCACAAGCCCACAGTACGCGCGGAGTGTATATGCACTAAATACGCCCCGCAATGTTGATCTGAAAGCCTGGAAGTGTAAACTCAAGAGAAGTGTTGGAAGCAGCCTCTAAACTCTGTTTTGTTAGCCGAGGGGCGGCTTGACACACATTTATGCTTGACACGGCATCCAGAGCGTTCAAAGGTTCTTTCCTCTGATCTTTTCTGACTTTCAGCCGGGAAGCGGAGAGTGGAGAGCGGACTGGAGACCGGAAGCAACCAGGTTGGGAGTGGCAGCCACTAGCCTGTAGTTGCAGGTGGAGCAGATCTGCAGTGGACCTGGTGAGGAGAGCGGCGTTTCCACTACACTACGCTGCCTACAGCAGCCCCTGGCTCCGGCAGTCCTCCTCAGCAGCCATCAGCCAGCAGCCTGCAGAGGCTGAGCTCAGAGAGCTGAGTGAGTTAAGAAGCTCGATCTCGCGGCAAGTAGGTAAGGTAGTAGTCTCAAGCTCCTGCCAGTGGATCCCTCCCTGTCTGTGGATCCCTGTTAGACCGTATAACAGCTGCCTATATTGTAGATTTTATATTGTTCATATTATTGAGGCTTACAGTCGGAGCTGGTCCTGTGAGTCCTCTGAGGTTTAAATATCTGTTGAACCCTTGTGCAAAGTGCTGCGAGGCACTCATTGTGCTTGATGTGGTTGGGAGAGGGTGTGAGCCCCCCCCCACCCCTCCCGGAGTAACGCCAACAGAGTTTGCTTTCGAGGGCCTATTGGCTCTCCGTGGGGAGGGGGGGGGAGAAATCATCCCTTGTGCAATCACTGGGTGCATCTACTAGTTTGAGCGCTGCTTGGCTGGCTAGGCTAGTGCGAGAAGTGAAGGAGTGGGGTGCCCTCAATAAAAGCAGCCTAATCAACTGATCCCATCTGTGTGTATTAGGAGTAGGCTAGAAGTGGTGGAAGTAAAGAGGGACGAGGCGAGGTGACTGTGGACTTGTAGCCGTTGACCCTCACGGGAGCATTGGAGGGAAATAAGCTAATTAACTCTACTTGAGCTATACTTGAACTTTATTTGAAAGACATAAATAAGACTTGAAAGTGTCTAGGATCATAAGGAAGTAAAACCACAGAGAACAACTCTAAAGAACAGAAGTACAGTAGTAGAAAAATACAAAGGACAAAGACACAAGGGCTTTGGTATGATATGATATGATATGATATGGTATTTGTAACGCGCCTATACACAGGTGTTTCAAGGCGCGAGTGGTGAAAAAAACACTTGAGAAGTGGCCTGAAAACAGCTGAGGCCAGTATTAAAAGTAGATATACAGATTGTTAATGAATCCGGAGTGGTGGGCGAACGAGTGAGAAGTGGCAAAATAGTCCTAGTAATAACGTAGAGCCTCACAGAATGAGTGCTACCAAGTCTAAGTGTTAGCTCAAAAGAACTGCCTCCTGGAAGAGAGGCTTCAACAGCCTGACTCAAACTTTCCATTAATGTCTAATTGCATTGTATCATCACTGGCCCCAAAAACCTTTGGATCTTTAACGAAGGACACTAACGTGTTACCCAGATCATCTACGCCCAAAAAATCAAACATCAAATCGGGTTTTGACTTAACGTCTGGGGCAAGTAGTGTCCACAATCAGAGCAGAGATCAATTTAACGCAAAAAACTGCAACAGCCATGGGAGGGTCTTTAAATAAGGGCAACAAACTGGCTTCCACCTGGCCGCAATTAACTTTGAAAGATCTGTTTCATAGAGGACGGATTGACAACAATCCAACCAGAAAAGAACAGCAATCTATGGTCTCAAACGCTGAGTTGAGTGATAGAAGTCTCCTGGGAGCAGCCACAGGAATGGAAATAGTGGAAAAGCAGATAGTTCCCACAATTCAAGAACTGAATTAACACAGCGATTGGATCATTCTGATCAACTGGACCAAACACATCATGCACATTTTGCATTTAATGAGAATTAAGACAAGAATCTTTCATTGCTAACAGAACCTCTATCACTGAGTTCAATAACATCTGGCAAACTCAAATACCCACAGGCCTTGCATGAAACCCTGGTGGAAATGGATGAGAAAATGTAATTAGCCCCCATAGAGATTATAACAAAAACAATCATAAAAAGGGGGCCTGACGTAGATCCTGTCCATCTACAACGGCTGGTTTTAGGCCCCATTACACAATGTGCTGCCACAAGTTATTCACCACCACAGGACGGGTCCTTGTAGAACTGCAACTAGATGCTATTTAAATAAGAGTTCTGGAACCCTTTGCAAGAGTTACCACCCTCAATGTGAGCTTCAATAATGAAAGAGGAATCAAATCAAAATCCATTAATAGCATCTATATTAATATCCCAAGATTTCATCCCAAGAAAAGCTATGGGGAAGTCTAAAAGTGGGAGAAATAAACTGCAGAGGGAATCAAGAAAATGTATGCAAAACAGGATAGCCATGAAAGAAATTAATCCACAAACTACATTTAGCAACCAGAGGAAATCTCCCAGTAACAATAGAGGGGACAATTTACAAGAGCCAAAGGCTACTAAGTTATGTAGATACCAGCATACATTGAGAAAAAAGTTATCATGAACAGACACCTTGGAGTTGGACTCAGTAGTCTCATGTCAAACTAATCAGGCTCAGAGAGACGAACATGATGCAGGTCATGATGATCTAGGACCTGTCAGATCGAATAGCCAGAGACTGAAAACAGTACCCGCACAGATGGATGTAAGAAAGGAGCTGTCAAAGCCCCCCTTGACATTGAAAAACCCAAATAAAAACAAAAAACGGACTTTACAAACAGAGTCAAACAACAGAAATGAAGGAGGACATGATTCGCTATTTAACACTAAGAATACAACTTTGAAAATGAATGCCACTGTGCAAACTCAAACTGAAGCAGTAAATAGATCTAACGATCACTCCCTGTTTCAATATAAAGCACCCCCCCAAGTACGAAATATTCTACGGTTGGGCAATTGGGAGCCTATATTTTATTGTGGTAAAATGAAGACCACAGGAGAGGGCAGATTACCAAAAACAACGCAAGTACAATTCCAACATGTCGAAAAGAGCAAATCAGACTATAGCAGATTCAATACTAACTAATAGGAGCGATACCCAATTAATACATCAAGTACATGCTCCACTGATTACGCATGAAACTTCTAAAAGAATAAACACAAATTCCAACATCGTATAGTGTCACTCAGCGCCAGAGCAAGACGCCAAGAGGAAGGAAATCTTGTTTGCAGAACCAAGATTATGGATTGAAGGGAAATCTGCATCAGGTGATAGTCTGGTCTTAAATAGATCAGCTATTCTAAAAATCACAAGAGCAATCCCGGACCTCTTTCTATATTCTTCCCAGGACATAGAATATATTCACTTTCCATTCAATAAACACACAAACGGAGCTAAAAAGGGTTTACAATCTTGTTTGGGAGAAACAGCACTGCTGGGAGCTCGAAAAGATTTTCAAGATCTTTGATATGAAATTTCGAGCAACAAGCTAGACCTCAAAAAGCGAGTTTGCACTCAAAATGCCTCTGCTGAGGGGATTCGTATTATCGCATCAGACCCATATGTGGATGACTTCAAAGAAGGAATCCAGAGAGGGGAGCTTCCACTCAGAGCTCCTCAACAGTATGGTCTCAACTATCTGAAATTCTTGTCCAAATTCTACAGAAATTGGGGGAAAATAATACATCTGCCTAGGAAATAGTGACATAAAGATGCTGAGTTCGAATATGCAGGGATTCAGAAATTTTACCAACAGCCTTACATGTAAAGAAATATTCAGGGAATATGATTGGATACTACTGCAAGAGACCTGGTTAATGAGGAGCATAAGGATTGATGGCTCCTCAATACTGTAGCAGAACGCACGACTTTTAAAAGAAGGCAGACCTTCAGGTGGCTTGCTGATCGCAGTACGGAATGCCAAAATATGAAAGGTTGGAACCTTGCAAAACCAATACCCAGGAATCTTAGCTGTGAAAGTAAATTGTAATTTTGATGACATTACAGGAGGAATAACTTTAATTAACTGGAACCCTGCAAATTCTGGCTTGGCAGTATTTTTGTCACAACTATCAACTGTTCTATTGTAGGCATTTTCGCAAACTGAAATAACAAACATAATTCTTGCAGGTGACTTAAACTCCTACTGCCTTCCCAACGATAAAAAGCAGTTGAAAAATTCAACGTCGAAAGAAAATGAGAATGCGTGGAGATCATATTTACGGGATTGGGGTTTGATACTAGGTAACGGAAACACAAATGGAGATTTGCATGCAGCCCGAACTTGTAAGAATGTTGCACATAAATCTGTCATTGATTACTTGATATTATCAAGGGAGATGTAAACCCAAATTTATATACAGTAGGGCACCTACTATAAAAAAAAATCTGTTGTGCCCCTCCTTTCTAGATTATTCTGGTAGCCAGAACGTTAGTGACTGGTTGCCGACACTTAAAGGGTTCCACAAATGTGGCACATGTAGCATGTGTCAACATGCACAACAGGACACCGTACAATTGACTTACAACGCAGGCATTACAATCAAGATTAAAGATGTTATCAATTGTAAAACTACCTACACATGTGGTTTATGCTATTATTTGCATTTGCAAAACACTATATGTTGGTAGCACTATTAGACCTTTAAGGATTCAGATTAGGGAACATCTACATGGCCTAAGCAGTCAAGATCAGAGACTACCCCTCTCACAACACTGGCAAACTTGTCATCAGATGGAGGGCGAGAGTGATATTAGATTCGTAGGATTGTATCAGGCTAAACTGAGAAAACGTGAAGGGGTTGTTACATGTCTGTTGAGATGTCTAGAATCTAAATGCATTTGCTTATTATGCTGTACAACTGAGGGTTTAAACTCAGAACACGTAATGCATGTCTGCTTAGGACGATATCAGTATCTTGCTTTTCTGCTTTTATTTTGCAATTTTATATTACAACACCATGCAACAATTCCTGTTTGTTATTTGAGTTCGGGATAGTGATCAACCAATTAATCATTTATTTGGCTCTAATTTTGAGAGGTCTCATGTTTCTGTGAATTTCTTGCAATTAGACAGCCAGACAAGGACATTTTTTGTTTTCAGGTTATCAGGACCTGTCAAATTAGCATGTCTGGAGTTGGCCGAATGCTGGATCAAACATGCAAGGATAATATGCGTCGTCCGTTGCCAGGAGACGCCCGTAATACTATCAGCACAGCATCCGCCGGCGAGGCGGAAGCCGGCCCTCACTGGATGATAAGGCCCGTGGGGAAAAGGCCCTGTTCTGCACCCCCTCCTCCATACATCATGCTGCATCGGAGTGGGCAGGAGCCCAGCATCCCACCTCGTGCTCCGGCACCAGTGCAGCCACTGCGCTCCAGCTGCAATCAGCCTTCTGCCTGGAGCCCCCCACCGCCCCCTGAACACCATCTGACTCTACAGTCTATTGCTGCTCTTCACCCGACGTGATCCGAGGCCCGCATGCAAAACAGCCCGTGAAATCAGCTGTTTGCTTGGCCTGCACAGATACCGTTCTTCGGCCTGCTTCTAAGATGGCCGCCGCCTCCTGAGCGTCGTCCGTTGCCAGGAGACGCCCGTAATACTATCAGCACAGCATCCGCCGGCGAGGCGGAAGCCGGCCCCCACTGGATAAGGCCCGTAGGGAAAAGGCCCTGTTCTGCACCTGTTATGCGCTTGAATGCGCACTGTCTCTATTGTCGGTGCCAGTTTAAGGTATTGCAATCTTGCATCTCATTCCTGATATATCTATTGGCCCCACATATATACTCTTTCATGCCCGCATGTCAGTGATCTGGCCCCACGATATGGACTCCATCTAATCTATAGCAATCACGGGCAGACACTAACGATGAGCTGCATACTCCTCCACCTGCCAAACATCCGGGCAGCATCGCAATCCTAAACTTTAAGGATCCCAAGTGAACACTTCTTATAACTATATGACACTCACCTGCACGAGCAGATAGCTCACACAGTCACCCCGTAACCTATTATGGGTTATACGTGAAACTGTTTCACACAACTGCCACATGCAACCGCCCAAGACTTGATTATATGCACTACTACGCCACACTTCCAATCTGCTTGCTAGCACACCTAAGGTAATTGATATTAGTCTACCTGTGCAATTGATATTAGCCTACCTGTGCATTTGATATTAGCCTACCTGTGCAATTGATATTAGCCTACCTGTGCAATTGATACGGGCCTACCTGTGCATTTGATATTAGCCTACCTGTGCATTTGGTATTAGCCTACCTGTGCATTTGATATTAGCCTACCTGTGCATTTGATATTAGCCTACCTGTGCATTTGATACTGGCCTACCTGTGCATTTGATACTGGCCTACCTGTGCATTTGATATTGGCCTACCTGTGTAATTGATACTGGCCTACCTGTGCATTTGATATTAGCCTACCTGTGCAATTGATATTAGCCTACCTGTGCAATTGATACTAGCCTACCTGTGCATTTGATATGGGCCTACCTGTGCAATTGATACTGGCCTACCTGTGCAATTGATATTAGCCTACCTGTGCAATTGATATTAGCTTACCTGTGCAATTGATATTAGCCTACCTGTGCAATTGATACTAGCCTACCTGTGCAAATGATATTAGCCTACCTGTGCAATTGATACTGGCCTACCTGTGCAATTGATACTGGCCTACCTGTGCTTTTGATATCAGTCTACCTGTGCAATTGATATTAGCCTACCTGTGCAATTGATATTAGCCTAACTGTGCAATTGATACTGGCCTACCTGTGCTTTTGATATCAGTCTACCTGTGCTTTTGATATCAGTCTACCTGTGCAATTGATATTAGCCTACCTGTGCAATTGATACTAGCCTACCTGTGTAATTGATATTAGCATACCTGTGCAATTGATACTGGCCTACCTGTGCTTTTGATATCAGTCTACCTGTGCTTTTGATATCAGTCTACCTGTGCAATTGATATTAGCCTACCTGTGCAATTGATACTGGCCTACCTGTGCTTTTGATATCAGTCTACCTGTGCAATTGATATTAGCCTACCTGTGCAATTTATATTAGCCTACCTGTGCAATTGATGTTAGCCCACCTGTGCTTTTGATATCAGTCTACCTGTGCAATTGATGTTAGCCTACCTGTACAATTGATACTGGCCTACCTGTGCAATTGATACTGGTCTACCTGTGCAATTGATACTGGCCTACCTGTGCTTTTGATATCAGTCTACCTGTGCAATTGATATTAGCCTACCCGTGCAATTGATACTGGCCTACCTGTGCATTTGATATCAGCCTGCTTGTGCAACTTTTTTTGCCTACCTAATCCACTAGTGCAATTGTTGTACAATCAACACTAAACCGGCTACTAGCCTACTAAGTGAATCTCACCTGATCCTAAACACCATTTGAGATCCCATGCCATAGCCCTGAACATGCTCGACAACCTGAGAACCCTACCTCTAGTATTCACACTTAGCCTCCTAGTCACTATGGCTCTAGCCACCCTCCTAACGCACCCTCCTCTGGATAGAAATATGAGACTTAGATCTAGACTATCGCAGCTCTATGATCCTAAAAATACCAACAACCGCACAGTGTTAACCACTCCTAATAACCGGATTGCGTCCAATATAGTAGAAAAAAACCTTGCTAGCCCCAATAAACCTGAAACCAAACCTCTCCCACACCCCACAAATAAAGGCACACTATCCCTATCGGGAGCACTTATCAACGCCAGATCCCTAGTAGCTCACGCCTCTGAAATTGCAGACACATTACACAATGAGAATCTAGACCTACTAGCTGTAACTGAAACTTGGCTCCATGATGCAGCAGGTCCTGCCCTCATGATAGCAATACCCGAGGGCTACCAGATTCTCAGAGTGGATAGGCCTAACTCTCGCGGTGGCGGCCTAGCCATTATCGCTAAAACTAGCCTCTCCGTTAGACTTGCCACTCCAACTACATGCCCCTCATGCGAAGTTCTCACGGCTAAACTTCCCCTATCTAACAATCGCACTTTAACGATCCACCTGATATACAGACCTCCTGGCCCACTAGGAACCTTTGAGGAGGACCTTACAGATATCATAGCTAGCAACACTAAAAACCACTCACAATCCTTGCTACTGGGGGATTTTAACCTCGACTTCAATGAGGCTGGAAACAAACACACCCAAGCTATAGCTGCACTTCTTAAAGATCATGGACTCTCACAAAAAGTCCTATCCCCCACTCACATCAAAGGTAGAACTTTGGATTGGATAGCTGACTCGAACTGTAACATTATTACTACAGATAATGTACCACAACTATGGTCCGACCATCACCTCATTACCTTCTTAGCCACACTCGACCTCCTTAGTCCTAAAACCATTGAGATGGCACCCCCAACCCCCACCCGAAGCAAAAAGGACATTACAGCATAAAAACTACTGCCGCACCTCCTCCTCCTCTCTCTGAATAACACTAACAATAATGCTGACCCCAAATCTCTACTGGACATCTTCAATACTGCCATGTCCCAAGCATTGGACTCTACCGCCCCACTAAAAATGCGCAAAGCCAGACAAAAAGCCCACCTCAACGCATGGTTCACACCTCAACTTAAAGTGGTAAGATTACAGAAAAGAAAATTGCAAACGATCTAGCGCCACTCCCCGACCACTGTCAATAAGGCTAAATTAACAGAACTCTCCAAACACTACAAAAAAGAAATAACCAACACAAAAAAAAATATATTCAATGATAGAATTGCAAAAGCCAGCTCCAATACTAAGGAACTGTTCACCATCCTCTGCGAAATGGAAGCCCCAACTCCACTGGCAGACACTGTCCCGAAGGACAAACCATGGTGCACTGCAATTCAAAAAGCCCTCCTAAACAAAATCACCACACTCCAACAGGAAATAGCAATCAAAAAAGCTTCTCTGCCCCCCTCTGAGCAACAACCAGCCCCTGACACAGGTGGTAACACAACTACACCATTTACCTTTAAAGAAATCTCTATTCTTGACATGGAAAAAATCATTCTCTCTGTAAAACCATCTAACTGCAAGGGAGACAGTTGCCCGGCACAAATTATAAAGGATGCGCTAGAGACCTTGCCCCATTTATCTCCAAGCTCATAAACGCTTCCTTCAGAACTAATACAGTACCCAATAACCTCAAAGAATCCTGGGTCCTCCCCCTGCTTAAAAAACAAACACTAGACCCTACCATCCCCACCAACTATAGGCCAATTACCACTGTCCCCTTTCTACTTAAAATCATTGATAGAGTAGCCTATATTCAAATTCCGGAATACCTAGAAGCTAAACACCTACTAGGATCACGACAGTCTGGCTTCCGCCCACCCCACGGTACGGAAACTGCTTTGCTAGACCTTAAGACTCAAATTGACAAGTTGAAGGACAAGGGACAAACAGCTATGCTACTTCTCCTGGACCTCTCTGCAGCGTTCGACCTAGTGGATCATGCAGTCTTATGTAACCATCTTAGGTCGGCGGCGCACTTCTCAGGGGAAGCCATAGCCTGGGTCCAATCCTTCCTGGCCAACAGGACAATGAGAGTCTTTTCCCCACTAACAGCTGCTGACCCAACTCAAATCTCCTGTGGAGTACCCCAGGGATCCTGCGTCTCACCCACTATGTATAATATCTTCACTAAGCCTTTGTTCGACAAATTGGACAGACTGGGTATCACCTACACTAATTATGCAGATGACACCCAGATCCTCATTCCCCTTTTGGGCAACTTTTTGGAGGACACAGCCTTAGTGAACAGAGTATACCTCCTCATTCAGGCATGGATGGCATCTCACGGCCTCTGCCTGAACAACGATAAAACTGAGATACTAATCCTAGGCTCTGAAACCAACATAAAAAAACTTAGCCCTTACTATACCGCCTTCAATATTGACAACAATCTCATTAAGGTGATGCCAGTGGTCAAAACACTAGGCTTCTATCTTGATGCCACTCTCTCGCTTAAGAAACAAGTCAACTCACTCGCATCGTCCACAGCTCACACCTGTAAACTTATCCGAGCGTGCAGACCTTTCCTTTCTACCTCGAGTTGCATCACCCTCGCCAATGCCCTTGTAATGTCGAAATTAGACTACTGTAACGCTCTCTACTCAGGTGCCAACAAAAATATCATCGACAAAATCCAAAGAATGCAAAATAATGCCCTAAGAGCAGCCCTGAATATCCCCATGAGAGAACACATCTCTGATGTTAGGAGAGAGGTTCACTGGCTAAAAATAGCTGACAGGATACTTCTAAAAACAGCCTCCCTTACCTCCAAATGCTTAAACAACTTGGCCCCACCCTACCTTGCTGAAAGGATAAATAGAAGATCGTCCAAACGTCCAACGAGAACAGCCAATGCCCATATCCTGGAAACGCCTAGATTCAAATGTGTCACAGCGGGAGGATCTAGCTTCCCAGTTATTGCAGCACAAACCTGGAATGCACTACCGCACGCCCTCAGAAAGGAACAACCATATCCTAAATTTAGACTCAATATAATTAAATGGCTACGAATGAATGACTGTTAGCTTACCCTCTCGGTACCTTGCACTCCTGTCTCTGCTGCATGTTCTCTTAACTTGCTTCCTTCTGTATGCCACTGTAGCTACCCTGGCAGCCTATTTTCAAACTGTTTTTTGTATATTATATGCTTCTATGTACTCATTTGTAACCAAGTTTAAAGGATAGTTCCGGGACTTTTTTTTTATTGTCCCTACGGTTCGGCCATGTGTTTTTAAGCATAAATCGGTAGATCGTAGAAAACTTTCCTATGGACCTTACCTGACTTTTCGTCCATTAACGCACTCGAAATCAGCCGCCATTTTCTGATAATCCTATCATTTCCCCCCATCGACCTGGCTCACCTGCTTTTGCGGCACTAAATCAAATCCCCCGCCCCTGAAACAGACTTTATCAAACCATTCATATTCCCCGCCTCTATCCGTGACGTGACTGTGCTGCGTAGGCAAACGCGCCCAGGCGACTTCTACGCGACTCCACACAGAACCCGGAAATCAACACAGATCAGCTCACAACACAGCGCGCCACAATTGGGAATATGAAACTGTACTTTTAAATCAAACCGCAAGATTGTAAATTTGGTAAAGTACATTTATTTGACATCAAATGTTTAGAGAATATTCAGCGATTTTAATTTTTATTTGCTCACGTTCCAAAAAGTTCGTTTTGAGGCACGCGATGTTCCTTTGCTGTACACAGGGTCTTAGATCATCTCACAATACAGCGCCACAATTCGGAATATGAAACTGTGGTTTAAAAGCAAACGGCAAGATTGTACATTTGGCAAAGTACATTTATTGGACATCAAATGTTTAGAGAATATTCAGCGATTTGCATTTTTCTTTGCTCTCGATCAAAAATAGTTCGTCTTGAGGCAAGCGATGTTCGTGTGCAGTACACAGGGTGTTGGTTTACGATAAAATAAGCTCTTCGGTCGCACTGATAATCGCATGGCTGTTCCAACAACGAGGCACTAGGCCACCACAACGGTCTGTATGTTGCATCTAGCCGTTAGTATCGCGTAAGGGCATACTTGTACTTGGCGATCGTCCCATAAAATGGTCAGGGTGGTAACGTTGTTCACGCGGAGAAGCAACTGGCGGTTGAAAAAGCCATCCGCCGGTGTCTGGTACTCGTGACACATACAATAATGAAGGATGTACCTGTTTTAAAAACATAAAAAATGAAATTAGTCTCACCATCAGATCTTTATTAAAATTATTCATTTTATATATTAGGTCGGGAAATTATTTCATAGCTAGGACAGTGCAACTGGGTATTATACGTCAAGGGGGGTCTGTAGGATACTGAGACAGTCCCCCAGTGCAGGGGTTGACAGGGAGGCAGTGCAGGTGGAGAGTGGAAGGGCCCAGGACCGAGGTCGCAGACAGTGGACCAGTTGTAGCAGGGGAGAAGGAGAGAGAAAGCAGAAGCAAAGAGGAAGGTTTTGAGGTGCTTCCGTAAAAGGAGATGGTTCTCCTCAAGATAGTGCGCGGTACAAAACAATATGCCACATAGAACGAACAAGTACAACTTAACCCGTCTTTAAAGCTACTGTATAGTAATTAAATTGCGGTATAAACTCATCTAAAGAGTTACTTACATTATATTTGCATTTTCCATTGTGTCTGTGCGTAGGGCAGCCCCGAAATACCACTCCTTCTATGCCGACGTTATTTCTTCTAATGAACGAACATTAAATGGCTTTCGTTTCTGAAATTATATTCATTATCGTTTCTTACGTTATTGCCCCACACCCCCAAAAAGAAGTCTTTCGGGATGGTCCCGGCCTGTCAAGGTCAAATAACAATAGAACCTTATACTGAGTCGTGGGCCATTCCGGCACCCGAGCAAAAAATCAAAGCAGCTGACCTTCACTTTGAACGAGCACACATTCCTAGTTAGCTACATTCAGTGTAAGGCCATCTCACAGGACTTGAAATTTACACTCCATCTTTGCATTTTGTCTGCGTGCATTTGCAGCCCCAGCGAACCATAAATACGGAGACATTCTATATTTTTTGAAAAATTATTTATATTACTGTTTGGTTTAATTTAATGCGCAAATGAACAAGGGTGGAGAGACACATTGCATGTACACTGAGTAATCACTTTTATTTACACAATACATAGCTACACATATTCAATGGGCCTGCGACATGAGGAGACTCGAGAGAACAGACAATCAAATTACAATCATTTAAACCGTGATGTGTATTTCTCAATGAGCTCTGCTTTAGGTGGACATGGAACAGAGGCAATGTTGGGTGGCAATGCAGTTGTCCCCTGCACAGGTTCGTTCACAACTCCATGTATGTGCCTATCTAGGACATCAACAATAAGTCTCTCAATAAACTCATATTGCATATCCTCAAACACTGGTTTGATCACCCATTGTTTACTTCTTTTAGTGAAGGCCTTATTGTAGCGAAGCGTCCCTAAAGTTCCGGTCGTCCTACTTTGTTGACGGCCAACATTATGGTTATGTGCCAAGACCGCTAGAAGAGTCCGATTTATCATGCCCTCCATGCCAAAATGCAATCGTTTTGGCCTGTACTTTAGGCACATATTGTGGAACACCTCCAAATCTCCTGTGTGGCAGAATTCTGTGAGTCCCCTCAAATCTCTTGTTATAGTTTTATCAAATACAATCTTTTCAATGGCTTTGTGAGTGGGTGATGAAGGAATCAACCACTTCTTCTTCCGTGCCTCCTCTGTGGACAAATGGCCATGTTCACAATTGTGGAAATGTTGGTTTGTGGTCCAGCGGTGAACGTTGCTACAGTGTAGCATTACTGACCGCCATTTTTCCAGTAGAATTTCCAACGACCCTCCACATGTTTTTGAGCTCCACCAAAGATGGTTGCTGATTGACTTGGACCACTGTGAAATACCTTGCATATCTTTTTTTTTACCTGCAGCCGACATTTTTTTATTGATTGTTTTTGCAAGATGCCAAACGTCAAATTGGTGATTTAGATTTTTGTACTCTTCTCTCATTGTCTTGGCAATTGAAACGTGTCTGTCCGTGGCTATCAGGTCGATCACCATTCCCCGCGATTGTAGTTCTTGCAATGATGCTACAAAGCCAACTTTCTCCATGGCCACTGAGGATGTACTTTGTGACACCTGCATGACAACCGAACTCACAATTTTCTTACTTTCCATGTCCTGAAAGTGGTAGGTGCAGTACTTGGCTGAAAATCCTGGGCTGTCGCACTGTCCATCACCGGCTAGCCTGAACCGTTTGCCCGCGAATGTACTATCAATAGACATTTTTTCCATTCTCCAAGCTTCGCTAATGGCTGGAAATAGATAATCGGTTTGGTATTTGTAGAACTGAGTTTTCGCAATGAAATGGATTCCCACAAACTGAAAGAAAGACTCTAACTTTTTAAAACTTGAACCACTAAAAAGTGCAGCCGCTGCACAAAGTAGATTGCCTGCTGGCAGTTGCCCCAGCATGGGTTGTGCAGACCATGAGAAAGGATGATATTTTGTACAGGTGGCATGTATTTTAAGGTTAGTGCCACGAATTGCACGAGTCACATTAATCAATGGCTCCCCACATACTTCCCCACCAACCGAATGCCCACATTTCATCCGAATAATAATATCAATCAAACAACTATCGAATACAATGAATTTGGCCTCTTTCCTTATACTGTCACTCTGCATCCCAGCTGGTTCGGCCTGTAACGTTGAGGACATGTCACTCACATGAAAGGTAGAATCTCTGATATCGTCTTCCGCTATGTTCAGTGATATTGATGGTGTTTCATTGTCGTCCACTTCATTCTCTTCCATTGCAACATCTGTTCCTTCTCCGGCGATGGGTGAATAAAACAATTTCTTCAACTTTCTCGCGGTCTTAGTTTTTGCGGGTGTGGATTCTGTGAATTGATCTCCGACTGCATCCGAACTACCAGGAGGACATTCACTATCAATGGCTGGTGGTGGTATAGCTCCGTTGTCAATCACTTCATATTCTTCCCATTGGCACGATGCATCTCCAGTCTCAAGTCCCTGCCAAAAGGTTTGACAAGCAACATCTCTCGTTCGCTTCACTGTCTGTGTAGATCTAGTTCGTACACCCACTCGCAACTAGAGGACAGATTGGAAAAGGGATGTTCAGTTTAAACACAACTTACATTATTGAACTATTAACAGTGAAAAACAACATAATATAGTGACCAGGACACTAACCTTCTTTTGCTTTCTTTTCTTTGAAACTTTCTTGCCTCGAATTTCAACATCAGGACGCTGTTGCTCCGACTCATGTGTGCATGTCTCCACTTCCTCTTGCGCTGCAACGACTATATTTTCATGATAAGCACATCCATCATGCACTGACGCTCCATCGACTCCCTGAAACATAGAACTTTCATTGGTATGTATAATAATATTGAAAACACAAAATGTACTTGGGGACCAATACCCACGTACATCTCAATAGCAAAACACGAATGAACGCTTTGTGTAGAACATTCAAACGACAATTATTCACGCATTGTTGATCTAGTTAGATGGAACTGTCAAGATCCATACCTCGGGCTCCTCATAGACTTCCATTGATGATATTATTGAAGATGATGCTTCAGTAACTCCCTGAAACACAGTAATTGCATTAGTATGGTTTTCTATTTTGTTAAAAAGAACATAAACTTTGTGCAGGCATCAACGGCTCATCTAAATAGACCTGCACAAATGATCAGTTGTCTAAAATAAATAATGGATATGTAAATATGATTCGATTTGCTCGATCGTTGGAAGTGTCACCAACCAGAGATCTGCATCAACTACTAGGGGTGATGTTCTTGTAGAAGAAGCTCCGTCATCTCCCTGAAACATAGTACTTGCGTTAATAAAGAAGGAAGTATAGCGGATGTAATCACGTCATATGATTTCGCTTGATCGAACTGTCAGTATCCATACCTCGAAATGCATAAGAACATCAAGGGACGATGTAACTGCGGTGCACACTTCTGCAAGCTGTTGCGCCGACCCGTAACTGCATGCTCCCCCTTCTTCTTGGACTAATGCTCCATCGACTCCCTGAAACATAGGACTTTCATTAGTAATGAACACAATATTGAAAAAAGAAGACACATAGGAGGGCGACGACAGAAGGACATATCAATGGCTAAAAACGAAAGAAACATTGTGTGTAACAATCACGCTACAAGAATGCAAGATCTGATGATCTCCATCGATGGAACTGTCCGGAAACGTACCTCGAGCATCTGAGTGACATCAACGGTTGTCGTCAATACGTTGGACTCCTCAGCATCTCCCTGAAAGACAGTACTTGCATTATTTTGGATAACAATAATTATAACTGAAAACAAAGACTAGAGGACGAGTACAAGGGTGTACCATTAGGTAAAATAATTACACGATAAATTAAAACTATTGATTTACATGCCTAAAACAAGTTAGTGGCAGAATAGCCAAGTAAGATTACCCGATAGGCGCTTGAAGTGGCTGATGACTGCAATAACGACACGGATGGAGAATCTTCCGCCTTCATATTGAGTGGATACATAAATGGGGAAATTATTGTTAGCTAATGCTACACACTACCGCAAGGCCGAGAGATAAATACGTAAACTTGACTCACCAGTGGAGGGATGTGGACGAATAGAGTGGGAATAGCGGTTGAGAGCAATTTTCGCCTCGCTCGCGGTGTGTTCTTCTTTATTACAATGATGTGGAGTACATGTCTGAGCTAAAGTGCCTGCTGCAGATGCGGTATCGATCACCCCTCTTGTCCGCAAAGACTTCTAGGACTCTACTTTCAAGCTCAGACGGTGGATATCCGCAATATCGGACCCATTCTCTTATCTGATCTATTGTCTTAGGGAAAACATGCATTATAGTACCTTCAGATTTATTATGGGTCTTCGAAGGGCAACCGCCAATGGAACAGGCAGGCATTGTGGAAAGTTCTGAAAAGTAAAGATCAACAATTCTCTATGAATACCAATGTGTTAAAAAATTAAATGACACATAAAAGGTTCAATGCAAGGTTCGTTTTGGTTCTTGGAACTATACACGTTATTCACATGCGGATAAGTATTTGAATAACTTTAAAGAAATGGAAAGATAATTTGACTAAACTCAGAACATGTGACTAGTTCCTTGCATGTACTGTCTTGAACGAAAAGAAATTGGACGCAAAATGATTATGGTACATGGCCTTACCTTGACGAACAAACAGTTAGATGCAGGGATCAGAGTAGTTTCTTGTCGTAGAACAGGGAGCAGTTCACAGGTTGCAAACTGACGAGTTTCCTCGAAGTGGTCACGGAAGTTCACAGAGACGAAGAGCAGATAACCAGCACCTTCACGGGTTGACTAGCAAAGCGCAAAGAAGTTCTCATTAGAAATATGAAGTGGGTTATAAAGAATTCGAAACAGGGGTGTGTTTGTGAATGAATGACGTGTATATGTCGTGGCATTATGCGGTTTGCAGGGGGCCGTCCAGCGTGAAGGGGGATGCTTGGCAGGAGACACGGGGTCTGGAGGTAGACATGGGAACAACAACCCATGCTCTATAGACCACTTTGAAGCGTACATGGTCTTTGGCACCTCTTGGCCTTTATCGCTCCCTGACAGCTCCACTTGCCAGCACAAGTACCCCGGTGCGAACTGCCTTTGATAGGGCGGGGGGTGGATTGGGGTGGTGGTCGTGCCGACAAGACACAGGAAGACTCGTGAATGGAGACACACTTATGTGGATTGCAGGGGGCCGTCCAGCGTGAGGGGGGATGCTTGGCAAGAGACACAGGGTCTGGAGGTAGACATGGGAACAACAACCCATGCTCTATAGACCACTTTGAAGTGTACATGGTCTTTGGCACCTCTTGGCCTTTATCGCTCCCTGACAGCTCCACTTGCCAGCACAAGTACCCCGGTGCGAACTGCCTTTGATAGGGCGGGGGGTGGATTGGGGCGGTGGTCGTGCAGACAAGACACAGGAAGACTCGTGAATGGAGACACACTTATGTGGATTGCAGGGGGCCGTCCAGCGTGAGGGGGGATGCTTGGCAAGAGACACAGGGTCTGGAGGTAGACATGGGAACAACAACCCATGCTCTATAGACCACTTTGAAGTGTACATGGTCTTTGGCACCTCTTGGCCTTTATCGCTCCCTGACAGCTCCACTTGCCAGCACAAGTACCCCGGTGCGAACTGCCTTTGATAGGGCGGGGGGGTGGATTAGGGCGGTGGTCGTGCAGACAAGACTCGTTTGCCGCAGGGCCTCACCAAGGAGAGGCCATCTAACTGCATGTAAGAGGCAGGCTGCAGGATCTAGTACATGGAAGGCAGGGGGGTGAGTTTATAAATACCTCACCCTCCCAGGAGAATATATGGGTGCAGTTCACCCTGGAGACCCTGGATGCCTAGACAGTTAGTCAGCAGCAGGCTGGCCTGTGGTGGCAAGGCGGCACGGGCCAGAGGGGGTCATCTCTGTACCCGGTGCCCAAAAGGATGATTTATTATGATCAACCATATTGATTATTTACCTATAACCATGTTTTGTATCAATAAAATCCAACAGCCTTTTAATGCCAACGCTTGAACAAAGTGGTGTGGTAAGTATTTTTGGGGGAGGAGGCAAGGCCGGGAGGCTTGATGCCAACCCGCAAAATAACATATGTATGTCTGCTGCATATGGGTTCAACGGTTATGTGGATTGAAGGTGGGCGGCCAGCGTGAGGGAGGATGCTGGCCGGAGACATGTGGTGTGACAAGACAAGGCACAGGAAGACTATTCAATGGAGACACACTAGATTCATTTAAAAAATCAAAACAACCGTTGTTAAAATATATGTTGGGTTTTATTTTAGATCTTAATTTCAATTGAACATAAATAATAAACATTACACATTGTAAAGTTCCGGTTGCAGCACATCCAGGGAAAATCTGCGGTATTGTCCACTGTCGCTGGGGAAATGTTGTCTAATGGCAAGTACCGCACAGGCAGGTATTACTCTCCGAACGCGGTGTCCGAGCCTCCCGTGAAGCCACCAAGTGAAGCAACGATAGGCCACCAGCCTGTACCACCTGTGAAAATGAAAGATGCAACCTGTATTAAAATGACAAAACTTTCTTATCACTGTCGATTCAGGTAAAAAATGTCATTCAGCTTTGAAAAAAATTCTATCTAGAAAATGCACAATATGGAACCAATTTACATGCATTCGAATGATATGTAGATGTAATTTTATATGTGGGAGACGACCATGAAATAGTAGTGGCATCACTGACATCACAACCAGAGTATACTTACTCGTTACTCGGATTACGCGGACGAACAGTGCCGCGAAGTTTGTGCATAAGCACCATCATCATCCTCAACACGGTCCGTGAGAGGCAGGCTTCCCTGAACTCTGGCAGCTCGGTGATGCATTGCGGACTTGGCTCGCCTTCCGAAATGTAGGCCAAGCACCCGGAATTTTCACGGCAGCAGCAGTTCTCCTCCTCAGTTGGCATTAGCTCGCACCGATTGCACGTGCACCAGGTGGAGACGCCGTCCATGCGACATGGTCCAGGCTCTTCATCCGTTGACTGGTCCTCCCAACTGCCGTCCGAATCCCCATCGTTTTCGCGTGCTTGCCTTTCCAGTAGTTCTTGCTCGGTGTACTCGGGCTCGTACATATACGGCATTATTGTAGCCATTGTGTGGTAAAGAAAGTGAAATAATTTACAGAGATGGTACAGGTGTTCACAAGGCCTAGAAGCGGCGAAGGTAGCTGACCAGAGCACAGAAACGAGTCACAGAATACTCAAAGTAACACAGAGAGAGTAATGGAATCGTAAATCTGCTGCTGTGTGTTGTGAAACGGTGTGTTTATACTTATTGAGGAAAGAGGCGTCCTGCCATTTCCATGGCGACACTTCATTAGCTGAGGCGCAGCGATTGTTGACACGAAACGTGCTTTGGCGTTGGGAAATGGGCGGTACGCGTCTGCTGATGTCAGGCTCAGGGGCGGGGGATTTGATTTAGTGCCGCAAAAGCAGGTGAGCCAGGTCGATGGGGGGAAATGATAGGATTATCAGAAAATGGCGGCTGATTTCGAGTGCGTTAATGGACGAAAAGTCGGGTAAGGTCCATAGGAAAGTTTTGTACGATCTACCGATTTATGCTTAAAAACACATGGCCGAACCGTAGGGACAATAAAAAAAAAAGTCCCGGAACTATCCTTTAAGCTGTCTTGACCTCTGCTGCGCCCGGCTACCTAATGGGTTTGGCGCGCATTACCAAACAAATAAATAAACAAACAAACAATATGGATTATTCTCAAGTTCTCATTGTTTTAACTGGTTTCCAGCACCTAACGGGGGGGGGGGGCGGTGAACTAATTTATAATAACTCTTTTGTCTGGTTACGCTGGAAGAGTGTTTCAGATGTGCATATGGGAGGTACTGTGCACAGTTCCGCTTATCTCATAGATCGTTCTAGTTGCTGACGCACAGCAAAATGCAAATACGCCATGGCCGCTTACATCCAGAAACAAAAAATACTGTTGCAGCAAGACGCATGCGCGTTAAGAAATGCGGATGCTGCATCTGATGATTCCTGACCGGACGGACATCTGTTTATTGGTATACAGTAGGTGATTTTCTTCTCACACTTCCGAGTTGCATTATTATTATAATACCGTCCGAGAGATCACAATGATGCATATAGTGATCTCATCATATATTTTTCAGGAGATTTACTCGCATTCCATGATAGTGGAGTCTGCCAACACGGCGTGATAACAAATTCAGGAACGCTTATTTGCTAATATACCGCAGAGTACATCGTTTTCAGGTAAGCGCATGCTATTATTAACTAATAGCTAGTCAGTCAGATCTGTGTAAACAGTAGTATTCATTTATATATGAATATTAATTGTCCCAACAGCAATCTAATTTCAAATCAGAGTGTGGCATATCGGACTCACCCAGAGTATGGGGTAAGCCATTCTAAAACAATGTTCAAGTCTTCGGCTCTCATAGGATACTTTGATCACTTAGACTGGCATCTCATAAATATTATCTTTAATCGATTGAACGTGTATTACAGATTAATACAGTTTCGCATTATGGTGATTTTTTTTGGTACTTGGACCATATTAGTTCCTCCCTTTGCACGCATATCATTAGTTTTGAGAATTTCACCCACAAAATATTCCTGGATCTGGTCGATTTATCACTAAGGGCAGCAACATTCACTACGGTTAATTGAAATCCTTACATGTACTGGCATTTGGGTATTTCATATGTGCACTCTAGCAACAGTGAGCACGTTACATTATATGTTGCACAATGACCGCAATCGTTTAACTGTAAGGATTGTATTATTTGTATAATGTTTTACCAGAATTAGGATATGATTTACCATAACAAGGAATTTCGTTTCTCCATGTTCCGTCTGTTAACCTACCTGCATACCCATCTTTTCTCTGGTATGTGCTATTAATTTATCTACTGGATGAAATGTTCATGTATATATTTCTAATTGTAACCAAATGTGTGTAATTTGATTTTCTTATTTTTCAATGACCAATTCATGCTTATATTATGTATTTGCTTTGTGTTGTCAGTTGCACTAACTGGCAGCCTGACATAGACTGACAGCCTTGATATAGACGATGCGTCGAAACGTGTGCAGGCTGCTCAAGACTGATATGTCTAATGGATTGTTCTAGCAACTGCAGACAGAAAAATTAAATTATTTTGTGCTAAGCGCATGTCACTAGTATTCATATTTGTTCATATGATATTGTTTGATTTTATGTCATATTTATATTGACTGTACCACATTAATATAAAAAAGGAAAGCCTGCTTAGGTGCATCTTAGTGTTACATGCAGTGCATGGTCACAATCTTTGCAGTGTGTGTGTGTATGCATTACATGGAATAAACATGGGCCACAGCTAAATGGCTGCAGGGCAAGTTAGGCATGTCATAATGGTACATAATGTCCACAGCCACAGGCCATATACTGCGTGAATCACTCGGATATACATGTCATAAAATAAAGTCCATGGGCCTCATTACGACCCAAGCGCTAATGGGTTAACGGCGCTGTAAAAGGCTGCGGCGCCGTTAACCTATTAGCGCCTAATTACGAGGTCCCTTTGCGGGACCCGACCTTAACGGCTGGTCTAGACCAGCCGTTAAAGTAGGGACCCGCAAAGGAACCTTGGTGCTAATTACGGTGCAGCAATTTGCGGCACCGTACTTAGCGCCTTCCCCATTCCCATTGAGCCCTATGGGCCAAAAATGGGAATGGGGAAGGGCCATGGAGGAAGGGGGAATTACCGCCCCGCCAACCTTGTAATGGGGTGGTAATTCCCCCATGGCGGAGTCGGTGGGCCTCATTACGACCCAGGCGGTCCATGCCGGTGTCTGCCATGGCGGAATGGGGAGATTGGTGGGGCGGTAATTCCCCATGCTGCCATGGCCCGTCCCCATTCCCATTTTTGCCCCACAGGGCTCAATGGGAATGGGGAAGGCGCTAATAACGGTACCGCAAATTGCTGTACCGTTATTAGCACCAAAGTCCCTTTGCGGGTCCCTACTTCAACGGCTGGAAAAACCAGGCGTTAAGGTCGGGTCCCGCAAAGGGACCTCGTAATCAGGCGTTAAGGGTTTAACGGCGCCAACACCTTTTACGGCGCCGTTAAACCCTTAACGCCAGGGTCGTAATGAGGCCTGGTAACTTACCAGCATGGACCATGGTGCTAATAGCACCATGGTCTTCCGCCAGGGTCGTAATGAGGCCCAATGACTGTGCACTCTGTGTATCCCACACATGCACTACGTGTGCTCTCTAAACTTTGTATACAGGCATTGTTAAATGCATCTAATGGGCATGCATAGCGCATGGCTGCCGAACATGCATTGTGTTTATTTCAAATGCAAAAAATATGGAACACATGCAAAGCCTCCTTGTCACGTTATGTTTGTCTGAATGGCACACACAGTGTGATGCCATAGGTCGCTGCTGCTGTGCCTACCCCTTATTTGCTTCCAATATGGCTCTCAGCCAAAACATGCGGGTCATGTTTTGAACATGAGTAGTAGGTGCAGGCCACAGAGTATACTCTGTCTACACCGCTCAGACTCAAATCACAAGACCCGCAACACTCAGCGCTTTCACATACAAAGTGTGTGTCTGGGTGCAAACACCGGGCAGGACACGCGCATGCATGTAAATGCATGGCCCTGCAGGAATGTGCAGGTGGTTCACAAGTGCCTGGCCATGTTATAATGTCGAAGAGATGTTGCACAGACTGCAATTCAAATGGCATAATGCACTATTTTCAGGGGCCATCGTTTTCGTCTAATTGCATCCCAGCGAGGAGTCTTTGATAGTGCAAGCAGCAGGATTAGCTGGTGGGTGTCTGTTTTCAGAGTAGGCTTGCACCAGAGGGTGGTTGTCTTTTTTTTCTTTCTTCATTAGGCTCTTCCACAGCCTAAGTGGCGGCGTTTCTTCTGGCACGCTGCCTCTTTCACATATAGGTTCTCTGAATTCCTGAACGATGCCTGAGTTCAAGGCCTACTACAGTGGCCCAAGACAACCTGATAGGATCAATCCTGATAGGAGGAGGGATGATGCTGCGTTGTGTGACGTGTGGCATCCAGGGGCCAAGTCCTAAAATAAAAGGGGGGGGCTCATTAACATACCATTTGAATGTGGCGTCACCAGTAATTTGCATATCAAGGTGCCCTTTGAAAAAAGTGGAGGGACGCCGTCCACCTGCGTGTACCCTCAACTTGAGCCCTGGTGGCATCACATGCCAGGGGATGCGACTGCGGAAGGTTAATTTCCTTAAGCCATGGAGTATACTGTGCATTGTTTGCTGGGTGCCCTCGGTAATCCGATAAACCAGTTACGTGTCGGTTTTGGCATTTTTCTGTACCTTATGCTAAGGGACAGTGTGTCACATTTTGTTGTGTGTTGGTGGCATCAGTAGATATGTACATGCACATGGGCTAACATTGCCAGATAAATACAATTGTAGATGTGTTTGTGTGAACGGTCCACGATTGTATGTATAGAAGAGTTTGGGGAGTATGACTGACCACTATGTTGTGCTTAACTTGTGGGACTATTTGGCCGGGTTGAGCCCCTGCACTTCTTTGTGAGCACTGGCACTTATTGTTTCAGACTCAGTACAATTATGATGTGTTGTTTTGGGAACTTTATTTTTTAAATCTCATTCAGTCTTAGTTACACAACAAGCAACGCTTGTGTGAGCCATGCCAGGGCTGTTTTGTTAGTTATATAGTTTCATGAATAACATTGAGCCTACATGACACTGGTGCTGCTTTACTACTGTAATAACGGGCAGCACTGCCGCAACATGGTGGTGTTGGGAGGCCCGGGTATGTGCAGTTCACTAGTTCAGCGGGCAGGTGGGTATGGACATGTAGATGTGCCAGTGTCACTATGACATTGACTTTGCTGCAATTCTGCTGCACTCAGGGGGCACACACAGGGCATTGGTAAGCTCGTCACTTCCCCTTTTTCTCCTGGTATGTATCCAGCATGGGGTGCACCCCGTGCTCCAGATACGATTTGGAACTGGGAGTATTTTATTCCATATTTTTTAAAGTTGGGATTTAACTGATTTTTTTAGGGTGTACACATTGTTGTACACATACAAGTCCAATTCCCAGTATTTTATAAGCCTCAAATAACTGCCTGCCTGATACCTTCAAGTGCATTCAAGTAAACAGGAAAACCAAAAGAGGTGGTGGACTGGCAATCATCCACAAGGAACACCTGGAAATTAAAGCGGAAGACCCATTGAACATCTACAAATGCAAATCCCTAATCATACGTCTGTCAACAAACCCCAGAACAAACCTGAAATTCATACTGATATACAGACCACCACCATACGATGCAGCCTTCATAGACAATCACCAACCTAGCTATCGAGTGTAACCAAATGATTATCCTTGGAGACTTCAACATCTGGTTCGATGAAGAAACCACAACCTCACAACAATCTCTTACCAGCCAACTAACAACAATGAAACTAGATCAGCTGGTCAAAGAAGCAACCCACACAGCAGGACATACAATGGACGCAATCTTTGCCAACTGAAAACGAATTACCACGGCACCACCGGTTCAGATCGTCTGCAGCGACCACCTCATAATCCCCTTCGTAATCACACTGCCCTCTCCAATAACCAAGAAAAAAGGAAAACTACTGATCACCATGAAAAGAAATTGGAGAACCATAAAAAACTCCAACTTAACGGAATGACTGGAAATCATCAACAGCCATGAGCGAAGCTAACCTAGACACTAAAATAGATATACATCCCACAAAAGATCAACGGCAAAATGGTTCACCGCACTACTAGGCGCCATGAATAGGGAAAAATGAAAACTAGAACTAGAATGGAGGATCAATAAATAATGCGGAAAAAAATTCAAACTTCAACAACATACCCGTTCACACAAAAAGGAAATACAAAAAGCAAAAAGGAAATACTAGGGCAACAGAATCCTCAAAGCACCAAACGCCCAAAAAGAACTATTTAAAAACATAAATGAAATAAAAAAAACACTGAGTGCAACAAGCTCCAATTCCATCAAAGAAATTATGCAGTGACCTTGCAGACCACTTCAAAAATAAAATCATGACCATCCAACAGACCATACAACACAGACGATGCAACGACAACAGTTGAGACACTCACCGATGCAAGGAACACCAGAACAAACCCCGAAACTTCCCACACATTTCAGTGGAGACTTTCATCAAACTCGCAAATCAAAGCAACAAATCGGGCTCCCCTACGGATCCCTGCCCCCCTGACATCTACAAATCAATCCTCTCACAAGGAACACCAATGGAATACTACAGGAACATCATCAAACAAACAATCTCAACAGGGAGAGTGCCTCAAGCCTTCAAATCAGCATAAATCAAACCACTCCTCAAGGATACAACAGGAAATGTAGAGTACCTCTCCAACTACAGACCCATCTGCAACATCCCCTACCCAGCTAATCTCCTGGAAACACAAATATATAGGACAACCCAAGAATTCATAGAAGAAGACCGCCTATTAAACCAGGCACAAGTAGACTTCAAACCGATGAGAGGAACAGAAACAGCACTTATTTCAATCTGGGATGACCTAAAGGCAAAAGCAGACTCAAACAACTGCACCGCTCTGATACTTTTAGACCTCTCTGCAGCATTCTACACAGTTAACCATGACATACTCATCATGAGACTGGAAAAATTGGGAAACACCGACAAAGCCTTACTTTGGATCAGATCCTTCCTAAAAAACAGAACAGAAACAATATGGATGAAACCTTACAAATTAAGCTCACGAGAATCGTCATGCGGAGTTGCACAAGGATCATCCTTCTCGCCACTGCTATTCAACATCTACCTGTCGCAGCTAATTAAAATCATCGAAAGACATGGCCTCACCTGTTACAACTACACTGACAACACACAAATAATTTACAAAATACAAGACTCACAAGAAGACAACTCAACACTAGAGAACAACTGCCTTCGTGAAATATACAACTGGATGAACTTAAACTACCTTAAACCCAACCCAGGCAAAACAGAAATAATGATCATCACAAAAAACAGAGAAGACAACCTCTACATCACATGGCCAACAGAACTTGGTGAAACCCCAGCCCCATCATCGATTGTAAAAAATCTGGGAGTCCTGGTGGACAACGAACTCACTCTAGAGCCACAAGTAAACAACCAAATCAAGAAATGCTTCTTTCTCCTGCGATCGGCTAAAAGGATCCTACCATTCCTCTCATTCACCAACAAAACAACTACCGTCATCGCCCTCAACATGTCCAGATTACACTACGCCAACAGCGTATGTCTAGGGATGCCTGAACGACTCCTAAATAAACTCCAACGCATACAAAATGCGGCGCCCAGACTGCTCCTTAAACTACCTCGAAGAGAACCCATCACACCAGCGCGGAAAGCGCTACACTGGCTACCCATCAAACAGCGGTCAAGTTCAAATCAATGTGCATAACGCACAGAGCATTCCACGACCAAGGTGCAAAGTTCCTCAGAAGAAAACTAAACGTACATCACACTACAAGGCCACTCGGATCCCGCAGCGAAATCCGTTTGGAACCCAAATCATACAACAAGAGAAAACGTGGCGGATCCACTTTTTCTCACCTTGCCCCAAAAACCTGGAATAAACTACCAAAGAACATAAGGAACACAAGAGATCATCTACAATTCAGGAAACTCCTCAAATCTTCGCTCTTCACCCTATAACCAGAAGGGATGCCCGTAAGGACATACACAACAGAACTAGGCTGAGAGAAAACCTATCCTGATTCCCTAAATCATCAACCCTTATAAAGTAAGGATATACAGACCTGCAACATATCCACATATCAATTATTAGACAAACCACATCGAATCATGCCAAAGAACACCCACAGATCAATCAGAAAGGCGAGCAAGGTATGACCCAGCAATAGCACCTGGCCCACCTCGTAAACACAGGCAGCAATGGACCACTGACAGTAAATAGATAGGAAGGAGAGCGGGAAATGATAATATAACACCACTACCTAAGCAGGGATAATGCTTGCCCTCCTAGGTGTACTAAGCTCAATAATTTAGCTGGGGGCCAGCCTCACCACTGCCTCTGACACTAGACAGTCAGGAAAGGGAAGAATAGAATATACCTACCCAATGGACTACTGACAGTAAATAGATAGAAAACAGCTGGTGAATGATAATATAACACCACTATCGAATTAGGGGATAATGCTCGCCCAACCCGGGGTACTAAGCCCAATACATTTTGCTAGAAATCACCCACGGTATCACCCAGAAACCAGACAGTCAGTAACCTAAGAGAAAGAATATACCTACCCAGTATGACAACCTGTTACATATAACAAAACTACAAGGATTATGAGACATACAACCCACTAACCAAAACCTCAAATTTCTGCATACTTAATTCACACAAACCCACACAACCACCTATCACAGCAATCTGCATGGACTTCACCACACTGCCACAACAAACAATCAACACATAGATCGCAAACAAAAGCATGCGAGGACTCTCTTTGATCCTATATGCACACCCAAGCTCAGCACATTGTGAAAACCGAACTGAAGCTGCCAAAAGTACACCACCTCACACTTTCCTATGCCCTCTTCACCCACTAACCCACCCCCACCTTTTTATTTACAGATCTGCCGGAGCGCCTGGAGACCAACTCCGTTGCTGACGGTGCGCTATATAAATAACTTTAACATAATGTTAATGTTAAACAGAAAAACAGAAATGTGTTTGTAATATTGATTTCTTTGCACCTAGTTATTCATGCACATTAAAAAATATATGTTTACTTCTTACAATCAGGCAGTTAAAATAGTTTCTTCCTGTGGTACTACGTGCACTTCTGGTCCAAACATGTCCATGGAGCTGTGAGGGTGAAAGCAGGGGTGCAGGTTTCTACATGTCTATTTCCTATTTTTTGTTGGGAGTATTTTTACTCCCTATTTAAATTTTTCGGGGTGTATTTGCTAATTTTTAGGGAGTAAAAGTGGCCAATACACCCCTTATCTGTAGGGCTGGGTGCCTCATTGGGCCTCATTATAAGGTTGCCGGTCCAGTAACAACGGTCCCGGTAAGCTTGCCTGGACCATTGTTACCGGACCGGCAAACTATGCGTTCTGCTCGCAGGTGCCTTACCGCCCGCCAGATCTGACCTGGCGGGCGTACCGGCACCTGCGAGCAGACCATTTCGGGTGCACCGGCACCATTCACGAATAGTGCCGGTGCATCCGGCCTCCCCATTCCCATTGAGTTCAATGGGATTCGCATGGGAATGGGGACTAATATTTACCATTCACGAATAGTGCCGGTGCATCCGGCCTCCCCATTCCCATTGAGTTCAATGGAACTCGTATGGGAATGTGGACTAATATTTACCGGCACGGCGACCGCCAGGGTCATAATGAGGCCCACTGAGTCTTAAACACACACTGACACATGACTTCAGGTGGTACTGCACAGTGACTGGTGCCATTAGTAGAGCAGGGGGCATTTGACGCAGCCAGGACAACAACAAGACAGTCACCAGCCAACAGCACCACTAGAGGGGCACAGCTAGGGAAAGGGCTAGTGCCACGAAGATGGGCCTGCGCTGAGTGCTGACCTATAGAAGACCTTGCTGTGGTGTTTCACAGGCACTTTAATCAGATTTGTATTGATTCTGTCTGCATTTCTCCATCCCTTTACTATATCAACAAGGCACTTTTTCTCTATTTTCTGTGTATAGACCGTCAACATGTTCCACTTGCCACCCATAGAATCAGAGGAAATTGATAACGAACGTATTTGTTTAAAGAAGCAGTTAAACATTTGGTGTCTGATTTCAAGACTCAACTACTATGTTATGCCATGATATTTATAAATGTATTTTTAAATTGCACATCTGCCACGGGCGTTGCACACATCACCTCAATGTGCCAGCGAGAGTTGTGGCTGCAACCCCAAATACGTTGACACTGTTAAGGCAGCAGTGGGCGAAGATCCCGTACCCTGACATGGCACAGGTGCACTAAAAATGTGTTTGCTCTGGCACTTATTTACAAATTAAGCAGTGCCACTATGCAAACTTGTTGGCTGGAAGTGAAAAAATGCAAACTTTTAAGTTTTTCTCGGGTGGATAGCTCAAGGGCAACGCGCTTGTCTTGGAAACGAGATGACGGGAGCAACGCAGATTCGATTCCCGGGTCCCCGCGTAGAAATCTCCGGGTATTAAGCGTGTTATAAATGACCAATCATAATCATTGCACCTTTTCATATGGAAAAGATCTGCAAAATGTATCCCTCTCCGTTTTCTGAAATTGCATCATGTTTGGAGGGTCGAAGGAAGTCCTCCAGGCAAAAGACATCCTAATTAAGCAACAAACAAACGCGCAAAAAATGCAAACATACATTTTTTTGTTTTACATTATGTGTTTCTGTCACTCAACACAATGCTTTGGAATTCAAATCATTAACCCCGGCTGAATGGACCATGCAGGGATTAAAGCTTGTAACCTGCAGGCATCCTACAGACCCCCAGAAGTAGGCAGTGGTTTCAGCGCCCTATTATTGAACTTGGTGGAGTCGGGGCGGGGAGCCGGTGGCAGGAGGTGCGCATGGCATGGGGATCCGATCTCCATAACAAAACGAAAAAGAAATTGGTCTAAAAGCCAAAAAACGACGATCAAACCTTCCACGTTCAACATAAGGTAGTTAAATTCACGTAGAACCCATCAAGATCAAAGTGCAAAATCCATTATTCGATTATTGCTATGTTTTTTTTAACAGAAATCAAGGTGCTAAATGAAATCAATGCATTTTTAGTATGTTTTATAATGTATGTTTATATGATGTGTTAATTTGTGTAAAGTTTAATTTAAACCAGATCACAATAAACATTTTTTTTTTCAATATTCAATTTTTAAAGTGTTTGTGCCCTTAATGATCTCTGCATCTTGTTCTTTCTGGAGAGCAGTAACTGAACGGCTTTATAATTAATACATTCCAACAAACATGACCTTCTCGTCTTGGTGACCAGAAAAATAGCGTGAATGCCAATGTACTATCATGCAGGGGCCTGGAAAAGGCGGCAGAAGAGATAACTGGCTAGGGACTAAGAACTGTCACTTGAGCTAATCTAATGAAGCCGCATGAACAGGAAAGGGAAGCACTGGGTGTGTTGAATGTGAAGTGGTTCATTAACATCTGCTGCTGATTCCATCAATTGATTGTTTCCCTTGGGCTCATTCTTTTAAAGAAGGTGTATCTAAAATCCATTCACTCGCAGTGTCTGTTTCACAGACTCCTTTAACTCCGGCTGCTTCTCTTTATGCCACTGGCCCACTAAATCCTAAAGTAACATTCATGGTTGTACTTGCAAGATGGCAAAGGCCTCATTTGGTTTTACTTTGATCCCTGCAATTGTTGAACAGTTATACATCACGCATTGTAAACCAACCAAGGGTTTGCAACTTTGGGTGTCCCAATGTTTTGGACTGCGCCGCCCATGATGCTTTCCCTTTGACTATGTTGGGTATGTTTGATGGGAGTTTTAGTCCAAGACATCTGGACATCCAAATGTGGTAGATCCCAATGACTAACCTGAAAACACCCTAGCTCCAAAACGTGAGGCCATCACTTGGGAGCCAGTGTCAATGTTTGAAAACAGTGTTATCTTTGTTAAGTAATCCTTATGCTAGCATATCATGTGCACTGTGCATGGCGAGTGATCCAAACAGTGGCTGAATGTTAATGACAATAACAGGCTACCCTTTGCAACATGGTTATATTAAGGGGGTTAGAGTTTGGGCATCTCCAACGTGTACCCATCACCACTTTTCACATGCAATGCATAAAAGGGCCACATTTGTGTGTTGACAAAATTGTGCACAAGAGGTGTGTACCACTACTGCGCACTAGCCATTATAACCATCAATATGAGGGTGAAAATTGATAGGAAAAAAAGACAGCCAGTGATTTTTCTGTAATACCACTGCCAGTATTCCAGAAATATCAATATCCTTTCCACAGGGCCAGTTGTATTTCTGATCTTGGGGTGCAGAGGTTGGAAATAGCCGTGGCAGTGCTGGTAATGACCATCAGTGTTAATTCTTTCAAAAAGTCCATCTGGACCTCCAATGGCTTGACAGATGAAACATTTAACATGTATCTGAGAAGAGATCCCATGATTATAAAGGGAAGCTCCAGGAGAAGATCAGCCACCTGGAAAACAAGCACAATGATGTGCACTAATTAGTAGGGGTCGTGGTCAATAATGGGTGTAGTGGAAACAGAACCTATTCAGATACCAAAACCTATAAAAATGGCAGCAATTGTGCAATATAAAACCCCAACAACATATCATAAAATACCATACCATAAAATGTACTTGTAATTGCATAAACAGATGTCATGGCTGAACCGTGTTGGAGGAATCATGTGCCCCTCCCGCCACCCCTGTCACCAGCAGAACTTTCCTTGGACAGTCGGTGGTATGTCCCTTTTGCCTGTGGGATATAGGAGAGCAGGGACGGGCAGTGGGGGTCCTGGTGATTTTATCGTTGGTTCTGGTGCAAGAAGAAAGAGGCCATCCAAGAGATAGAGAGCCTGGTTTGCATGGAGCATGCTGCTGCCTGAAGTGGGATACCAGCTGTGTCGGGTTCATTCATACAAGCCATAGAGCTCCCAACAGCTCAGAGACCTTCCTGTGAATGAGTCACTGTGTAAAACATGTTGGCCTGTCATCTTTTCTGTCTCAGATCATTCTTTCTTGCGAGCTCCCTGTCGGAATGCTTATTCTCTGGGTTGCACCACCATTTTGAGTGGTGAAACCCCCACCCTACACCTTCTGGAATGGATGCTAGGCAGGAAGTGGATGTGGACTTCCTATCCAAGTTGAACATTTGGGTACAGCCGATTCCAAGGCACATTTTGGTGTCTGGGAATTGCCATAGAATCGCTGTTAATGTAAGGCCAATCCCCTGTTGTGCAACCTTTACCTCTGCCCCCTTACTGCTAGGGCTCTGTTGTGATGTGGGTTCGTTGTACTACACATGAGACTTCTGTGTACGAGTAACGTTAATGTCTTTTGGTGCAGCAGACATGTACGGTATAAACAAAAAGGCAGGTTTGCAGTAAAAAGTGAGTAGACTCAAGGACACAGAGACCATTGACCATCTGTAGATCTGTAGCCCCAGGTGTCTGTCACTCTTGGAACACTCACACGGTCACATATTCACCACATGCCACTATGACCTCAGAGCACTCTGACATCATTGGCTCTGCTCTGCGGCTTGCTAGCCAGACACATGGAAACATAACAGACTCCCTAGGAAGATGCACACTTTGTTCCGTTCCTTCCTATGGGAGGTGCTCCATAGGTTGAATAGTCTTGGCTCTGCTTGACCGATGATCTCCAGGTTCCCAGCTCATATTTCTTGCTATCCACTGTGGCCTCATAGTGTAGAGGTGTGAACTACACCAGCATGAAGCTGCACTTTGTGCCATTTTATTATCTATTTTTGGTTGCAAATACTGAGTATAATTTTGGATTATTCCTCCCCTGGACATCTGAGAAACAGTCCACACAGATTTGTTCAAAATCACACTAAAAGCCTCCCTCCTCGCCTCTGAGTTACCCTGTTAACATACCTCTCATCCGCCTGCTAGCTAACATTTTTCCCTCGCCTCTAACCTGCCCCTGTCCCTCACTTCCTCTTCCTCCACTCTAGCACTTCACCCATCATGGTCACATCCCGAGCACAGCTGGCCGTACCGCCTACCTGCACATACAAATGTCAATGTTGGTTGTCCTTAATCTATGCATATCCACTTATGTATTGTCCCCGGTGACTGTTCCATTTACTCCCCTCCACAACCTGGTCTGAATGTCCCCCAAACTCACCCCATTGTAAGAAGCTCACTTCCCCACGTCAAATCTGATTTCTTATCTATTGTACATTCTTTTGTGATCAAAAGAGCATTGTTCCTCCTGTATATAAATACATCAATACATCCATTAAGTTAGGCATATATCCCGACTTTTGTTTACCATTTGGTCCATCATAAAAGATCCTCAACACTGCTTTTACGGAACTCCCTGGTAGCCTGAACTCTCAGAGGCCTGAGGTAAAATGCATTCACTAGCATGGACCCATTTTTGGGTGACCCACATCACACTGCTTCCAAGCAACAGAGAGCATTTCAAACAAGAGTTGCTATATGAGACAGTACAGTCTGTGGAATACAGTTGCGTCCAAATTAGAGAAACAAGGACGTAATGGAGAGGGGTGTGCAATATGGAATTGTGCAAGGGCCAGTCTGCAGGGTGCCCAGTCTATATTATATCATACATATTGAAAATCTGAGGCACATGAAGTTTAAATGATTTGCCAAAAATAACAACAAAAAGCTGAAAAACTACTCTATTTACGTTCTTCAGGTGCAGTGACCACCTGTGGTCCTTTCATCAATACCTTTTGTAAAGACCCTGAGAGGAGACACAGACATTGGGCCTCATTATGGGTCTGGCGGTAACTGTGCTGGTAAAACCAACAGCTAGGCCCCTGACCCGTAATGAATTACCGGCGCCTGACTTCCCAGTGCCACCGGGCTATTCCAAGTCCAGTGGCCGGGAAGTAAGGCGCCGGTCATTTTGTTAGTCCCCATTCCCATGGCGTCCCATGGGAATGGGGACACCGGAGCACCGGAACCGTCTGCGAGCGCGTACCGTCCCGCCGAGCAGGTCTGATCCTGGTGGGCGGGACGGCACCCACCCACAGAGTTGTACTGTGCCGGTCCAGCAACAACGGTGCTAGTAGGCTTACCGGCACTGTTGTTACCGAGGTAGATTTTATTCACAAGAGCTGTGTCCTTAAGGTAATTGCCTTGTGTAAAGGAGGGTACACTTTTTAAGAGTATCATCTGTAAATGCAGGTTAATCTTCGTCAACAGCAATTGCCCATTATCACGCAGGTACCCATCCCATAAACAAGGCAGTGCCATGAATGGGACAGAGAGACTCTCAAAGGTAGCTGCCCCCTCTCCAGGGTCTAGAGAATACAGAGTAAGGCTTGTGGAGCTTGGGGCGTGGCTAACTGGCCATGTAACAGGCTGTGTTGCTCAGGAGCTCCTCCGGATCCAAATTATTCCTGAAAATGCTTGTTGGATGAAGGCAGGGTGCACACTACCCAAACGGACTTGCAGCTGTAGGAATGTGTGCTGCATGCGGCGCACTAAACGTGAACCAGAACAGAGCCATCTGAAGGAAGAAATATCCAAAAGAAATAGACGGGATCCCAAAAACATCCAGGCAAAATGGCCGTGCCGTAAGAACAAAGGAACCGGAGAGTACGTATTGTGGGTTTTCATGGCAGTGGACTGAAGGTGCCTGCAAATATCATAGAACACAGTGAGGCAACCTCTGCAAGAGGGGTGGGGGTGCTGCTGCAGTGAATACAGTCACCAGGACGCAGTGTGCACTGACCCCCGTAACGTGCTGCACAGTGGGAGCGCAGTGCGTGATCTGTGGGGAAACACACCGCTGGTACCACACAATTGGGGAGCCACCCCAGAAGACACCAGCAATAAACACCGGATAGCGTTCCCATGCAGGCAATGGCTGCATACAGGATGCAGTCCACCCTGGCTATGCCGACAGTCACATGGGGTTCATACTCTGACCTGACCGCCCTCCTAACCTGCGACGAGTGACAGCAAAAAGCAGCCCTGCGGCATCCAGTAAACTGAATACAAAGAGCTGGAGCTTCTGCGAGACACAGAGACACGGATTGTCGCAGGACAGACCGTGTTGTGAGGTGGAACACGTGGGGTTACATTGTGGCAGCCCCCTGAGGGAAACAACAGAGAGGGCCGACATCTTATTGTGTTGCACAATCTGAAGTGCGCATGCCGATGAGTTACATTGTTGCCCGAGCACTGCCACTGTTACGTCGTGGGAGCGTTGGAGGGAGACGTCTTGTGTTAACTCTTTGGGAGCAGTGCAGGCGCAATCTGGTGACACGGGCAGGCGTACAGCAGGGCCCTTGGAAGAAACAGCTGCTGGAAACGCTGGAACGTAGGGAAGAACGGAAAGGGCAGCCGGGCAGCTACGTGCATCACAGCATGGGAACACTTGTCATTTAAAGGAGGAGCCAGAGAGAGAGGGACAAGATCCTGGAAAGCTGGCATCTGAGACTAAAAGGAAGCACAGGACAGAAATCCACACAGAAGGTCAAAGGGCGCTTAATACAATAGGACAGTGCAGCAGTCACGAGCACAGAGAGTCACAGCCCGGAGACTGGAAATTATAAGAACCCCATGAAACGGAGTGCAATGGTACCCTGAGCATGTACATGAACATAAGAATGCGTGGCACAGGTGTAGGAGCATATGAATAATAAAGAAAGGAAAGGGGCTGCCCCCAGATCCATAGTGCGCAGTGGCTGAGCCCATAACTGGAGGGCGAGACCAGTATCCCAGTTACCGGAAGCAAACAAAGGTGGAAGAAGGTTTAGAAACAAGAAATATATTGAGAATGTATAAACAATTTAGAGAACACCAAGGCCACGAAGCGAGACTCCCACACTGCGTATTGCACAGTTAGCAGCAGCCCTCAAGCAGATATGGGTGCTTTACAAGCCTGGGTGCAGTGAGATACCTGACAGATTGACTCTGGCTATCTTGGGCAGAGATACCCGGAGGAACCGATATGGCTTCTAAGCTGCCTAAAGTTAAGGTGAAGCAGTCAACGATGGAGGAGTTTGCTAAAAACCCCACAAGCAATGGAGGGGATCAAGACTAAGGGGCAGAATATGCAGGACGAAGCAGCCGCAGCACGAAATGACCAGCAGATCCTGGAGGCGATCGCAGACTTAAAAACAACATTGGAGACCAACTCGACGCAGCTATGGCCGAACTCAAAACCTTGCTGGAATTCAAGATAGACGCTGTGAAGGTGGATGTCAATTCACTGTGGCAGGACGTGAGGGCACTGGCTGAACACACAAGCAGACTGGATACGGAGGTGAAGGCTAATACAGCCACCTCCATGGCAAACGCCACAGAAGAACATACATTGCAACAGCAAGTGAGCAACCTAGAAAATAGGGCAGAGGAAGCGGAAGGGCGCGCACGCAGAAATAATATACGTATCGCAGGGCTGCCGGAAGGAGAAGAAGGATCGGACCCGACCAATTACGTTGAGAACATATTGCTGCAGGGAATCAAGGGGGGAGCACCCAATCAGTGGTTCGCAGTGGAAAGAGCACACAGGTCCCAGACTAGGAAGCCACCGCAAGGAGCTCCCCCATGTCCGATCATCACCAAAATATTGAATTACAGAGATTGGGAGAAAATCCTGGAGCACTTCCGGAAAAGGGGAACAATACAAAGAGCGTCGGCATCCATTACGGCGTACCCGGACTATACCTTCCTGCTGCAAAGACGGCGACTGAACTATGGAGCGATCAAAAGAAGACTGCGCGTAGCGGGCTACAGATACATGTTGATGTACCCAGCAAAACTGAAAGTGTTTCACAAAAACAAGGCTGCATTTTTTTAGATTCCGGAAGACGCGGCAGAGTGGTTGGATACACAGAACTGTCCAGCTGGAGCAGATGACCAGATGGAGGGCAATGCGGATAAATGACTCTGCAGTTCCCGGGGCTGAGGTGTCGTATAAAAAAGTGACTCTGGGACTTGAATATTAGACAGCGCATACTGTGAGGGTAGTGAAGTTATGAGGGACGTAAACAGAGCGTAAAAATGTTAGCTTAATGCAGGAGACATAGGTGCTGCATTAGATCGGCAGCACCAGGAGACACACGATCACCCCCCGTAGGTAGTTTAGTCGAGATACTGGTAGTATGGTATGCCCCTGCTGAGCTCCGAGTAACGGTGATACCGGAAAAGAGCTAGATGCATGTTAACCTGAGATCCAGGGATGGAGCTGGGCGACAGTTGGGGACGGGGGGAGGGGAGTTGGGATAGATCAAGTTGGGGGGAGGAAGGGGTTGTGGGAGTTAAGGGGAATGAGGAGTTTGAAGGGATGTTAAGAAAAGTTTGGGAGCAAGCCTGCACCTATAAATCACTGCGCATGGAGTAGAAGACAAGGGAGGACGGGGGCGGAACAGGGTATGGATGAGATAGGGGACCATAAGATAGCGACCTGGAATGTCAGGGGACTCAATAGTTATTTGAAGAGGAATAAGGTCATGATATATCTGAAGAGACAGAGAATTGATATTGCTTTATTACAGGAAACTCGCCTGACAAAAGAAAAACAGGAAGTGGTGGGGAGGAAATGGAGAGGGACCACCATAGGATCAACATATTCGGCGTATGCCAGAGGGGTAATTACGTGGATAGCATTGCATGTCCCTTTTAAGCTGCTACAGTCTACCATAGAGCCTGATGGGAGGATGGTGTTAATAAGAGGACCAGTGGAAAATAGAGAGCTGAGCATTATCAACACGTATGCCTCGAACCAAGATGCTACCAGCTATTTAAGAACTCTATACAGCAAGATTAGCCCATATTTTGGGGGGGGCAGTTATATAGGGAGGGGACTTTAATTGCACATTAGATCCCAGGGTTGATAGATCAGATGAGAAGATAGAGAAACCTAACCCGGTAGCTAAAGCCCTGAGGACCCTATTGAGTGATTTTGACTAGTGGACGTATGGAGGATGCACCTCCCACAGGATAGGCAATATTCTCACTACTCGGCCCCACAAAACCTTCACATGCGGTTAGACTACCTATTTGCTGCACCAGAGTTGACGGGGGAACTAGTGCAGTCGGAATACAAAGCGAGAGTCCTCTCAGACCACTCGCCATTGATTATATCATGGCAGTACGCTCCGCCCAGAGCACGGATCCAGACATGGAGACTTAGGGCCAAATCTTTGAAAGACATAGGGTCTCATTACACGGTAGGCGGTGAACCATGGTGCCATGGTTCATGCCAGTAAAATACCGGCACCGCCTTGGTGGAAAGGGGAATTACCGCCCCATTCCAAGGTTGGAGGGGCGGTAATTAACCCTTCCACCATTGCCCTTCCCCATTCCCATTTTTGCCCCATAGGGCATAATGGGAATGGTGAAGGCGCTAATTACGGCACCGCAAATTGCGGTACCGTAATTAGCTCCCTGTGTCCCTTTGCGGGTTGGTTTTTAACGCCTGCCAGCGTTAAAATCCCCAACCCGCAAAGGGACCTCGTAGTAAGGCGGTAAGGATTTACCAGTACCGGTAAAATACCAGTACCGGTAAACCCTTACCGCCTTCCGTGTAATGAGGCCCATAGTGTTCAGGGAAGACCTGAAGAAAGAAATAGTAGAATACGTTGAACATAACACCGGGAGCCATCGAATCGGCTGGAACATTATGGGAGGCATTTAAGGTGGTGGTGAGGGGGGCAACAATATCCAAATGGTGGGCATTCACCAGAGGAGGCTGGAACCATACGACAATTACAAGATTGCAGGGAGTACTGGGAGAGATTTTGCAACCTGAACTATAAAAAATAAGTTGAAAGGCAGCACACGGAGGGAGATAAGCCGGGCAGGTTGTTAGCCTGGTCGTATAAGAACGAGACACCCAGACAAACAATTAGAGCAGTACAAGGGATGGATGGACACATATTAGATACCCAAGAAGGAGTGAACAAAGGCTTTTTAAAGTTTTATCAGTGACTGTATATGGATGTTGACGAGGGAGAGGATATTGATGTGATGGAAACATTGAAGGATATCGGCCTTCCCAAATTGGAGGTAGAGGAGAGAAAGAACTTAGAGGCCCCTATTACGATAGAAGAATTAGAAGCACTGATCAAGCTCTCACCTACTAGTTAAGCTCTAGGGTGGGATGGACTCCCTAGCGAGTTCTACAAAACGTACAAGGCGGAGTTGCCCCCACACCCCCACTAGCAATGATAAATGAGGCGCTAGATACGGGGACGCTACCGGAGTCTCTGAGGGAGACAATTGTCATCCCGCTCCTTAAGCCTAATAAACCATAAATGGACTGTGGGTCATAAAGACCATTATCCATGCTTAACCAAAATAGCAAAATACTTACGGCAGTGCTGGCAAATAAGCTGAGGCCGGTTATCAATAAACTCATACATCCGGACCAAACCGGGTATGTTCCGCGCAGAAGCATATCCGACAACCTCAGAAGGCTCCATCATGTTATAGAACAAACTGAAAGAACCTCCATGAGGTTGCGATCATTTCATTAGATGCAGTGAAGGCCTTTGACTCTGTTAAATGGCCCTGGTTGATGGTGGCCTTGAAGGAATATGGAGTACAGTAAACCACTGGCTCGAGTCAGGACGGGAGCGACCATCTCAGATCGATGGCAGCTCAGTAGGGGTACTAGACAAGGATGCCCGTGGTCCCAGATGCTGTTTATCTTAGCACTGGAGCCCCATGCGATATATTTGAGGCAACAATATGGAGAGGTGGGAATCAGCACAAAGGGAGGGCAACACCTGATATCAATGTATGCTGATGATATGCTGTTGTATTTGAGATATCCCGAAGAGAACCTACAATATATTCTGGAAGTAATGGGGTGATACGCGGTGCTGTCTGGCATAAGAGTGAACCCCAAGAAATCATGTATATTTCCCCAGGGTAGATATAAGGGGATACCACAAGAGGAACTGCCGGTATTACAAATACAATGGGAGACCAGGACCCTCAGATACCTGGGGATTGATGTACATCACAGTGTCGAGGTCGAACACAAACAAAACACAGACAAGGCAGTGGCTAACATTGAAAACAGCATGAGGTTCTCGGCCAAGCTCCCTTTGACTATGATGGGGAGAGTGGCACTGTTAAAAATGGTGGTGCTGCCTAGGCTGTTGCACTACGTTGTGATATATAATACCCAAGCGATTCTTTGCTAAACTCCAGGGTATATGTAGGGTGCTCATATGGCACAATGCTAGGAACAGAATAGCAATATGGAAACTGCAAAACACTTACGACCAAGGGGGCATTAAATTGCCCAACTTCGAGATTTACTATCTGGCCAGCCAAATACAATATGTGGCGGGGTGGCTATCAAGAATGGATATGGTTGCCAAAATCACAGCAAGACGGGGGGCAAAGATGTTAGACTTGGGTTGTAAGATATGGCGACGGGCTTGCCGGGTCATGGGGAACCCGTTCCAGTGTTCCCCAGAGATGCCGCTAGTGGCACTGAATGGAGTGGATGAGCAATTGAGGAAGATAGTCCGGAAGCACTGGGAACCAATTGGTATAGCAACGCTGGGGGATGTGTGGCACCATGAAAAGGCGTTGGAGTTTGACACACTGGTGTAAGACTCTGGTTTACACCAGGGACAGTATATCACTTATACTAGGTTGGTGTGGAAGATAAAAGACACATAGTCAGAAATAGTGCTGGAGAGTCAGCCCGACACGGCCATAGAAACATTTTATAATGTGTCAGACGGAGGCCATGAGGTCTCCCGAATTTACGAACTGCTGATGTCAAGGGTGGGGAAGGAGGTGACTCAGTTGAGACGGGATTAGGAGGAGGAAGCCGGGGTGATCTATGAGTGATGCGTTGTGGATGAGGGTACAGGGATAACACAAAAAAGTGTCCAGGAATGCAAGGTTGCAACAAATCCAGTTACATGTAACCCATAGAGCGTATATGACCCCTCAGAAGATTGCAAGGTTTAAGAATGCAGGAACACAAAAATGTCATAAATGTGGGGAGGAGAATGCGGGACTGGTACATATGTCCTGGGCATGCCCGGAAATAAGGAGATTCTGGGGGGAGGTGGCCCACCTTTTGTCCGAGAAGGAGATTAGTCTGGAGGTGCAATCTTTGTGTGCATGCATGGTGAGCAGGTTCACTAGGCCGCGTAAGTTCAAACATGTGAGTAAACTCAAAGACCTGGCTTATATACTTGCTAAGCGCAGAATCGCCATGAGCTGGAAAGCAAGTAATCGACCAAAAGTAGAAGTTTCGTGGCACGACCTTCAGAAATGTGCGGATGCGGAAACGGTGGTGTGGAGTGAGGCAGTTAACAGAGGGGGAGATGAAGAACGGAGACATTATTAGCCTGGAGGCAATTAGTAACTACACTGTCTGGGTCTTCCCAGACTTGCCTAGAAGACGATGGTTCCTCGGGGGGAGCGGAGGGAGGAGTGTCCTCAGATAGAGTGGTAGAATGCGTTGATGAGGGGTAGGCTCGAGATAGGGAAGGGGGTAAGGGGGAGGTAGTGGACACATCATGAAACTGTACATGAGACTTGAAATGTATAATTGGTGCTCACTGTCTGGTTCTTTTTGGCTGGGTTTGTTTGTTGAAATTAATAAAAACTGTTTAAAAAGAAAAGGCTTGTGGAGTTCATGGGCGAGATTATGGGGGTGAGAAGTACTCCAAGGAAATGCTGGTGTTCTTCTTAACATAAATGCCTTGATTACCTAAACTGATTTGGGTGGGATATTTTGTTTGGCAGAAGGTAAATTGAGGGGGCTCAAACTTTGTACTGTATAACATAATAAACTAGTTTCCATGCTCTTCCATTACACATATTTCCTTTTTTTGAAGGTTATTTATGACTAAACGCAAAAAATCCTCAAACAACCCCATCATTGACAAGAAAGAAAGAAAGAAAGAAAGAAAGAAAGAAAGAAAGAAAGAAAGAAAGAAAGAAAGAAAGAAAGAAAGAAAGAAAGAAAGAAAGAAAGGAAGATGAGAGACTAGGACCAGGCACTAGGAAGAGAGAGGATGAATTAGGATAAGTGACAGGGACTAGGATGAGGGATGAAGATGATGGTTTGGGACGATAACTAACACACTAGGGCAAGGGACTAGTATGAGGGGCCAGATTGTGGAGCCAGAATTAGGGACTATGACAAAGGACCAAGGTCTAGGACCTGAGAGTAGGAAAAGGGACTAGAATAAAGGACTGTAATGAAAGATTAGGGACTGGGACAAAAGATGAGGGCCAAGAATGAGAGACTAGGACCAGAAACTAGGATGACAAGGGATTAGAGCAAGGTACTAGAATGAGTGGCAAGGACTAGGATGACAGCCTATGAAGAGACTAGGACCATGATGAGAAAGTAGGACTAGGATGAGAGATAAGGGCTAGGATTGGAGACTAGGACCAGGGACAAGGGCCATCATGAGGTCTGTGGACTATGAAATAAGACTGTGACATAGACTCCATAAACTACAGGGCTGTGCAGTTTGTTTTGTGCTGCACTTGTCCTGTATTGAGACATGTTGGCAGAAGTAGGCATGGTAGGCAGCAAGACACAAAAAATAACTGGCTGTGATGTATCCAATGCATGCCAGTAGTAATGCCAGTTACAATGGCAATTAAATATTCTGTTTCTTGTCACCCTTTTCCTCTCTGTAGCATTGTTGTGGCCCCAAGGTGGCGCTAAAATGCCATACATGTGCCAAAAACAACACTCCTTCCTGAACAGTGATACACCCATTCCCACCCTCTTACAATGTAACCGCTATGCAAATTTGCAAAATAAGAGTACATATGTTGCAAAACTAGTATTGGCTAAAATTTTGTATCAGCAAACCTGATTCAAAATGGCGCTAATCCACAGGCACATATATGCTATATAACTCCATTACTGCACCTCTGCCAGTTATGTGATCAAGTCTGAAGTGCAGGTATATGGAGTAAAACACTGGCACGTTCGCCGCTCTGGCAGGACCCCTGGTGCTATGGGATATCGGCACCATCGGGGTGTGGGCACAGCCTGCCAGGCCCCTGACCATGCGGACCTCTGCCACCGTCCTGGCACGAGGGTCCCACGGCATCAGGGCATGCAGGTCTGGGCCACCACGTATAGGTCTGCAGCCTACATCATTAAGGAGACACGGACTCAGTCGCTCCACTTTGGGAGTCTGCAGCCGTTCTGACGCACGTGCCTGCAGGAGCTCCTTTTATTAGCTTGGGTCATGACACATTCATGGCCCATTTTAAAGGGGCAGTACACGTGGGAGGGACACATCCCCTTAAAGGGGCAATGCACATGTGAGGGTCACCCATAACACTCCTTCTTTTTCATAACAAACAAATAAACGTGGCTAAGACATACATGCATCCCACCTAATACAGAATGGCAAACTACCTCACTTCAACCCTTGCAGGCTGACCAAATACCAAAACATAACACTAACACATGCCTAGCTAACTGAAAATAGTTACAAACATAACACCTGCTAACCAATTCTAAACCCACTTCGCGGGTCACAGTCGCAGTGGGTGAGCTGCCGATGGAAAGTAGGCAGTTCTCCCCAATTTTCAGGACCCTTTATTAACCTGGGGTGTTGCAACTGCTGACAAAATGACACGGTCGGCGGCTGGCTCTACACACACACCACAACTGCGGGGCCACCGTTTCACCTTGTAGTTCTTTCCTGAGACCACTCTAAGCATGCAACTACTATGCAGGTTCGCAGCAGCAAATACACAGGATTACAGAGTCCTCTTGACGCAATTGCAGGACCGCAGGACACCAGTTCGTCTTCTCTCAGCGTCTGTTCAGGAGTTACCTCCTGGGTCCAGGTCCAGTGATGGTGCAGTTCATGGCCGGCAAAGCCGCACCTGGCGGGTGCCAGGGGCCACATCGGCATAGTTCCCTGATGTTCAGAGCAGGGCAGCGGGACACTGGTCACCAGGTGTCCACACTTCTCCATGTGCTGTTGGTGGGGCACGGTGCTGTTAATCGGGCACGGGGTGGCAGGCCATCACTTGCCCCCTCTCCGGCAATGTTCATCAGTTCGGAGTGTCCCCTTCCATCAGGATCGCAAAAAGGGCACACAAGCACTCATACCGAGCTGCAACCCACTTCTAGCCTGATGCCCGGATTCCTGGGGTTGGGGTCCAGGGCTGCCTGGTTCACTGGTCAGATACACGTTGTCTGAACTCCGAGGTCCTGCAGGTATTTCCTTACCCCCCCAAACACTGCTTAGTCTGGTCGTTCGATGGCGTGGCCAGCAGGGTGTCCTTGGGGAATGCCGCTCATTACTTCTCCCCAGGGGCCCACCTTTGTTTTCTTGGCGGCGGGAGTGCCGTGGGGGAGAACACAGCATGACTCACCCCCGGCGGGAGGTGTTACATCTCCTCCTTTGTCGGCATGGGGAACGCTGCCGGGGGCATGATGAGGGCTCAAGTCAGCACAACTTTTGCTGCTGGAGTACCTTCCTCCTTTCAGCAGTTAGCCCCAGGTCACGGTATGGGAGGGGCAGCAGTCTTTCCCTCTGCTCCGGTGGAGGTGCCGGGGCAGTATGTGCACACCCAAGGTGTAGTCCGGGCGTTCTTTTTCTTTAGGCGACGGGTGTCGCGTTAGGCAGGTTGCCTTCTGCCTCCACAGCACGAAGGGGCATGCTGGGGCAGGCTGTCTCGCGCTCCTCCACACGGCAAGTCCGCCACCTCCATCTTCCTGTTCGCCGTGGCTGATGGGCCAGCCTCTTCCATGCACGCAATGGGTGCTGCGGAAAGCCGCTCGTTGGATTCCCCACACGCACGACGGGTGCCACGGGGACAGCTCACACTGCGGATCCCCACCCTGGCCGCACGAGCACCCTCTTTTACGAGGAGCACGGACAGGTGAACAGGACTGCCAGCAGGGCACTGGGATGGCACGCCCCCTCTTCTCCCTATGGGGACCAGGGGAAACACACATCTTCAGTGTGCGGCGGATGCCGCAGTGGAGGGGAGTGTCACTCTCACTTCTTCATCTTCTTTGCGGCGGAACGCTGTGGGGTGTATGCCTCACCGCGGGGCAGCCCGAGCCCACACCGCAGCGGTGAGGCGCAGGCCACGCTGGACCGCGGTGGGGTCGAACGTTCCTCTTCCCCCCATGGCTCACTGGCAGCATGGGGGGGCCACGTGGACTCGCCCTCGTCGCCATTGTTGGGGGTCGCCTGCCATGGACATCTGGCAGGCGACCCTTGGGTGCTGTTACATTCAGCATACGACAGGCCCAGTGCCTGTGGGGGTTGGGGCCTGCCATGGACATCCGGCAGGACCCCTGGTGCTATGGGACATCAGCACCATCGGGGTGGGGGCACAGCCTGCCAGGCCCCTGACCATGCAGACCTCTGCCACCGTCCTGGCACAAGGGTCCCACAGCATCAGGGCATGCAAGCCTGGGCCACCACTTGTAGGCCTGCAGCCTACATCATTAAGGAGACATGGGCGGACTCAGTCGCTCCACTTTGGGAGTCTGCAGCCGTTCTGACGCACGTGCCTGCAGGAGCTCCTTTTATTAGCTTGGGCCATGACAGAGTCATGGCCCATCTTAAAGGGGCAATACACGTGGGAGGGACACATCCCCTTAAAGGGGCCATGCACATGTGAGGGTCACCCATAACACTGGTGATGCAGGCCACATACCGACTTACACCCGAGTGGGCCTGTCAATGACGGGGATAGTATGACATCTAGAGCTTAAAGTATCTATGTTCTCAATATCACGTGCATGCAGGCACGTATCACGTGAACACGTCAGCCTGATTGTGAGTTCGGACAGGCAGCGGCGTGACCTCATTAGGAGCAAAGCAACATCAACGTTCAGGGTAGCATACACCCAGTGACAGGCATCGCAGGCTGAGCCACTGTGGGTAATGAGGAACGAAGCTGTAATGAATAGCAGGCTTAATGCCAGAATTTACACACTCTAGTTGTGCTGAACTGAGGCTTTTGCAGCCACTTGGGGAGGGCACGCGATGCCTACATACATAATTGCCAATCATTAACAAGCCTGGTGTGAAAGGTATGCACAGGGAAAATAATCGCCTGCAGCCTGGCAGGAAACAACACAACAGATGAGACTCCTAATTTTTATTTGTAGTAACTGATCAAGGAGGTTTTAATGTTAAAAGTTATAGAGTAGCAACATATTTCACGATTGTCCTGGGAGCTGGCATCATTTCATCTTGTAAAATTCTCAAGGCCTGCCCTCAGTTGTAAATACCTATATTGTAAGGGTATATTGTGAGGGTATTTCTAGGTCTGGGGATACCAATTTCATTATTATTTATACGTACTTGAACCTTTTTGTCTCTTTCTGCCAGCAATAGACTGCAGGTGGTATCAATGTTGGTGGCAGCATTCTCATGATCATTAAATAACCCGCCAATATTATTATTCTTTCTTTTATATTGTAGATATAATATTCTTCCTTAAAATAACTTGGGGATGCAAAACATATTTTTTTAGTTTATAGGAATATAGCACCTACCAGGTCATAGCGTCTAGGGAGCATGGTGCTTTATTTTCACGTGTTCTTGGAAATTGGGACACATTGGTGGAACACTGTATGACCGAAAATGTATGCTGGTTCCTCATGCCCACCCCCAACGTGCAAAGTCAGCATTAGAAAATGTCTGATAGGTGTCTCCCAGCAAAATGTGATGAACACTATTGCGTACTACTTGTTAACTTCTGCTGACAGATTTCCAAAAGCTTGGCTCCAACATGTGATTAACATACTTACCGAAGCTAATATTTCTTTGCAAATGCTAATCTCAAATCCAACTAAAGCGAAGAAAACACTGTTCTTATACGACTGGATTCTGACCCAAGATCTGTGTAAAAATTTAGTTGATTTCTCTTGGACTACCTTTTATCCCAAAAAACTGGGTACAATGGAAAAATATTTACAAAAATGTCCTTCACATTTTGTACGAGCCCAGTTGTTAAGAATACGCTTAAATCTTTACCCCACACATGAAATCTTGTCCAGACGTGATAAGGTCCAAACGCAAAGTAAACGCTGTCGGTTTTGTAATGATAATAACTGTATTGAAACCCTTAAACATCTAGTAGTGTCATGTTCTGCATTAGAGACTCTGCGGCAAATCTATTTTAAAAACTTTTTGCAGTTCTATTGCTTTCGCACTGAAGAAGAAATTTGGGGCTTAGTAATTAATAGTGAATGCCCAGCAATTTTAATTGCTTTAGTTAAATTTATATCTACTATCTTCCATTAACATGGAAGTGTTGTAAGTACAATGAGGTGTAAGATATTCTTCATTGTTCATATGTTGAAGATGAAATGTACTGAATTTTTTAGTTGTTATGTATTGAATGACTTAGAATAACTTTCTCTTTTGTGCTTTTTTGTTCTTTCTTAATTTTCACTTTCTTTTTCAACGTTGTTTTATATTAAATATTTGAAAGGTTGATTCTCAGCCAAACAAATAAAAAAAAAATAAAAAAAGTCAGCATTATTGGTCAAATATTTCTGATGGAAAAAAATAAGGTGACATTTGGCATTGACTTGTACATTGCTACTTACTTGTAAAAAGAGATTAGTAAACATCAACAATGGCACACAATGATTTAGTGTGAAAATATTCTTAGTTTCTGAGGAAAAGTCAGGAAGGGGGCAATTCTTCAGTGAACTTTTATATGCCAGACCGTGATGACAGTATGACAGAGGTGGAAGGAGGTGGTTGGAGAGTTAGGAGGTGTTGGGGTAGTTGGTCAGAGCTGTGCAAAGAGCAGTTTCGAAATGCAATTGTAGCCCCCATCTCATTTTGGAGCCAGCCACAGCCTGTTTTTAAATATGTGACTACAAGTGTTATTTTGGCAGCTATGGCTGGTAGACAGCGGGTTAACTTAACTTACCTTCCTGACCCAGGCTGTGATGTCAGTGAGGTTTCACTGGTCAGCTTGCCTTCCTGTGGGGGAAGGTCCACAACTACAGATAACAGTTTTGTGACTAGGGACATTATGTGATAGGGGAGCTCCTAGAGTGAGTGACAAGGTAAGAGACCAATGACAGGACTGAAACTGACAGGATATGACAGTTGGGACAGATACAGGGGTCCAAAAGGACACTTGAAGCCTGTAGCCTGAAGGCAATAGAGATGAGTCGGTTTTTGGGGAGAAGCACATAGTAAACAGTCTAAGGAGTAAAATACAGTGTGGCGGATACATCACTGTGGGGTACAACCCAGGAGCAAAATCAGTCGGGAGCAGAAAGGCAGTGGGGCACAATCTAGGAGTGAAATTACATTAGGGCACCACATATGAGCAAAATCACAGTGGGGCATAACATAGGCGTGGGAATAACAGTGAAATGCAGAAACCTAAGAGCAGAACACTGTTGGGGAATCCCGGAAGCAACAATAGAGTTTGGGCAATTCCACAGTGGGGGTACCAAGGAATGATATCATAGTGGCGAAAATCACAGTGTAACAACATCCCTTACCTGGAAACTGAGCAGCCTGTGGTCAGGCCAGGAGGTGGGTGGAAGGGCATTGGTGGAATGGCAAATCCTTTGCCTTTGCCCTTCACCATTGCCCGGCAAGGCTACCTTCAGGATTCCTATGTTATAGGCTAAAGAGGGTCATGTATCCTGCTGACACATAAGCAAGCCGTGTGCAGGCAAATGATGCAAAGAATGAGTTGAGAGTAGGTGGAACTCTGGCTAGGTGTGGATGTCAAGAGCACTAGAGTCAAAATTAGTTGAAGGTTTCTCAGTAACTCTCAACTTACTTCTTGATGGGTTATACAGGGATTGGAGTAGCTGAGTAGGTGTTCAACGCCTTTTGGGCCACATGATCTTGTTGTCCTATGCACGATTCACACGGAGGAAAAGAATTAGGGTAGGGGCCTCGGAGGGGGAGTATATTGTGTTCGGGAGAGGACGTCGAAGTGCATGGTTAAAATTAGACAAAAATCTCTAAGTGTTGCTCTTGCCATTGGATGTGCTGTCAATAAATCCACCAAGGTAAACACATATTGAGTCTACTAAGATTCAACATGGAGCAGAGGCAATAAAACATCAAACTAGGGCAAAGATCTTGAAACTGTGGGGCTGGCCCCACTAGCGGGACTCACGGGATATCTAGGTGTGGGGAGCGTGAGGCGCTACAAAAGGGTCTACATTGACTGCTCTGTTGTACCCATTCCCCCTTGCGTTGTGCATGCATGGACTAACTTGTTCCCTTCTACTTTTCAGGTACAATAGATGCAGGATTACCTGGGCAAACCGCAGTGAATTGAAGCAGCTGCAGAATGCAGCAGGATTTGCTTCCTTCGAGAAAGGCATTTTCTTCCAAATGAACACCAAGCTCATGTTGGCAGCAGGGGAAGTCTTCTATAGTCATGAATGAATGTGAGACCCTAAATCGCCAATCCCCTAAAACTCACAGGATCATGAGAATTCAGATGGGATTTTCTATAGGACATTCTGGCTCACAAAGTTGTTGCACAACATCATGGCCATTGTAGTCTCAGTGCCGGGCTAGCCCTCCAATGTTGTACTAGGATAGTAGATCCTCCTCAATGGGGTATTTTATTAATTTGCATTAAGTATAAGAGAAAACCGGGAAGCAATCGTCTAGTTATACGTGCAGTCCTGACCTCATTCTGGAATCAATAATTACCACAAAACAAACTTTGAGATCAGGAGTAGGTAGGTATCTGCAGGGAATGAAAATACAAAGGAGAGAAATGGTGTTTATCCCCAAGACAAAAGGGAAGCAATAGTGAAACAGTGGATATAAAGTATATGAATAGAAAAAACTTGAATCAATACATTTTTTAAAAAACACCATGTGGTTAAACATTTAACACACAAAGATATATACACACAATCTCAGAGAAAATCAAAATTCAACAATAACAGCTAAAAGGCAAAGATAAAAACAAGTGTATAAAGTGCTATAGTGACTCCAGTACTAACAAAGTTAGGACTAACTAGTGAAGTGAATGGTCTGTACACACATTTCAGATCACATGGGGTTAGGTTTCTCAATGTAGTGCCAAGGCCCTCTGTCAATTGTGGGACCTTGGTTAGAGCTTTGATCTTGCCAAGGTTGGACTATTGTAATGCTCTGTTGGTGGGTGCTGGGAAAGGTTCCTTGAAGAGACTACGGATACTGCAGAATTATGTGGTAAGAATACTAAAAACCATACCCAGAAGAGACCCCATTTCAGAACACAGAAGACAGCTTCATTGGCTCCTGATTGAAGAGAAAATTCAGTGTAAAGTAAATTTTACTACCCACGTATGTCTGTTCAGTCAGGCTCCTTTGTATCTAAAAAAACATGTTGCATTTTGACAATCAGTGGGAACCACCTGATCTAGAGAGGCAATGTTGTTGGCCTGCTTGAAAATAATATGTTCTAGGGGAAATGGGCGCTCCTTCTCAGTCTTAGCAGCACGGTTTTTGAACAACCTTCTGCTGGAATTGCGGGTGGAAAGGAATGCACTCACTTTCCAAAATAAACTGAAGATGTTCTTGTTCAATTAATCAGGTGTTCTTCCCTCATCTATGGTTTAGTGGATTCCTCTGTGTTGATATATTTGTGGTTGTTTTCCTGCACCCTGATGCCTGAGGGCTTTCGGCACATAACAAGTACATACATAACATAACTTAAAATAACAAAAGGTTTATACATAGGCCACTGCAATTTAGCAGTGGCTATTGCTCGACCTGTTTCAGTTGATAGGTCCAATAAATTGGTGAACATTCCCCAGGAGCTTGTAATATGGGTCACACTTTGATTAGGGGTCCAGAATTAGATAACCCATATATGTATTTTAGGAAAAGAACTAATATCTCTTTCAAGACCTAGATTTTCACTCTGCAAGATACCAAACAAAAGATAAAAAGATAGCCATTAGTGCTGCATGTGTTACAAAAAGGAGAGCAATTGTCCCCTCGTCAAACACAGAGGAAGTAAAAATAAATGATTGTGTTACCTTAGGATGACCATGGTAGAATTTTCTTCAAATCGGTACAGGGAAACTGCCATTACTTAACTTGGATGTGCACCTCTGAACACACCAAAAGTGGTGTTTGAGAACTAAATATTTATTTTCTGAATCATGATGCAATGTGTGGTGTATTCAAAGGCCCCAAACTGAGGTCCTGTTCACATGAAAAGCAGGATTTTTCAACACTGGCACAAAAACGCCTTTGCATTTGTTATTGTAAATGAAAACTGAAGGGCCATGTGAAAAATGCCTACCTGTCATTACCCAAGGAAAAGCAGCATTTTAATTAAAAAAGCAAGAAGAAACATCAAAGGTCCCTTTCACATGAAAAACAGGATTTTTAAACACTGTCACAAAAATGGCTAAACCTGCGTATTTGCAGTTTAAATGTGAAAATTGTACCACTGCTAATAGGTAAAATGTCAGGGAGAAAGACATGGTGCATGTTGACAAAAAGTAATGTAAATTATGTTTTGCATACGAAACACCAGTGCAATTTGAAAAGCCACTTTGTTTTCCATGGGAAAAGTTCTGTAGGCCAGAGGCAAACCCTTTTGCTGGCTTTTGGACAAATGTCACAAGGATCCTCAACACTGGAAGGCTGTCATCCAAGTGTTTACAACTGCAATAATATGTGGCTTCCTCTGGAATGTGTGGAAAGCTAAGTGTTCTTTAGACTCACTGTCTCTGCAGGAGCATTTCACCTGGCTGATGCATGACCACAATGTAGACAGCAGATGTGAAGAGGGGAGCTGCGAAGACAATTCAATTAAGGGATCCTGAAACTCCAACTTCAAACAGGTAATCCACTTCAAAGAGACTGATAAAGAAAAAAACTCTGGTTAAAGGCGAGCCCAGAGAGACCATATGGCCTTAAGGAAGGAAAATTGCCATTTGTTCCACATGAAGATTTACTATCACTATAAAAGGACTATTATCATTTAGGCCTTTTATCCAGTGACCATAAGTCAGTTTTTCTTCATTTATGTACCATTTTTTAGGCAGTTTCCAGGCGATTTTGGAGATATCAAATTCATGCACCTACGAGTTAGGGAACTGTAATGGCCAGTTAAACAAGGTTCCTGGCTAATCTGAAAAAGTCCCAAAAGTAAAAGTTGGGAAACTGGCAAAGGGTAAAATTAAGAACATGGGTAGGAAATTGCATGTTCATAACTATCGTGCTTTCTGTAAAAACGGCAGAAAATTGCCAAATGGACGTGCAAAATGCTGCGGACCTGGCTGTCATCTTATTTAATTCCCCCTGATTAACTGTAAAGGAAACTATATATGTTATGGCAGTTATTAGTAAAATTATGAAGTTTTGCCACATAACTAGATTTTGGCCAAAATTTGACATGAGAACAAATGGGGCTTGTAAATTAAGCTGCAATATGTCTGCTCCGGACCCCTAAACCAATCCGGACTGGGAGGCCGAGTTTGGGAAAGAGAGAAGGATAACTGTCCAATCCTAATTGCGAGAACTCTGGCAGGGTACTTCCCCAAGATTGTAAAACTGGTGGTGTCATCGCTGCTATGTAAAGGGCACTGCACTAGGAGGAAGAGACAGAGCTTCTGAAAGTTACCATCAAAAGAGTGCTGCTGCAACGTACAATCTGACAGCTGCAGGGAAACACCAGACGAGAATGCAGAGAGTGCATCTAGGTGGAGCTCCATTGCCAGTAAGGCCTAAATGCTGACTGGGTCCTGTGGTGCAGAGCGTGAGGCCATCCTTGAGAGTGGAGTGACCAGACCCATGCCCTATCTTTCCAGAGGGTCCTGACATGCAGCTGGCTGTCCTGAACTTTAAACATGGGCGTTCTATGTAAGTGGATTTGAGCCCTGGGAAACCAAAACATGGGGGAGTCAGCTGGCCTTAAATCCTTCCCCTTTATAGTGTGGGGGGGCAACATTGTGTAGATCTTTAGCCTATTTAACTGAAAATATTTATTTAATTAATTCTCTTTGGCAGAACACTACAGGGTGGTTTTTATGAAAATTCAAAATTAACAAAGCTCACTTCCCAGTGTGCACTGAAAACTATAGCCTATCATTTAATTGGGTATTCCTTTTTGTCCTATTGATCCTGACTTCTTTAAGGAAGAGGGGTGTCTTTATTCTTAAATCATTTTGTACGGCTTCCCCAACGCAGGCCTTTCAGTGGAGGGGGTATGAAATCCCCAATTCCCCAAATCATTCCATATTTTCTGTCTGACTTCCCCAACACAGACCAAAGTAGATGGGTTCGAAAAAAAAAACATTAATCACCCTATGTTTATTTTAAATCAAAAGTGTGGTTGAAATCATAATTGCCATATGTATTTGTACCAATCTTGAAATCCTACTTCTAGCACTACATTTATAAATGTTCTGGTTATTGATCAGTTTAATTATTTCTTGAGGTGAATTTTGTAGAAAGAAATGAATTGCAATTTGTGTTTTTTTAACTAATTTGTGCAATTCACTTGACTAACGAGATGTTAACGGTGAACCACAAAGAAGGTGGCACGTGTAGTTCAGTGTGATTTCTATTATTAAAAAAAAAGAAAATACAAATATTTTTCCTGTACACCGGCCTGGTTCTTGGCTCATAGGTAGTTCAGGGGGAGGGAACCAAGGGGCATAATATGCCTCTGAAGTAGAGCTGAAAAAAGAATCCACTAAGCAGTTTGTTGCGTGACACCATGAGTGGGGAAGGAAGGAACTCCCCATGTTGAGGGTGGCCTCACAATAAACTGTTACAAATTGGGGGCTTGTGGCCGGGATTTGGCTGCCTATTTCTGACCCATGACAAGTACATCTTGACAGACTATTCGTTTTGATGCAATTGCATTAAGGTGGAGGGAAAGTCCTCTTTGTACCAGGGAGGTGTATAAGTAAAAAATTAAGATTGTGTAAGAATTGATTTGTGAGAGGAAACCAAGCAGGACAAGGGTGATCCGGCAGAAAGGAAGTTTTACTAAGATACAGAAAGTCCTTGTGAAAATGACTACTGTACAAATTGGTGAAGCCAGGGAGCATCTCCTAGCTAAATTATTTCTTAAAGGAGCACGGGTTGAGAACGAGGCTGTAAACTGGTAAACCAGAATTGTGCGGGAGGTTACCTCAGTAAGCAATTATATTTGGGTTGAAGGAGGAATTTTGCACAAAGCACTAGAGCCATTTTACATGACCCAGAAAGCTTGTGACAAACAGATACAAATGGTCCAGCTAACTGCTCAGTTATATTTTCATTTGCTTTTAGTGAAAGAGCGTGTGCAAAATATTGAGGTTAGTAGGCCGAATTAGGCTGGAGACCTGTCACAGGCCCAGAATCCTGTTCAACAACTCAAAAATGAGCTGAAAACACAACAGCAAGTCAGTGCAGAGCGAGATAGAATTTGCTGCACTCAATTTATCATTAACAAAATTGACTCACAAAAGGAGTTTGATGAAATGCATCAAGGTGTAAGTACTCTGAAACAACAGAGGATTCAGCTGATTCAGGAAAAATACCACTTGAATCAGGATAACCACGCCCTATTACAGAGGACCAATCAGTTGGAAATGGAGATAGAAAAAGAACAGTCAGGTTCCCAGGAACTGACCAGAATTAGAGAAGAAAGGCATGAGCTATAAAGGCTATGTAAGCCAAATAGAAGCTGAACTATCAGAGGCAGCTAATTGTAGGGATGAGCAAGAGAAAGAGATTAGTCTCCTGAAGGAAAAGCGCCTTGAATATGCATGCAGCATGCAAGGCTCACAGAGGGAGAATGAATCACTTCAGCATGAGGTGCAGGAAACAAACGATCGGTTGGTAGCTCAGAGCAGGGTGCATGAGATTAATCAGTCCTTAGTGTTAGAATTTAAAAGCCAGCTCTCTGAATACCAACAGGAAATAAGAACAGAGAAAAGCAGGTGCAAGAGTCTCACAAACGTAATTGAGAATTACAAACAGGCTCTGAGGTACCCTGACCAATCAGGATATGGGACAAGGCCATTAGGGGCCATTAGGGCCTAAGGCCCGTCATTTACAACCTCCCAGGTAGGAATGGGAACTGACCTCATGTATGCCACCGCCAAAGAACAAGGGAACATGAGGCAGTTGGACTTACCCAGGTTTAGCCCGACTGATCCAGAAGGCCAGTCCTTCTCTAATAAGGATGAATATTCGACTATACCACACAGAAGGGAAAGGGGCCAGACCAGGTTGTCCTGGGAAGGAAGGAATAATACTGTAAGTACTTCAGATCATGAAAACTCTTATGAGGAGAAAGTCGGGCAGTTAGATTGGCTGAAGATGCGACTACAAAGAGACCACCTTGCCCGCTTTGTTGAAGGAGAAAAGCCAGACCCTTAGTCTAGGAATGGTATTCTAAAAATCTCTGTATATTCAGGGGAAGGGGGGGGGAATTCACCAGACTCCCTGCTAGGAAGATGAGGAAACTGGGTTCTACCCTGGGCCTGAAAGGAACTCCAGGGAGAGTGACACTGAGAGTACACTTAGATCCAGGCTAGAGGAGTCCAGACCCTGTGGTTCTGGGAGACGTTCCCAGTCTCAAAGAGGTAGTGAGTGCCTAGAAGACAGGGAAGGGAGTACCAGCAGCAGCTCTGAGTCAGAAGGTGAATGGACTCAGATGCAGAAGAAGAAAACGACAGGGAAACAGAAGAAGGGTTTTGTTAAAGAAACGATTCGGTAGATAAAGGCCATAAAGAGCTTTTTGACTCCCTACCATAAGAATGCAAAATATTTGGTATGGGAGCACCTGGAACTTTATGTGCAAATGATGGTATCATTCCAGATTAGGAATGATGTGAATTGCATAGCATTTGCAAAATGGATTTTCTCACCTGGGTACTCTAGTTTCTTTGTGGGACTGGAGGACCAGAATCATTATACATTGTCCACCTATAAGGTGGCCATTCTGAATCATTTTTCAACACATGGGAAACCACAGAGGCCCATAAGGCTGCATATAACTTGCAGTGTGGGGAAGATAAGGCGCCTAGGGAGTTTGGGCAGATTTAAAGCATGCATTTGCTTAGACATCCTGACGGGTGAACACCAATAGAAGGGAGTTCATAACTACATATTTCCATGCACTACCCAAATACATAATGACTCAGTTGGTGTGTGACTTTCACAAGCATAGGACCCTAGATTGTGTGATTGAACAGGCCACCAGGATCTATGAGGTCCAAAAGCCTGGTAAGAGTAAAAATACCTCCAAAACCCCTAAACCATCGAACACCCATGCTGCTGTGAAGGTGGCAGAGGTAAGAACTACCCCCCATTGGATCTGGAGATGGTGGGGCCTAAAAGTAACCCTTCTGCCAACAAGAAAAATGGAAGGCAGAAGGGACCCCCCAACGTGACCCAATCAAGTTTTAGTCAGGCAGGGGCCCAGAACAATTATCTTTTTGACCCTGCCACCTATATAATCCTTAGGTACAAGGGTACTAAACCAATCCTGGGGTATGTATAAACTCCCCAAGCCCAAGGGGGGGGAATTAATCAGGTAAGTAATGCCCTGGAAAACCTCCCTCCAAACTTCCCTCAGGAAAGAAGTATCACTCCACCTAGCAATCTGAATTTTTTCCCAGATATCCCCCAAACTAGAACTTCCAAAAAAATCCTCCTCTTTCTCCCCAGTTCCAGGACGATAGATCCCTGAACCACAGAGAAGGGAGATTCAGGGTGGACAATTATTGGGGAAATGTCCAGTACCCAAGCTACTCTGGGAGAAGGGACAGTTACCCTTTTTGGGAGCATTAGAGGTATGACTTGAGACCTCCCTACCACCCAGACAAGGTCCTGCAACTGGAGCGACAGATTCAGCAACTGGCCAATGAGCGATGGGTGCATGCTGAGGGCTCAGCCCAACTCTCAACCTAACCATGCTTCCCAGAATTCCCCAACACCCAGGTCTGATGTCCCAGGGGGGGAAATGCAGGAGGAAACCTCCGACAAACCACAGGTTCCTGAGGAGGGGGCCCGGGTGGAGGGGAGATGCCAAGCCTTAGAGGAAGCTTCGAATCTCACCCAAACAGAACCCCTAAAAACCTCTCAGCCTGAAAGAGTCTCTTCTACCCCTGAAATACTAGAACCCAAAGAGCAAGGGGTAAGTAGGAGAGGCCAAAGAAAAATCCACTTTGTGGAGGAACTCCGGATTATCCCATTTGAAAGAGAAGAATCCCTGCAGGATTCAGGTAAGCAGATCTTCTCTTTCAAAAATGGGGGGATCCCTCCAAAAGAAAAATTGGTCCCAAAAGATCCTGAGTGGGAGAGGGTAAGTTTAGTGACTGACTCAGAACCAGAAACTATTGAACCCCAAACATGTGAGCCAGACAAAATTGAAATGGAGGGGGGTGCCCTTTTTCCAAACGGGTCCTGAGAAGTGTTGCCGGGGAAAAGGATGATTCCCCAACAACTCCCATTGCGAGTTGCAAAGTTTTTTTTACAGATTCCCGAACTCTGTTACAGAAAATTGCCCAAGATCACACAGTTTCAGAGTTCAATATTAAGAAAATGACCACCGGGCTGTCAAATAACTCACACTTTCTTTGTGCCTTGGAGGAGAAAGAAAGCCAATTTTATGCACCTGTAATTGGTGCAGGATCAGTGGGAAGTATCAGCTCTGGCAGATACTAAATCCCAAGCCACCCCCCCTGTCCAAACAGCCTTTGACCAACTAAACTCAGGAAGGGGAGAGAGCCACTAAATTCCCCTTGCACCACTTCCTGGATAACTCCAAATTCTTGACAGGAATGACATTTACGTCGAAGGGACTAAGGATCTAGAAATAAAAATTGGACGGTATCAGCTGAAACATCCAGTGGTAGTCGTGACTTCAGAGGGCAAACCTTATTTACTGGGGAACGATCTCTTGAGGAGGTTATCACTTATGATTGACTCTGTAAACAAGGTCCTCTGGATCCAGAATAACTGGCCTAAAAAATTAAAAATTAGTACCAATTATGTGAGCAGGAATGGTACCTGTCATTTAATTGATAAACGTTCCGAGGATGTACATTTCCATTTCCAGAATAACCAGGTCCCAGACATCACTGTCATCTCTGTAGAAGAACAAACTTGTGATGGAAACCCTTCTCCGTTCTTGAAAATCAACCTTCCTCTGAGTTTTAAGTGGCAATCCACACTGGTAGGGAATACCCTCAAATGTTACACCAGTCCAAAATCAGAAGAAACATTGAGTCCCATGAAACCAGATAAGGAAGAACCCGCTCAAAGTCTGATGGACATTTAGAAAAAGGGCAAGCAGATGTTTTTCTCTATGCAGTTAAATGAGGGGGAGGAGCCGGTGCTCGCCGGAGTATGCCTGAATAATGGAAGGAGCTTCAATTATTGAGGAAACTCCCAAAAGATCAGACCATTCTCACATTTAAATTGATTGGCAAATGGGAAATAGGTCTGGAAACCCCAAATTCCAAACATTTCCTGCCTAACAGGTGTATCTTAAAAATGTCCATTGGCAACAAAAGCATTGAACATAATTGTTGGTTTGTGAGAGATGTCCCCTCCACCTCTTATCTGGGAAGTGACATTCTCAACCGATTTGCAATCAATTTAGACCTTATTAACCATAAAGCCTGATCCTGACTGAGAGGTAACACCATGGGCTTTGATAACATTGAAAAAGCATTTCGGTCAGCTCAATTTCTACCTTATACTGTTGAAGTTCAAGTGCGAGAAGATGTTACCATCCCAGGACAGATGCAACAATTTACTCTTCCGCTCAAAATTAAGCGAGGACAGAACCTCAAATATCAGCACACCTATATAAATATAAATTCACATCTCCAACAACGTTTGTATTTAAATTATGACACCTCTAGTAGACCTAGAACATGACACCATTTGAATATTGGTGGACAACACCGACCCTTGAAGTATCACTTTGGGTGCAGACACCTTTATTGGAATGGCGGTTGATGCCCAACATTATTCTGTTGATTTAGGTAATGAAATCATGGGACCAATCGCAAAAGACTGTTTCAACTTCAGCAACGGTATTCCTCCACAAAAGAGTTTTACTAGGCACGGGGGCAATTTCCTGGTGTACTCTTCCAGCCCCTATGGTGTGGAAGAGGTGACCTGTGACATTAGGAGGGAGGGAGGTAGTGTTCAGAGTCAAGGACCACTACCTTGAATCCCCTGTCCAGGCCAATACCATCAAAAGAGATCTATCCACTCAACTGGAGGATAGCACTGAAATGGCCAAGCCCGAGGTCTTTCCAGGTTTCAAGCAGATGGTTGCGGGAAGGATCCATCTTGCTGATGCCTGTGTGACCGAGGAGCAAAGATAAAAGCTGAAACAGGTCTTCCTGGAAATCCAAGATATCTTTTCAGTGGACTCATATGACTGTGGACACACATCCATTCATTCAACCACCATTTCCACGGACCTCGAGAGGGCTCCACTATTTGTGAAACAATACCAGTTACCTCTCATGTCCATAGAGTCACTCACAGAAATTGTTAAGAATTTAGAATCCCATGGGATAATTTTTCTGATCCACAGTACCTTCAACAACCCGGTACTGGAGATACTCATACCAAACGGCCAATGGAGACTATGTGCTGACCTGAAGGAGTTGAACAAATGGGTCCACATGTCAAGATGGCCCCTTCCATACACCGATCAAGGACTGGCCCAGATCCAAGGGTCAAACGTGTACACCGCAATTGACCTGACCAACGGTTACTGGTCAGTACCCATGAGTAGGGAAGACCATTATAAGCTTGCCTTGACCTTTTGGGGGCAGCATTACACGTGGACCTGAATCCCTTTGAATACATAAACTCTGGCAATGAGTTCAACATCTTCCTACATAAGGCCATGCCCGATTTCGGCAAAAGGGGAAACCTGGCCTATGTGGATGATGTTTTGATCAAAAGCTCAACTGTGGAGGAACATTTAGCAGACATCTGCTATGTTCTAACCCAGTTGCAGAAAGCCAGAGAAAAACTGTCCTTTCCGAAGGCACAGTGGTGTAAGACCCGGGTGAACCTCTTAGGGTATGATATCCCCCCTGAGGGTCTTAATCCACAGACAAACCAAGTGGAAGCCTTATTGAAATTAAAAGACCCTACCACTCTGCGATAAATACAAAGCCTTCTTGGATTTTTAAAGGCCAGAGTCAAGTGGGAATGAGGTCTGAAACAATCTGAGGCAGTTTTACAACTGGAAATAAACCTTTCCCAGGGTCTTTGTTTGGTTTACCATATAAAGAAAAAGGATTTCTTCTTGGAGACGGGGTTCTGAGATACTTGCCTAAAAGCAGTCTTGTATCGAAAGCACGACAAGGTCAACAAAGTCATCTCGTATGTGAGCAAGACTTTTTCTTCTGTGGAGGAAAAATTCAATGACTGTGAGAAGGCACTCCTGGCAATGGTATGGGTGTTCAAAAATTACCGCACATTCCTCCAGGGGGAGCAGATCATTGTCCAGACTCCTCACTAACCCATGCAATATCTACAAAGTGACAGAATCCGGATGGGGAACGTTAGTAATTGTAGACTTACTTCCTGGATTCTGTCCATGCAAGGCTTTCCTGTGGAGGTCAGATATGGCCAAAACAAGAAGAGTCCCCTAGTGCAAGAGTTGGCAGACTTGCATGATTGTGCTCAAGAAAACTGTCTCAAGGACTGAAGTCTAATGACCAACAACAATATGGAGGCGTACTTAACTTCCCCACACAAGGTCTATGAAGAAGGGACGTGTCAGGGGATACCCACAGTTTATGTGGATGGGTGATACTACCATGTTGATCACAAGGGGGAAAAATAACTGGTGACTGGCATTGGGAATGCCTGGGTGAATGATACCCCAGGACCCTCTGCTGGTTATAAAATAGGACCCAGAAGTAGTCAGGTTGTAGAGTTGATGACTGTTCATCAAGCCATCCTCACTGCAGTGCACCGCCAACTCAATGACCTGGTCAAAATCACTGACTCTGATTATCTCAGGAAGGGATTTGTGGAGCACCTGATTAACTGGAAGAATCGAGGCACACTTTGTGGCAACAATAATCACCTAAGGCATGCCAAACTAATCCAGTCAATTGACGATCTGGTGACCTCCAATGAGATGACCATCTATTGGAAAAAAATAAGGGTCATTCCAAAATAGAGGGGCCAGATAAAACTGGGAATGAGCTGACTAAAACCAGAGCTCTGCAGGGGGATTTCATAGAAACAGAATCCCTGCTGGGTGAAATCCAAGTTGCGGCTGTCACCAGGTCACAAACTTGTGCAAATAGAGAACTCTCGACTGCCCAGTGGAGTAAAGATAACCCAGATGCTGTCATGAACCACCGTACGCGTCCCTTCTGGACTTCGTGGTCCCTGACCCATAGGAGAACGAACTCAGCAGTACTCCCAACATGGCCGCTGAACGCGGAACGCTGTTTGACAGTCTCAGCATTGTACGCTCTACATTCTACAAAGCAGACATGCGCCTGTGGCTCTGCGCCTCTCAACGCTACCGCTTGCAGTAGTCAGACGTGTGTTGCCGGAGTTCGTTCAGCGTTTACTTCTGATTCCTGGTTCCCGGTCCCCTGAATCTCCTCTTCTTTCATCCTTCCCCTTTTTCCTCACCTTGCATATCCTGGATTCCCATCGCATTCGTACCTCCGAGTGTGAACCTCGCCATTTCCTGGACTTCTTCCCGGACATCTGAACGCTTCCTGGAGCCAGGTCATGAACCGCACGCTGGAACCCGAGGACTCTCGCACGGGGTTAGATAAATGCCGAACAGTGCGAAAGAAGACATCTTCGAAGATCACAAGCAAACAATACAGACAGGTGAGAAGGGGGGAAACCTGTGACAGATTGAAACGCCAACAAATTGATACAGTTACGGAAATGGAGGCTGCAGTCCAAGACCTCATGCGTGGCATGCAGGAGTTAACAACAGAAGTTCAAAATCTTAAAGCCGAAAATGCGGCATTGAAACAACTGGTCCTGTCATGTGATTCTGCAACCAAGGAAAGCGTGTTGTTGGGCAGAGAAGTGGATAAATATGATGGCTCTTCAAAGACACTTTGTGGCTTCCTCGATTCATGTTTAGTGCACTTCACCTTTAAGCCCTACTACTTCTCCACCCCCAGGGCAAAGGTGGGCTTTATGATTTCAAATCTCTCTGGAAATGCCTTGACTTGGGCAACTCCTTTAGTTAATTCAGGCGATGCCCTCCTGGATGACTATGATGGTTTCGTGCAGGCGCTAAAGCCCATGTTTGATCGGCCAGAGCAGGTTTACAGTGCCCAAGAACGTTTATTGGACTTTCAACAAGGATCCCAGGATATGCTTACCTATGAGATATGCTTTAAACAACTTGCCAAGGAAGCAGACTGGTCCCCTGAGGCCTGTTTTACCCTCTTCCGAGGAGGTTTGAATGAAGAGATAAAAGACAAGCTAGCCAGGGTAGCTCGCCCAAGTTCCTTCCAGGCTCTCATAGATCTTTCCTTACAGATCGACTTTTGTATCCAGGAAAGAAAGGCGGAAAAGAAGAAGATTAAAATACCCTACAAAAAGGCCTCTACAGAACCTTCCTCTAGACCTGAGCCTGCACCTTCCCCGACTACGGACCCAGAACTCATGCAACTGGGGCCTTCGGCGGATCCATAACCCTGCAAGAAAGGATACGACGGATTCACACTGGTATGTGCATGTATTGTGCCTCTGATAAACATCTTTTGAGAGAGTGTCCTATTGCCCCTCCACGGCGTTCGGGAAACACCAGCTCCCAATACTAGATGGAGCACAGCTTCGGGAGAGAGATGTTTGCTCCACATCTATTCGATCCTTGAACTCTCCCGGACAGAACAACCTTGTGATTCTGCAGGCCGTTCTATCGCCTTCCAAGAAAGAATCTTATCCCATTCTGGCATTAGTGGATTGTGGGGCCATGGGAATATTCATGGATCATGATTGGGTCACTACCCACAACATTCCATATGAAACACGAGACATAATGCAACCTGTAGAGGCTATCGATGGAAGACCTCTCTCTTCAGGAACTATAACCCTTCAAACCAAAGAGATCCTGCTTTCTATAAATCACCATCAAGAGAGGATCAAATTCGACATCATAAGATCTGCCCATTACCCAATGGTTCTGGGTATGCCCTCGTTACAGAAGCACAACCCCTACATCAACTGGGCAGCAGGATCCTTGTTTCTTGGTTCAGAACATTATATGTCCCACTGTTTATCCCTAGATTCCTCATCAGGATCCTCTGAAGATACTCAAACGAACCAGCAAGATCCATTAATATCTCGAATATCATCCAGGTTTCCCAGGGCCTATCAGGCTTACACAGATGTGTTTTCGACGCCATAGTTAAAGCCCTTCCCCCTCACATACCTGAAGACTGCGCTATTGATACTGATCCCGCAGCAGTGATTCCTTTTGGAAGGATGTTAATTCTATCAGAACCTGAAAAAAAGAGCCCTTCGAGAATACCTGGATACCAACTTGGAAAATGATACTATACGACCATCCAAATCCCTGGCGGGAGCTTCATTGTTTTTTGTTCCCAAGAAAGATACCAAAGAGCTTAGGCCTTGTCTAGATTATCGTGGCCTTAATCAATGCACCCTCAAGGACCGCTACCCGTTGCCCCTAATCAAGGATATCCTGGAAGCGGTAAGAGGAGCTGTAGTGTTCACGAAATTAGATCTTAGAGGTGCCTACCATCTGATCCGTATAAAGGAAGGTGACGAATGAAAAACAGCCTTTAGAACACCCTTTGGTCATTTCGAATACTTGGTTATGCCCTTCGGACTTGCCAATGCCCCAGCGGTCTTCCAACATTTTATAGACCTGGTGTTCTCCGATATGCTGTTCCTCTTCGTCATCGTATACCTGGACGACATACTCATATACTCCAAGGACCATCTGAAGCATGACGAACATGTTAAAGCAGTTTTACAACGTCTACGTGAACATACGCTCCTGGCTAAACCCAAGAAATGCCTTTTCCATGTGTCTACTGTTCACTATCTTGGATTCGTCCTTAGCCCAAAGGGAATTGGAATGGACCCCTCGAAAGTAGACTCCATTCTTTCCTGGCCTGTTCCAACTACTGTGAAACAAATTCAATCCTTCCTGGGGCTTGCTAACTTCTACTGAAAATTCATACCCTCCTTTTCACAGATTGTACATCTGATCATTACATTGTTAAAGAAGGATACCCCCTTTCACTGTACAGCAGCCCAAGATGAGGTGTTTCAACGGTTAAAGTCGGAGTTTACACAAGCCCCCATCTTGGCCCAACTTGACATTGATCGACCCTTTCTAGTGGAAACTGATGCCTCTAACTACGCCATCGGGGCAGTCCTGAAACAGGAATTAGATGACAAGCTAGAACACCCCATTGCCTATCTTTCTCGCACCTCGACTCCTAGTGAAACCCACTATTCTGTTTTGGAAAAAGAACTACTAGCCATCCATCAAGCCTTCACAGACTGGCATCATCTACTCCTGGGAGTGAAACATCCTGTTCAGGTCCGCACAGACCATCAGAATCTTCAAGTCCTGCAATCCGTGGAATATAGGAACAGTCGTCCAGCCCGTTGGGCCTTCTTTTTTGCCCAATACCAGTTTCAAATCCATCATGTTCCTGGAACACACAATATAATAGCCGACGCCTTATTCCGACGTCCTGACTACGAAATTCTTGAAGATCGATCCGTCCCAAAGATGTTTCCCCACACAATATTTGTTGCCCAAGCAATCAACCTCCTGGAAGACATTCGGATTCAAACTCAGTCCTCTGAAATCTGGAAGGACTTTAAAGAAAAAAATCGATGGAACCTCAAGACGAAGGGCGGATATTTATTCAAGGACAATTGCCTGGTCATTCCCACTCAGAGACTACTACAAAAGATCACAAGCCTATGTCATGATACCCTTCATTCAGGAAACTGTGGCATCACCAACACCCTCTGTCTAATACAAAGACAGTTTTGGTGGCCGAAGATGAAGGATGATGTCCAGCATTATATCCAAAAGTGTGCAGTCTGCACTCAAAACAAGCATGACAACAAGAAACTAGCAGGTCTCCTGCTCCAACCAGCGCTGCCAACAACACCTTTGGAATTCATTGCCACAGACTTTATTGTGGAACTACCACCTTCCAGGGGATACACAACTATCATGGTTACCATTGACTTATTCACTCACATGGCTCATTTTACACCTTTATATAAACTACCATCTTCCTCTGAACTTGCCGGAATCTTCTTGGAACACATATTCTCACTTCACGGACTACCCTCCAAGATCATATCTGACAGAGGACCCCCGTACATATCTCAGTTCTGGAAACAATTATGTCGTATACTAGGAATCCAACGTGCCCTATCCTCAGGTTATCATCCACAGACCAATGGAGCTACTGAACGCGTGAACCAAACTCTGAAACAATATCTTCGCTGTTTCACCACCAAGGTCCAGGACGATTGGTCACTCTTAATACCTGTGGCTGAATTCGCCTACAACATATCGGATCACTCGGCTGTCAAAACCAGCCCCTTCTTCTGTAGCCAAGGATTCCAGCCTTCGGTTATACCATCCATTCTCCCACATCCTACCTCAGTTCCTACAGATGACTCCTGGATTGAAACACTCATCAACGTACACAAAGCAGCAAAAGAACGCCTAGAAAAGGCCTGAAGAAACATCAAATACCATGCTGACTTCAAAAGAAGACGAGGGCCTTCATACTGAATAGGTGATAAGGTCTGGCTATCCTCAAAACTTCTGCCTCAACACTTACGACCAAATAAATTGTCTCCCCGGTACTACAGCCCTTTCTCCATAAAGGAAATCATTAACCCGGTGGCCTTCCGACTCAGACTACCAGAATCTTGGAAGAGGATCCACCCGGTCTTTCACACTTCTCTGTTGAAACCATATGTCCAGTCCTCTAGAACTGCTCCAAGATCTACCCCTGTGATTGTCAATGATCAGTTAGAATATGAGGTTTCCAGGATATGTGACTCCAGGTACAGACATGGTCAGCTACAGTATCTGGTCGAGTGGAAAGGGTACCCTCCCAGTGAACGCACCTGGGACCCAGTCTCAAACATAAATGCCCCCGCACTGCTCTGAAGGTACCACCTTATACACCCGGACAAACCCGGAGGAACTGGGTTTCGGAGGAGGCATGCTGTCATGAACCACTTTACGTGTCCCTTCTGGACTTCGTGGTCCCTGACCCATAGGCGACTGAACTCAGCAGTACTCCCAACATGGCAGTTGAACGCGGAACGCTTTTTGCCAGTCTCCGCGTTGTACGCTCTACGTTCTACAAAGCAGACACGCCCCCGCAGCTCTGCGCGTCTCAACGCTACCGCTTGCAGTAGCCAGACATGTGTTGCCAGAGTTCGTTCAGCGTTTACTTCTGATTCCTGGTTCCCGGTCTCCTGAATCTCTTCTTTCATCCTTCCCCTTTTTCCTCACGTTGCATATCCTGGATTCCCATCGCATTCGTACTTCCGAGTGCGAACCTCCCCATTTCCTGGACTTCTTCTTGGACATCTGAACACTTCCTGGAGCTGGATCACGAACCGCACGCTGGAACCCGAGGACTCTCGCACGGGGTTATATAAATCCCGAACAGTGCGAAAGAAGACCTCTTCGAAGATCACGCGCAAACAATGCAGACAGGTGAGAAGGGGGGAAACCTGTGACATATGCAGATTTGATCACTGCACATAAAGAGGACCCGATCATTGGGGAATTTTATCGACATATTGAAGACCCCATGAGATTTCCTTTAACAGAGTCAGATTATATTGGTAAAGAGGATCTCTGGGTGTTGATGAAGTTTTCCAAGATTTTCTGGATCTGAGATGGTTTGTTGGTAAGGAGCGCACTATCTGGCTGTCACTAATGGGTGGTACCTACCTCATTCCGAAGCCTTATGTTGAACCACGCCCATGATGCCAGTCATAGGGGATTTCACACGACAAAAGTAATCTTGTGCAAGGTTGCTTGCTGGCCAAACATGGGCCAGGACCTCGACACCTACCTAAAGGGGTGCATTGTGTGTGCTCAATTCCAACCCAATTCATTCATAGACAGAGCGCCCCTACAAAAAAGGGGAATGACACTGCCTTGGTCAGATTTGCAAGTCGATTTCATCAGGCCAGTTATTCGAAGTAAATGAATGAAGTAAATGTTGACCGTGACATGCTTTTTCACAAAGTGGGTAGAATCTCTCCCAGCCCCAAATTGTAAGGCGGAGACAGCTGCTGCATTAATGATCAATCACATCTTCTCACGTTTCGGCCTCCCGCAAAGGATTGAGTCAGACCCAGGAAGCCATTTTACTAGTGAGATGATGGCAAAGATGTGGGAGATTCTAGGGGTAAAAAGAAAACTCCACATTGCCTACTGCCCAGCCTTGCGCAGGGGGGATAGATAGATACAACAAAACAATTGTGAGTATCTTAAAGAAGTTCGTAGCAGACTCTGGACCAAGTTTGGACATCCACTTACCTCTTGTCCTGGTGGCTATTAGGTCTACACCATCTTCTGCCACAAAGATGGCTCCATTTGAGCACATGACCGCACGGGAAATGGTGTTTACCGCAGCATCTGCTCTATAGGACACAGGAGCAGGCACTGAAAAAATGTGTCCACTACTCAGGGGTACATTGAAAATTTAAGGAGCACCTCCAGCATGCTTTTGCTTATGCTCAGCCCAATTTAGAAAAGTTGGCTCAAGTCATAAAGACCTGTTACGACCTAAAGACCACTAAGAAAGAATATGAGGTAGGCAACAAGGTTTCCCTGTACAATTTTCAAAGGATTCAGGCCAAGGAGCGGAAATTCCTCCCATCTTGGTGTGGTGCCTTCGAAATTGTAAATACAATATCACCTGTTGCCTACAAGATCCACATCCCAAAAGGAGAACAGACAGAAGAAAAATGGGTCCACATAATTCAGTTGAAAAGTTGTCACCCCAGACATGCTTTATGACTGATTGAGGAGCCAAATGAAAGTCGAGCAGAGGAACCCTCTGAAGAATGAAAAGGTAGGATGCAAAAATCAGATGGAAACTAAGACAAATATATATATATATACAATAGGGAGTAACTTTTTTGGTGCTCATGGGTAAAAAGAAAGAAAATAAATAAAATGTGTTTTGTGAAATGGTCCAAGTGTCTTCTTGTATGCTGTTGTTGTCCATTCTATGTACTTCGTCTGGGGAAATATATGTGTAAAAAGTACTGAACATCTTTTTCTTTCTATTATTAGAGAACTAACCTCCTTCATTTCAAGCCTGGAGGCAAGAGGGGACCCCGGAAAAGAAGGAAGAAAAGGGGGTGCCTTGCCACACCCTCCTACCCAAAGATGGAAGGGGAGGCTGGAGTGCCCACTCCCCAATGAAGGAAATTGTGCCTAATGAAACCCCAATCTGCCCTGCTCTTTCCAACCAAAGATTTTTGATTAGGTTCTCACTGGCATATTTAAGAAGATCTTCTTCTAAACACCATGGCAGCTGACCACTCCTACTCCTTCCATAATAATCCAGTGAAAAAAACACTGGGCATGATGAGAGAGGGCCATTAATCCAATGGTAATTTGTGGTATAGTGTTGCATAGGTGAGAGGAAAGCAGAATATGAGCTATATATATTAATATAATTTCTGCACATTTATTTATTTATTTATATGCTTATATAGTGCCGGCTGCCTGCCTGCAGGCATCAGTGCGCTTAAACATTAAACATGCAACAGAATGGGACAAGAGCATCAGGGATAACAGGTTGGAGCAACGCTCATGAGCAAATTTATTTGAACAAATGAGTTTTAAGGTGCTTCCTAAAGGTTCTATTATTCAGTTCCAAGCACAAATGATCCGGCAGCCTGTTCCAATGCTGAGCCGCTCGCACCAGGAAAGCTCTTCCTGCACCCTGTGCTCACTTAAAAGAGGGTACTTGAATCCTGGCCTGAGCTTCAGACCTCAGTGTTCCGACTAGGGGTATATCTTACAAGTTTTTTCTTAAGATAAGCCGGGGCAGAGTCACACAGGCATCTGTGCACCAGCGTCAGTGGGTTGAAGAGAATCCTCTCTTCTATCATGAGCCAGTGCAAAGCTCTCCTATCATCAGATACGTGATCTCTCTTGTTCATTCCTTTGATGGCATGTACCGTGTTATTTTGCATGATCTGACATCTCTGTAAACTCTTCTTAGAGGTCCCGAGCAGCAATGAATTGCCATAGTCTAGGCATGATAGGATGATTGCCCGCGCAATGGTAGCAGAATTGTTTTCACTTAGGAGTGGACGAATGGCTCTCAACAGCCAAAGGTAATACAAATTGTTTTTATGCAAGTAATTCACCTGGGCCTCATCCTCCATCATCATCCCTAGGGCTTTAACCTGCACTATGACTTTAATACATGAATCTTTGATATTAAAGTACTCATAATCTGCTCCTAGCTTTGCCCGTGCTAGTCGCGAGCCAAAAAATCATCAGTTCTGTCTTTTTACTGTTCAGGCACATCCAATTGCCTTCCATCCATTGTTCTATAATGCCATATACCTCAGAGATCTTGGCATTGTCAAGTAAATAGGTTCCCTCCAGCTTCAGCATTAGCTGGGTATCGTCAGTGTAATTGTTGAAAAATACGCCAACGCTTTCTAATAACTCACGCAAACATTTCATATAGAGGTTAAAAAGAAGAGGGGACAGATTAGCTCCCTGCAGAACCCCGAAATTTATGTGAGCCATCTTGGAGAACCTATCTCCCCAGTGCACCTTTGCTTTACGGTCTGCCAGAAATGACATCAGCCAAGCCAGTGCTGCCGCAACCATCCTCCCCATTTATCCAGGACCTTCTGTAATAAGTGGTGGTCGACCAGATCAAAGGCTGCACTTAAATCTAATAACATTAAAAGCCCTGTCTTACCGTTGTCAAGGATAGCTGCCATACAATTCTGAAGATCTAGCATAGCCGTTTCCGTGCTGTGTGCAGCATGGAAACCCGACTGCTGCTCATGGAGAATGTAATTTGCTTCAACATGTGCTTGAAGTTGTGTGGTTGCTATTGTGTCCATAACTTTGAGAAGGAAATTAGAATTATTGATTGGACACAGATTATCCGGGTCCTTAGGATCCAGGCCCGGCTTCTTGACCAAGGGCGTGATGGTAACTTCTTTAAAGCATTGCATTATTTTGCCATCTTGAAATGAGGAACTGACTATTTTAGTCAGAACTGGGGCAAACAGTCCTTATTATCCAGGATTATTTTAGGCGGAATTATATTTTCGGCGCACGAGGAAGGTTTCATGTGTGACAACATTTTAACGATCTCCTTTTCAGAGATCGAGTGGAAGTTAAAACTATCCATTTCTCTCTGTCTCAGATCTGGAACTATAGGGGGAAGAGTACTTACTAGATGCTTCTCTGGCCTTAATAATGGCTTCTCTGGCCTTCTGGATTTTCTCAGTGAATGCCCTCTGCACTAGTTCATAATCCTCATCGATGGCATGAATTAGGGGGACAGAGCCCTGAGTTTTTCTACCAAATTTAGAATACTAAAACGTTTGCTTGTAGAGTTTGGGCAGCTTCTATCTGATCATTGTAATAATTAGATTTTGCATCTCTGGTGCTCTTTCTATACTTCGCTTTAATTTCTTTCCAGAGTTCTTTATTGGCTGCAGATGGGTCTTTTTGACACTTCCTTTCTTGACTTCTTTTCTCAATCTTGAGCTTATGAAGCTCACTGTGAAACCAAGGGTTACGAGTAGTATTCTTCCTGAATTAGACTTGAGAGGTGCATACTGATCCACCAGATTTAAAATTTAGAGTAGATTTTAAGCATATATAGGAAGTTTCCATTCAAATAATTTCAGCTATCTTTTTTAAGCATGGTTCCAGCTGAGAAGTTCCCATATTTTTGAAATGTCTACTTTGTACTTTTACATGAGGGCTCTTGATTGTTTTGGGGAGGTTTTGCAAATGTACCTCAAAGGTAACTGTGAAGTGATCTGACCAAATACATGGAGAGGTTACTATGTTCTGGGTGTTAAGATGATGTGTAACAATCCAGTCTAATTGGTTACCTTTGGCAGTCGTGGGTTCATTGTTTTTTACTAGGAAGTCTATATTTTTCAAAGTTTTTTCAAGTAAAATGGCTTCCTCGTCTAACACATTCCCACGCTTCCTGTTAAAGTCCCCTACTAATAGTGTGGCTGAGTTAGTTGACTTCAAGATGTTAAGCTGCTGCGTGAGTTCACTGCAGAACCCCAAGGTGATGGAGGGTGGCCTATATAAATCTATCAGGTTAATGCACTCATTTGGGGATGGAGTGTTTTTAAGATTTAGTGCTTCACAGCCAGTACATACTACTGTTGCTTTGAACAAACTGATAGAGTCTCTGGCAATTAAGGCAACACCCCCGCCCCACCCCATTGTCTCTATTCTTGTGATGTATTTGAAACCCTTCTGGTACTGCTTTGTCGCATACCGGGCCTATTGGATCCTTTAACCATGTCTATGTAAGGAACAACATATCTAGTTCTTCCTCTAGAATTAAATCATGCATATTAAGCGCATGTTTGCTCAGAGAGTGTGTATTCAAGAGACAGATTTTTTGCGTATTCTGCTCTTACTTTTGAAGTGCGCCATCTCCCAGATCACTATTGTTTACCCCAACTACTACTTGCTCTGCTGCTAGATGAGTTTTTTGTGGCTCCAGTACAACTGGAAGCTGAGCCGGTGCAATATGGGCTATCTCCTCACCAGGCCAACTAGGGAGTATCTGCTCTATTTCCAACTTGCCTTCATTGCTATGTATGGGTGTCTTATGAGACCCAGTGGGGACCGCGCCTCTATTCCTAGCGGAACTTTCCATTTCTTCCGACTTTGAGGGCTGAGATGCGACTATGGTGGTCACAAGTTCCGGAAGCCGCGCCAGGGATAGTTCTCTGGCCTTTGCAATGGCCTCTAATACTTCTTTGATGCCCATACTAATAGAGAGATACGTAACCGTAGAATACACAAGGAAACAAGATACACATGTGAGTAACATGTGTGTCCTGTGACTTGGGAGGCTCTGGAGCTCCAGGCACCCACCAGACTAAATGTTTCAAATCAATTGCTTTCATTTGTGTGGCAGGGGCACAGTATGCATCCCCACGGACAAAATGGGGTGATGTGAAGGCATTATGAAGTACGACACAGACAAGAGATATCAAGTTGAACAAAAGAATATTTATTAACTTAAATGCCAGGATGGCTGAAGACCTAACTTGCCCTATGCTAAGGTGGGATTTTCCAACCTAACAAAAACTAAGGAACGTCTGAGTCAAAGAGTTCAACTTAAAAGTCCATCTGTGTTCAAAACCTATCCTTGCCCTCACAACTACAATAAACCAATGTGTAGGGATGTAATAATCAAAAGGAACAGTGTTCAACAAAGGTTCTGAGCTTCTTCCAGCTCACAGCTTTCTTTCAGCTCCCTTCCCCAAGTATAAAATAGTTCCACAAAAAGGCTCAGAGGTGTCCTTTTTTTTAAGTTCAAGAGTATATGGTTTTGAAACAATTCTTGGGGTTCCCTTTCCCAAGTTTGAAAAGTTTGAAATATCACAATTCAAAGCACACAAAAAAAGAGTTATAAAGTTTCAGGATTCCCTTTTTCAGGATTTGTAGTTCACAACTCAAAATAATGGCTAAGGAAGTCTCAGGGTTCCCTTCTCCAAGACTGGTATTCCATCAAAGTTCAAAACACACAAAAGAAAAAGGCCTTGGCTGCTTTCTTTATCCAATTTTTGGTCCGCGCATGGTCACTTCCTTTCTTCATATAATAAAGTGATTTTCAGGGTTCCACATCATTAATGGGATTAACTTCCCTGCATTCAGTGATTTTCTTAACCTTGAAAGATCAGTTGTTTTCTAAATGCATTATGCAGTGATTCTTAATGATTGCATAGTTCCATTCACTGCTAAAAGCAGCATGTGTGCTTCAGGCTGTACTGAAGCGTAAGAATACAGAGATCGCTGTCGGAGGCAGCCCCTAGGCGGTGCGGATTGATGTCACTAGGGCCTTTCCTCTAATCTATCATATCTGCCTGTCTGCCCATTTGTGTGCTTGCCGTCGGAGCTCCTGAAGCTCCCGTAATCCCGGCAGCCCCTGAATTTTCTATCTTGGAGCCTGGACCAGTGGCACACGTAGCAGCTGCTCTGAGGCACCAGCACCTTTCGGGTAAATATTGGCAGCAGAGTGGCTGGTGTCGCCGATGCTTTTGAAATCTTCAGAGATAAGCTAAGGTAACATTGCACCATCTGGTAGTGTTCTGTGTCCTGTGTATGTACTGGAGTCTTCTCCCCACTGTGTGTTTACCTTGTTGTGTAATATGCCTGGAGGAGGACAATTTTTTTTTAAAAGGGGAAAAAAAGTAAAGGTTAATAAAGGTGTACCAAAAATGCCTGCCATAAGCCCACCAAATGATAAATGCAGTACGACCCCCTAAATAAAATGCTGGGTTCGACAGCCTTAATTAATGCTTCCTCAGTTATTTCACTGGCTGCTATTAAATTCCGGATGCGGGAAAACACAGCAACCTTTCCCAGGGATACCACTCCGATTCTCAGGTACACGTAGGAGACAGAGGTTGCTTTCTGAAAGGGCATATTTGTTCCCTTATATTAGTGATGGTACTGTGTTGATTAGTGAGAGTAAAGTATTGGCTCGTAACGTGGTGGATATGACAACTTTGAAGACTGTCAACTGTGAACGCCCAGGATTAAGTACATATGTACCCTCTCCTCCTATGCAATCTCATTCTGATAGAGAGGGTGACAAGCATAGTTGTGAGCTGGAAACTACCCCAATAGGACCAGCATCTTTTGTCCTGGATGACGACCTCCAGAAGCAGAGCTCCCCTGAAAAATGGGCATTGGTAAAGGCCAATATAATCAAAGACCTCAACGGGTGTAATAACTTTGCAGACTTTTGCACTGGGATGGACTCTTTAGACAACTGTGTAGGGAACTACCATCTAATTAAGATGGACAATTCTTGCAAACTGATCCCCCAACTCCTTCTACATTGTGTGCAGAGACCTACCATCTAACCAAGACAGACACATCTAGCCAAACTGACTTTTTAACCCCCACTACAACATCCCTATACCCTGAACAAATGAACCTCAATGGCCAGTTCGTTTTTATACCAGGGAAAATCGGCCAGTCATACTAACTATCTAGTCAGCATTTGATCCTGAGGTTCCCATTGCTGAACCTCCCCCAAGGATCAGGCCCTGTGACATCACCTGTGACTCAGGCAAAGGTTCAGAAGGTCCTCATTCCTCATCATTGGTGGATGTAAGAAAAACCAAACCAGGTCCATTTGAAGGGGCCCAACATGTGAAAGGCCACCCCACTTCATCCATTTCCAAGATGTTCAGCATGAGGAAGCATCAATGCCGGTAATCAAGGATAAGTCCCCACAAGACTTTATCATGGATGATAGGAATTTTATCATTATTAATGTAGAAAAATCATGTGTGTTTTAACCGAGAGAGGCCTTAAGGAACAAAGTTTTGGTTTGGTTTCGCCAAAGAACAAGCCCGGGAGTGGTCAGATGCTCAGATTTGAAAATTGTACGTAGACTGGATATTGATGAGTGGTGTACCCCGGAAAATCGGGTCTGTGTTCTGGTAGGATGTGGGGCCAGTAATCTATCTGCTTTTCTCAGAAAATGCAAGTACTCGCCAAAGGGTGTGTCTGACTTAATACTTATTCTGGGCTAGTTCTGGTCTAGTAATTATTTTGTGAAAAAGAATGTTGATATCAAGTTAATTCGTTTTGTTTATGTATTTGTGCTTTTCATGTTGTAAGTTTTGTTTTGTTATAGCGCTCCGATGCCTGCAGGCTTTAGCGCTTTATGAACATAAACATAACATTAAAATAAATAAATATGGTATTTTCTGTTCAATTATAAAGTTTGGATTGCATTTGGCATTATCTGGGCATTGATAAGGCACACGCTCTTGTTTTCATTCAGCCTCCTATGGAATAATAATGCCTTTCACTTTAGGAGAACTTCCCAACACTCAGAGACTTTCGAGAATGTTCTTCTTTATGAAACATGAACACTGCATTACAAAGTATTTCCAGTTCTTCAAAGTTCAACAATGAAAAGAGTCTAGCCGCAGAAGCCTTTGAAAACTTGCTTTCTTTGTAATGCACATGACCACTCCACTACTAGCATACAAAGTATTTCAGCCTCAATAGAATGTTCAAACACTCACGCTTTGCGTACCGGGTTTCTTATTGCACAGAAACTCACTGGCCTCCTTAGAAGATGTCATCGCAGCGCGGAGCACATGATCTGCAGCCTGCTTCTTGGGGTCAATTCTCTGCCCCTTGGACACCCTGAGCACTTTAATTGAAAGAGAAACGGGCAGCCTTTCCACACGACTCCATTTTCTGCTGCCAGTCTGCTCCACAGAGATCTTGTTCCCATGCCAGGTTGTCTCAGGTCACCTCTTCCTGCAGTCATCAGCGTCTCGGTGTGCTGTGCACCTCCGACCTTCCTATGGCAGTTCCCTCTAGTGACTCACCTCTCCTCCAGCAATACACCTGCAATCTTCTAACAGGTTGCAGGTGTGTTCTCTCAATCAGCCTTGCCTGACCTTGATTAAGAGGACATGTTCAGTCATCACACCCCCTCGCAGGCATCTTCTTCGTCCCAGTACCAAAGTGGTGTGATTGTATGATGTTCATTACACTCAGTTGCCTCTTCCTCATCACAGTATTAGGGTGGTGAGAGAGTGTGCTGTGCATTACTCTCAGTCGCCTCTTCCTTGACTCATATGTCGAATTGAAGGGAGCTGACTTGCAAAAACTCATAAAGGTCGGGAGAGAGTTAGGTAGGTCGTCATTAAGAAAAGGGAGATACCATGTCTTGCCTGAGGTTATCCCACTCCCAGTCCACAAGGTCCCTCCACCCAGGTGATCCTCTTTCACTTCTCCGCTCCAAGGGTCAGGATCCAAAAGCAATGGCCTTTCCCCGGCTACCTGCTGAGACGAACCAAGGGGGTTAAGCGTGAGAACACCCTCAGGTTTCTCACAGTGCCCTAATACTCCTACACTGATGATATGGCACAGTATAAAAGCATATTGACTTAACATATAATCATCCACTCTAAATCATCCACTGTAAATTACCTGCTCTTTATGCTGAGCTTTCTTTAGGTGCATTTGGATATACATTGGCGAAACCACAGTATGACCATCAACGGGCGGGCACATAGTAACCCACAAAGGTGGCAGCAGTGAAGCAAATAAGCAAAGGCAAAAAGAGAACTCTGTCGAAGACTTGAAGAAATCCATTCGGCATGCCGTGGATGGAGATGAGTGCTGATATTGCCACATAGAAAAAACTGGTTGAGTGGAAATTGAATGTTCCAGCTCTAGATTGCTCTAAATGCATCTTTCATAAGTACTGTAAAAATGTAGTCTTTGCTAAATGTTGGTACACTTAAAAAAGCAAACTGTTATTCATCCCTTCATCACATATGCCAGAGCCTGTCTAATTTATATTGCTGGATTAGTTCACCAGACTTTAGGATGATGTTGTTTCAGTCAAGGCCCAATGTGGCATACACCTTTAACAGATGTCTGGCTCTATACGCCAGATACGTTTCCTGAATAAGTATTATATCGGCTTTCGGTGAGCTGAAAAGGATTTCCCTCATTTTGGTTTACTAACCCATCTTTCAACCCGCCACTGTTCTTCTTGTTTCTTCTCAAAGAGATTTACAGTGCTGTGATCTCGTAGCTATCAAGCTCCTTCTTGTAGCCTAGAAGAGTCTGGTCAGCTTGATGACAATAGCAACAAGGGCCTACTTTAGACTCCCGGGAACAAAAGGAGCTGTAAATTATACCTATAGCGACGCATGAACCCTGCGTGTTTGAGAATGTGTAAAAACGAGCATTAGGGCACATCTAGTAAACATGAAATTGGTAAAATAGTATATGCAATGAACAAAGGTTATAGCTTGCATCTAATGTGGAAGTTAGATTTGCGGCAGGCTAGGCACTAGATCCTCTTTATCCAGAGGTAGCGCCTGCTACTACATGATGACTGATATTCAGGAGCTGCTTTTTGCTCCTATTCATTGAATCCTTATTGTGATCCTTGGCACACATTATATCAGATTTCAGTAATTTTAAAACTACCCTTACTTTCATAAGTTTCAAAGTCTTTTTTAACCCTTTTACATTCCTTGCAATAGGTTTTATCGCCATGTCTTGATTCTGACACAAGGCTCTCTACATAAAATTCTCTGCTTTGGAGTGGTTTGTTTTCAAATTCCCTGCTAATTCTTAGCATAATTAAAAAAGCAGTGAGTAATATCGAAAATTATTATCTTATATTTATTTTTGAATGTTTGCTCAATTTTTTAATATCAGCAATAAATTTGTGTTTTACATAGCACCACTATCATCAAAATTTATTTTCAGAGACCTTGGTTAAGTGATGTTACTATTACCATCATTATTATCCACAATTTGGTACTCTGTTTACCGGCGGGGGTTGGGGAAGTGAGGAGCTGAGTTGGCCCAACCAGGTTACCAAACCCATGATGCACAGCACCCACAGCACCCACTCTCAAGGCAGCACTTTCTGCTTGAGATAGTCCTTTGAGCATATTTATTTGTAAATCTTTGTTCCTTTTTTTGGGAGCATGTAGAAGTTTCATTGTATGATGCAGATGCCAATGAATGGGTTGGGCTTTCAGCCCTTCACTGCAGGTCAACATTAGAATCCTAGAAAAGCACAAAACGTGCTGGGTCAACCCTGGGCAGATGGATTCCAAACAATGAAAATGTGTTTTCATTGGTTTCAGTTTTGGTAATTGTAGGTGCCTTTCCCCGGCTTACTACGTGTGAGAGAAAATAAAATAACCAACCCCTTTTGGGGAAAAAGGCACCGAGACCCGGCTGCAAGAGTTCAAAGGATGGTTTATTTCTCCAGCTAGGAAATAACCCAAAAAACTCCCACCACCTCATTTACATCACACTTATATTTATTTCAATTAAAGTAACTCTAACAAAAAATGCTAAATGGACCCGATTGGCCAGGCGATATGGTGCTGTAGGTGTGGGTGGCATCTCTTCCTCCTGGTTGACTGAGTGGCTGACGAGATGACGGACGTCAAACATCTTGTGCTCCACGCAGGTCAGGGTCCGGTCACTGTGGTCACTACCTAAGCTAATATGTTACACATTAAATAACAAATTATCTAAAACATTTTATGCTACTTTTCACATTTCTACATAAGTCACACACAATGATTATTGTCAGTACAATTGGGTCACTCGTAGCTTGTAATTGAAGGCCTTGACCCTTATTGTGCATGTAAAAGAATCAGGCTGTGTTTCGCATCTCTCCTAGGTTTCAAACCCATTAGTACAAGTAAAAACAACATACATATATAGTAGTAAAAATGCTTAAGGTTAGTAAGGAGTGGGTTGGGTGGGTTTCGCAGCACAGGCGAGGGTCTCGCACTTGAAAGAAATACCTTACAGGGAACGCAGGGTCAAGATGGCAATAAATTGTTCTAAAATGGGGATGGGTGGCTGGCACGTTTATGGGGATGAATCGAGCAGAAAGTGCTTAGCTCATTCTGGTTCACATGCTGGTTCTCAGGCGAGCAGTGATCTCGGAGGAAGAAAACTGTATCATATTGGTTGTTGCAACTTTCTCCGGCTTCTGCGTGAGAATGGAAGCGCAGAGCTTTCCTTCGCAGGGGGAGTGCAAGGGTGGGGGCCAGCCGGCTGCCTGCGCGCCTTGTGTGTGTGTCTCTGTCCTTGGCTGCTGCGGTGGAAGGGGAGCTGAGCGTTGCTGTACTATCGCAGTGAGGCCTGTTTACCCAAGATGGAGTCGAAAGGGGCACAAAAGATGGATGCCCCGTGTCCTGCTCAGTAGTCCCATCTATGCAGCAGTCAACCATGGTTAACTTTACATAAGGGCAAGGGGCAATCCCACTACTGGAGGCACGTGGTCCAAGCTCTGTACTGATTAGCGTACGACGCGAGGGGGCCTGGGGACCCCTCGCTCCCGTACATTCCCCCCTTTCGTTACATCTAAAGTAATGAACTACTTATCTCGTTCTTTCCGTTCTCCCTTCGGTAGCGCTCAGCTTCAGTCACAGCCTCATCCCAAGCGGTTGTACCCTTTATTGGCATCCATGCTTTGCACACACTTCTTAAGCTGTTACCTCTTCTTGCATATTCTTCTGGGGTGACCATTAAGTATATCCCACCATCCCCATCTAAATCTATCCAAACCTCATTATACCACAGCAAGTTCTTTGGTTCTTTAATGGTAGTGTAATGTAGATTATCAACCACGTCCCCATACTGCCTATAGATGGCAGTCATCCTATACTGTGGTGTGGTGTATTCTCCAGTTTGTACTTGGGCATCTATCATGGTAGCCACCGTTGTCTGTCGGCCCACTGTTACCATAATCATTGCTGAATTAGGCATATTATTTTCACAGCATCTTAGTCCCAATTGGCACACACAGAATATTAGGAGAAGAAAGACTATGATGGGAATGAGTATCTTCGCTACTATGTTCACCCATGATGGTATCCAGCTGAACAGATTGTCGAACCATGTGCCGTTGTCTGCTCCACCTTCTGCTCTGATTCTTTCTCCTAAATTATGCACTGTTGTTATCACGTGTAACAGTGTCCCATTATCAGCATCTGAAGTTGGTACGAACGAGCAACACACCCCCCCAATTTTTTTGCAAACACTACCGTCCATCGCCGTGATAAGATCTAAGACATATCTGTTTTGCATCGTCATCAGGCGCAGTGCACGGAGCTCTATTTTTATGATGTTGAATCCTTCTTCAGTGTCGTTGGCCAGCTGGATGAGCTCCCAGTGTGTTATCTGCAGCCATTTCGCGTTTGTCCTTGCTTGAACGCCTGGTGCTAGAAATGATGCAAAAAATTTCTCTGCGGATGAGAAAAGCCTTTACTGCTATGGGATTTCAGCAAGGAGTTCTGATGATTTGGACGAAATATAATTGGATCTTTTCCTGCGTGACAACTTGGTTTTCAAGGTTTCTTCTGACAATAGTTCGTATGCTGGGGGCTCCGTGATTGTCTCATCGGGCCCTGTCGATGGTTCAGCCAATTGCCCTGCTGCCGATGTGTCAGCCGATTGGCCTGCTGTCGAACTGTCAGCCGAAGGCCTTGCTGTAAACTGAACGTGGCTCTCTGGTATCACCATTAATGCTGAGTGAAGTGTGGCTAGGGCACAAGTGCCCCTCCAGATGCTGTAAGATGCAGGTAAGCTCGTTTGCCACAGATCCAGTATATGTCCATTAATGCAGCAGTGCCTTTTTTCATATCTGGCATTATTAAAGTCTTATTGCACTGCTGTGCGGTTCCCATATTCAGCTTCCCTTCTTCATGGAAGCAAAGTTCGTGCAGTATTTCTCTTTGGATCTTTATGGGGCTCTCCAGGGGTGTGACCCATGTCAGCTTGGTGATATGCTGTGACCAGATGGGGATGCACGTTTCTTTTGCCCACTTGTATGTTTCGTCTGGCAGCCCTCGAAGCCCCTCAGCTTTGCATTTAATCGTTTCATCATGCCACATGTCGTCTGCATACCTTGTTCCTTTTATGATGAAAAATGGCTCTTGGAGGCAGATTACTCCTTGTCGTCTGCTGGTGCAAGTTTGTTCGTTTTCCAATTTTTCCATAGTGACTGTGTGTGCTTGAAATGTCTTTTTTATTCTACACACCATCAGATGAATCAAACATTGGGCCTCAGACAAGGGTACTTCCTGTGGGATTAACATTTTCGGGGTTCCAGTTGCATGAGGAATAAGTGAGCACACGTAGCAACTTCCATTACTTGCTTGCTTTGCTGCGGCGCTCATGTCTGAATACCATTTATTTGATTGGTCAGGGTGTCGGGGACCTCTATTTCATCTAACCCCAGGTTATGATAAATATCGTATCTGTTTTTTCCCACCCCCCTTTTTCTCCTCCTTTTGTTTTTTAATTGGGTACCAACTCGTTGATATTGCAGTGGGAATATTCTGGACCATGCATCATCTATGTTGTTCATGGTGACATGTGTGTGTTCAGTAGTGGTTTCTGGTGCCGTGTGTGTGTGTATGCTTGTATTTCTGGAGTTAGTCAACCAATAGTAATCATCATTTACATTCCATCCAAGCTCTATTTCCTTGGCCACAGTAGTACTCAACAATGGAATAGCAGTTTTGTTTACATGCAATTGTTCAAAGGGTGACGTTATATTTATACTATTCGATTTAATGTTATAAGTGTCTTTCAAAATAGTTGTTGCTTCAGTCCATATTAGTTTGGACCCTGGTTTTGTCACATCAGTTCTGCTCACCCCTTTGTTCATTTCATTTGCCACAAATAAAACAACATTATACCAAATAAAATAAAACATCATTATTGCAAATAATATGGCAGCATATTTGATAATGCATTCCAAATTACTTAATCTACTGGCCCTAGTGGCATCCCTATTTCTATCTAACATTTCAGCCTGCTCAGCCGTTTCGTTGCATTGGCTCATGTTGAACCTATGTGGGCGAGACAAATTCGTTAAGTCATCATAAAAAGAAACATATTTGTAATTGTTCATTCTTTTTCATCTCTTGGCTCAATTAGGCATTTAACAATTTCTTTTCATTTATCATAAAAATAATGAAGAAAAATAGAAAAAACAACATGATTTACATGAGAAGAAAAGAAAGAGAGAGAGAGAGAGAGAGAGAGAGAGAGACAAAATATGTAAAAACATTTTGCTTTTCCACTATATTTTCCCTGTTTAATTTGCAGTTTTCATCATGTCAGACTGTACTAGCGATGGCATCCACACAGTCGGTTTCATTTTGGGGAAGTGCAATACAGTGCGCCCTTCTCACATCTGAGAGGTGCACCCAGTATTTCAACCCCTTTACTTTAACTGCATTTGGGGTGCTGTACACCACTGTGTATGGACCATGAAATCTTGGTGAATTCCACCTTCTTACAAAATTTCTAACATAAATATGTTCCCCTGGCATTAAAGGCCCCTCCGTGCTATCTGCTGTCGGCATGGAGGTGTTTGTTGCTACATCTTCAGTAAATGGAACAATTTGTTTTGCTATGCTGTGTACTGCGCGCGTTAGCTGTGCTAGGTATTCCTTAAACTCTTCTCCCAGCACTGTGGCAACCCTGTGCGCATCAGACGCCCTCCTAACAGGAGAGAGCGGTATGTGCATTCTTCTCCCCGTCACGATTTTGTGCGGGTTTAAATGGTGATCCTTGCATGGTTGATTTCTGAGTTGGAACAGTGCTAGCGGCAGACAATATACCCATTTATTTTTCAACGTGCTGCATAATTTCGATAAATTGCTTTTGAGCAGCCCATTGATCCTCTCCACAACTCCATTGGCCATTGGATGATAAATCGAACATAGTTTATGTTTCACCCCCAGAAGGGAGGTTACTTCCTTGAAGAGGTTATTCACAAAGTGCGTGCCGTTGTCTGAACGGATCACGTCACAGATTCCCCACCGCGAGAATACTTCTCGCACAAGGAACTTGGCCGCACATTTTGCATCAGGATGGGGACAGGGGCCCGCTTCTACCCACCGTGAAAAAGGGCATACCACCACAATCAAGTATCTTGCTCCATTACATCTTTCTCCCATATCGGCGTAGTCGATATGTAGTTCTCTAAATGGACCTGTAGGGCGTGGCAAAGTGCCACGCAGAGTTCGTAGTGTCATCCCTGAATTGTAAGTTTGGCATGTAGTACATTCAATCACAAATTTAGACTAGTATTCGTGCAGATTAGGAACAAACCAATCCTCTTGAATATCTGAGGCAATGTGTTGTTTTGCAACGTGAGCTGGGAAATGCAGTTGTTGGAATGCTACTTCTAATAATTCTACAGGCATCACTACCTTGCCTGTTGTTTCCTGTCTCCAAATGAGATCTGTGGCTGATTGCTTACACCCTCGTTTGCCCCACAACTCCTGCTCTTCCGGTGGGGCCCTTCTCTGGAGTTCTATCAATTGTGCTATGGGCGTGTTACTGTAGGCTTCTGCTGGTTGTTCTGCTGTGGTTGTTTTTACAATGTACTCTGATGTTGGTGTCTTATTGAAGTACGAGGCTTCCTTCGCTGCTGCGTCGGCTACCGCGTTCCCCAATGAGACGGCGTCTGTGTATTTGGTATGGGCTTGGCATTTAACCACCGCTACTACCGATGGCTCTGCTAGAGCTTCTATTAGTTCATTTAGCAACGTGGCATGTTGTACGGGGAACCCGTCTGCTCTTCCGAACCCTCTCCTTCGCCAACGTGATAGTCCTGAGTGAACTGTGGTGGTGACGTAAGCTGAGTCTGAATATATTGTCACGGCACAATCTTTGGCTGTATGTAACGCGCTGATTAGTGCGGTCAGTTCGGCTGCTTGTGCAGAGTAGTGTGAGGGGAGGCGCTTTTGAACAATCACTTCGTATGTGTCTTCTTCCATGCGCACTACTGCCATCCCCACATGTTTTTCTCCTGTCTCTGAGTTTATTGATGCTGACCCGTCTATGAAATAAATGTCTCCTTCTGTAAGATCATTTTCTCTTGCTTTGGGAATGTCATCGCCCTCTCCCTCATATGTGCTACAATCGTGTTCCTGTAAGTCCTCAGTTGTGCATGGCTCCATAATGAATGTGGCTGGGTTTACTGTCTTGCATCTGACCACATGCACATTTGGACTTGATATTATAATTTCATAAGCAGATGCTCTCTGTGTTGTGAGAGTAGATTTCGATCTTTCCAAGATAGCAAATAATGATTGTTCCGCATATAGCGTCACTGAACATCCCATTACGATCGGGCCACTTTTCTCAATGGCGAAGGCCGCTGCAGCGAGGGCCTGTTCGCAAGCGAAATGTCCCTGCATTACTGGGTCTAATATTCCACTGTAATACGCTAATGGTTTGTGACCTTGCAATGTCTTTTGTGTCATTACTGCTGTCATTAATGTTCCATTGCTGTGTGAAAACAGGAAAAATTCCCTTTCATAATCTGGATTTGCATGGACTGGGGCGTCTGAAATAAGGTCTTTTAATCGAGAGAATTGGGCAATTGGGCCTCATTACGACCCTGGCGGTAAGGGGTTTACGCCAGCGTTAGCTGCGCCGACCCCTTACCGCCAATTACGAGGTCCCTTAGCGCCATGGCGCTTTTAACACCTGCTTTTAGCAGGTGTTAAAATCCATGGCGCTAAGGGACCTTGTTGTTAATTACGCCACCGTAATTTACGGTGGCGTAATTAACGCCTTCCCCACTCCCATTATGCCCTATGGGGCAAAAATGGGAATGGGGAAGGGTAAATGGGGATTGGGGACTTACCGCCCCGCCTAGGTCGGAATGGGGCGGTAAGTCCGCCAACCACCATGGCGTAAACATAGTTTACGCCATGGTGGTAAAGTCACGGCCCAGGCGGTAACTTACCGCCTGGGTCGTAATGAGGCCCATTGTCTCCTATGTCCATTTTATTGGGGCTCTGTTCTTTTGTGCTTCTTTCAGTGCTTGTAGCATTGGCCGTGTGTACGCTGCGTAATCGAGGATCCATGCTCGGCAATAGTTGCATATGCCAAGAAATTTCTGCATGTCCTTCACTGTTTTTGATATGATAATGTTTCGAATGGCAGCAGCTCTGTCTGGTAGTATTCTTTTTCCGTCTTTAGATATTTGCTGGCCAAGATATACAACGTCTGCAAGGCAGTATTGTAACTTTCCTTTGTCCACCTTGTATCCCTTGGCAGCCAATACATTAAGCAGTGTTATCGAGTCTTCTCTACACTCTTCTTCTGTTTTGCTACAGACGAGTAAATCGTCTAGGTACTGTATAATGGTGCTCCCTACATCTATGTTGCCAATGTCTTCTCGTAGTACTCTGTTAAAAATGCTTTGGCTCTCGCAATACCCCTGTGGGAGTCTGCGATGTTCATATCAGCTGTTTCCTAATGTAAAAGCTGTAAGGTACTGCGACTCTGGTGCGAGTGGCACAGAGAAAAAGGCATTTTTCAGATCAATGACAGTGAAGCAAGTTGCCTCTTTTGGTATACTGCACAATATTGATGCCGGATTAGGCACTAATGGGAACTCTTTCTGGAGGACGTCATTGAGTGGGCGGAGGTCCTGGACCATTCTCCACGCCCCTCCTATCGCTTTTTTAATCGGAAAAATCGCTGTGTTACATGGGGAAGTTGATGACACTAAGATACCTTGGCTTAGGAGTGCATTCACTGTTTCTCTAATACCTTCCTCTGCTTCTTTGGAAATTGGGTATTGTTTCACTCTGGGTGGGAGGGCACCTGGTTTCAGTTTTATCTTTATGGGAGTCACCTCATGCAACAATCCCACATCGTGTGGCCCTGTAGTCCAAATTTCAGGTGCTACCCTGGCCATATCTTCCTCAAATATTGTCAGTGGGGCCTTTATGTTAGCCATGAGTGGGTTGTGTATTTCTCTGTATTGGATCATAATGTCACATGGTATGCTTATTTCCATTATTATTTCTCCATCCCCTTCGTAATCAGTAAACAATTCTTCATCAGTTACATCTTTTAGCATTATGTTTGACTCTATGCATAGCACACTTCTCCACTCGCGTCCCTGCGCGTCCAGGCCTATGACCACAATGCGTTTGTTGGAAACTTGAACTGCCTCAATGTCTATAGATATAATTGTGCCTGGCACTACATCTGTTGGTGTGATTGGGCGGAATATGAAGTCTGATGGTATTCTCCACTCTTTTTGTTTTATTTCAGGCACTACTCGGGCTAATACCTGTATTCCATAGACGAACATGTCCATGTCAATGGGGATCCCTCTTACTGCAACTTCCTTTGTAATTGTGCTTATTATCAAGAGTGCTCGTACAGGGCATACCCCTGGCATCGAGCATACTATTCCTCTTTCATTAAAGGCTATGGTCATGTTTAACTTACTGAGCAAGTCTCGTCCCATCAAATTGATTGGCGCGTCTTCATAATACAATAAGGGTGCGCACACTGTTTTCCCCCCTACTGTTACATCAAGATCTTTTGTATAAGGAACTTTTAAAATAGCCCCAGAGAACCCCTGTGTCTCCAAATTTCTTCCCGAGAGCTGAAACCGCCCTTCTGTGAGACATGATTTTTCTGCTCCAGAGTCTACCATAAAGATAAACTGCTTGTTTCCTATCTCTGCCGCCACTAGTGGTTCCTCATTTGCACTTTGTGTGGTGGATAGGACTGGACACGCAAGTGCTCCCTGTGGGCTGTCCTAGTCTTGGTGTCTTTGCTGACCTGGCACTGAAAAAACGTTGTCCCCTACAATCGTTACGCCACGGAATGGGGCAGGAGCACTGTTTGTGGCCGCTGCAAAAGGGTTATTGTTTATGTTCCCTACTGGGTTTTGTCTCGCCATGGGCTGTAGTGCGTATTGCTGTTGTGGCTGCTGCTGTTGCTGCTGTTGTGGGGCTGGCTGTCTTTGTTGTATTTGGGGGTCATAGCAGTAATGATCTTGTTGTCCCCCCTCCCCATTGGAACTCCACAAGGGCTACCTGGGTGTGGGCAGCCCCACCCCTGTTCATTGTTCATGGGCTGCTGCCCTTGAAAATACCCTGATGGTCGCATTCTACAATCTTGTGACTAATGTCTCCATCTTCCACAATTCCAACACGACCCCTGTTGTCCTCCTCTTGGTCCTTGCCCACCATACCCTCTGTTTCCCATTCCTCCGTATCCTCCCCTCTGCCCACGGTACCCACCTCTTCCTTGGGCCTGCCTGTTCTGCCACTGTGATCCTTGGCATGGCTGTTCCTCTTCGTTCCACTGTCCTTGGTCCTCTCCAACCCACTGCGCTGCTATCCCAATGGGTCTTCCTCCCGCGTTTTCCTCTCCTTCGTTCCCTCTGTCTGCTGTTACACTGGCAGCCATGGCGGCAACCTTCACTAATTTCGTCTGTACTAATTTTGCTTCGTCGGCCAGCCTCTTTTGCGTGACCTCCTTTTCCTTCTGTTTGATCCTCCTCCAGTGGTGTACAATTATGCTCTGTATTTCAGGCCACCCTTTGGCTTCGATCCCAGCTATTTTGTCCAAGGCCTTCTGCACTTCTTTCGGCAACCCCTTTTTAATGATAAAATAGAATAAAGCTGTTGATTGATTCCATGCCGTACCAGTTTCGCTTCTCCATAAGTCTTGCACTCGCAAAATGAATTGCGCAGGATCCTCATTCTCCTCCATCGTGCACTGCATCACTGCAAGTAAGTCTGGAACGTCGGGGAAATGCACGCCGCAATGCATCCCACACTTGTGCTCGAACATTGTTGAATGGTGATCCATCGTGTCGATCACAGCTCATTGTTACTCCCGGGATCCCTACTCTTTCCCAGATTGTGCCTGCTTGGTCCCCGATTGCTGATACTAATTAACTTTTTACATCACCTATAGCAGTGGCGGTGGGTGGTATATACAGGGGTTCATTAAACCCTACCGCTGGCCTAGTCATTAAGGGATAGATTTTTGTTACTTTGTTTTCGGTTGTAGTTGTTGAGCATTCCCCTTTTGGTGTCCCGCCTACTTCTTCAGGTTTTTTCTGCTTTTCTATCATTCGGCTTGTACCTACCTCTGCCGTGGGGTCAACTTCCTCGAACATTCACCATAAATCTAATACTTCTCTTCAGTTCTGTAACTTTTTCCCTTTGTATCGTGCTAGTAAATGTGCTGATACTAGGTCCAATACTCTTTTGTGAAATGACCCTCCTTCTGGCCAAATTGGTGTAACCCCGTCTCCTTTTATCTCAGTGATCCAAAGATCGTGATATTTCTGTTTCCTGTCGCTATATAGTAGAAGGTGCTGGCAAATATGTGCTAGTGGTGTTACTCCCCCCATGGCAATGTTTCTTTTCCTTTCTTATATATTCTGGTACCCTTGGATCTCTTCCCACCTCTCACTTGGTATGTCAGTTACAATATGTGGAAATAATACGTTCTTTATCAATGCTCACAATTACCATATGTCACATTAGCTTTCTGAGAGGTGTTACCTGGACACCTCTCACAATTTATTTCTTTGCCTATTTTATATCAATCACAAATTACTTGTACTGAAATACTTTAGCGTGTTCAACAAGACATATACACAAAGCAGACCAACAAACATATAATCATGCAACATACACATGCACTGCCTGCGCGCGTTCACATTCACTCCCCACCTCTTTCACCTTTATTATGTTTCAAGATTTCTTACCTTCACGGAAAAAGAATATTCTAAAAAATAAAACTACTCCGAGTCTACTCGAGACCCCTATTTTTCTCTTTATCGGTCGGGACAAATGCTATGCGGCGCCGCCTTCTACCCCGTACGGGCTAGGATACCACTTCTCTTCTTCTCACTTCTTACAACACCTAATGGCCATATAAAGGATAGATCAGAAAAGCCTCACCGTCACTCACACAGACCCTATTCTTAACTACCCTCCCTTTGTTTGCTAATTCCCTTCATCCCGTATTTCCCCTTACCTTCCTTTGGGGTCTTTGCAACCGGGACTCCACGTGTTCAGTCAGGTACTCCGAGGGTCACCGCTCAAGGCCGGACCTCGCTCAGGTCCTTCCCCCAACCAAGCCGTGGCCTGCCTTGGCGAGCAGCCTTTTCGATCGGGTATTCGTCAACCGGGAACCCTTGACCCTTTCTTCTTGATGTGCACAGTCTGGTCAACCGCGGAGGCGATGGTCTTGCCGGGGGCGTCCTGGATCTCGCTGCCGGGCGGTGCATGCCTCGAGGCACCTCTATAAATCACGTCGTGGGGGTCACCAAAAATGTAGGTGCCTTTCCCCGGCTTACTACGTGTGATAGAAAATAAAATAACCAACCCCTTTCGGGGAAGAAGGCACTGAAACCCGGCTGCAAGAGTTCAAAGGATGGTTTATTTCTCCAGCTAGGAAATAACCCAAAAAACTCCCACCACCTCATTTACATCACACTTATATTTATATCAATTAAAGTAACTCTAACAGAAAAAGCTAAATGGACCCGATTGGCCAGGCGATATGGTGCTGAAGGTGTGGGTGGCATCTGTTCCTCCTGGTTGGCTGAGTGGCTGACGAGATGACAGACGTCAAACATCTTGTGCTCCACACAGGTCAGGGTCCGGTCACTGTGGTCACTACCTAAGCTAATATGTTACACATTAAATAACAAATTATCTAAAACATTTTATGCTACTTTTCACATTTCTACATAAGTCACACACAATGATTATTGTCAGTACAATTGGGTCACTCGTGGCTTGTAATTGAAGGCCTTGACCCTTATTGTGCATGTAAAAGAATCAGGCTGTGTTTCGCATCTCTCCTAGGTTTGAAACCCATTAGTACAAGTAAAAACAACATACATATATAGTAGTAAAAATGCTTATGGTTAGTAAGGAGTGTGTTGGGTGGGTTTCGCAGCAAGGGCGAGGTTCTGGCACTTGAAAGAAATACCTTAAAGGGAACGCAGGGTCAAGATGGCAATAAATTGTTCTAAAATGGGGATGGGTGGCTGGCACGTTTATGGGGATGAATCGAGCGGAAAGTGCTTAGCTCATTCTGGTTCACATGCTGGTTCTCAGGCGAGCAGTGATCTCAGAGGAAGAAAACTGTATCATATTGGTTGTTGCAACTTTCTCCGGCTTCTGCGTGAGAATGGAAGCGCAGAGCTTTCCTTTGCAGGGGGAGTACAAGGGTGGGGGCCAGCCAGCTGCCTGCACGCCTTGTGTGTGTGTCTCTGTCCTTGGCTGCTGCGGTGGAAGGGGAGCTGAGCATTGCTGTACTATCGCAGTGAGGCCTGTTTACCCAAGATGGAGTCGAAAGGGGCACAAAAGATGGATGCCCCTTGTCCTGCACAGTAGTCCCATCTATGCAGCAGTCAACTGTGGTTAACTTTACATAAGGGCAAGGGGCAATCCCACTACCGGAGGCACGTGGTCCAAGCTCTGTACTGAGGAGAGTACGACGCGAGGGGGCCTGGGGACCCCTTGCTCCCATACATAATTTAGCCAAATCCTACCTTGTATCATTTCAAGGGAGCTGATCGGGGATGCCCCACCTGGGGGTCTTGTCTGCATATTTGTTTATGGCTATGTCCAAGCTTCCAAGTAGGACCATAGCACAGACGACATTCTGCCAGTGTCAAATCACCCCTCTGTAGGGTGGTAATCATGGGAGTCATACTGCTGCTTATTATTGCCATTTATACAGCATTATTCCAAGTGGTAAATAATGGCATTTGCACAAATACCACTAACAGTCTGCATTTCCAGCAGTTAAAGAATGATCAGCAGAGGAAATAGTCTGGCCCCAGTAGTATTAAATACTGTTAACTATAACATATTTATATTTTGGGTGCAGAGGTCCTTTCCTGCAATCACATCAATCCTACATCATTACCTCGATGTTTAATGATCGTACCTGGCCTACGCTTAAGTTCTTTTATGCTTTTTAATGAACAGCTTAAGTCTAATCCTATTTGTAGTTTTTAGATTCTGTCTGCTTCTCCCACCTGTGCCTCTACTGAGAAAGAAAACATTTATTTCAAAGAACCTGTTCTCTGGAATGGTGCAACTGAGGAGGGCCTAGGATCAGTGCCTATCAATTTGTGCCATAACACAGAAAACAACAACCACCAGCATATCATTATGATCATGGACACAAAGACAGCCCAGCACCAAAGCGCTTTGCAATTCTCTGCTGAGCATGACTACCAACAGCAACCCAAGACAAGTCTTTATCCCCTGTGAGTGTCATCCATGATGTGTGACTGACATGTACCATGTTTCCAGGCATAGAAAGTAAGAGGTTATGTCTAGATTTCCCTTACTAACTTAGGGTAACACCCCAAGTATTACAACATTTACCAAATGTGTCAAAGCCGCTATACCTGAGAATGAAGGAGGCCAAGTGACCTGTTCATGCAGCTGCTCACTCTGCCAACCCAGAGGAGAAATACTCATTTCCATATCAGTCTAGTCCTGGGTCAAGGGCAGCCCAGAAATGGAATGCCAGTCCTTTGTCCTCTGAACAATACTACCAGCAGCATCCAGAGATGGATATGTATGCAATGTTGGGCATCGTCGGCGAGGTGCAATGACTCTTTAGGCTCAGAGTGTATGGGTTCCATGTCTGCCTTACCCTTACTAGTTTATGGTAAATCCTCAAGGGTTTCAGCATTTGACAAATACATGAGTCATATTGTAGAGCATTATTATGGTCAAATAAACTGTTCTCTGGGGCTGCCGCCTACTTAGGAGGGTCCACAATCATGTGTTGCTCTCTGTGTCAAACCAGAGGAGAAATATCCACTTGCATATCAGTCTGATCCCACCCATAGGGAGAGCCATGCACTGAAAGGACAGGCACAAACCCAGTGCAATGCAGTGCACTATTATTGGCAGCTGTCAAATGAATTAAGCATTTTTGAATCTCATTATTTCCCTTCCCTTGACTCCCTGCAAAATGGAGTGAACAAGGAACTCGTTGAGTTACACCCCCCAACAACAAACACATGGTGCATTGTCTGCTGCACACCACACCACTGTTCCTCCTGTAGCATTAGTATTGGCACCTAGAGGCCAAAACCACAAAGGGACGTCAGTTAAACTTAGTAAACATATATCATCACTGAAGGGATTTATTTTATTTTCGTTATTTCACATAGAGAAGATCTAGCTCAGAGGAGGAGTTTGTATTTGTATTTTATTGGGATTTATAAAGCGCTTTGGCCAAAGTGTTGTACAGCAAATTATAAATAAAATGGTACAATAAATAGGAGGCAAATAAAATACGGTATGTACGCGGCTAAGTAAAAGGGGGTAACAAGAGTAAATTAACTTTAAAAAAATATATATTTTTATTGGCATAGTCTTTAATAACAAACATTAATTCCCCTATAACAACCCACGCCCCCCTACCAGCCCACCTCATCCCCGGACCTCCACTCCCCCTCTCCACTTCCCAATGTGCTTGTTACCAATATAACACTCCAAGGTGAGCCATAACCCATATTTGACACGACATTGCCCCATCAAGCTATACCCAAAATGCGCAGCTTTTGAAGGCAGCGTACAACATTATGGTCTTCATGTAAAATGTTCAACAATAAATTTCATTCTTTAGTGAAGTTAGCATGCTGCCCTTGTTTGGAGTATGTTATCCATTCCAACGCCAGGAAATTCCAGACCTTCGCAAACCAGTCTCCAATGTGGAGTGGATCTTTCGACTTCCCCTTTTGGGCAATCACTAGCAAAGCCACCAGCTGTAGCATGACAAACACTTTCAAAACATAATTGGGACTCTGTCTAAAGTGTTCCTCCAGTATCACCATTAAAGAAGATCTCAAAGTTCTGGGTTCTTTCAAACCAAACATCTGCAACATACATTTATTAACCACTTCCCAAAATGAAGCTATAACAGGGCAGCTCCACCAAACATGTTTCCAGTCCCCCACACCCTGCATTCCCTCCAGCATCTATCTGAAATACAGGGCGTCATTCTCTTTAGAAGCGCCAGTGTATAATGCCATTGCACTAATATCTTGTACCAAAATGATCTAAGTTGGATCGACCTGGTAAGTCTAAGAACTGCTTTCCATAATGTATCCCAAGCTTCCTCTGACAATTCCTCCCCAAGAGTATAATGCCAATGGTATTTATATCTAATTGAGTACTTTGAGGCATTGTCTACCATTAATTTATAAAGATTTGAAATCAAAGCCTTATTCCCTAGGTTAGATGTTACACATTTTTCAAAAGGTGTAAGATCTCTCACTGCCGCCTTCCGAAACGATGGGGCAAGGATCCAATGTCTAACCTGGAAGTATTGAAATCAACTTGTTTTCCCGTAAGCTAAAATCTTGTTTACATTACTGAAAGGATTTTGGGTCGTGTCCTTGAAACAAATTTCTCACCCTCTGAAATCCTGCATGTTTCCACTAAGTGAATGCTTTGGGCTCAAGACCTGGAGTAAATTGGGGGTTATAAAAAAAGGCTGTAAGGGGATAAGGAAAAGTCGTCAATTGGTATTTCTTAACAGCAGTATCCCAGACTTCCTTGACCAAACTCATAATCACACTTGCATGCATATTCTGAGGTCCATCTGGTGTAGGCATCCATAGTTTGTCCCCAAGACAAAGGCCTCCCAGCACCCTCTCCATCTGTATCCATCTTTTCCCCATGTCCCCAATACACCAATCTCTAAGGATCCTGATTTGCGTTGACTGGTAGTATTTCATAAAGTTCGGGAGACCCCACCTGCCCTTCTCCGTAGGAATCATTAGCGTACTTAAAGCTAAACTTGGGGAGTTATTGTTCCATAAAAACCTTGAAATTGCACCATTATGCTTCTGAAAGAACGCTAGGGGAACCCGAGTGAGTAATGCCTGAAACATGTATAACATTTTTCGGAGTAATATCATTTTCACTGAGTTAATTCTGCCCAACCAGGAAATGGTGAGTGGACTCCACTTTAATAGCTGTGCCATAATACCTTTCAGCAGAGGAGGGTAATTAACTTCATACAATCCATCAATCGTAGAAGTTATCATCACTCCTAACAATTTCATCCCACTCTGCGCCCACATAAATTGTGTGCCTGACCTTAACGCCAGTTCCTCCGCTGAAGAGGGGGATAGGTTTAGAACTTCTGATTTTGTTTCATTTATTTTTAGACCCCCTACCTTCTCACATTTTACAAATTCCTGCGTCGCTGCCTGTAATGTATGCAGAGAGTCTGAGGCCAAAAGTAGCATATCATCCCTGCATGCCATAATGTTATGGGCGACACCACCGAATTCTATTCCTTTAATATCTTCTAACTGTCAAATCATGGCCAGTAATGGTTCCAAATGGAGTGCATACAATAGCAGAGATAAGGAGCAGCCTTGTTTGGTCCCACGTTGTAAACAAATGGGCAAAGATAAGCGACCCTTTATCAATAGTCTCGCTATTGGCTGTTCATAATTTACCAACATTTTGTCTATACATTTAGGGCCAAAGCCCATCTTTGCAAGGGTAAGAAAAAGAAATTACCATTCGACCCGATCAAAGGCTTTTTTGGCATCAATGGAAACAGTGACCTCTGGGATCTTTTCTTCTCAATTTGTATGTTCTACGGATAATATCGTGTGTCTGCCGACCCTTGATGAAACCTGTTTGGTCTGGGTGTATTAATGAGGGAAGTAACTCTATTTCCTGGTTCACAAGACTTTGGTGTAGATCTTAGTGTCTACATTCATCAATGGCATCGGACGATATGACCCACAGTTAGCCGGGTCTTTGCCCGGTTTGGGGAACAACACCATTTTCACCTCTGCCATGGGGGGAGAGATTCTTCCCGAGGCTGTGAAAGAGTTATATAATTGAGTTAATTTAGGAGGTAATATATCATAGTATGTTTTGAAAAATCTTGCCGTAAATCTGTCCGGACCAGGTGATTTATTTAACGGGAGATCATGAATAAATTGCACCACCTCCTCTTGAGTGATATTAAGTTCAAGGCACTCCCTATCAATAAGCATGAGACAAGGAAGGGTGACCGAGTCCAGATATTCCCGCTGAAGAGGCAAATCAGGAAGTTCTGACCGGTACAATTCTGTATAAAAAACATTGAATTGCGTTGATATAGGGGGGTTTCATTAATCACATCCCAAGAGGGGAGCCGATTCTTTTGTATAATACGAGAAGCTGCTCTATGGACAGAGTTGATTAGCTAGGAGACAATCTGTCTTACTAGCCTTAATGTATAACCTTTGCCTAAGCAAAAGTAGGGATCTTTCAACCTTCTTAGTTGGACATAGCGGAAGCCTACCAGCTGCCACCCTAAATGCTTTTTGTATAGTTGGGCTGGTATTCGTTTCCATATCTTTCATTACCTTCCTAAGATCCTCCTCCAGTTCTAATTCAAGCACCATTTTCTGCTTGCGTCTACTTGCCTCTTCCGCAATCAATGCACCCCTCAAGGTTGCCTTGAAGGCATCCCATGTTACATTTATCGCAGTTTCCCCAACAGGATTTAACTAAAAAAACTCATTAATATGCGATGCCAATTTCTCCCTGATTACGGGGTCCTGTAATAGTTCCGATGGAAATCTCCATGCCCAGTGTCTCTGACTTTCCTGAGTGACCGTTAACTCCAACGTTATTGGTGCATGATCCGATAAAGCTATAGCATGGGTCGTAATTTGGTGAATACTACCCAACAACGGGATAGATATCCAAATATAATCCAATTGCGAGAATGAGCGATGCACATGAGAATAAAATGTGTAACCTTTTTCAATCCCTCTGAGAACCAGCCACGCATCCACAAGGGACAATTGTGCAAATTTTTCTTGTAACATAGCGACGGGGGAACCTGGGCGAATCGGGTCTTTATATTACGAGCTTGAGCAGGGTTGCATGCCAAATTGAAAAAGTAGTCCAAACAGGAATGTACATCTATATTTGATTCCACGTGCCTGAAGAGGTTTCATCACCGTTTGCATATCTCTTCGCTTTAAAGAGTCATCAGAGATAGATCCTAGTACAGTTGGATTTCTGCCCCATTATATATAATCAGTGTTGCTGTCCATGCCGCTTTCAGTATTTTCTCCTTTGCAGATATAATGCACAGGCAGCCAATACATCTCTGGGGCGAGATCCCAGTTCTGTCATCTTCAGTCCCGTTCTGTGAACGCGATCTAGCAAAAAGATTATATCCTCTTTTTGCTGCTATAAGATCTGTAAAAATCTTTGTTACAGCATCTTTCAGGTCTGGATCTAACACTGATTCAAGGAGGTTTTTTATTCGAATGTTAGAACGTCTGGAATGATTCTCTAGGTCTTTATATGAATTTCCAAGTTGTGTGTGATCCTAGAAAGTTCCTCAAGAGCAACATCCGATAGCTTAGTCTTCTCTACTAGTTCCTGAATTGCTCGCTCATTGGAGTCCACACGATCCCCTAGAGAGGAAATGTCTTCGCTAAAGTCTGCCAAGTAGTGTCTTATTTCGGTGGTGAACGTAGTGAACTGTGCTTGGAATAAGGCAGAGAACTTATCCTGAAAATCCTGAAAGCTTTTGGTGAAATCTTCTTTGGATGCTGCCATTTCTAAATCTTTGGTGGAAGAAGCCAGGGTTGACTGCATCACGCTTGGGTCTGTAGGTAGTGTTGCCTCTGATCGCCTTGCCAGAAACATTTCCAAAGGGATTTGCTGTTTTGAAGAGGGGTGAGGCTGCCCATCCGGGGCCTGCTTCCTTCTGCCACCTGGCATGTGCCTGAATCCTTATATCTTGCCTCAGGAAATGAAAAAAGCACACAGCAACAGCTTCTATTTTATATGCCACAGAGTCCTTGTGCCAGATGCCAAGTGGCTACTTAAACGTGGTGCAGAAAAACTGTTAATCTTCCAACACTTCACTAAAGTGTCAATACCTGATTTCCGCCCTTGTGGGAGGCAAGAATGTTGACTTTACCATCTGGGTGAGGGAACCGTTCCAGTGTTCTATGGTGCCCTTTCAAAGCGTAAGGAGAGATCAGTTCCATGTTAAAGGGAGGGCTAGTGCCTCACAACACACCTTCCATACATCGGGCCGCTCCGCTGCATCACTTTACCAGCACCCGGTAAGGCACGCTGTTTACTGTATTTGTCCTTACTTCCCAGGAGCTGCTACACATCACAGGTTTCCATCCAACATCCCCCTCCCCCTACCCCCAGGCACAATCCGCTGCAGGAACCACCTCCTTTTAGCTTGTTAGCAGCACACACGGATACCCCGATCTTCTGTGTGCACAGGACCATCCTGACACCAGTTAAAAATACCAGTCGAAATGGCGGCACTTACTTCCAAATCTCCCGGGCCCAGGAGCACACCTTGCAACACTGCTGCTCCAGACTAGAAGTACCCACGACCGCCGCACCACAGGCTTACCGCTCCCATGACCCTCTGCTGATCAGCTTCGTTGGGAGGGCATGGAGAGGTGATAAGAGAGGAAGAAGGGAAGAAGAGTGCCTCAGTCCTGCAAGGGTTAAGGTGAAGGAAGTGACCGGACATCCAAGTTTGGACAAAAGAGCGATTGTAGAGACAGAGGAGTGAAAGGAGTCAGAGAAGGAGGGAGCTCTTTTTGCCATTTAGATGGTGGCATTCTTGTTTTTAGTTTTTTTCTGCGCTGTGCAGATACTTTTTTTTTACACAAAACAAAGAACCATTAGCACTACGGATGCTTGGATAGAGTATGCTCGGCCTGAAAATCCACTACAGTCAGTAGTGCCCAGAGGTTGTTATCACCTAAGTACTGTGTGGCGGTGAGGTCGAGACCAAAATGCAGAGGCTGTACTGTTATAGTGAACTAGGGTGGGTACAGGTACGTGGCATAGTACTTGAAGAAACACTGTACAGTTGTTTTTTTGTGATGTTAACTGTTTTAAACATACGAAGATGAATCGATTTGTCCATAATCACACAATATGCAGAGGTGGCGTTTCCACACTGAGCAAGTGAGCCTCCTTCCAACACACGACATTTCCTCTAATGCCCATTATGTGCACTAATGGATGCCTTAATAGATTATTCTGACAAATGCCAGTGAAATGTCTGGTATTAACTATGAACTGGCAGAGGCGGTATCAGTCTCAAGCAATTGTGCACTGCTGGTGTGGTATGGCTGACATTTTGGACAGGACATGCTGTGTTAGCAGTGCCTCCAATGGTTTCAAATAACCCTTGTGTTTACCGTTTGTTAACATGTGTACATGTATGCTAGCTCCACTGATGGCTTCTGAACACATATTTTCTCCTGATTCATTCCGAGACCCCCTTGGTTGCCCCAGCGCGTGAACTTAGCTGATCCCCTCTGGCAGAGATCAGTTTTTTTAAAATTATTTGTGAAGCACTTTTATTCTGTAAATGTCCAAATCCCTCCTGCAAATATTGCAGGACAAAATTACAGGACTCGATACCCGCCCATGCGCTGTCTATGCCGCATGATGGAGCACTGACTACATAGAGCAGTTGATTGACAAGTGACGACAGGGCACTATTCGGCGCCAGATGCCCTGCCATTGGTATGCAAAGTCAGTCAAACAAGGGTTTGAAACTGGATAGTGAGAAAGGCGATGTTGATACGCTGCGGCAGAGAATCTTTCTTTGTTGGAAAGGCAGTATATATATATATATATATAGAGAGAGAGAGAGAGAGATGTATATGTGAAGGTCATATTTTCAATGAATCATGAGGCACCTGTCAAGAGTGAACCAGTCAGAATTGGAGCATTACTTATGATGTTGCTATCAATACGCTCTCAGACAAAACAGTGAAATACTAGGCCCAATATCCACTACATGAAGGAAGACAATTGAAATTACATCTGTATGAATGTTCTGGTCATAAATCAATGACTGAGCCGAGTCCTCAGCCATGACAGGATCGCTAAACAAGATGTCTTCCCCGCGCGCTTGATGTTCTGACATGGCCAGATTGCCAGCGAGGACCAAGCGCTTCCGTCCCCTAATGGGTATTACTGGAGCTGTCAGCTGGGAGACATATGTCCTCCTGGAAACATGTCCAGGCGGGTGTCAGCCTGTAATCTAACCTCTCAAGCATCAATTACTTGCAGCAGGGGTTTGACTCAGAGCGCCAAATAAACATATATCCATCACACTGCATTTTCTAATTTGCCCCTAGATTTTTGTCTCAGCGTTCAGAACGGTTAGGATTATACTTCACGGAGCACGTGGCTTTCATTCTCCTTAGTCCTTAAGAAAAATACTTTAAATATGTCCTTTTTCTTGCTCGGCTTCTAGGGTTGAGAATGAAAGGGTCATAGGGCATCAGTCCAAGATGGCGGTGCAGAACGCTAAAGTGCACTAGCAGCACTTTATTTTGGCAGTAATGGAATTACCACCACTTTTACTGCACTGCCAAAGTACAGTTTTGGACTTAAATACAAGATTTACCTGCAACAAGATGCAAGCCCAAAAGGCAAAACATTGGTGGAATTACTGTGACATAATTACCGCTCACTGTAAATCCCCAAAAATCTCTTTGGAAGACCCATGGACTCTAACAATGCAGACTTACACAACTTTACCACTGCTTGTAATCAAACAGCAATCCTGCCAGAATGAGCCAAGGTAACAGCGAGCGAGTTTGGCAGTAGCTCCATGGAAGTACCGCAACATTACCACCAAACTCATAATGAGGTCCATAGTAGTACAATTTGCTTTCACAATCTTATTGGTCAGCTTCTTAAAGCATGTATCAACACTCGCATTAAGGCATGATTTTCAAGTGCACACAATAATAATTCCACATGCAGAAAGTGTTGCGAATAGTGGCACAGGACGCTGGTTAGTATAACCACAAGCACAAATGGCAGTGATGTACAAAATCTCTGGCCGTGCGCAGTATTGATATGATGTGATAGGTTAATTTATAACACGCGCAGTATTGATATGATGTGATAGGTTAATTTATAACACGCTTAATACCCAGGGGTTTCTAAGCACAGACCCGGGATCGAACCAGTGTTGCTCCGTGTCGTCTTGCTTCAAAGGCGAGCATGTTGTCGCTGAGCTATCCTCCCGAGACAATTTCTGCAAACAAAAATTCCTACAGACTTTCAGTCTTCACAAAATGACCAATTAGTTTGTGCAAACAATATATAATGTGAATGTACACAAGTAATTCATTAATGATTATTGCATGAACTATGCATGAAGCATTCAGTATTGCATATAATCAAACCTGGTAATTTACAGCTCATCTGATTTGAAGATTTATACAAAGATCATTATGTTGTCCATTCCATCTTACAATGTACACTTCACAACAAACAATGCATACATCATCCAATGTGATAGAAAACAACTTCATCCTCCAAAAACGATAACATTCTTTCCAAAACCAACAAACAGAATCAGTTTATATACAATACACAACATCATATTAATAAACTCATAATCAAGCTGAACATAGGGCTCAACTAGCCTAGGTGAATATTTTCTGCATATGGACATCTGATTCTTGTTCCAGCGATCTTCATGTAAGCTACTTTCGACAAGTTGGAACCTGATTGCCTTTGTTCTTCCTCACAACCATTTACTTACCAACTGGAAAATAATAGACTTGAATTAGTCATAAGTGTCATGTGTACTCATTAATAATTTGACATTCATCATTGTTTATTTGCCATGAACCAATAAGATGGGATAATGTACCTCTTCTCATAGTGCCATATCATCAGACTACTTTATTGTTCAAAAATGCTTCTGTTGAGTAGGCCCACCAGTTGTGGTCTAATACACAAAGCAACAAGAGTGGACATATCGACCATAATGATTTCTAATAATGCTTATTGATCTAACCCAGGTGACATCCTTTGCTTTTTCTGTTTCAGTATTTTGCCCTGATGTCACTGGGTTACGGGGAATACCCATCTATGGGTTCAGACTTTCTATCTTTAGCACAGTTATGTAACTGATTCCCCTGGAGTGCTGTGGAAACAGTATCATTAGAGACCCCTAGATTGGCCCAGGATCTGAGTATTGTGACAGGGGCTACTCACCACAATGTTCAGTGGTGTTCCCTGAATTGTTCTTATGCTACTGCTGCTAAAAATACACACATTTCACTGCTACATGGCAGACAGCACAGTGCACTGTCATGTAGCGGAAGGCATCTCTGGTGCTCTAATGTGGTGTGCTGCTTACCTCTATGACCATTGAATGGGAGGGGCTGAAAAAAGATCCCTTTAAAGGCATGAAATATGCCTGGACAAATCCTACCTGCGTGGCCCTGGTGACGCAGCTAGGATATGTGCAGGGAAACCTCTGGTCTGACTTTGGAAAATGGGACTATTGCATCTGTACAAAAGGAACTTGATACAGTGCTTGACCTCATAGGTTGGGGCATGGAAGATCCTTTTGGCTTCTGTCATGATTCAAGGGTACTAGGAATAAAATGAGCACCAATGATGACAGATCAAATCTGTATTAAATCAATTTTTGTAAATGATGTAATGGTTTATTGAGAAGCCACCCTCAACACAGTAATTTCCTTCCTTCCCTCCCCACTCAAGGTGTTACACAACAAACTGTTTAACATATTCTTTTCTTTAGCCCTACTTCAGACACATATCATGCTGTTTGAATGCCTCCCACTGATCTAACAATGAGCCAAGAACCAGGCTACTGTACGCGAAATATATGTGTATTTACTTAAATAAAAGTAACAGAAATTAGCATGAAAATGTCAAACAACACTTTATCCATGGCACAACACACTCCACTTCTCTCAGCATAAATAAATCACAAAAGTGAGTTGAAAAGAACACAATCACAATTCTTTACTTTCTGGAAATTTCACTTCATGAAATAATGAAACTGATCAATAATCAAAACAATTATCTGGTAGTGTTGTGGGATTTTGAATTTCATGCAGGCTTAGATGGCTAGCAGTAGAATTTCAAGATTGGTACAAATACATATGGCAATTATGATTTCGCCCACACTTTTGGTTTAAAATAAAAAAAGGGTAATTTAGCGGTTTGTTTCAGACCCCCCCTTGCTTTGGTCTTTGTTGGGAAGTCAGACAGAAAAGTTGGAATGATTTGGGGAATTTTGGATTTCAGACCCCCTCCACTGAAAGGCCTGTGTTGGGGAAGCTGAATAAAAAGGTTGAACTGATTTAAGAACAAAGACACTCTTTTTCCTTAAAGAAGTTGGGGTCAGCAAGACAAAAAGGATTACCCAATTAAATTATAGGCTATAGTTTTAAGTGCACACTGGGAAGTGAGCTTTGTTCATTTCGAATTTTAACAAAATTCACCCCATAGTGTTCTGCCAAATGGGGAATTAATTCAAATAATATTTTTAGTTAAATAGGTTAATGGTCTACACAGTGTTGCCCCCTTCCCTCCAGTATAAAGGGAAAGGATTCAAGGCAAGCAGACCTCTCCACTGTGTGGTTTCCCAGGGCTCAGTTCTACTTACATGGAAAGCCTCTGTTTTAAGTTCAGGAAATCCAGCTGCATCTCGGGACGCTCTGGAAAGATAAGGCAGGGGTCTGGTCACACCATACTCAAAGATAGCCTCCTGCTCTCCACCGTAGGACCCAGTCAGCTTTGAGGCACTCTCAGTAATATCCTCTGGTGTTTCCTTACAGTTGTCAGATGGTAAGTTTCAGCAGCTCTCTCTGTCTCTTTGTCTGTCAGTCCCTGTGTCCCTTCCTTCTAGTGCAGTCCCCCTTTTATAACAATGATGACATCACCAATTTTACAATCTTGGGAAGTATCGTGCAATAATTCCCACAACTAGGATTGGACAGTTACCCCTCTCTTTCCTCCCAAACCCAGCCTCCAAGTCAGGATTGGTTTAGGGGGCTGGAGAAACATATGGCAATTCCCATTTGTAATCACCATATGTTCTCCTTTCAACATTTTTGCAAAAACTGGTTTGTAATGCAACTTCCTAATTTTACTAGCAACTGCCATAATATACATATTTTCAGATTCAGCTAATCATGGGGAATTAGATAAGCCGGCCACCAGGCCCATACCATGTAGCACGGCCATTTGGCAAATTTCTGCCGTTTCCATAAAAAGTTATTACCCATTTCCCTAATTTTATTCTCCACCTGTTCACTAGCTCTCACCTTTGGAACATGTTCAGATCAGCCAGAAACATAATTTAACTGGGCATTACAGTTCTCTGAGTCACAGGTGGAGGAATTGTACATCACTACAATCGCCTGAAAAATACATTAAAAAATGGTACGTAAATGAAATCAGTATGGATTATGGTTGCTGAAAAAAAGGCCTACATGATAATAGTCCTTTTAAATTAATTGTGAATCTTCATGTGGGACAAATGTCCCTTTTCCTGCCTTCTGGCCATTTGTTTTCACTGGGTCAGCCTGCACCCAGCGTTTTTTTTGTATCAGTCTCTTTGTGTTGGAAGCTTGCTGTTTGAAGTTGTTGCCCCCGTTTTCACACATATTGGTCATGCTCCAGCCAAGGGGAACTTCTCCTGCAGTCAATGCCTTCAGAGGTTTGTAATTAAATGGGAGATGAAGTTTCCTACAGCTAGCAAAAGGATTTGTCTTGGCCTGACATTTTTCCATGAAAACAAAGTGGCTTTTCCGATGTCACTGGTGTTTTCCATGTGAAACATGACATACAGTGCTTTTTGTCAACCTGCATATCATGTCTTTTCCCTGACATTTTTCTGTGAGAAGTGATACATTTTCACATTTAAACTGCTTTCATTTGCACACACCTGTGGAAGCCGTTTTTGTGTCACTGTTTAAAAATCCTGTTTTCCATGTGAAATGGATCTTTGATTCCTCTTTCTTTTGTAAATTAAAATGCTGCTTTTCCTTTGTTAATGAGGTAGGCCACTTTTCCTCATGGCTCTTCAATTTTACTTGAAAAAAAACAAAAGAATAAGCCATTTTTGTTTCAGTGTTTAAAATCCTGCTGTGAAAGGGACTTCTGTTTGGGGCTTTTGAATGCACCCCACAATGCCATTATGAAATTCAAGGAGCACAATGTTAGCACCATCCTCTTACATTCTAGTTGGCAAAGCCCACCGGCCACTCCTATCTGCCTCTGCTTGAGAGCAGGGGTAATAAATGTTGTGAGACGTTCAGCACCCCAATCGCTGAACAATTTGCACCACGTATACTTTGGTAATAGGAACATATAAATGTGCAAGAGAATTCCCTCATGATACTGCACCAGTCACCATTATAGAGGTCTAACAGTGCCGAGGCTCAGGCAAAGAGAGGTGTATCGCACCTCTGCCAGGGGTATCCAGGCCTTGGAATGCAAGTGTATAGAAAGGGGCAGCAGAGGAGGAAAAAAGCAAAGGAGGGAAATGTTACAGTCATATGAAATATTTGTACAGGTAAGAAATTAAATGAGGGGAAGTGATGGACCTGTTGATAGTTTGAATGGTGTTACCCACTTTTGGTGAAATTCTTTCTTGACAGGCCGCCTTTCCAAAATGGTGACGTATCGGGAAATAGCAAATGTGCTTTGCGCACATGCGGGAGGCAAAACCGGAAGTGGTGGTTTTGCGACCGGAAGGGTAAGGAGGAAGACGGGAGAGGTAAGAGGTATGGGACAAACTTAGGATGGAAAGCAGAGGGGGGTAGTTGTGCAATGGGGCAGAGTTACAAGGGGATTGGAGTGGAGCCTGCAGGAAAAACAGTGATTTTTGGCGTGTCCCCCTCATAACTCAAGGGAGATGGGGGAGTTTGTCGGGATGGAATGGGGTTTGTGGGGGTTTCCCACATTAGACAAGGAACAAGTGGAGAAGTGGGCACTAACTAATGTCTCATTGCAGTAAGAAATATGGACCCAGGAACATGGGTTTCAGAAAATGCGGATGCAACATGACATCTTACCAACAGACCCACAGATCTGCTTATGCACCAACAGCCCCTCAACCTGAACCTCAAGCTCTATCATAAGGATAAGTGAGTGACCCTGAAGACAATTCCATGTTAAGGTGGCCTTCAGTATGTAGGTCCTTTGCAAATCCGCTGCTGACAATGCAGTCCCAAGGCTGCTTTTTGTGCAATAAGTCGGCTCTGCCAGCACACCTATGGGGGCTCTCTGAGAGTTAAAGATACTAATCCCCTTTTATTTGGTTGCTTGGATCTTCTGGGAATAATCTGCATGTATAGCACCTCTTGCCAATCACTGTACTGAGCTGCAGTTGCCTAGTTAGAGTAACAGATGGCAGTAGGGTGAGCCCAAACAACCGTGGCAAAAAAACTGCTCAGTTTACTGGACAACCTGCCCTTTGTCCAGCACTGAACAGCACCAACAAAATAACAGGAGGGTGTGAGTGGAAAAGTAGGAAGTGGTGGAGGAGGCCCATAAACTGCTGACCAAGCTTATTTGGCCACCATGTTGGCAGAACACTGTGAGTCGTTTTGAATCACTGAATCAATGGCAAGTGAGTGCACTGTATGGTGGGATTTCCCACTAGGCTGGAAATGGGTGCTGGTCAGTCTTCATGCACAAAGTAGAGGAAGTAGGATTGGAGAAGAAATTAACTTATGCAATATGTACCTAGGCAAGAGAAAATGGTGATGTGGGCAGCTTATGCACTTTCATTCCCTTAAAATACACAGGTGAGGATGCCTTAAAACCTGTGGGAACACAAATGAATTTGCTCCAAAAACAGACTCCCACATGAAGCACTTTGCCAGGAGGAGTTGGAATTTGTACAGTACATAGAGCATGTCTATCTGGTTAAGCAACTTCTCAATGGTTTGGAGATAGCTTTATGCATGTGCATTCATTATCAGTGTTACATATGGGGCCATGCTGCTCCTTGAGGCTCCTATCTGAAATAACAAATTGAACAAAGACTACAAGGATGCGGTTGCCCTTTGCACTAACCACATTTATTTTTTAATTAAGTTTATGGTTTATTTCAAACCATACACAGTTAAATAGACAAATACATAGCTATACAGTAGATTTTGCTGAAAGAAGAGACAAGAAAAAACGAATAATTAAAAAGTAAAATTTTACAAAAAGGAATCCCAAGTCCTTTCCCATTCATTACTAAAGCAAGCAGTATCAAATATCAAAGTCTCATCATGTCCACTCATCAGGCGAGCCCATAACATATCAGTTCACATTTGAGCCTAATTTTTAAAAAAGCAGCCAAAAATCTTAGACCTACATGTCCCCAGACCAGACCAACATTCAATAAATATAAATTGGATGTTTCTAAAACTCCTTCAACTTAAAAAAAAAAAGGCAGAAACAGAGATGAATACTTACACCTTCTCAAAATCTCTAATCTCTAAAGTTGGTAGTATATTTAAAAACACAAACGCATTAATAGTCTAGCAAGATTTCTCCCTGGATACTTTTCGATATACCATTTTATACCAAAGTATGGAAACAAATGTACATATTGTTTAAACAAACACTTACTTGATAGATAGTCCTCATTTTACTACTTTTCCAAATCAACACATGATTTTGCATACAACCTGTATCTCCTTACCTCACCTTAATCATATTAAAACATAATGTACAATACTTACTAAAATCATTACAATACTTTATTTTATTATTAAAAACAATAGAATTTAGATACGAAAATCAGGATTTTTATAAAGTCCAGCAATCTTAATAAAAACCTTACATCTTCTGAGCATGGTCACAGCAAAAGTAGAGAGGAGGTCCAGTTCTATATGTATTACCTGAACAGGTACCAACTGGGGTAAATGTAATCACTCCATATCCTGCCTTTTAGCTTATCCATCCTTAATTTGTCAATGTGAGGGCGTATTTCAATTCCATAAAGTGTAATTGCAATTATTTTCTACTTATAATAAATGATGTGGCATCCATTGAAACCACCATGTTCGTTATTGTGTTTTTATTTTACTAAAGTTAAATGATTTTATTTTTCATCATATCATAAAGCTGACTGTTATGCCTCACACAATGGATTTGAAAACCCAAATAAGAAAGTTGTTGCTTCTATCTCAAAAGCAAATGATTCAAATGTGAAGTAAAGCCTATTTGTTTGGTTTGGGATTTCTTAAATATCATAATGTGAATTTTGTGCACATTTATAGACCAATGCTTAAGGTTAATTAGAGACACAAAAGCATTTAGACTTTTTTGTTAGCCAATCGGAGTGTGATCAAAGATCGTCTGCAGATACTAACTATAATTATAAGGTAGTGGCTACTTTGATTGGGTTATTTGGGCCTTTTTCTGGTTCCTCACTAAAATCAGACAGCTATACATTAAAGAGGCAGAGAGCAAGTATATTTCCCTGTTTTACTCCTTTGATTGTCAGAATTTCACAAGAAAAAGAACCCTCAGCATCAAGTTGTATCCTACATGTTGTCTTTGCGTGGAGCAAAATAATTATATTTAAAAAGCCGAAAGGCATATTACATTGCTTCCATTTTTTCAAGGGATGATTACTGTCAACTGAATCAAAAACACCTGCATAATCAGCACAAGCAAGTTAAAAAAAATCTATATGATTATTAGCAAAACACCAGGATTTGGGCAGACTGAAAATGAATCCATTTAGTAGGCCACTCTGACACTTTCTAAATATAGGCTATAAAATAGGCAAAACATGAATCTTTTATACCCTTAGTTTGATCTTTTTCGAAAGCAAAGAGGCACAATATTTGCCTTTGACATCTCGCAGGACAATAGGGTGATAATTATTCTGATTTTCTCTTCTCCCTTTTTTGAAAACAGGAATAATGTGTGACTCGGTCCAGGAGGCATGTAAAATATGTAGCTTGACTATTTGATTATATAAGCCACATAGAGGGACTGCCCACAGAAGGGCTAAAATCATTAATACAAAATTTGCCAGGACCTCTGGATCAGGTACCCTCAATCTTTTGAGCATTTTTATTAATTTTAAAATATCATTATTATTAAACCTTCCTTCTCATCTAACATATAGAGAATTGTGCTGAGTTTATTGAACATAAGAATCTCAGTGGAATTCTCACTAAAAGGTCTAATCCAAGTATTTTCTCCACCAGGATTTAGTTGTTCCATACACAATTGTTTTCTACTATTCAGAAGAGCCCACATCTATTGAATAATTCTCAGATAAACCACGTAACATTTCTTGCCATTTAGAGAAAAGACAATGGGCCTCATTACACGGAAGGCGGTAAGGGTTAACGGTCACCGGTAATGGTACCGGTGACCGTTAACCCTTACCGCCTTACTACGAGGTCCCTTTGCAGGTTGGTATTTTAATGCCTGCTTTTTAGCAGGCGTTAAAATCCAACCCGCAAAGGGACCAGGGTGCTAATTACGGTACCGCAGTTTGCGGTACCGTAATTAGCACCTTCCCCATTCCCATTATGCCCTATGGGGCAAAAATGGGAATGGGGAAGGGCAATGGGTGAAGGGGGAATTTGTTTGAAAATGAAAAGCAGATGGACCACTTGTAAATCATTAACATCACAGAATATGACTTCGGATAGGTCTGTGCAAAAATGAACCTTAACATGGGAATTTCATAAACATTTGTAATACATGTGTTCTGATTAAAGGCACATTATCCAAAGACCCCAAAAGTGCCTTCAAAGAAATGACTTTGGAAATTACTGATGGGGAACATACATTTCCACAATTACCCTCACACAGTTTTTTCATTTTTTGTGTGTGTAATAGTAATTGTCCTTATCTGCTTAGAACTTTGGAGCTGAAGAGTAAATCAAGAGTTTTGACCCTTCCTCAATCAAAACTTATCTGTGCTTTGCACTACACTCATTCTCAGCCAAATCACCAAACAAGGAAAGATCTAAGACGTCTTCTTATGGTTGGTTATGTTCCATATCTTCTTGTACAATTTGAAGGTTTACAGGGTGGACAATACCGAGTGATTTTTGAGGATTAGAAAGGGACGAGATATGCTCAGTGTTAAAATGCAAAAAACGTTTCTAATGTCCTGATAGTGTGAAGGCAAAACAGATTGTAATTTCTTCCTCTCGTCTATCTTCTTGCCATGACCTTTAACATTAAGGTTACATTGTTGTAGTTCAAAGTAATCATCATTATCTTGAACAAGCTTAATATCTAATCATACAGAATTTCAGAAACCACCTTATTAGACTTCTTGGTTATTATCCCTACTGAGTCCATGCCTATCTTTTCCAGTGTAGGCACAACTGATTGAAGGCATAGGTTTGCGTGGGCCGTACTGGTGCTCCCCTTCACTTTGCTGACCAGGATAAAAATATTTAGGTCCTGGCACATAAAAATAATTTCATGCAGCTGTTCCACGTTAGAGCAAACCTCATTCAGAACCACGTTGTATAATTTTACCAGTGATTCCAATAATGTATGCATCTCACCTAGTGGGTGGTAGCGGGTCTGGTGTTTGGCTGTGGGGCAGAATATCATCATCTGTGCCTTGCTATGTGGTAGAGGTTTCCAAACAAGAAGAAAGAAGAGGAGGAAAGCAGTTCTAGCCCATCCATATCCTTGCATTCGGTACCAGAGTGGCTCCCTGCTCCGAGCTCATGCATACTGTTAAATATAAATCCCCCTCTGCATTCTCCAAATGCATACTTTGTATTTATCGTTTGCTTGTTAGGTGCTTGTTAGGTGCTTATACAATAAGAAAATACTGTTTCAAAGCACCCACAGGGCAAGGGAGGGAGCAGGGGTGGGAAATACATTAACACAATAGTTAAGAGCAGTGGGGGTGTAAGTGTGAGCCTCCAGGGTGGAGGGTGTAAGTGCAAGTGCAGTGGATAGACAGGAGCTGGGCCGATTGGGTGTACGAGTTCAGGGGCCGGAGGATGCATAAGGGCCCCGGACACCAATCGCAGCAACTGTGGGATTAGCGATGAGAGAAGAAGGGAAGGAGGGGGTAAAGAGGAAAGTCTTAAGGAGCTTCCGGAATTTAAGAAGATCCTGCTCATGGCATAGAAAGAGGCGGAGGCTGTTCCATAGGAGGCATCCAGCTGAGGAAAGAGAACTACCACCTACCCGCTTTGCACACAGAGAGTTGGTGCGAGATGAACGTAGTGTTCTAGAGGGAGAGTATTTAGTAAGATAACGTTGAAGATAGTGTGGTCCCCGGGTCCAGACCACCTTGTGGATGACTTTGAACCAAAGAAAAGGTTGTTGCTGTGCCAGAGGATTTAGACTAGGTTAAATTATTAAGATAACCGCTCAATGTCAACCTCTATCTATCCAGAAAATAAGTTTGTATTCTGGAATCAAATTATTTACTATTTTATTGAAACCAATTGCATTCAAACCTATTGACAAGGAGAAAGAAACAACACAAGAAGAATTCTAAATTGTTCTGTATTCAATCTAATAAACAGAATAAATGGACATGTGTATTGCAATAAACCAAAAACAACATCAAGCATTCAAAAACATTTTTAGTAATGGATAAGATATTTTTAACATACAACTAATGTGAATTGATGAAAGAAATCATAAGTTAATTCAAAACCAAACAAAACCTAAATATGTGTTGTCCAAAAAAATCAACATAAAACTTTGCCTTAAAATCGAACACAGAAAGAGAAGGAAAGAGGGGGGGCGGTAGAAAACCAGACAATTGAGAAAAACAAAAATTGGCAATCATGTAAAGCAAGGAAAACTGAAATTAGATAACACTAAAGTTGGTAGGGGAGAGAGGGCAAGAATATTCAATCCTTGCCTCCTAGTGGAAAAACCACTGGAGCTAAGTGGGAACACTTGGGCTGAGTGTTTCAAGTGTGGCTCATCTTGATGATTATCACTTATCAGCCGTGCGTCTCGGAATCAAATCTATTTGCCGAGGTTCAATCTGCCAACGCAGTGGAAAAAAAAACATTTTTAAGAGGTAAATGAAAAGTCTAATCTACTGGATGTGTTCCAGAGACCTATAGGCCCCTCACAAATCTTGCTTTTCGGTGGGAAAAACAACCAGAATACAGTAGGTAATTGGTTCCGCCTTCCACAGGGCAGCAGTCATGAATTCTACAAAGCAAAAAGAAAGTCTAATAAAGAGAGATAAAATGTAACTTCTGTTGTTACCTAAGTGTGTGTTACACGCAACCTGTCAAAGGTGACTTTAACTACATAGAGAACAACAAGATTTTATCTCTACAAGAAACGAGGTTATATGTACAACTCTGTGTCTTACATGCCAGAGTTGAGATGTGCTTAATAATCTTATTGACACCCATGCACCGAGAGAAAGGAAAGAGAGGGTGAAAAACCCCCACTTGTGGACCTAAATCGTACACTTGTCACCATGTGTGTTAGTATGCCATATTGACAAAAGGAAGTTCGTGGATACCTCTGTTCGAAATGGGTATCTTGGAGTGATCCTAGCACAAAGTCCTGTCTGCTAGAGAAATTCCAATGTGTCCATCCTCCGGTGTGTGAGTAGCATGGACAGCAGTCAGCAATGGTATGGCGTCGGGGGCAGTAAGGCACTGCTTATCTGGAAAAGCTGTTTCCGCGTCTATAAAAGAGGACACCCGAGCCATAAGGGAGGGGAGGAAAAGGGGAAGGGAAAGGGAGGACACAAATTTAGCCCACTGAATAAAACTGTTTGCAACAGATGCCAGTGCATAGGTATCTATGACGAAGCCCCGGGGGAAGTGTGTGACGTAAGATAGATTAGCTTTAATACAAACACCGTTGGTGCCCCTTGACACACTGGTGGGTCTCCCAAGTAGGTAACTGCACGGTGGGCGGCACAGGGCATGGTGCGCTCGCTGTCGTGTTCCTACGGAGATGCAATTGCGTGCTGGTATCCGGAACTGGTGCTCGGTGGGGACAGGGAAGGAAAAGAAAAAGACAAGAAACGACAGGGAGAGCGAAGGGAGAAAAATCACTTGTTGGTTGTTGGAATATGATTTCTGTTTTCAAAAAGAAAAACAGGAAGGGATCGCAAACATACTGTGAGAGAAGTGCACGGTACCTGTGCAGAGGAAACTGAGCAGGCACGCTTAGGTAGCTAGTAGGTGCTGCTGACAGAGATCAATTTTTCCTGGAGCTGGGGATCAGTCTGGTCTGTTCAGAAAAAAGTCCAAACTGGCTCTAGCTCATGGTTGCCATGGGAGGAGGGGCGAGACATTTATTGCTAGTCCATTGGAGCGTGTGTTTGACACTGCGGGCTGGGCGGGCGTGGTCTCCTCTACCAATGCTTGGCGTAGCTGTGACGTATGCGGAACAAAGTGGAAAATGGTATCCAATGGTTGCCAGCTAATACGGGAGGAGAGGGGCTTGTCCCAAAGCACTATTTTCAGTGGTGTGTACCATCACAGAGGTGGACAATGGGAAAAGGAAAGGGGAAATGTCTTCTTGTCCAGGGGACAGCAACAATGGTGCTAATCTCGGACGGGATGAAAAAGGGAAAGGCGGAAAAAGGACCGGACTTACCCGTGCATTCCCGAATCTGTGTCACATTGAGTTTCCAAGCCTGAAGGTCGGGGAGATCTCCAACTTTCAGTTGAAGGATGAGGCTCAGGGGGAGGCGATGGACGTCTCGATTGGTTGACTCCCTGGTATGCTGTGGGTGTTGTTTTTTAGGTATGCTGCTGCCCGTGTTGGATAAAAGACATGTGCATGCGTGAGATTCACCCATGTGGTAAAAAAGCAGGTATGTAGCGATGCCAAACTTTGCTGTATATAGGATTGTCCTATGTCGAAAGCACAAGCTAGCGCCTCCAGAAGGTGTAATGGCAAGTATAAGAGTGGTGTTTACTGAGGGTTCAAACATCCCTATATTGCATATGAAGCTTGTGGATGATGCAGAGGGATTTGAATTTAATCTGTGCAGCAACCGGGAGCCAGTGAAGACCTTTTAGTGCAGGAGAGATGCAGTCCCTGAGCTATAGGCCAAGGATAAGTCTCACTGCCCTATTCTGTATTAGCTGGATTGGTCATAGAGTGGAAGATGTTAGATTCAGGATGATGCTATTACAATAGTCAAGCCCAGAGAGAACCAGGGCTTGATTCCTATAGAGCCTTTGGGGGAAAGTGAGAAAATGAAGAATTCCTTTGAGAAGGAAGAGCTGAAAGTGGAACTTCTTGGCAATGTCCTAAGTGTGAGGGAGAAGGAGAGAGAAGATTCGAAGATGACTCTAAGGTTTTTGGCTTCCGAAGAGGGCTGAAAGGGAGATCCCAAAGAGGAAGGCCAGAGTGAAGGGAAGAAGGAGGGAACAGGGGTCCTGATGGGAAGGATCTTAGTTTTACAAGCGTTGAGGCAGAGATCATTGGTTGTGCACCAGGACTGGATGGCAGATAGGCAGTCAGGGATGATGGAGGGTCCAAGAGGATCGGCAGGGAGTTTGAAAAAGAGTTGTGTGTCATCTGCGTAACACTGGAAGCTGGAAGAGAAGGAGGAGATGAGGCATGCAAGCAGAGCAAGGTAGATGTTAAGCCAGGGGGAGAGGATAGAACCCTGGGGGACACCCCAGGGTGGAGAGGGAAGTAGGAGAAGAGAAGGTGCCCAGGATGACTTGTGAAGAGCGGTCAGTAAGGAATGATGTCAACCAGTACAGTGCCCGTTCTGAGATACCAAGCGTATCGTGGAGCCTTTGTATGAGGATTTAATGGTTGACTGTGTCAAAGGCAGAGGAGAGACTGAGAAGGATAAGGACAGCTGGAGAGTTGGAATCCAGAGATGCAAGCAGTTCTTCACGGGTGTCCAGAAGAGCATGGATGCTGGGAATCCAGATTGATGGTTGTGGAGGCCACCAACAAGTTCAGTGTGTGAGTTGAATTGGGGCAAAGCCAGCAGTTTTCCTAGGAAGGGGGTGATGGGAATAGGGCGGTAGTTGGCAGGGCAGGTAGTGTCTGATGAAGGTTTTTTCAGGAGTGGGCGCACAAGGGAGTGCTTAAGGGAGGAGGGGAAAGATCCTGTGAGAAAAGAGTGATTGCACAAATCAGCCAGAGCAGGGGCAAGATTGCTGATGTTATCCTTGATAGTCCTGGATGAGCAGGGGGAAACCTGTTTAGAAGAGGCTTTCATGGAGCAGACAACTCTGGTAACTTCTTCAGGTGTGACAGGGGTGAAGGAGAGGAAGGTGGAAGGGGGATGGAGGTGAAGGGGCGTGGGACGGTTTGTGAGGGTGTGTAGCAAGGGTGGTCAGGATGTCCTGGGTTTTGGAGGCAAAGTGTGAGGCCAGTGCATTGCAGAGGGCCTGGGAGGGAGAAGGGGAGGAGGAGACTGAGGAGGGTTTGGCTAGTTCCCTGCAGATCTTGAAAAGTTCAGCCGCGTCACTGGATGCACTAGAAACCCATGCTTGCAAGTGGGCTCTTTTATTGGCACGAATGGAGAGTCTCTATTGCCTTTGGAGCAGGCAGCAGTTTGTCAGAGGATGAGATTGAGGTTTGCCACTTCCAGTCTGCTGCCCTGCACTTACGTTTCAGGGCCGCAAGTTTGGTGTCGTGCCAGTTCTTACAATTAGCAGCAGGTTTCAAGCCGATCCTCATGACTGGGGCAAGAATATCAAGAGTATTGGTGATGGAAATGTGGAGGTTGCTGAGGGCAGTGTCACAGGTTGAGTCAGAGGTGGGGGGGTTAGGGAGCTGAAGGTGGAAGCGAAGGCAGACGCAGACACTCGTTTCATCAGGCGATTGATATTGAACGAGGTTGGTGGGACTTTCGGGGAGGGTAAGGGGGGACCAAAGGTACTCAGGTGGGAGAAGAGGAGAGAATGGTCTGACCTGGAGAGAGAGGTGACTAGTGGGGGGGATAGGCCAGAGTGTGTGAGGGCATCCAGAGTGTGGCCAGCTGAGTGGATTGGCCCAAAAGGGAGAATGAAGAGGGAAAGCGAGGTGCAGAGGTCAGTGAATAGAATGGATTCAGAGCCTGTGGAGTCCAGTTGGATGTTGAAATCACCCAGGAGGAAGAGGCTGAAGGTGGATGAAAGTAAGGAAGAGCAGAAATCCATTCAGAGAGGAACAGGGTGGTGGCGGCTGGAGGCCAGTAAATGGTGGCAATGGTCAGGGTAGAGATGGGAGAGGGACCAACTTGCAAACCAGGCTTTCAAAGGAAGAGTAGAGCTGGGCAGGTAAGATGGTAGCAGTAACCCACTCTGGCAATATTAAGGAACCCCCCCACCCACCAGTTCGGTGAGGTGGAGGCTTGGAGATGATCTTGAAGCCGTCAGGGAAGAGGGAGTCAAAAGCAGTGACTGAGCTGGCATTGAACCATGTCTCTGTAAGAGTGAGAATATCAAGGTCAATGTCTTCAAGAAGGAGTCCGATGTCAGAGAAGTGGTTGTTGGCTGAGCGGACATTAAGAGTTGCCAAGTGGAGGAGGTCTGTGCCTTTGAAGGTTTTCTGAGGTGGTGTACAGGGGTGTGGTACACCAGTCAGAGGAGGGGCAGAGAGAGTAGAAGGGGGAGATGCAGGAGAAGGAAGGAAGTTAATGAGAGGATGCAGGATCCGGTCAAAGAGGAGGAGGCTGGGTTGTGGGCCCTACACCAGGATAGTGCCAGTGTGATGGACATTAACGAAGCAATGACTCAATTGATCCGTTCCTTTAGTCATGCAATGGGCCATGACTCAATGGATTTGTTTCTTTGATCACACAATGGGCCATAACTCAGTGGATCTGTTCCTTTCATCTATGTGGCAACAGGTCTATCCCTCTCTCTACTGTGGGTCTGTCCATGTCTCTTTCTCTCCGGTCCCATTGTGGTTTTGACTTCAAGGGATGTACTTCCCTTACTGCTGTGGTGCTACTCTTAACTCTATCTTCTCTGTCCGTGTCTTAACTCACGTGGGGACAAATTCATAGGCGTTGCTAGGAGTGTGGGGGGGATGAAGGGGATATGGCCCCGGGTCTTTTAGTTGTAGCCCCGGATAGAAGCTCAGGGGATACAACCAAAAGGCCAGTTAGCCCCAAGTCCCGAAGGTTCCAACATTAGTGTAGCCCTGGATATTTGCCAGACCTAGCAATAACCCTGTGTGGGGTAGTTCGTTTCAAGGGGTGTTCCCATTCCTCTGTGGGTGATTTGTTGAGTGCTTGGTGTTGTTTGTCATTTCTTCCTGTGAGCCCCTTAACATTTTTCTAGCTTTGAGATGGTTTGTTAAGTGGGTACACAGATGGGTATGGTTCCCAGGGCATAAGGATACTGGTGCTTCGTGGTTTAATAGAAGTGTGTGTCTGTGTGTGAGTTGTCTTCTGCTCCTGAGAAGATGTGGAATGTTGAGTACGTGAGTGATGTAAGCGTAGAAGTTTGTGATGAAGATGTTACGCCAGTGCCAGTTGAGGCAGAGATGTTGGGCAGAAGGCGCTGCTGCTGCCTGTTCCCTTACTTTTCTTCATTCTTGATGCTGAAATTACCTGATGTAGGTACGAAATCTAAATGAACCTAATTTTGAAGAGAAAGGTTCTGGCTGGCAGTATGTTTATCTTGTGTACTGTTGCAGTATAGTGTCGCACAGCAATAATGCAGCTACATGTCATCTCTTATTGTGAAACCACAAACCGTTTTTCAAATGCATTTTTATAAAACTGCTTAAAATCTTTTCTTGCAACACATTACGAGCTGTACACTGATGTTTTTGTCAATCAAACAAACATATTCTACTTGCATTATATGCATCAACAACTTGACCATCTCGTGCATCAGAGTAACCAAGACAATAATAGCATTTTTATAGAAATGTTGCACTGGGTCAAGTGCACTTAGCAATTGGGAAAAATGCCCTAATGTAAAATAATTATTCTTTCAAGTATTGTTGCACGAGGGCAATGTTTGCCCTAGTTTTAGTCCATTGTCTTTGTGCAAAAATGCATTGAAAGAATGTTTTTTGCACTAGGGCAATTTTTGCCCTATGGGAAATTGCACTTGCACTGATGCAAATGTCCCAAATATTTAATGGGATGATTTCAACATTTTTAATATTTAAATGTAAAACACATCAAATGATAAAAAGCATGAATTAAAATATGTATAAAACATATGTGAATACAATTGGGCCAGGTCATCACAGTATCACAACAATATTAGTTCATCGATTACAGTCTATTCAATTTATAATCTCCTTGGTAGAGGCAATGCATATCACAGGTATAAATACTGGCAGGGCGGCACGCCGGGAACAGGGCGCGTCGCCAGTTCCATTATCAACCTTTACAATTCCCAAACTAGCAATAGAAGGAAACACATTTCACCAATCCACGGTCAACAAAAAGAAAAGAAGAAAATCAAATTCTTGGACAGCACTCGGCTCTATCGGGGCTTAGATAGTCCTCACACGACTGTGCAGAAGAGCAAGAAAAGTGCATTTATAAATTTGATAGCAGCATCATTACAAAAAAGGTACATTTTTTCGAACCCATAGGCATGTGCAAAAGAGCAATAAGGTGCGTTGGTAGATTAGCAGTAGGGATGATTACATTTCTGGTATATAGACCACATTACAGTGTGGGGTTTTGTATTCACCATCTATTATGAAGAGCTTTAGCTCATGTTTCCCCCAGCTTTCAATGCTCTCGCTCCTATGCACCATGCCTGGTGGATATAAATTTCCACAAAGTATACTATATTCATGTCATTACAATGCCTGAATAGCAATAGTAATTCACTTGTCCGTTGTTTACCGTGTGCATTGCACATTGTCTTTAGATACTTATTCCTGGCCACATAATATCCCTGGTAAGAAAACGAGAAATGGCCTAAGGATTCCCTGGCATTTGCTAGTTGTTAGGGAGAATTCTCCAAAATGGCTTGTTTCCCTTACCTACTGAGTCCCTCAGCAGCTTTGCTGGATTTCTAGGGTTTATTTTTTTCACCTGGTAAGAGTGTGAGCCTTTTTCCCACTCTTACATGTGTTTTGCTGTGTGTGTTTTTACCATTTGTGCGATCCTGGGCTCTGGAGCCTCCAACTACTTTCAGACTTCCCACTGACTCCATTTTTCTGGGACTGACTACTGTCTCCCAGAAACATGTAAAGTTGCCATGCACTTTATGTAGTCTCTTTAAACCACAGACCCAGTGCACCCCATCTTACATGGAGTATTGGAAAGGGTTAATTCGTATCCTTTTTTGTCTGTTAGGGCCTCATTCCCAGTGGGGCGGTAACGGATAACGGGCACAGGTAAGGAGACTGGTGCCGGTAATCCCTTACCGCCCTACTACGAGGTCCCTTAGCGGGCCCCTTCCTTAACGCCTGGTCTGACCAGGTGTTAAGGACGGGACCCGTTAAGGGACTTCAGAGCTAATAACGGTACCGCAAATTGCAGTACCGTTATTAGCTACTTCCCCATTCCCATTGAGCCTTATCGGGGCTCAAATGGGAATGGGGAATGGTTCTTTCAATGGGGACTTACCGGTCCCGCAAAGGTCGGACTACACTGGTAAATCCCCATTGAACGAGACCGGTGCCGGTACCGTTATTGGAGGCAGTCATGGCACAAATAGCGCCATGACTACCTCCAATCTCGGAATGAGGTCCTTTGTCTTGGAGCACTGTTTCACTCCCTTTTCATCAAGACTTGGCTGGTGGCAGTGGTTACTACCCTATTTTTCATACTGCGGTTTTAAATAACCATGGTATTATTTTAAGCTATTTTATTAGCCTCAAACATAAACCTGCTTGACCAAATATATTTTATTTCGGCTCCGGCTGGGTTTATTCGCTATTTCTTTTTGTAAAAGTCTTTCTCGTGTTTTACTCTGCGCGCCAAACCAGGTTTGGTCCCTTTGTTCGCCGTCTTTTCGCCGGCTTCTGCAGAGACGCCCTCCTTAAGGCACCTGAAAGTCTGGGTAGGCAAGATGTGAGGGAGGGGTGTTAGGACCCCTGCCATTGGTAACCTAAGTCGCACTCCTGTTTGATTGGCTGGGTGACTGTCCTTGCCAGGACAGCCACCCTGCTGTGTGATTAACAGCCAGGCTGTGTGAATGGGGGAACACTGCATAAAAAGCAGGTCTCTGGGACTGGAAAGGCAGAGTCGCCACTGGAATGAAAGAACCAACGAGGAGCTGACAGAATAGGACCCCTACAATGACTGAACTGCCCTGTGAAGCCCTGCTGCAGGTCTGAATCTTCAGAATCCGACGACAAGAGAGGATCCTCCAGGAATCTTCTTCGCTTGAGCTGGTGGGACCAACCAGTTCACCCAAACTTCAAGCCAGGACCCCTCCTCTGGTTGAATTCACTGTACAGAGCTACAGTAGGCCGGATAGCCAGGAAGGTCGGACCCTGCTTGGGTTTTAAGGAGCGCACCTTTTATTTGTTGCTTTGCTCTGCTGCTGGTTTCTTCCCTGGGTAGTGCAGGACCCTCCAGTCTTCCTACTTCTTGTCAGTCCAACAGTCGCTTCAGGAACCGTGAGCCTGCAGGAACTACCAGGAACGTATGCCTCAGCTACAGCTCCCTCTCCGTTTTAAGTTACTGGGGGTCATTCTGAGTTGGGCGGTAGGGCCTTAACGGCACCGTTAAGGATGGCGGTGCCGTTAAGCCCCTACCGCCCTATTCCGAGGTCCCTTAGCAGGTCCCAGCAGGAACGGCTGGTCTGACCAGCTGTTCTTAGAGGGACCTGTTAAGGGACCTTGGAGCTAATAACGGGCATGCAATTTGCGGGCCCATTATTAGCGCCTTCCCCATTCGCATTGAGCCCTATAGGGGCTCGAATGGGGAATAGTTTACTGAATGGGGACTTACCGGGTCCTCCAAGGTCGGAATGACCCAGTAAATCCCCATTCAGTGAGACCGGACCCAGACCCGGCTTTTGAGGCAGCCATGGCGCTAATAGCGCCATGGCTACCTCCAAACTCGTAATGACCCCCACTGTTTTATCAAATCCGGTTGTTCGTTTCGTCCAACAGCGGGGAAAATGTGTGATGTCTTTCTCCAATCTGAGGGCTTGTCCTTCTCTTCTCTTTGAACTAACTTTTCTGCTGACCAACTCCGTCCGGAACTCATGGCACGAACTTCACTGCAAACTACCCTGAACTGTGTGATCTTGAGCAAAAGACTTTTGAGCTTGTGACTTTGGCCCAAAGCCTTTTTTACCTGATTTTATCACTGTAGTTCCTCTTGCTCAATTGCCCTGAGTACCTACCTGTTGGTGTGGTTCAATTTCTATTAACTTTGTCTTTCCCTCCCTTTTAAATTGCCAGAGTGCCTTTTTGCTCCCACTTCATTTTGGGAGCTTAACTTGTCTGGAACTTATTGGGAGTGGTGTGGTGTATTAAGAGTGTGATTTTCAAACTGCTTTAACTTAGTGAAATGTTATTCAACTGAAGAGTAAAATAAATGTATATTCTTTTACTTGAAAACCTTGAGTCAGTGTTTGAATCATAGTAATTGCTGTCCTTTGTGTAACTATTTGATACTGCTCACTTACTCTTGAGATAAGTCTGGCTTCTCAGCCATCGCTACCACTTTAACTGTGTAGTACAGGCTTGTACCAAAGGTAAATTTGTACTGTCACTTGTAGTCTTAATTGTGTGTGGTGTTCCCAAAGGGTACTGCATATAATTCTGCCTAACACTAGTGCAATGTGCTAAATTCAGTTGGCCAAACCTGAATTTCATGTACAAATTACGTGCATGCGGAGGGTTGACTGCATATAGATATTTTTCAAGCCCTAGGGACGATTTGCCAGGTAGAAATTCCCCATTGCCAGTCTACTGCATGTATTGATCAAATCCACTTTAACTGCCTCTAAGTGAGGCGCTCTTTACCTTCTCTGCGAGACCTTTCGTAATATCCAAGGGGTTGTTCCAGTGTTCGTCTAAGTTAAATTTCATCAAATATTTTTGGACATGGGCGAAGCATGGCAATAATCTACCACCCTTGGATCCCAGCATGTGTGTGACTGTCTCGCGATACTGTCAGTCCAGAAAAAGTAGACACCCCTCAATCATGAGGCAATGTACTTTGTTGGACGAAGACCAACCGCCTCATGTGTTTAGTATTAGAAATATATAGCAATAAGCTTGACTAAAGTGCGGCCATTTGAAGTGACTGAAATCGCCATTTTGTTTTCTAATGTTTGCCTTTTGCTTTCTGTTAAAACTGCTTTGCTGAAAACTTATTCTGCTCCACTAGTGCATAACGCAAGGCCTCAAGAGGCTTGTTGAAACATAACACAGCAACCCAGACAGAAATGCCCGGTCTCCTACCTCACAACTCCTTGGAAGTAAGCAGCGAGGCATTTTAATCAGTACACAGGTGCCAGCTAATCTCGTTAATACAGTAGAAATGTTAGAAGCGAACATTAAATGGCTTGAATTATGCTCTTCTTTGCGACCCCCCTTTCCTGAGCCCTGTAGAACCCTGTAGAGCAAGCTGACCCCCAGTACACAAATAGAAACTAGGAGATAGCGAGGCCTGGAATGTGTCTCTCCCCTGCACACAGCTTGCTTGCAGAGAACAGAAGCAGTGTGTTCTTATAACAAAGAATTGTGTCTGCAGGCTCATGAAATTGCAAACTGTTGCTAAATAAATATCTGAAGGTGTCATACTCGTCACAATTGTCAATCATCATACCCAATTCAAAGGAAATACATTATGGGCGGCATTGAATGTGTCACCACTGATTGTAAGATGCCTGTTTTGTATATATGTAACTGTTGTACGATTCTCTCTCTCTTGCGTCTCCCGGGGTCTGGAAACACACATCGTGGGGTGTGGGACCCAGTTGGCAAACTGAGACTATTTGCTTTGCAATAAACCCTAGCTTTTGGGAATACAACCTCGTGTCTGGTGTGTCAGTTTGTGTGTGGTGATTGTGCCTTGTTTCCATACGCGAGGGTCCCCTAGGGGCCCCATCAAGATGGCGCCCGAATAGGGACCCTCGCCCTCTTGTTCCATCGTGTACGTTGTAAAATAAGGAAGGCGGAGAGAACGGCGAGGGCGGAACGATCGAGCCGGGATCAAGAGGTGTTTGGGGCGCCCTGTGAAAGTGATGAGAGACTCCTTTGCAGATCTGTACACAACTGATCCCTGATCGACGTGCCCGGCCAGAGAACAAGGAGGCGAGGGTCCCAAAACGAGGCAGAGTGAGCCAAGATACGCAGACACAACTATTGGTTGCGTCAGTGTACGGACAAATCGCTTCTTGAAAGACGATTTGACTGATCAGGTGAGTCGTGCCCAGATTCAAAGTAATCCTGATATTAGTTGAGAGTTGGTTTTGCAAAATCAAACACCCAGTGTAAGGTTGATTAGCCGAGGGTAAGGTTCAAACATGCCTGGGGTATTGTCTACTTTAGCGGGATTTTTCCGCTGCGGTAGACAATCTTTGGAAACTAGCCAGGTTGCGCTACCCGAGGGGTCGCCGGCTTATGAGATGTATGTGAAGTACGGTGTAGGGGCGATAATATTTTGTGAGAATTGGCATAGGCAAACCAGAAAAGAGGAAGATCTGCAGTGGCCGAATCATGGGAGTTTTGAGATTATGAGGATAGATTACTTGGGGAAGGTGTTGATGAAAAAGAAAACACGTCCTGCAGCATTTGATATCCTTCGGGACTGGAGAAGGGAAGCTATGCTTCGTTGGAAAAGTAGAGAGAAGAGCGCACGCAGGGATAAGTCGAAAGCAGAAAGAGTGAAAGAAAAAGAGGAGGGGGAGTGGAATGATAGTTTGAGAAAATCAAATAGACGTGGTCAGTTGAGTATAGATAAAATATACCCACAACAAGAGTTGCATTCATCAGATGAATTGATAAATAAAATATTGACTGATACGAAGTGAGGCCCAAAGGGAGAGATTAAAAAGACCGCGCCAGCGACTATTGCTCAGCCCCCTCCAGCTGCTCAGCCCCTCCCTACTGATCAAATCCCAGCACAGCCACAATCAGCGCCTCCCATTAGCCAGCCAGCGCCGCAACAGCCACTTCCCGTTCCCGTTGTCCCATCTGCACCTCCCTCCCAAGAGATTGTTTCTGTCCCATCTGCCCCTCCAATAATTGAACTTGAAGTCATTGAAACGAGAGAGGGGACCGGACAAAGTGGATGCGCGAGAGTGACCTGTAGTGCGATCAGCAAAGAGAGAAAACGAGAGTTGCAAGAACAGGCATCATTATATATACACGGGAATGATGAAACGACAACGCAAGCTTCGATGTATGATTTCAGGAGGAGCAATGAAAGACAGGTATTGTTGGAATGCATGGGGGAATATTTAACCGCGAGATGGAAACAGTTAATTGGAAGGCTAACGCCGCAAAGGTTGTTGGATTTGAATGCATTAGCACGTTGTAGAGAAAGAGATGAAGAAATAAGGGAGCATGTAGACAGACTTTTTGAATTTAAGAATGAACTTGATGATGAATATGCTGAAATGTTTGCCACACCGGGGTATAGGAGTAAAGATATTAGGAGAGACAGGAAGGAAGCGTCGATACCATATATACAGCAGCGATTTTTGCCGTCGTCAAGACAGACAAGTGATAAACTAAAAGTATGTATACGAGAGGCGTTAAAATGGATTTCAGATCCTAGTATTCCCAAATTGGAAATACATGAGATATTTGATGAATACTCCTTGCCAATGAAAATAAAAGCACTGCAGACAATGGTTGAATATTTGATAGACAAAGATATAGATGAGAAGAAAGCCAGCCCCCTGAAATGATGGCAGTATACAAGAGAGCACTAGAATGTGGAACAGGAGAAACAGCTTTATCACTTGATTTGGGAACATTATTGCATATGAGAGAAGGGGGGGAACAGTGAGTGCAGTATTTCCTATAAGAGAAGTCCCACCTACTTTTGTGCCAAGGTAGAGATTCCTGCAACAGGTGACACACCAGCGTAGTTAACGGAAGCACATTATACAGCCCAATATGTGCACGTCCCCTTCTCCAGACAGGAAGTGAATAACATAAAACAGACGATTCCCGATATAAGAAAGAATCCAGTGGGATTCTATAAGGAAATAGAGTCTTATTTGAAATCGTCCATGTTCACTATGAATGATATAGATTTAATATTCCCAGTAGTTCTGCCAGCAGACATATGGAAGCAAATAAGAAAAGTGGATGATAACGTGGCCTATGGCGCCACTTGGGCGGAGTTAGTAGAAGAAGATAAGAATAGGGAAGCGGGTGGAAAACCATTGGCAAATATGGCGGCGTTACCAGCACGGATAGTACAGAAATTGAAAGAAATTGTTCCAGAAAAAAGAATTCTATGGAACAAATTGACTGCATGCGTTCAGGGCAAAGGATGAGTTAGCTACAGATTATTTTAATACATTTGAGGAAGTATTTACAGATTTTAGTGGACAGGATGTTATCACAGAAGCAGGAAAAAGATTATTTGTCGATAAATATGTAAGAGGGTTAATACTTCCAATTCAAAACCTAATAATGACATCAGAAAGTGCATGGCAAGCAAAAACGTTGAGCAAAGTATTACATATGGCCCAATATTATGAGAACAGAATGAACACAGAGAAAGAGAAAGAGGTGAAAGATAGGGCGAATTTGAAAACAAGGGTGCTACTTCAGCAAGTGGTGGGACACAATAGAGGGAGAGGAAACACACAAGGCAGAAGTAATTCGAACATGCATGGAGGGCCTTTGGGACTAAATCAGTGTGCGTACTGCAGAGAGGAAGGTCACTGGCAAGCGCAATGTCCACATTTACAAAATAGAAATGGGTATGGCCAAAGAAGACAGCATAGGGGGCACCCAGGAACAAATGGGCAGAATAGAAGCCACATGCCGCAGCACCAAAATAGCCCAGGAAATGGTACCCAGAGTCAGAACCAAGCTCAGAATCAGACTGCTTTTACCCAGAATCAGAGCCAACAGAACACGCAAAATGGAAATGGAGGAAGTGGCGGGAACATTTTTGATACCCAACCAAATACGTACTATAGTAATAGTAGCGATTACATATCGGAAGATGTGTTATTTCCTCAATAGGACAGCCCAAGACAGGGGTCGGAACCAGTGTCTATTCACGTGAATCAAAAAGGACCCTACGTAGAAATGAAAGTCGGGAATAGAGAGCATAGCTTTCTCGTAGATACGGGGGCACAAAAATGCTCGATAGAGGGGAAATAAATATTTCAGTAGGGTTTGCAGGTACCCCAGTGATCAATCCAGTGTCCCAACCAGTACCAGTAACATTAGGTCCATTCACTGAATATTGTCCATTTCTCTTAACAGAAAATTGTGGGGAAAATCTTTTGGGGTTAAATCTATTGAAAAAACTGAGTGCAGTTATCCATTGCACTCCAGATGGAGTGTTCTTGACAATTTCGCCACAGAATGTACCAGTGTCTGAATTTCTGTCCAATCCTTTGCCAGGAGAATTGAATGAAGTGGCAACTTGTATTTGGGCGATGAATGACAATGATGTGGGATGCTTGAAAATAGAGTCAGTAGAAATTGCTCTGAAAGAAGGAGTAACGTTACCGCGTATTCCACTGTATAAAATTTCAGCAGAAGGAGAGAAAGGATTGAAAAGTATTGTTTCTGAATTGGTCAAATTGGGGGTGATTGAAGAGATTACAGGCGGTACATGTAACAGTTCCATTCTCCCGGTGTATAAGAAAGGAGGTAATGAGGTACCATAACATTTCATAATTGATCTGCGCGCACTAAACAAGGTAGTAGATCCTCAATTCCCATTGGTTCCAGACGTCACCACAATTTTGACAATGATTCCTGCCTCGGCAGAGTACTTTAGTGTTATTGACTTGAAAAATGCCTTTTTCAGTATTCCAGTACACAAGAAAAGTAGATATCTGTTTGCCTTCACATTAGGAGGACGATCATTTACATTCACGCGCATTCCACAGGGCTACACGGAGAGTCTGAGTATTTACAGCAGAGCATTGACAGAACAGCTAGATATGCTAGAAATACTGACAGGTTGTGTATTATTACAGTATATAGGTGACCTATTAATCGCTGCTGATACAGAAGAGATTTGTAAAAAGAGCACTGTTTTACTGTTAACACACTTAGCAGTGCATGGCCACAAAGCAAGCTTAAAGAAATTCCAATATTGTCGAAAGGAGGTGGCTTATTTGGGCTATCTACTTTCGAGAGAGTGGAGAAGACTGACGCCAGAGAGGATAGAGAGTATTTCTGGTATGCCTCTTCCAAAAACACAGAAAAGAGTCAGAGCTATAATAGGCATGGCTTCCTATTGCCGGCAGTGGATTGTAAACTTTGCATTGATTGTGAAGCCAATGGTGGCATTGCCGAAAAAGGATGCTGTGATGCCCTTGCAGTGGAATGAAGAATGTCAGAGAGCATTTGATCTGCTCAAAACTGCATTGTGTTCTGCTCCAGTTTTGGGCACACCAAATTATGAGAACATTTTCAGATTGTTTGTACATGAAAGTGAGGGCTGCGCGTTGGCTGTTTTGACACCGGAACAAGGTAGAAGAAATAGGCCATGCGGCTATTTTTCTTCTGCGCTGGACCCTGTAGCGTGCACACTACCACCTTGTTTGCGAACTGTTGCAGCGGCTGCTGCGTCAGTGAAACAAACCGAAGGAATGGTATTGGGGCACACCTTAATTTTGATGGTGCCACATGCCATAGACGTTCTATTAAATAGAACACAGACGCAACACCTCACCTCTGCTAGATTGACTAGATGCGAAATTGTCCTTTTTGCACCACACATCCAAATTATGAGGTGTAGCGCTTAGAATCCTGCAGAATTAATGCTACTACCCACGGAAGAAATAGGTGAGAATGAATCACCTCCCCATGATTGTTTAATGGTTACTGAGGAAGAAACAAAAGGAAGAATTGATTTAAAAGATACCCCACAAAAAGAGCCAGATGGAGAACTGTTTTGTGACGGCTCCTGTTTTAAATGACCTGATGGCACTCAACTTCTGCCTATGCTATCACTACGTTGAAGAGTATTGTAGAAAGCAAAAGAATCCCCTACAACTCTGCACAAGCCGCGGACATAATAGCGTTGACTAGAGCCTGTGAGATATCTGAAAATCTAAGTGTAAACATATATGCTGACAGCCAATGCGCCTTTGCCGTGGTTCATAACTTTGGCCGACTCTGGGCTGAGAGGGGTTTCTTGACATCACATGGAGCCAGGATTCAACATGGCCCTTTGATTGCATGGTTACCGTCTGCACTTACGTGTCCGAAGCGCCTAGCAATAGTGAAATGCGAGGCGCATAAAAAAGTAACATGTAAAGTGGGAGTGGGAAACGCATTTGCAGACAAGATTGCGAAACAAACTGCCACTGATTTTAACAGCAAAATGTTGACAGTACAATCTGAGGAAGTGCCCTGCATGATAGAAAATTGAATTGCTACTGTCAAAGAGATGCAGGCAGAAGCCACTGCTGACGAAATACAAAGGTGGGCTGAGGGCCTGCAGAATTAGATCCAGAAGGTTTGTAGGGTAGACAAGAAAAGTAAAAATTGGATGCTGCCCAACTCTTATGTAACTGCAATGGTCACGATGGCCCACACCCCTACACACATTTGTGCTAAAAAGATAGTTCAGCATCGAGCTACAGTATGGGAGAACACACACATAAAGAAAAATGCCGAGAGGCTGGTCCAGAATTGTATTACGTGCCTACAACACAATGTGGGGAAGGGAACGGTAACTCCAACAGGCAGTTTCGGCCCTCCCTCTATGCCATTTGAGGTAATCCATTTTAATTTCATAGCGATGGAGAGGTGCCAAAACTTTAAGTATGTCCTAGTGGTTATATGTGCATTCAGTAAGTGGGTGGAAGCATATCCATTAAAAGACTTCACCGCGATGAGCACTGCAAAAGTAATGCTAAGAGTATTCTTCTCGTTTTGGTCTGCCCCATGTCATATGGTCAGATAATGGCCCACATTTTGTGGGCGCAGTGATATTACAGATTTGCGCAGGTCTCCAGATTGACAAGAGATTCCATTGTTCTAGACACCCCATGAGTGCCGGTCTTATTGAACGCCACAACGGCATTTTAAAGGCCAAAATAAGCAAAATGTGTGCAGGAAATAAGTTGAGCTGGGTAGACGCATTACCACTAGCGTTACTGTGCATGCGCACATCTGTGCAGGCAAGAACTGGGCTCTCACCATACGAGATAGTGATGGGGAGGCCGGCGAATGTTTGGTGTCCACCGCAGCCAAAGCGGCTAAGGGAGCTTGAATATCCTGTGCTCAGCATTTATTGTAATCTGTTAATTCAAAAATTGTGTTTGATTCATCAGCAGGTGCAGGAGGCATTACCAATCAGATACACTGGTCCGGGGCATGCACTGGAACCCGGAGAATGGGTTCTGATCAAGAATTTTGAGAGAAAAACATCACTTGCACCCAGATGGCGTGGACCCTACCAGATATTTTTAACAACGCAGACCACCATCCGTGTGGACGGAAGGAAAGCGTTGATACACGCAACGCACGCTAAAAAGGTCCCATCACCGTCCGAGAACCTGCCTGATCGAGACGACCAGAAAGAGACAGCGGTCCCAGAAACGAAAGAAACTGTTGCCAGTTCTTTGCCACAAAATCTGTCTGATCCTGAAATAAAGCCTGGAACGAAGCCTGAAAAGATTGCTATAAAGGAGGAAGGGCAAAGAGTGCCCCAACGTTGTCCAGCAGAACCTGCATCATTGCTGGCTGACACAAAACGCCCATCATCTTTCATTGCGCCGCAGCCTGAAATGAAATCTGCATCATCACTTTGGCGCCCACCATCATCTGTCATTGCGCCACAGGCTGACTCCGAGCTCGAGTCTGGAAGTGCACCCGCACTATTCATTGATCACACGATACCAGGAGCAAGGCGGTATAATTTGCGGAACCGGAAGAAGGAGTGATCAAATCTTCATTTCTTTTGATCTTTGTTGCCTCTGTTTCCTATTGCGGATGAAGTAGGAACCGGAGGCCTAGAGGAGAGCGGCGTGAGGGTTGTGCAAATCGGACAGCCCAAGAGCGAGGCTCCTCAGTGCTAAAAAAATCCATGTGTAGATCACCCCTTACGGACAAGAGGGGCTCACATGGTACGAAGGCAATTGATAACTGCTCTGGAGTTCTTTTGAGCAATGTGCAGATGCACAGAAATCTTGCCCAGCGTATAGCAAATCCAGGCTGCTAAGAACTGGCAGAACAAACTGTTGACATTTACTGAACTTATTGACATTTGAATGAGTGCAGCGAGAAGAGACATTCACGACGAACATTGGTGTAGAAGATGAAATGCAAGAGAAAAATGCCGGAACCAGCTTTTGCCCCCTCCTGCACCAATGCTGATAATGAGTTAGCTATAGAGACTGGAAGGTTATAGAAAAAACATTGCTGAAATAAATTGTATGCTGATCTTAACAATAGTGATGTGTGTAATGAGTATAATAGCCCCAATAATGACCGTATTGGTATTATGGTACTTGGAAGAAATACACCCCTTAGAAGTACTCTTGCCTGTTCGAAACATTTCCACTACTGAAAGCCCGGTTCATGTAATTACTTACACTCTGTCCCCAATGGAAGACAGACACAGGGAAGGGTATGGGAATAACACATTACTGCTAATAATGAACATGTCTCACTCAATATTGAGAAAGAATAATTGTTGGGTATGTGCCCACTTGCCGCAGCATGGTGATAAGGGAATTGGTTGGTATGTGCAGCCGTTGCCATTGAGTTCTGCATGTTACACATCCTTGAGTGCATTATATTATGGGAAATGGAACGAAAGTGAAACTGGTCAATTAGATAGAACAAATATGAATGAATTCAAAGAGATTATTATGAAACCTGTAGGTTGTTCTATATTCCAAAAAACACGACTGATCACAGCAGTAGTGATGCCACAAGACAGATTATTTGTGCCTTATAAATCATCTGTAATCATGTTTCATATAAACCCAGTAAATTACAGTCCACTTTCTGTCCCCTTTTGCCTGAGAAAAAAGGGTTCCTATTCGGTCGGGACATCCACTAGATGTATGAATATAGCATTCCTTGATAAGGAGGTAGAGCCAGTATATGTAGGAGATCCTGTTTATTATTATATTATGGAGAAAAAGCGTATCCCTGGTTACCTAGAAACTGGGGAGTTACTTGTTACTTGGGATTTAACTTAGTGGAATGTTATGCAACTGAAGAGTAAAATAAATGTATATTCTTTTACTTGAAAACCTTGAGTCAGTGTTTGAATCATAGTAATTGCTGTCCTTTGTGTAACTATTTGATACTGCTCACTTACTCTTGAGATAAGTCTGGCTTCTCAGCCATCGCTACCACTTTCACTGTGTAGTACAGGCTTGCACCAAAGGTGAATTTGTATTGTCACTTGTAGTCTTAATTGTGTGTGGTGTTCCCAAAGGGTACTGCATATAATTCTGCCTAACACTAGTGCAATGTGCTAAATTCAGTTGGCCAAACCTGAATTTCGTGTACAAATTACGTGCATGCGGGGGGTTGACTGCATATAGATATTTTTCAAACCCCAGGGATGATTTGCCAGGTAGAAATTCCCCATTGCCAGTCTACTGCATGCATTGATCAAATCCACTTTAACTGCCTCTAGTGAGGCGCTCTTTACCTTCTTGTTCCAGTGTTCGTCTAAGTTAAATTTCATCAAATATTTTTGGACGTGGGCGAAGCATGGCAACGATCTACCACCCTTGGATCCCAGCATGCGTGTGACTGTCTCGCGATACATTTTAAGTTCATGGGTTGTCCACACACTGCACCAATAGAGAACCGGCCTAAGGGCAGCATCAACATTAATCGGCCTAAGGCCCAGCTCTAGATAAATGGGGATGCCCAGGCATGCGGATGGCATACCAAGCAAGCATTTAAGGAAGCATATTTCCGCTAAACTCAGTTTGCTACAGCCTACATGTCCCCATGTCTCCGCATCATACAATGCTGTGGATTTTGCCTGAGCAATATCCATTGTAAGGGCAGGCGTAATCTTAACCCGAGTTGATCAAAGCATTGAACTTGCGCAATGACATTAATGTTCAATTTGATTTTGGTGAATCTTTAAAATCTTGCCCCAAAGATTAGGGATTTTGTCTCCCCTGTATTTACCTCAAGTTGGAGCTTAGTAACATTTTTTGGCAAAGGCTCTGAATGTAATCCCGAGCCCCCTTAGTAATGTTGATAGGAGCACAGCATCATCCGAAAAAAGGAGCATTGGAATAGCTTCTGGCCCAAGTTTTGGTTGGTCTAGACATTTCAATCTGACATAATGTGTGCCTTCATCAATATAGATTAAAAACAACAGAGGGGTGAGCACACCTCCCTGCCTCACCCCTCTGGTAATAATTGGAATGTAAATGGATCTGTCAGTTTGCCCCCCAGATCCCATCGCACTGCTGCTTTATTGTGCAAATAGAGTGCTACGATAATCTGCAGGAGATTTACAGATATCCCCCTTCTGGCCAAAATAGACCACAGAGTTCCCCATGACCCACAGTCAAAAATGGCCCTGAGATCCAGGAACACTGAATATAAGTTCATGTTTCTCAGGACCGTGTGTTTCTGTATGATTAGTTGTAAGCGTAACACCTGGTCCATGGTACTCATTTTTGGGCGAAACCCTGCTTGAAGATGATCAACTATTTCCTCCTGCACAACCTATGTCTGAAGATGCTTATATATGATTCTGGTGAATACTTTTCCCACACCATCCACCAGTGATATTGGCCTAAGGTTTGCTGCATCCTCTGGACCTCCTTTTATATAGAGTGGGATGATAGCAGCATTTTGCCAGGACGGAGGAACTTTGTTGAGCCTAAGGATGACGTTAAACAGTTGCCACAATACCGGTGCCCATACACCCGGTTCATCCTTAATTAGATCAATGGGGATGAGATCCGGTCCGGGTGCTTTGCCCCACCTTTGGGATTGAATAGGGTTAGTGACTTCCAGTAGTTCTAACTGAATGGGGCCTATGTTTTCCCACAGATTACCTTCCATGGTATAATGCCCTGGGACTCGGATGGGACTGTTGTTCCATAGAGATTCTGGAAGTGTTCCCTCCATGTACTCAGGGTGATACTATCAGCCAACTCATTGCCACCACCTTCTTTATTCCCACTGATGATTTTCCAAAACAATCTGCTATTCCCAGATTTAGAAGCTTCCTGTAACCTTTCCCATTTCTGCTGTACTTGACTGCCTTTTTTAGACTTGATTAAGTGTCTGTATAGCGCTCTTAGATGCCTCAGCTTGGCCACTCTTTAGGCAGACTAAAATGTCGAGCTTTGCTGTCTTACAATCCTCATCGTAACAGCAGGTGCTTTTGGTGGCACGTTTTTTTACACTCTTGCAGGACTTTGTGACAAGGGGTTGTATGCCCAAGATTCGCCTATCATATACAAGAAGAGCTTCTGCATCAGAAGGTTCCATGCACAATAGCCACATTAGGCAGGATTGATGCATAGATACCAGGTCTCAGGGACGATAGGTCAATGTCGGACCACTTGATCCATTGCTTGGATTGTCCTTGGATGTGGACTGTATTCCTAGGATTGCACTGGAAAACCCTCTCTTGCATAACCATTTGTGTTAGATTTAGGGATAATGGCCTGTGATCACTTCCTTGTTTATCTAAGACCTCAAAAGCCTCCCCTGGTGGTTGGGCTTAGCTGGCTGATCTTTCACGAAGTGCCCATTGCCTGCCCTTAGATCCATGCCAAGGATGGAAGCAGCGCAGCCAGGTGCTAGCGGATGCACCCTCCTTGGCATGGCAGATTTCAGTGGGGGGTATCCCACACCTCATCATGATCATCCCAAACCCCCTCAATGTTAGACAGGGGTTCAATTTGCAGGTTCAGATCACCAACCAACATAATCTGGAGGCCCAAGCCCTCCTTTACTTCCCTGTGTTCTGCGAGTCTCCTTGCCAATTCTATTGCATTAGTCTAGTATTTGTTTATGAATTGATTGTATACATTAAACATGGTGATCGGTTGGACACCCTGGGAACGCACACCAAATACTAGATATCTGGGTAGCTATATTAAATATTTGACATTTGCAAGTCAGGACCAGTGTTAACACAAGTTGCCAGGTCGCTTGAGGGTCTTTCTTTTTTTCCTTTAATTACCGGGACTTGGAACACCTCGTACCCTTGGAATGAAATCGACCCCAGTTTCCATGTTTCTTGGAAGCACACTAGATCGTAACCCAGAAAGAAGCTGCACCAATCGGGATCAGCCAGGTGTTTTCTTAGGCCAGCTATGTACTATGAAATAAATCTAATTTCACTCGTGTTTGGTCGCCGCTCCACTACATGGGTAAGGGATTGTCAGTCCCCTCCACCCAGGCCAGTACCTGCCTGGCTGATGCTTGCCTCTTGTCTGCTGTTTATGAACCCCCTATTTACAGTTCCATGTGGTGCGTAGTTTATATTCAAAAATACCCACAGATTGCTCATTGATAGTTGGCCTAATTGTTATTCTTGAGCCTGGATGGGGTACACCCGGAGCTCAATAGACAAAAGACCTTCCTCAGGTAGTCACTTTTCAGGGTGATCATCACCATATCATCACTGCTGTTGGGCAAGCTCTGTCTCACACAATTTATTATGTCACTCCTAATAATGGATTTCACCCTCTTGTGTGCCTGGTGCAAAGATGCACTTGTTAATCAGTGACCCATGTGTTCGTAAGAACCATTTTTGACTTTTGCTACATTGTGTGATGTTACAGAGGGATTGGTCTGCCCTACACCATTCCTGCGGTGATCATTTGGTTGATTTCAATGACCCACAAGGGGAGCACTCTCCAACCCTCTTCTACTCGAATTGGGTGAGCTGGCCCAAGGCCAAATAGTTTTAACATACAGTGGCAAATACCTAAGTGCCCTCCATGAATTGGAAACTAAAGAACGCTGGAGCCAAATCCTCATGGGCAACAAGAGAAAGATGGTCACCACAATTGTACATTTTTGGGAAGACATTACTTCTGATAACTACATTCTCAACACAGAATAGTCAATAGAAAGTTCAGTCGCTATTACAAATTTAATTGAAGCACAAATGTAAGGTTTAAGATACAAACCAAATGCATTTTAAAAATAAAAAAAAAATAGTTTTTAGTGTGCTTAAATTCTTTGTGTGCCGGTTTCTGCCAGAGAGATTGGGAGATGATCTTTGGTCACTTATATTCCCTCTATTACCTTGATTGGGCATATTGTTAAAGACCTTGCTCTGCGGGCAAGAACTTGGCTTATCCACGATTAAATGTACTGGTGGCAAAGCAACCTAGGGTATTACACCAGACATGATGCTGCTATGTGTTCTACTACCAAGGGTGCTACATGCCTCCTTGTTTATGAGCGCCCTCGACAGCCTCTCCTTAACACCTGCGGTTCAGTTCCAAAGTTGTGGAAATGATCCCTAATTACCTTTTCCATCAGCCCACACAGGGATTGAAGATCACCCCAAAGTATCCCTAGGGTGTCCCCACCTATTCCCATATGGTAATTACTCGGTTCACATACCATGTCAGTTTGTGTTCCTTTACTGATCCCACTATGTTTAGCTCGGCCTTAGGCTATCATTTCTGCTCCTCCAGACATCCCCGTG